>NC_053391.1:527022803-527622803 GCF_905171765.1 Bufo bufo | reverse complement strand
TATGCCCATCAGCGAATACCTTGGGGTGTCTTTTTTCCAAAATGGGGTCACTTGTGGGTTAGTTATACTGCCCTGGCATTCTAGGGGCCCAAATGTGTGGTAAGTAGTTTGAAATCAAAATCTGTAAAAAATGGCCGGTGAAATCCGAAAGGTGCTCTTTGGAATGTGGGCCCCTTTGCCCACCTAGGCTGCAAAAAAGTGTCACACATGTGGTATCTCCGTACTCAGGAGAAGTTGGGCAATGTGTTTTGGGGTGTCATTTTACATATACCCATGCTGGGTGAGATAAATATCTTGGTCAAATGCCAACTTTGTATAAAAAAAATGGGAAAAGTTGTCTTTTGCCAAGATATTTCTCTCACCCAGCATGGGTATATGTAAAATGACACCCCAAAACACATTGCCCAACTTCTCCTGAGTACAGCGATACCACATGTGTGACACTTTTTTGCAGCCTAGGTGGGCAAAGGTGCCCACATTCCAAAGAGCACCTTTCGGATTTCACCAGCCATTTTTTACAGATTTTGATTTCAAACCACTTCTCACGCATTCGGCCCCTAAAATGCCAGGGCAGTATAACTACCCCACAAGTGACCCCATTTTGGAAAGAAGACACCCCAAGGTATTTCGTGATGGGCATAGTGAGTTCATGGAAGTTTTTATTTTTTGTCACAAGTTAGTGGAATATGAGACTTTGTAAGAAAAAAAAAATAAAAATCATCATTTTCCGCTAACTTGTGACAAAAAATATAAAGTTCTAGGAACTCGCCATGCCCCTCACGGAATACCTTGGGGTGTCTTCTTTCCAAAATGGGGTCACTTGTGGGGTAGTTATACTGCCCTGGCATTTTCCAGGGGCCCTAATGTGTGGTAAGTAGGTAAATGACCTGTGAAATCCTAAAGGTGCTCTTTGGAATGTGGGCCCCTTTGCCCACCTAGGCTGCAGAAAAGTGTCACACATGTGGTATCGCCGTACTCAGGAGAAGTTGGGCAATGTGTTTTGGGGTGTCTTTTTACATATACTCATGCTGGGTGAGAGAAATATCTCGGCAAAAGACAACTTTTCCCATTTTTTATACAAAGTTGGCATTTGACCAAGATATTTATCTCACCCAGCATGGGTATATGTAAAATGACACCCCCAAAACACATTTCCCAACTTATCCTGAGTACGGCGATACCAGATGTGTGACACTTTTTTGCAGCCTAGATGCGCAAAGGGGCCCACATTCATTTTATGAGGGCATTTTTAGACATTTGGATCCCAGACTTCTTCTCACGCTTTAGGGCCCCTAGAATGCCAGGGCAGTATAAATACCCCACATGTGACCCCATTTTGGAAAGAAGACACCCCAAGGTATTCAATGAGGGGCATGGCGTGTTCATAGAATTTTTTTTTTTTTGCACAAGTTAGGGGAAATTGATATATATATTTGTTTTCTCACAAAGTCTCCCTTTCCGCTAACTTGGGACAAAAATTTCAATCTTTCATGGACTCAATATGCCCCTCACGGAATACCTTGGGGTGTCTTCTTTCCGAAATGGGGTCACATGTGGGGTATTTATACTGCCCTGGCATTCTAGGGGCCCTAAAGCGTGAGAAGAAGTCTGAGATCCAAATGTCTAAAAAATTTTACGCATTTGGATTCCGTGAGGGGTATGGTGAGTTCATGTGAGATTTTATTTTTTGACACAAGTTAGTGGAATATGAGACTTTGTAAGAAAAAAATATATAATTTCCGCTAACTTGGGCCAAAAAAATGTCTGAATGGAGCCTTACAGGGGGGTGATCGATGACAGGGGGGTGATCAGGGAGTCTATATGGGGTGATCACCCCCCTGTAAGGCTCCATTCAGACGCCTGTATGTGTTTTGCGGATCCGATCCATGTATCAGTGGATCCGTAAAAAACATACGGACATCTGAATGCAGCCTTACAGGGGGGTGATCAATGACAGGGGGGTGATTAGGGAGTCTATATGGGGTGATCACATCCGTCATTGATCACTCCCCTGTAAGGCTCCATTCAGATGTCCGTACGTGTTTTGCGGATCCGATCCATGTATCAGTGGATCCGTAAAAATCATACGGACATCTGAATGCAGCCTTACAGGGGGGTTATCAATGACAGGGGGGTGATCAATGACAGGGGGGTGATCAGGGAGTCTATATGGGGTGATCACCTCCGTAATTGATCACTCCCCTGTAAGGCTCCATTCAGATGTCCATACGTGTTTTGCGGATCCGATCCATGTATCAGTGGATCCGTAAAAATCATACGGACATCTGAATGCAGCCTTACAGGGGGGTGATCAATGACAGGGGGGTGATCAGGGAGTCTATATGGGGTGATCACCCCCCTGTAAGGCTCCATTCAGACGCCTGTATGTGTTTTGCGGATCTGATCCATGTATCAGTGGATCCGTAAAAAAAACATACGGACATCTGAATGCAGCCTTACAGGGGGGTGAGCAATGACAGGGGGGTGATCAGGGAGTCTATATGGGGTGATCCCCTCCGTCATTGATCACTCTCCTGTAAGGCTCCATTCAGATGTCCGTACGTGTTTTGCGGATCCGATCCATGTATCAGTGGATCCGTAAAAATCATACGGACATCTGAATGCAGCCTTACAGGGGGGTGATCAATGACAGGGGGGTGATCAGGGAGTCTATATGAGGTGATCACCTCCGTCATTGATCACTCCCCTGTAAGGCTCCATTCAGATGTCCGTACGTGTTTTGTGGATCCGATCCATGTATCAGTGGATCCGTAAAAATCATACGGACATCTGAATGCAGCCTTACAGGGGGGTGATCAATGACAGGGGGGTGATCAGGGAGTCTATATGGGGTGATCACCTCCGTCATTGATCACTCCCCTGTATGGCTCCATTCAGATGTCCGTACGTGTTTTGCGGATCCGATTCATGTATCAGTGAATCCGTAAAAATCATACGGACATCTGAATGCAGCCTTACAGGGGGGTGATCAATGACAGAGGGGTGATCAGGGAGTCTATATGGGGTGATCAGGGGTGAATAAGGGGTTAATAAGTGACCGGGGGGGGGGTGTGTAGTGTAGTGGTGCTTGGTGCAACATATTACTGAGCTACCTGTGTCCTCTGGTGGTGGATCCAAACAAAGGGGACCACCAGAGGACCAGGTAGCAGGTATATTAGACGCTGTTATCAAAACAGCGTCTAATATACCTGTTAGGGGTTAAAAAAATCACATCTCCAGCCTGCCAGCGAACGATCGCCGCTGGCAGGCTGGAGATCCACTCTCTTACCTTCCGTTCCTGTGAGCGCGCGCGCGCCTGTGTGCGCGCGCTCACAGGAAATCTCGGCTCACGCGAGATGACGCATATATGCGTCGCTGAGCGCAGGGCTGCCACCTCCGGAACGCGAATCTGCGTTAGGCGGTCCGGAGGTGGTTAATGCCTTCAAGCATGTGTTTACCCATAGCTATGTATGTCAGTATCACTTAGACAAGATAACGCACCTATTCCAATTACTATTGCTGTCATTGCTTTCAAAAGCTTAGGGAGAGTAGAAAGGAGGGGTGGAAGAAAAAGCAAAAAAAATTTTAAAGAATGATCAAAAAGAGAACATGTTTTCCGAAACAATCTGAGTCCTAGGTTTGGCCCTGTAATGTGAATTCAAAAGATTTGAGAATGAATAAGCTTACACAGGGTAAGTGAGCAAATATATTTACTAAGTGTGATTAAATATAAGATAAAACATACAAAATAGCAAAATGTAAATAATCATCACTAGTCTACATATTTAATATGGGTTAAGGTTCCAGTCGGCCATGCTAAAACATATGGCTGTCTACCACGTTATAACACATGACCGACACCCCAGGGTGTACTGTCACGTTCGGGTGTGGGATTTAAACACCACACCAAACATAAGAGAGAAAGGGGTGAGGGAATAAGGCCTGGAAACTAGGGAAAGGAGATGGACACCTCCTAGTAAAACCCTAATCGAAGAAGAAGAAAATCCCTTTATTGTCCCTCAGTGGGTAAATTTTGGCATAACAGCAGCAATCACATTCACAACAGGAGCAAAATAAGAGTAATTAGAAATTAAAGAGTAAAATACAAGAAAAACATAACACAGAATTTTACTTTAAAATTCACTACTGGGTTTCTGGGAACAGTGATGGTTATAAATCCTAATCGCTGCTGGGAGGAAGGACCTCCAATAACTTTCCTTCGTGCACCTAGGATGCAGCAGTCTGTCACAGAAGGAGCTCTCCAGCTCCACAACAGCTTCGTGCATGGGGTGGGAGACATTGTCTAACAATGATGTTAATTTTGCTAGAGTTCTTCTGTCACCCACCTCCTGCACTGGATCAAGTGGACAACCTAGGACAGAGCTGGCCTTCTTAATGAGCTTATCTAATCTCTGTCTCTCAGCCACATATAAGCTGCTTCCCCAACAAACCATACCATAGAGTATGGCTGATGCCACCACTGAGTCCTGACTAACTACCAGTATGAACAGACCCCAGAGGTAGGTGAGTTCATACACAGGAATACCTAGTGTCCTAACTCACCCTATAGGACCCTGGTACTAATTTCAGGACTGAGATAACCTGTTCCTCCAAAAGTAAGGACGAACAGGAGTCTCCCTCAGGCCTTAATACAAATGACAGGAAAATGCAACACACACAATAACCCAAACAAAATACAATAGGGAAAAAAATAAAATGTAACTTCAAGTGGCTATGGCAGCACCAGGAACTCAGCTGAGATCCACACACCAGCTATCCACAACTCCAACAGAAGCTATAAACCGCATAGCATAGTGGGAGAAGCGACAATAAATAGAGATGGTTAAATGACCATAATAGCCACACCTGTGGAAAGGAGGCGTGGCATGTCTCAGAGATCACTCAGGAATGTGGTCTTATCAGCACAATGGGGGATGGATACTAACTAATTATCCCTAACCCACTACATTACAAGGAAAACTTTATCATGCAGAATATTAAAGGTAATATATAAAATACAGAATTAAAGGGTAAAGAACCAATCATTACTTAAAAATACCCTTACAATACAGGCCCAAACCACAGTTGAGGTCCAAATAAAACTTTTTGAAAAATTTGGTGACTCTCAACCGAACTGAACCTCAACAGGTTCAGTCATCTCTAGTATACTCCTCAATATTGAAACTGCAACATAAAGAAGGATGTCATGAAATTATGGTATTCAATTATGCAATTCACAGGATCAACAGACATTATATGCAAATATTATTAAAATGGAAATAAAATATTCAAAACATCTCAATTTATGTGTTATGAACACCACATTCAGAAATACACTCACTTACATGCTTTGGCATACTATCAATGATGTTATTAATTGGTGTCTGCCACACTGACTGCATTTGGGCACACAAATCATAGAAACATAGTAGATTGAGAGCAGAAAAATACCACCTGGTTCATCTAGTCTGCCCTTATATTATTTCTTTTTTTATGTTAGGATAGACATGTGTTTATCCTAGGCATGTTTAAATTTACTTACTGTAGATATCCCAGCCACATCAATTGGACGTTTGTTCCTAGCTTCAACCACTCTTTTAGTAAAACAATATATCCTGGCATTGCTCCTGATCTTATCCCCAGCTAATTTCAGATTGTGTCCCTCGTTTTTGTGTTTAGTTTCTAAACCTTATTTAAACCTAAAACTTATTTAAAGGTTTCAATCATGCCCCCTTTTTCTTCTTTTTTCAAGGCTATACAAATTAAGGGGATCATTTACTAACCAGAACTACTCCTAGGTTAGGCATATTTCTGGTGCAGATTTTGCGGCAAAAAGGATCTTTGCACCGCAATCTGTGACTATTTCCCACTCAGGCCAGTCTAAAAAAGTGGGCATTGCATGGGCAGGAAAGGGGTGTAATGACCGGCGTCACGCACAGGGAGGGAAAAGGGAAAGCCCTGCCCAAGGGAGAGGGAAAGATGGTGACCCCTGACTCACCTTGCGACTGGCACCTGACTGCCCTGAAATCCCTAGACGGGTTCCTCACCCGTGCGGCGATCACGTGCCTAAACACTGGCTTTCCCTAAAATGAGCCCTAGATAGTGAACGGTGGGATCGCTAGTCCACACCACTGACACTAAGAGGGAAACACCACGGAGAGTACAGACAATACAGACAAACACATACACCCAGGTGGGCGACCACAGCAGACCACAAAGGTCCAACAGGGATCCGGAGGGTAGCGTTCTGGACCAACAACCAGAGAACGCAGCAACACAGCTCCAGAGGGTCAGAATAGATGTCCAGGCAGGAAGCTCTATATATGTCAACCAGAGAAGTGTGAGAGGGGAATATAAGGAGGTTGGGAGTGCTGGACAAGGAACAGCTGAGGAGAAGGAGCTACGGATCCCTGAGTGAGCCAAAAAGGGTTGCAAAGCAAACCCAGAAAGCTACCATAAGGAAACAGCCCTATCTTACAAGGAGCGCGCAGCCAACCGCAGCGACTTCCTGACCCCGGGTATAACGGAGTCAGGCGTGGTTCTTGACACCCTCGTGACAGTACCCCTCTCTACGAGGGGCCTCCGGACACTCAGGACCAGGTCTCTCAGGATGAGAGGCATGAAAAACCCGAACTAGCCTGTCGGCGTTTACCTCAGACGCAGGAACCCACATTCTTTCCTCGGGACCGTATCCTCTCCAATGCACCAGAAATTTAAGAGAGCGGCGGACCCGACGAGAATTAACAATTTTGGATATCTGAAACTCTAGATTACCATCCACAACAACAGAAGGGGGTTGCAGCGGTGACGGTTCTAGAGGTGGAACATATTTTTTGAGTAACGACTAGAGTTGAGCGAACACCTGGATGTTCGGGTTCGAGAAGTTCGGCCGAACTTCCCGGAAATGTTCGGGTTCGGGATCTGAACCCGACCCGAACTTCGTCCCGAACCCGAACCCCATTGAAGTCAATGGGGACCCAAACTTTTTGGCACTAAAAAGGCTGTAAAACAGCCCAGGAAAGAGCTAGAGGGCTGCAAAAGGCAGCAACATGTAGGTAAATCCCCTGCAAACAAATGTGGATAGGGAAATTAATTAAAATAAAAATAAAATATATAAAAATAAACCAATATCAATTGGAGAGAGGTCCCATAGCAGAGAATCTGGCTTCACGTCAGCAGAGAATCAGTCTTCATGTCATAGCAGAGAATCAGGCTTTACGTCACCCAACACTGGAACAGTCCATTGTCATATATTTAGGCCCCGGCACCCAGGCAGAGGAGAGAGGTCCCGTAACAGAGAATCTGGCTTCATGTCAGCAGAGAATCAGTCTGCATGTCATAGCAGAGAATCAGGCTTTACGTCACCCAACACTGGAACAGTCCATTGTCAGATATTTAGGCCCAGGCAGAGGAGAGAGGTCCCGTAACAGAGAATCTGGCTTCATGTCAGCAGAGAATCAGTCTGCATGTCATAGCAGAGAATCAGGCTTCACGTCACCCACCACTGGAACAGGCCACTGTCACATATTTAGGCCCAGGCAGAGGAGAGAGGTCCCATAACAGAGATTCAGGCTTCATGTCAGCAGAGAATCAGTCTTCATGTCATAGCAGAGAATCAGGCTTCACGTCACCCACCACTGGAACAGGCCACTGTCACATATTTAGGCCCAGGCACCCAGGCAGAGGAGAGAGGTCCCGTAACAGAGATTCAGGCTTCATGTCAGCAGAGAATCAGTCTTCATGTCATAGCAGAGAATCAGGCTTCACGTCACCCACCACTGGAACAGGCCACTGTCACATATTTAGGCCCAGGCACCCAGGCAGAGGAGAGAGGTCCCATAACAGAGATTCAGGCTTCATGTCAGCAGAGAATCAGTCTTCATGTCATAGCAGAGAATCAGGCTTCACGTCACCCACCACTGGAACAGGCCACTGTCACATATTTAGGCCCAGGCACCCAGACAGAGGAGAGAGGTCCCGTAACAGAGAATCTGGCTTCATGTCAGCACAGAATCAGTCTTCATGTCATATCAGAGAATCAGGCTTCACGTCACCCACCACTGGAACAGGCCACTGTCACACATTTAGGCCCTGGCACCCAGACAGAGGAGAGAGGTCCCGTAACAGAGAATCTGGCTTCATGTCAGCACAGAATCAGTCTTCATGTCATAGCAGAGAATCAGGCTTCACGTCACCCACCACTGGAACAGGCCACTGTCACATATTTAGGCCCAGGCACCCAGGCAGAGGAGAGAGGTCCCGTAACAGAGATTCAGGCTTCATGTCAGCAGAGAATCAGACTTCATGTCATAGCAGAGAATCAGGCTTCACGTCACCCACCACTGGAACAGGCCACTGTCACATATTTAGGCCCAGGCACCCAGGCAGAGGAGAGAGGTCCCATAACAGAGATTCAGGCTTCTTGTCAGCAGAGAATCAGTCTTCATGTCATAGCAGAGAATCAGGCTTCACGTCACCCACCACTGGAACAGGCCACTGTCACATATTTAGGCCCAGGCACCCAGACAGAGGAGAGAGGTCCCGTAACAGAGAATCTGGCTTCATGTCAGCACAGAATCAGTCTTCATGTCATATCAGAGAATCAGGCTTCACGTCACCCACCACTGGAACAGGCCACTGTCACACATTTAGGCCCTGGCACCCAGACAGAGGAGAGAGGTCCCGTAACAGAGAATCTGGCTTCATGTCAGCACAGAATCACTCTTCATGTCATAGCAGAGAATCAGGCTTCACGTCACCCACCACTGGAACAGGCCACTGTCACACATTTAGGCCCTGGCACCCAGACAGAGGAGAGAGGTCCCGTAACAGATAATCTGGCTTCATGTCAGCACAGAATCAGTCTTCATGTCATAGCAGAGAATCAGGCTTCACGTCACCCACCACTGGAACAGGCCACTGTCACATATTTAGGCCAAGGCACCCAGGCAGAGGAGAAAGGTCCCATAACAGAGATTCAGGCTTCATGTCAGCAGAGAATCAGTCTTCATTTCATAGCAGAGAATCAGGCTTCACGTCACCCACCACTGGAACAGGCCACTGTCACATATTTAGGCCCAGGCACCCAGGCAGAGGAGAGAGGTCCCATAACAGAGATTCAGGCTTCATGTCAGCAGAGAATCAGTCTTCATGTCATAGCAGAGAATAAGGCTTCACGTCACCCACCACTGGAACAGGCCACTGTCACATATTTAGGCCCAGGCACCCAGGCAGAGGAGAAAGGTCCCATAACAGAGATTCAGGCTTCATGTCAGCAGAGAATCAGTCTTCATTTCATAGCAGAGAATCAGGCTTCACGTCACCCACCACTGGAACAGGCCACTGTCACATATTTAGGCCCCGGCACCCAGACAGAGGAGAGAGGTCCCGTAACAGAGAATCTGGCTTCATGTCAGCACAGAATCAGTCTTCATGTCATAGCAGAGAATCAGGCTTCACGTCACCCACCACTGGAACAGGCCACTGTCACACATTTAGGCCCCGGCACCCAGACAGAGGAGAGAGGTCCCGTAACAGAGAATCTGGCTTCATGTCAGCACAGAATCAGTCTTCATGTCATAGCAGAGAATCAGGCTTCACGTCACCCACCACTGGAACAGGCCACTGTCACATATTTAGGCCCAGGCAGAGGAGAGAGGTCCCATAACAGAGATTCAGGCTTCATGTCAGCAGAGAATCAGTCTTCATGTCATAGCAGAGAATCAGGCTTCACGTCACCCACCACTGGAACAGGCCACTGTCAGACATTTAGGCCCCGGCACCCAGACAGAGGAGAGGTTCATTCAACTTTGGGTTGCCCCGCAATATAATGGTAAAATGAAAATAAAAATAGGATTGAATGAGGAAGTGCCCTGGAGTACAATAATACACTGCTCAAAAAAATAAAGGGAACACAAAAATAACACATCCTAGATCTGAATCAATTAAATATTCTTCTGAAATACTTTGTTCTTTACATAGTTGAATGTGCTGACAACAAAATCACACAAAAAGAAAAAAATGGAAATAAAATTTTTTAACCCATGGAGGTCTGGATTTGGAGTCACACTCAAAATTAAAGTGGAAAAACACACTACAGCCTGATCCAACTTTGATGTAATGTCCATAAAACAAGTCCAAATGAGGCTCAGTAGTGTGTGTAGCCTCCACGGGCCTGTATGACCTCCCTACAACGCCTGTGCATGCTCCTGATGAGGTGGCAGACGGTCTCCTAAGGGATCTCCTCCCAGACCTGGACTAAAGCATCTGCCAACTCCTGGACAGTCTGTGGTGCAACGTGACGTTGGTGGATAGAGCGAGACATGATGTCCCAGATGTGCTCAATTGGATTCAGGTCTGGGGAACGGGCGGGCCAGTCCATAGCATCAATGCCTTCGTCTTGCAGGAACTGCTGACACACTCCAGCCACATGAGGTCTAGCATTGTCTTGCATTAGGAGGAACCCAAGGCCAACCGCACCAGCATATGGTCTCACAAGGGGTCTGAGGATCTCATCTCGGTACCTAATGGCAGTCAGGCTACCTCTGGCGAGCACATGGAGGGCTGTGCGGCCCTCCAAAGAAATGCCACCCCACACCATTACTGACCCAATGCCAAACCGGTCATGCTGGAGGATGTTGCAAGCAGCAGAACGTTCTCCACGGAGTCTCCAGACTCTGTCACATCTGTCACGTGCTCAGTGTGAACCTGCTTTCATCTGTGAAGAGCACAGGGCGCCAGTGGCGAATTTGCCACTCTTGGTGTTCTCTGGCAAATGCCAAACGTCCTGCACGGTGTTGGGCTGTAAGCACAACCCCCACCTGTGGACGTCGGGCCCTCATATCACCCTCATGGAGTCTGTTTCTGACCGTTTGAGCAGACACATGCACATTTGTGGCCTGCTGGAGGTCATTTTGCAGGGCTCTGGCAGTGCTCTTCCTGTTCCTCCTTGCACAAAGGCAGAGGTAGCGGTCCTGCTGCTGGGTTGTTGCCCTCCTACGGCCTCCTCCACGTCTCCTGATGTACTGGCCTGTCTCCTGGTAGCGCCTCCATGCTCTGGACACTACACTGACAGACACAGCAAACCTTCTTGCCACAGCTCGCATTGATGTGCCATCCTGGATAAGCTGCACTACCTGAGCCACTTGTGTGGGTTGTAGACTCCGTCTCATGCTACCACTAGAGTGAAAGCACCGCCAGCATTCAAAAGTGACCAAAACATCAGCCAGGAAGCATAGGAACTGAGAAGTGGTCTGTGCTCACCATCTGCAGAACCACTCCTTTATTGGGGGTGTCTTGCTAATTGCCTATAATTTCCACCTGTTGTCTATCCCATTTGCACAACAGCATGTGAAATTGATTGTCACTCAGTGTTGCTTCCTAAGTGGACAGTTTGATTTCACAGAAGTGTGATTGACTTGGAGTTACATTGTGTTGTTTAAGTGTTCCCTTTATTTTTTTGAGCAGTGTATATTGTTAAGGGGAGGTAGTTAATGTCTAATCTGCACAAGGGATGGACAGGTCCTGTGGGATCCATGCCTGGTTCATTTTTATGAACGTCAGCTTGTCCACATTGGCTGTAGACAGGCGGCTGCGTTTGTCTGTAATGATGCCCCCTGCCGTGCTGAATACACGTTCAGACAAAACGCTGGCCGCCGGGCAGGCCAGCACCTCCAAGGCATAAAAGGCTAGCTCTGGCCACGTGGACAATTTGGAGATCCAGAAGTTGAATGGGGCCGAACCATCAGTCAGTACGTGGAGGGGTGTGCACAGGTACTGTTCCACCATGTTAGTGAAATGTTGCCTCCTGCTAACACGTTCCGTATCAGGTGGTGGTGCAGTTAGCTGTGGCGCGGTGACAAAACTATTCCACATCTCTGCCATGCTAACCCTGCCCTCAGAGGAGCTGGCCGTGACACAGCTGCGTTGGCGACCTCTTGCTCCTCCTCTGCCTTCGCCTTGGGCTTCCACTGGTTCCCCTGTGACATTTGGGAATGCTCTCAGTAGCGCGTCTACCAACGTGCGCTTGTACTCGCGCAACTTCCTATCACGCTGCAGTGTAGGAAGTAAGGTGGTCACATTGTCTTTGTACCGGGGATCCAGCAGGGTGGCAACCCAGTAGTCCGCACGCGTTAAAATGTGGGCAACTCTGCTGTCGTTGTGCAGGCACTGCAGCATGTAGTCGCTCATGTGTGCCAGGCTGCCCAGAGGTAAGGACAAGCTGTCCTCTGTGGGAGGCGTATCGTCATCGTCCTGTGTTTCCCCCCAGCCACGCACCAGTGATGGGCTCGAGCTGCTTTGGGTGCCACCCAGCTGTGAACATGCTTCATCCTCATCCTCCTCCACCTCCTCCTCATCCTCGTCCTCCTCGTCCTCCAGTAGTGGGCCCTGTCTGGCCACATTTGTACCTGGCCTCTGGTGTTGCAAAAAACCTCCCTCTGAGTCACTTCGAAGAGACTGGCCTGAAAGTGTTAAAAATGACCCCTCTTCCTCCTCTTGCTCCTGGGCCACCTCCTCTTCCATCATCGCCCTAAGTGTTTTCTCAAGGAGACATAGAAGTGGTATTGTAACGCTGATAACGGCGTCATCGCCACTGGCCATGTTGGTTGAGTACTCGAAACAGCGCAACAGGGCACACAGGTCTCGCATGGAGGCCCAGTCATTGGTGGTGAAGTGGTGCTGTTCCGCAGTGCGACTGACCCGTGCGTGCTGCAGCTGAAACTCCACTATGGCCTGCTGCTGCTCGCACAGTCTGTCCAGCATGTGCAAGGTGGAGTTCCACCTGGTGGGCACATCGCATATGGGCGGTGAGCGGGAAGGCCAACGTTACGCTGTAGCGCAGACAGGCGTGCAGCAGCAGGGTGTGAACGCTGGAAGCGCGAACAGACGGCCCACACTTTATGCAGCAGCGCTGACATGTCGGGGTAGTTGCGAAAGAACTTCTGCACCACCAAATTCAGCACATGCACCAGGCAAGGGATGTGCGTCAAACCGGCTAGTCCCAGAGCTGCAACGAGATTTCGCCCATTATCGCACACCACCAGGCCGGGCTTGAGGCTCACCGGCAGCAACCACTCGTCGGTCTGTTGTTCTATACCCCGCCACAACTCCTGTGCGGTGTGGGGCCTGTCCCCCAAACATATGAGTTTCAGAACGGCCTGCTGACGTTTACCCCGGGCTGTGCTGAAGTTGGTGGTGAAGGTGTGTGGCTGACTGGATGAGCAGGTGGAAGAAGAGGAGGAGGAAGCTGAGTAGGAGGAGGAGGAGACAGGAGGCAAAGAATGTTGCCCTGCGATCCTTGGCGGCGGAAGGACGTGCGCCAAACAGCTCCCCACCTGGGTCCCAGCCGCCACTACATTTACCCAGTGTGCAGTTAGGGAGATATAGCGTCCCTGGCCGTACTTACTGGTCCACGTATCTGTGGTTAGGTGGACCTTGCCACAGATGGCGTTGCGCAGTGCACACTTGATTTTATCGGACACTTGGTTGTGCAGGGAAGGCACGGCTCTCTTGGAGAAGTAGTGTCGGCTGGGAACAACATACTGTGGGACAGCAAGCGACATGAGCTGTTTGAAGCTGTCTGTGTCCACCAGCCTAAATGACAGCATTTCATGGGCCAGTAGTTTAGAAATGCTGGCATTCAGGGCCAGGGATCGAGGGTGGCTAGGTGGGAATTTACGCTTTCTCTCAAATGTTTGTGAGATGGAGAGCTGAACGCTGCCGTGTGACATGGTTGAGATGCTTGGTGACGCAGGTGGTGGTGTTGGTGGTACATCCCATGTTTGCTGGGCGGCAGGTGCCAACGTTCCTCCAGAGGCGGAGGAAGAGGCCGAGGCGGCGGCAGCAGCAGAAGAGGCCGAGGCGGCAGCAGCAGAAGAGGTAGCAGGGGGAGCCTGAGTGACTTCTTTGTTTTTAAGGTGTTTACTCCACTGCAGTTCATGCTTTGCATGCAGGTGCCTGGTCATGCAGGTTGTGCTAAGGTTCAGAACGTTAATGCCTCGCTTCAGGCTCTGATGGCACAGCGTGCAAACCACTCGGGTCTTGTCGTCAGCACATTGTTTAAAGAAGTGCCATGCCAGGGAACTCCTTGAAGCTGCCTTTGGGGTGCTCGGTCCCAGATGGCGGTGGTCAGTAGCAGGCGGAGTCTCTTGGCGGCGGGTGTTCTGATTTTGCCCACTGCTCCCTCTTTGTCTTTTGCTACGCTGTTGGCTCGGTCTCACCACTGCCTCTTCCTCCGAACTGTGAAAGTCAGTGGCACGACCTTCATTCCATGTGGGGTCTAGGACCTCATCGTCCCCTGCATCGTCTTCCACCCAGTCTTGATCCCTGACCTCCTGTTCTGTCTGCACACTGCAGAAAGATGCAGCAGTTGGCATCTGTGTTTCATCTGTTGGCATCTGAGGTGGTATTCCCATGTCCTCATCATCAGGAAACATAAGTGGTTGTGCGTTAGTGCATTCTATCTCTTCCACCCCTGGGGAAGGGCTAGGTGGATGCCCTTGGGAAACCCTGGCAGCAGAGTCTTCAAACAGCATAAGAGACTGCTGCATAACTTGAGGCTCAGACAGTTTCCCTGATATGCATGGGGGTGATGTGACAGACTGATGGGCTTGGTTTTTATGCGCCATCTGTGCGCTTTCTGCAGAAGACTGGGTGGGAGATAATGTGAACGTGCTGGATGCACTGTCGGCCACCCAATTGACTAATGCCTGTACCTGCTCAGGCCTTACCATCCTTAGAACGGCATTGGGCCCCACCAAATATCCCTGTAAATTCTGCTACTGGGACCTGAGGTAGTTGTTACACTAGGACGTGTGGCTGTGGCAGAATGGCCACGTCCTCTCCCAGCACCAGAGGGTCCACTAACACCACCACGACCATGTCCACGTCCGCGTCCCTTACTAGTTGTTTTCCTCATTGTTACCGTTCACCACAATAAGAAAAATATTATTCGGGCCAATGTATTGAATTAAAATTCAGGCCTTTTTTTACAGACACCTAACACTGTCTGGCTATCTATTTAGGTACCGTATTACACTAATACAGGCACACAAGTAATGACAGATTTGGTTGAATATAAATGTGAGGCCTATTTTTTACGCGCTGTTTGACAGATATACCTTTAATCACAGAATTAGACTTGTATCTGCACTGTAGCGTGTGTGTTAAGTTTTTCAGAATGACACTATCAGCACCTTGAATCTAAGATATCCTTTTTGGGATAGATTTAAAGTAGGCCTGATATAGCAGAAACTACTAATTTTGAGAATGGCAAATTTGGGAATAGTTTTTCAACCCAGAACAAAAACTGTGCTTTTACGGTCACTACAAATAATTTGACCAGCTAAAACAGTACAGATTTGGTTGAATAGAAATGTGAGGCCTATTTTTTAGGCGCTGGGTGAAAGGCTCAACTTGCCCCTGATGTAGTATATGGCCAAAAAATAACCACACTATTGATGGTTAAATGCACTTGGGTGACACAGGCTCAGCCTGCACCTATTGTAGTATATGGCCAAAAAATAACCACACTATTGATGGTTAAATGCACTTGATGAAAGCTTGACCCTGATGTAGGATATAGCAAAAAATAACAACACTATTGATGGTTAAATGCACTTGGGTGACACAGGCTCAGCCTGCACCTGATGTAGTATATGGCCAAAAAATAACCACACTATTGATGGTTAAATGCACTTGATGAAAGCTTGACCCTGATGTAGGATATAGCAAAAAATAACCACACTATTGATGGTTAAATGCACTTGGGTGACACAGGCTCAGCCTGCACCTGATGTAGTATATGGGCAAAAAATAACCACACTATTGATGGTTAAATGCACTTGGGTGACACAGGCTCAGCCTGCACCTGATGTAGGATATAGCAAAAAATAACCACACTATTGATGGTTAAATGCACTTGGTGGTAGCTTGTGCTGGCGCACCACAAGCCACAAAATGGCCGCAGATTACCCCAGAAAAAAGTGATATAAAAACGCTCTGGGCAGCCTAAAAAAAGTGAGCAATTCAATATCAGCACTTCAATGATCCACAGCTGGAGATCGATCACTGAATTAAGTCTTTTGGAGGAGTTAATCTGCCTAATCTCGCCCTAACGTCGCAGCAGCAACCTCTCCCTACGCTTGTATCAGCAGAGTGACGTGCAGAGCTACGTGACCCAAGCTTATATAGAGGCTGGGTCACATGCTGCACTGGCCAATCACAGCCATGCCAATAGTAGGCAAGGCTGTGATGGCCTCTTGGGGCAAGTAGTATGACGCTTGTTGATTGGCTGCTTTGCAGCCTTTCAAAAAGCGCTAAGAAAGCGCCGAACCCGAACCCAGACTTTTACGAAAATGTTCGGGTTCGGGTCCGTGTCACGGACACCCCAAAATTCGGTACGAACCCGAACTATACAGTTCGGGTTCGCTCATCCCTAGTAACGACTTATGAAAGACATAACTCCAGGCGAAAAGCCACGGGGTTGATGATGGCTACAATCTTGTAAGGACCAATAAACCTAGGACCCAGTTTCCAAGAGGGAACCTTCAATTTAATATTCCTAGTAGACAACCACACATAGTCATTCACTCCTAGGTCCGGACCTGGCGACCGTCTCTTATCAGCCATGCATTTCTATTTACCTCCCATATTTTTCAAGTTAGCTTGCACCTTCTGTCATACCGATAAAAGAGATGACGAAAACCGTTCCTCTTCGGGAACCCCAGAGCCAAGCTCTTTGAAAGTACAGAATTGGGGATGAAAACCATATGCACCAAGAAATGGTGATTTGCCAGTGGATTCCTGACGACGATTATTTATGGCAAACTCAGCTAACGTTAAATATGATGACCACAACTCTTGGTTTTCAGACACAAAACATCTTAGATATGTCTCCAGGTTTTGGTTGGTACGCTCAGTCTGTCCATTCGACTGAGGATGGAAAGCTGAGGAAAAGGACAAGTGTACCCCAAACGGGAACAAAAAGCTTTCCAAAATTTAGAAATAAACTGGGTACCCCGATCCGAAACAACATCGGAGGGGACCCCGTGAAGCTTCACGATTTCACTGGCGAATACCTGAGCAAGAGTCTTAGCATTAGGTAGTGCGGGTAACGCAATGAAGTGTACCATTTTGCTAAACCTGTCCACTACTACCAAAATAACAGTTTTACCCGCAGACAAAGGTAAGTCAGTGATAAAATCCATTGACAGATGTGTCCATGGTCTATTGGGAATGACAAGTGGCAATAGAGACCCTGCAGGACGTGTATGTGAAACTTTTGCGCGCGCACAGGTAGAACAAGAAGACACAAAATCCAATACATCCTGACGCAACCTTGGCCACCAAAAACGACGAGACAATAGCTCCAAGGTTGCTTTACTACCCGGGTGCCCAGCAAGTGCCGAATTATGATGTTCCTTTAATAATTCGAAACGCAGGTTCAACGGTACAAACAATTTCTCTGAGGGGCAAGAGACCGGGGCGTCCCCCTGGGCCTCTAACACCTTCCCCTCCAAAACAGAGTGTACCGCAGAAACAACCACTCCTCTTTGAAGAATGGGCACCGGATCACTCACATTACCCCCTCCAGGGAAACAACGAGATAGTGCATCAGCCTTGGTATTCTTTGCCCCAGGACGATAGGTAATCACAAAGTTAAACCTGGTAAAAAATAGCGACCACCTAGCTTGTCTAGGGGTGAGACGCTTAGCTGATTCGAGGTACAGAAGATTTTTGTGGTCCGTAATCACAGTGACGGGGTGGACTGCCCCCTCTAAAAAGTGACGCCATTCTTCAAACGCTAGTTTAATAGCTAATAGTTCCCTATTGCCAATATCGTAGTTCTTTTCTGCTGCAGATAGTTTTTTAGAAAAGAAAGCACAAGGACGCCATTTGCCAGGAGACGGACCCTGAGACAGCACCGCCCCCACTCCCACCTCTGACGCATCGACTTCAACAATAAAAGGCTGAGAGACATCAGGTTGGACTAGTACAGGTGCCGAGGTAAACCTCTCTTTTAGGAGGAAAAAGCAACTTTAGCGGCGTCAGACCATTTAGAAAAATCAGTCCCCTTCCTAGCCATGTCAGTAAGGGGTTTAACAATAAGTGAATAATTTTTAATGAATTTCCTATAGAAATTTGCGAAGCCCAAGAACCGTTGCAGTGCTTTGAGGTTCTCAGGAAGATCCCAATCTAAAATTGCCTGGACCTTCCTAGGATCCATACGGAAACCTGAAGCAGATAAAAAATAACCTAGGAATTGCATCTCCTGAACGGCGAAGACACATTTTTCAATTTTAGCATATAATTTATTCGTCCGTAGGACCTGCAGTACTTGTCTGACATGCACCTCACGTGTTCTCAGATCAGACGAATAAATTAAAATATCATCTAGGTATATTACCACAAACCTGCCGATTAGATGACTAAAAATGTCATTAACGAAATGTTGAAAGACGGCAGGAGCATTGGTCAGACCGAAAGGCATAACTAGATTTTCATAATGCCCCTCAGGGGTGTTAAACGCTGTCTTCCACTCATCCCCCTCCTTAACCACTTCAGCCCCCAGTGCTTAAACACCCTGAAAGACCAGGCCACTTTTTACACTTCTGACCTACACTACTTTCACCGTTTATTGCTCGGTCATGCAACTTACCACCCAAATGAATTTTACCTCCTTTTCTTCTCACTAATAGAGCTTTCATTTGGTGGTATTTCATTGCTGCTGACATTTTTACTTTTTTTGTTATTAATCGAAATTTAACGATTTTTTTGCAAAAAAATGACATTTTTCACTTTCAGTTGTAAAATTTTGCAAAAAAAAACGAGATCCATATAGAAATTTTGCTCTAAATTTATAGTTCTACATGTCTTTGATAAAAAAAAAATGTTTGGGTAAAAAAAAAATGGTTTGGGTAAAAGTTATAGCGTTTACAAACTATGGTACAAAAATGTGAATTTCCGCTTTTTGAAGCAGCTCTGACTTTCTGAGCACCTGTCATGTTTCCTGAGGTTCTACAATGGCCAGACAGTACAAACACCCCACAAATGACCCCATTTCGGAAAGTACACACCCTAAGGTATTCGCTGATGGGCATAGTGAGTTCATCGAACTTTTTATTTTTTGTCACAAGTTAGCGGAAAATGATGATTTTTTTTTTTTTTTTTCTTACAAAGTCTCATATTCCACTAACTTGTGACAAAAAATAAAAACTTCTATGAACTCACTATGCCCATCACGAAATACCTTGGGGTCTCTTCTTTCCAAAATGGGGTCACTTGTGGGGTAGTTATACTGCCCTGGCATTCTAGGGGCCCAAATGTGTGGTAAGGAGTTTGAAATCAAATTCTGAAAAAAATGACCTGTCAAATCCGAAAGGTGCTCTTTGGAATATGGGCCCCTTTGCCCACCTAGGCTGCAAAAAAGTGTCACACATCTGGTATCTCCGTACTCAGGAGAAGGTGGGGAATGTGTTTTGGGGTGTCATTTTATATATACCCATGCTGGGTGAGAGAAATATCTTGGCAAAAGACAACTTTTCCCATTTTTTTATACAAAGTTGGCATTTGACCAAGATATTTATCTCACCCAGCATGGGTATATATAAAATGACACCCCAAAACACATTCCCCACCTTCTCCTAAGTACGGAGATACCAGATGTGTGACACTTTTTTGCAGCCTAGGTGGGCAAAGGGGCCCATATTCCAAAGAGCACCTTTCGGATTTGACAGGTCATTTTTTTCAGAATTTGATTTCAAACTCCTTACCACACATTTGGGCCCCTAGAATGCCAGGGCAGTATAACTACCCCACAAGTGACCCCATTTTGGAAAGAAGACACCCCAAGGTATTCCGTGAGGGGCATGGCGAGTTCCTAGAATTTTTTTTTTTTTGTCACAAGTTAGTGGAAAATGATGATTTTTTTTTTTTTTTTTTTTTCATACAAAGTCTCATATTCCACTAACTTGTGACAAAAAATAAAAACTTCCATGAACTCACTATGCCCATCAGCGAATACCTTGGGGTCTCTTCTTTCCAAAATGGGGTCACTTGTGGGGTAGTTATACTGCCCTGGCATTCTAGGGGCCCAAATGTGTGGTAAGGAGTTTGAAATCCAATTCAGTAAAAAATGACCTATGAAATCCAAAAGGTGCTCTTTGGAATGTGGGCCCCTTTGCCCACCTAGGCTGCAAAAAAATGTCACACATCTGGTATCCCCGTACTCAGGAGAAGTTGAGGAATGTGTTTTGGGGTGTCTTTTTACATATACCCATGCTGGGTGAGATAAATATCTTGGTCAAATGCCAACTTTGTATAAAAAAATGGGAAAAGTTGTCTTTTGCCAAGATATTTCTCTCACCCAGCATGGGTATATGTAAAATGACACCCCAAAACACATTCCCCACCTTCTCCTGAGTACGGAGATACCAGATGTGTGACACTTTTTTGCAGCCTAGGTGGGCAAAGGGGCCCATATTCCAAAGAGCACCTTTCGGATTTGACAGGTCATTTTTTTCAGAATTTGATTTCAAACTCCTTACCACACATTTGGGCCCCTAGAATGCCAGGGCAGTATAACTACCCCACAAGTGGCCCCATTTTGGAAAGAAGAGACCCCAAGGTATTCGCTGATGGGCATAGTGAGTTCATGGAAATTTTTATTTTTTGTCACAAGTTAGTGGAATATGAGACTTTGTATGAAAAAAAAAAAAAAAAAAAAAATCATCATTTTCCACTAACTTGTGACAAAAAATAAAAAATTCTAGGAACTTGCCATGCCCCTCACGGAATACCTTGGGGTGTCTTCTTTCCAAAATGGGGTCACTTGTGGGGTAGTTATACTGCCCTGGCATTTTCCAGGGGCCCTAATGTCTGGTAAGTAGGTAAATGACCTGTGAAATCCGAAAGGTGCTCTTTGGAATGTGGGCCCCTTTGCCCACCTAGGCTGCAAAAAAGTGTCACACATCTGGTATCTCCGTACTCAGGAGAAGGTGGGGAATGTGTTTTGGGGTGTCATTTTACATATACCCATGCTGGGTGAGAGAAATATCTTGGCAAAAGACAACTTTTCCCATTTTTTTTATACAAAGTTGGCATTTGACCAAGATATTTATCTCACCCAGCATGGGTATATGTAAAATGACACCCCAAAACATATTCCCCAACTTCTGCTGAATACGGAGATACCACATGTGTGACACTTTTTTGCAGCCTAGGTGGGCAAAGGTGCCCAAATTCCTTTTAGGAGGGCATTTTTAGACATTTGGATACCAGACTTCTTCTCACGCTTTGGGGCCCCTAAAATGCCAGGGCAGTATAAATACCCCACATGTGACCCCATTTTGGAAAGAAGACACCCCAAGGTATTCAATGAGGGGCATGGCGAGTTCATTGAAAAAAAAAATTTTGGCACAAGTTAGCGGAAATAGATTTTTTTTATTTTGTTCTCACAAAGTCTCCCTTTCCGCTAACTTGGGACAAAAATTTCAATCTTTCATGGACTCAATATGCCCCTCAGCGAATACCTTGGGGTGTCTTCTTTCCAAAATGGTGTTATTTGTGGGGTGTTTGTACTGCCCTGGCATTTGAGGGTCTCCGCAATCATTACATGTATGCCCAGCATTAGGAGTTTCTGCTATTCTCCTTATATTGAGCATACGGGTAATGAGATTTTTTTTTTCCGTTCAGCCTCTGGGCTGAAAGAAAAAAATGAACGGCACAGATTTCTTCATTCGCATCGATCAATGTGGATGAAAAAATCTCTGCCAAAAAAAGAAAAAGGAGGGGAAAGGCGTCTGCCAGGACATAGGAGCTCCGCCCAACATCCATACCCACTTCAGCTCGTATGCCCTGGCAAACCAGATTTCTCCATTCACATCAATCGATGTGGATGAATAAATCATTGCCGGGATTTTTTTTTTTATATATACAAAGTGTTTGCCAAAGTATATGAACACCGCCACCTCCTCAGCTCATATGCCTCGGCAAACGTATCTTTTACTGCAGAGGAGAAATCTCGTCTTGCAGCGCCGCATACACCGACTTGCGTGTAATCTGACAGCAGCGCAATGCTTCTGTCCGAATGCACATCAGTGCTGCAGCTAGTCGATCGGTTGGTCCACCTGAAAGGTAAAAAAAACAAAACAAAAAAGAAAAAACCAGGCCGCAAAGCAATAACTTTATTAACTGTTGAACAGAACATAGAAACTTTTTTTAAACTTTTTTAACTGAACATTTAACTTTTTTACTTACCGGTATTTTTTTTTTTTGTTTAGTTTTTTTTACCTTTTATAGAACAAACCTCTCCTTCCCCATGGGACAATGTGCAAAGCGCAAATCGCCCAAAGATGTGGCGAAGTACGTTATGCACTTTATCCCAGGTGAAAGGAGAGGTTTGCAGCAGCTGTGAGTGAATGGGCCCTAATAGCCCTGTGTGCCTGTCCTGGTGAGATGTGATCCCTATGCTAGGTGTACCTGTGTGTGGTACTTCCGGAAACACTCTCCATAGCATAGGGCAGGGTGGTCAGCACAGTCAGGACAGAAATAGCGGGTGTCACGCCTTATTCCACTCCTGCTACAGACACGACATCTTTTTCGGGGTGACGGTTGGGTTGAGGTACCAGGAACGACACTGGGGAAATGTCGCTCGTGTAGACGGCTAACTACACTGGTGGATGGGGCCACGGAACCTCCTGGGTAAAGGAGGTTCTCGATGATCTCTTCCTGGAATTTGAGGAAGGATCCTGTTCTCCCAGCCTTACTGTAGAGAACAAAACTATTGTAGAGCGCCAATTGAATTAAATATACAGACACCTTCTTATACCAGCGTCTGGTTCTGCGGGAAACTAAATACGGAGACAACATCTGGTCATTGAAGTCCACCCCTCCCATGAGCGCATTATAGTCGTGGACACAGAGGGGCTTTTCAATGACACTGGTTGCTCGCTCAATTTGGATTGTCGTGTCTGCGTGAATGGAGGAGAGCATGTAAACGTCACGCTTGTCTCTCCATTTCACCGCGAGCAGTTCTTCGTTACACAAGGCAGCCCTCTGCCCCCTTGCAAGACGGGTGGTTACAAGCCGTTGGGGGAAGCCCACGCGACTAGTTCGCGCGGTGCCACAGGCGCAAATCCGTTCTATAAACAAATGCCTAAAGAGGGCCACACTTGTGTAGAAATTGTCCACATAAAGATGGTACCCCTTGCCGAATAAGGGTGACACCAAGTCCCAGACTGTCTTCCCACTGCTCCCCAGGTAGTCAGGGCAACCGACCGGCTCCAGGGTCTGATCTTTTCCCTCATAGATCCGAAATTTGTGGGTATAGCCTGTGGCCCTTTCACAGAGCTTATACAATTTGACCCCATACCGGGCACGCTTGCTTGGGATGTATTGTTTGAAGCCAAGGCGCCCGGTAAAATGTATTAGGGACTCGTCTACGCAGATGTTTTGCTCAGGGGTATACAAATCTGCAAATTTCAGGTTGAAATGGTCTATGAGGGGCCGAATTTTGTGGAGCCGGTCAAAAGCAGGGTGGCCTCTGGGACGGGAGGTGGTATTGTCGCTAAAATGCAGAAAACGTAGGATGGTCTCAAATCGTGTCCTGGACATAGCAGCAGAGAACATGGGCATGTGATGAATTGGGTGCGTTGACCAATATGACCGCAATTCATGCTTTTTTGTCAGGCCCATGTTGAGGAGAAGGCCCAAAAAAATTTTAAGTTCGGAAACTTGGACTGGTTTCCACCGGAAAGGCTGGGCATAATAGCTTCCCGGGTTAGCGGTTATAAATTGTGTGGCATACTGGTTGGTCTCTGCCACGACTAAGTCCAAGAGCTCCGCAGTCAAGAACAGCTCAAAAAATCCCAGGGCCGAACCGATTTGAGCCGTCTCAACCCGAACTCCAGACTGGGCGGTGAAAGGGGGAACTACTGGTGCGGCTGAAGTTGGTGACTGCCAATCAGGATTTGCCAGCACCTCAGGGACTCTAGGGGCTCTACGGGCCTGTCTTTGCGGTGGCTGCGACGGGGTAACTATTGCACGTGCCACCGTACCAGCTTCAACTGCCCTTCTGGTGCTCGCTACTTCACCATGTTGTACGGCAGTGCTGGTACTAGGTCCAGGAAGGGCTGCGCTGCTGGTGTATGCCTCCCCACGTGATCCGGCAGCGACAGCCCCACTCTGCTGCTCTTGAAGCGGATCCTGCGTAACCTGTGGTCTAGCGACATGGGGCCGGGTACGCCTGGTGCTGCCAGGGACCTCCACCTCCTCGTCCGAACTTTGGGTCAGAGAGCCACTGCTTTCCACAGGTTCATATTCTGACCCGCTAGATTCGTCAGATGAGGGTTCCCACTCCTCATCCGACTGGGTCAGAATCCTGTAGGCCTCTTCAGAAGAATACCCCCTGTTTGACATTTTGGACTACTAAATTTAGGGGTATTCCCTGAGACTACCCAAGAAAAAAAGCAAACCTGTCTTACAAAGGGGAGGCTAGCGAAGTACCGGAGGCTGCTGCGGTTGATAAAAAATATCAAAACTGATTTTTTTATCGCCGCAGTGCGTGTAAAATGAATGTGCAGTGATCAAAAAATATATATTTTTTGTCACTGCGGTGGGGCGGGCGTGGGTGAACGCACGTGTGGGCGACCGATCAGGCCTGATCGGGCAAAGACTGCGTTTTGGGTGGAGGGCAAACTAAAGTGACACTAATACTATTATAGATCTGACCGTGATCAGTTTTGATCACTTACAGATACTATAAAAGTACAAATGCTGATTAGCGATACGCTAAACAGCGAATAAAAGTGACTGCGGTGCGGTGGGGTGGGCGCTAACTGACGCTAACTACCTAACCAAGGGGCCTAAACTATCCCTAAAACCTAACAGCCAATACCAGTGAAAAAAAAAAAGTGACAGTTTACACTGATCACTTTTTTTCCTTTCACTAGTGATTGACAGGGGCGATCAAAGGGGTGATCAAAGGGTTAATTGGGGTGCAGGTGGGTGATCTGGGGCTAAGGTGTAGTGTTGGTGCTACTCACAGTTCAGTCTGCTCCTGTGCTGGATCCAACCGACGAAAAGGACCAGCACAGGAGCAGACAAGCCATATAACAGATCATATTTACTAATATGATCTGTTATATGACTTTGGATTGGATTTTTTGAAAATCGCCAGCCTGCCAGCCAATGATCGTTGCTGGCAGGCTGGTGACGAAATACTTCTTTTAATTTTGCCGGCCCGCGATGCGCATGCGCGGGCCGGCTTTGAGCGAAATCTCGCGTCTCGCGAGATGACGCGTATATGCGTGACTCTGCGCAGCGCTGCCACCTCCGGAACGCAATCCTGCGTTAGGCGGTCCGGAGGTGGTTAATACGAATCAGATTGTAGGCCCCCCTAAGATCAAGTTTCGAGAACCACCTAGCACCCGCAATCTGGTTAAACAGGTCAGAAATGAGAGGAAGAGGGTATGGGTCTCGGATGGTTATCCGATTTAATTCGCGAAAATCTAGGCAAGGACGCAGGCCCCCATCTTTCTTTTTAATGAAGAAAAACCCTGCAGCCACGGGTGAAGAAGAGGGTCTGATGCGTCCCTTAGCCAAGCTCTCGGAGATATAATCTTTCATGGCTTGTCTCTCTGGACCCGAAAGATTATATAACCTGGTCTTGGGTAATTTTGCGCCGGGAATAAGGTTAACCGGGCAATCATAAGGACGATGAGGTGGTAACTTCTGACAACCCTTTTCAGAAAAAACGTCTTCAAAATCCAAAATAAATGTAGGTAGGGTAGTTATGGAGGCGACTAAGCAATTGCTATTTAAGCAATTTTCTCTGCACTGCTCACTCCACTCCAATATCTCCCTGGCCTGCCAATCCACCACTGGATTGTGCGCTACCAACCAGGGAAGACCCAGCACTACCGGAGTGGGAAGCCCCTCCAGAACATAACATGAAAGCATCTCGTTATGGTGGTCCCCTACCCGAAGGTGTAAATTATGAACAATGTGGGTGAGGTTTCTCTGAGACAGAGGAGCAGAATCAATAGCGAATATGGGAATAGGTCTCTGTAGCGTACAGAGAGACAAACCCATAGTGCGGGCAAAATGGGCATCTATCAAATTTACCCCTGCTCCGCTGTCTAGAAAGAAAGAAATAGTCTCCGTCTTATCACCAAAAACAATAACCGCTGGCAACACAAATTGCGATGTACGTAGGGAGGAAACGTATACCCCCCGGCTGACATCCTCCACACAGCCTGGGGTTAGTAGTTTTCCGACGGTCTTTTGTTTCTGAGGAAAGAAGGACAGACATTAATGAAATGACCCCTCTCCCCACAAAAAAAACAAACCCCACGCCTACGGCGGGCCTCAGGAGGACGTACCTGACGAGTAGTTCCTTCTAGCTGCATAGGCTTGTCTAAGTCCGTACAGACTAACTGCTGCTTGGGAGGGGTTACCAATTGCTCCGGTTTTTTCAACCTGTCCCTAAGGCGTCTATCTATTCAAATAGAAAGGGACATAACCGCATCAAGGGAAAAGGGGGTCTCATATAATGCAAGCGCATCCTTAACCCTTTCGGATAACCCAGAGCAGAACTGACTCCTGAGAGCCGGGTCGTTCCATTGGGTATCCGTAGCCCACCTACGGAAGTCAGAGCAATACTCCTCTACCGGCTGCTCTCCTTGTAGGAGTCTCCGTAATCTTGATTCAGCCAGTGCGACTCGGTCAGGGTCGTCATATATGAGACCCAAGGCCCCGAAAACACTCATCCACTGACCGAAGAGCCTGGGAATCAGTGGGTAAAGAGAACGCCCAGGACTGCGGGTCCCCCTGCAGCAGGGAAATAACAACCCCCACCCGCTGTTCTTCATTACCAGAGGAGTAAGGGCGCAGTTTAAAATATAATTTACAGGCCTCACGGAATGTCAAAAACTTGTCCCTTCCCCCATAAAATCTGTCAGGGAGAGGGACCTTGGGTTCCGCAACAACCTGGTTACCAGTAGCAACCGCTGGGCTTGCGGTCAGTTGTAATTGCTGCTGTTGCTGGAGGACCGACGCCTTCAATCCTGCCACCTCCAAAGACAGGCCATGAAATTGTTTGGACAGAGCAGCAATTTGATCCATACTGGATTCTAAGTAGGTAAAAAAAAAAATATTATTATTTTTTTTTTTTTTACCTACACAAAATAAGGGCCAGATATAATGTAATGACCGGCGTCACGCACAGGGAGGGAAAAGGGAAAGCCCTGCCCAAGGGAGAGGGAAAGGTGGTGACCCCTGACTCACCTTGCGGCTGGCACCTGACTGCCCTGACGTCCCTAGACGGGTTCCTCACCCGTGCGGCGATCACGTGCCTAAACCCTGTCTTTCCCTAAAATGAGCCCTAGATAATGAACGGGCCGGTGGGATTGCTAGTCCGCACCACTGACACTAAGAGGGAAACACCAGGGAGAGGACAGACAATACAGACAAACACATACACCCAGGTGGTCGACCACAGCAGACCACAAAGGTCCAACAGGGATCCGGAGGGTAGCGTTCTGGACCAACAACCAGAGAACGCAGCAACACAGCTCCAGAGGGTCAGAATAGATGTCCAGGCAGGAAGCTCTATATCTGGCAACCAGAGAAGTGTGAAGGGGAATATAAGGAGGTTGGGAGTGCTGGACAAGGAACAGCTGAGGAGAAGGAGCTACGGATCCCTGAGTGAGCCAAAAAGGGTTGCAAAGCAAACCCAGAAAGCTACCATAAGGAAACAGCCCTATCTTACATAGAGCGCGCAGCCAACCGCTGCGACTTCCTGACCCCGGGTATAACGGAGTCAGGCGTGGTTCTTGAAACCCTCGTGACAAGGGGACGGTCTGGCAGGCCCATTTCATTTACCATTCTCTATGCCTGGTTAAGGCGTAAGAAAATTGTCTACATGTAAGACAGCAAGAAAGCTGGATTACATTTAGAAGCAGCGGTGGATCTGCTGAAGTTATGTAGAGGCTTGTCCTCTACATAACTCTGGCGGATTCACCGCCAGCTATAGGGGATATTAAGACCAGTGTCTAAAAACACTGGTCTTAATACATGACCTTCTAAATATTTTAAGTCTATACTGGTATGTTTGATACTTAAGTCCCTCCACCATTTTTATAGCCTGTCTCTGCACCTGTTCCATTTTACCTGTGTCTTTTTGTAGGTGGGGTTTCCAGAACTGGACACAGTATTCCAGGTTTGTTCTCACTAGCACTCTATACAGTGGAATCACAATCTCTCTCCTCCTACTGGTTATACTTTTAGCTATACAGTGATGCTTCCTACTTGCTTTCCCTGCTCATTGTCCACACTGTGCAACTCATTTTGAAGCTGTCTGATATCTAGACATCTGAATCTTTCTCTTCTGAAGTCCTCACTAACACAGATGAACAAAGGTGAAAATAGACAAATCGCCGGGACCAGATGGCATACACGCCCGTATCCTAAGAAAATTAAGTAATGTCATAGCCAGACCCATATTTCTGATATTAAGGACTCTATATTGACAGGGAGTGTTCCACAGGATTGGTGCATAGTAAATGTGGTGCCAATATTTAAAAAGGCCAAAAAACAGAGCCCAGAAACTATAGGCCGGTAGGTTTAACATCTTTGGTGGGTAAACTGTTTAAAGGTTTTCTAAGAGATGCTATCTTGGAGTAACTCAATGAAAATAAGCAAATAACGCCATATCAGCATCGCTTTATGAGGGATCAGTCATGTCAAGCTAATTTAATCAGTTTCAATGAGGAGGTAAGTTCTAGACTTGACCGTGGTGAATCAATGGATGTCGTATATCTGGATTTCTCCAAAGCATTTGACACTGTACCACATAAAAGGTTAATATATAAAATTAGAATGTTTGGACTGGGATAAAATGTCTGTATGGGGGTAAATAACTGACTCAGTGAAAACAGAGGGTGGTTATTAATGGTACACACTCAGATTGGGTCACTATCACTAGTGGAGCACCTCAGGGGTCAGTATTGGGCCCTTTATTTATTAATGATCTTGTAGAAGGCTTGCACAGTAAAATATCATTTTTTTTTGCAGATGACACTAAACTGTGTAAAGTAATTAACATGGAGGAGGACAGTAGACTGCTACAGAGGGATCTGGTTAGATTGAAGGCTTGGGCAAAGAAGTGGCAGATGAGGTTTAACATTGACAAATATAAGGCTATGCACATAGGAAGGAAAAAATACATGTCACCAGTACATACTAAATGGTAAAATACTGGGTAACACTGATATGGAAAAGGACCTAGGAATTTTAGTGAACAGCAAACTAAGCTGTAGAAACCAGTGTCAGGAAGCTGCTGCCAAGGTCAATAAGTTAATGGGTTGCATCAAAAGGGGCATAGATGCCCGTGATGAGAACATAATCCTGCCACTTTACAAACCACTAGTCAGACCACACATGGAGTACTGTATACAGTTCTGGGCTCCTGTGAACAAGACATAGCAGACACAGAGGTGATGATGGTGAATTCACTGAAAGAGTTCAATAGGAGCCTGGAGGTATTTCTGGGTTGTAATAATATTACAGAATAAACAACAAAATGAGCCCTAGGTTGGAGCCCTCGGGATGAAAATTCACTTATTATACAAAAGGTCATCCAGACCAAAAAATCCCTTTAGGGGTCCCAACAAAAAAGTTTAATGTATATAAAACTAATTCTTTAATTAAAGAATTAGTTTTATATACATTAAACTTTTTTGTTGGGACCCCTAAATAGATTTTTTGGTCTGGAAGACCTTTTGTATAATAAGTGAATAATATTACAGGTTATAGTTACTAGCGATGGGTTGTTGATCCAGGGACTAATTCTGATTGCCTGATTGGAGTTGGGAAGGAATTTTTTTCCCCTAAAGTGAAAGAAAAATTGGCTTCTACCTCTCTTTTTTTTTTTTTTGCCTTCCTCTGGATCAACTTGCAGGATAACAGGCTGAACTGAATGGATAGATGTCTTCTTTCAGCCTTATAAACTATGTTACTGTGTCACTATGTATGTTAGAGCTGCCAAAACGATATCCAGACTGAGGGTTCCTTCTTCCCAAGTGCATTATTTTACATTTGGAAACATTGAACTGCACTTCCCATTATTTGGACCATTTATATATTGAAGATAAATCTTTTTTTATGTTACAAACTCCTCCAGGAATATCAACCCTATTACACACTTGGTACATTTTGAATTTTTTTTTGTGGAGATACTACTCTGCCATAAAAAGTTATAGCTGCTAATAACATCACATATGCAAAATTGCTAAAGGGTGTCTGGTCAATTAGGCACAAAACTCTCAAGTAAGTAAGGGGTTAAAACCTTTTTGCAAACTTCCCATATGAATTTTATTACAAATATGCAAGTTTTTTAAATCACATATACCCAGGGGCGGATTGGGACCTTAAAGTGGCCCTGGAAAAAAAAAAAAAAAGATTAAAGTGGTTCTAAGTTGTAAGTGGGCCAAATTTATCAGAAGGCTGTGTAACACAAGTAGGCAAGGTCAACACAAGTAGGCAGGGCCAGCAATACCACAGTGCAGCACAAAATGCTGCCCCAGGAGAAGCAAATACCACAATACAGCATAAAATACCTCTCCAAAAGCTGTATTTCTGTGGTACTAGCAAAAGCTGCTGTGATCTTGTCCTCCTTTTCCATTTGTCTCTAATTAAGATATAGAGCAAAGGAGATGAAACATGGGCCACTATAGCATCATGCCAGCCCTACGTTCAGCTTGCTGCCCGGTCTTTCAGCGCTTCCAAACATACAGGAGAATACAGTACTATATACCTATTATTCCCAGTGACGTCTCCTTTAATGTAGATATTCTCTTTCCTCGTCTTCTCCATTCTACCCAGACCACCAAGATGACTTATTTTAGCCACTCCTTGTCTCTGCAGAGTTTACCATGTACCCATCTTGAATTTATCATTTTTTCATCATCCTCCGCACTTTTGATAGAGATGTGGACTACATTCTTTGAATTCAGCTAAGAAATCTCCCACAATACTTTAGCTCTCAGACAACACCTTATCTTCTCCAGAGCACAAAGGTTCCATCCTACCGAAGAGAACATGCCTCCTTGCTACGTCATATATGTTTTTCTGTTGTTAGTACAGACTCCATTACAAGATGACCTCTAAAGCTAGATATTTACATACCAGAGTTAGTAACACAATGCACACTGCGCAGATGCCAAGTCTTATCTCTTTTCTTATTTTCATATTTTAGCCAATGTAACAAAGCCACATGCCTCAGGGGGGATGCCTCTCTGATGTCTATATAAAGTACTGTACTTCCTGTAATAAATAAGAATTTGCTTTGAACCCAGTGTGTGTGTCATAGTTATTTTCTTCCGTGCACGTAAAACCCTTGGGTTACTATTAATTTGGAGCAGTAGAGCAAACGTAATCAGCCCCAATTGAGGGCATCTTTATCAGATGGCGCCCGATACGTGGGGCTCAGGAGAAGTAACGCCGCTAGCCGAAGTTTGGGGTTCCCAGAGCACGGTGGACCACGCTTGAGGAGGAGGACTGCAGCCTCAGAGACAAGATGAGAAAATTTTGGTTATCTCACCTGCCTCTTGCTGCTCCACTGTGCTGTGGTAATCTGTTCTGCTATTGAGGTTACGTACGTAGTAGCAACTTCGGTTGATGTAAAATCCTGAGTTCCTAGAATCCTTCTTTTGAGTTTGCTCTTCTGTGTTTGTGTTTTGTCTGTGTGGTTTGTGTCAGGCACCTTCACAGTTAACGGTTAAGCAGAGCAAGAGATTTCCCCTGGCAGGGGGACGGAGCCGCATTAGGGGCTACTAAATTATCTGTCCTGTTTAGACAGAGGGTGTAGCCCTGCGGTGCTCCGAGGCGGGGCTTGATTTAGGGGTTACTGATTTATTTGTCTTAGTGATGGAGGGTGTAACCCCGGGTAGCCCCGAGTGGGACTCAAATTAATGGCCACTAAATTATCCTAGTGATGGAGGGTGTGGCCCTGGGGACTCCCAGGAGGACTATAAATTATCTGCCTGGAGTGGCGGAGGGTTAGTCCTGGACTGGTGGACCAGACGTGGTAGACAGGGGTGAGCTTTGCTTGGGAGCGTGAAGGACAAGGTGCCAGCTTCTGTCTTGGTTGTATGTGGGAAGTAAGTGAATAAATCCATGGGAGACAGTGTTGAAGAAGTTGCAGGGATGAAGTATGGGAATCTTAACCCTAGGAGTACTAGTACAGTGGCACCCTGATTTAGGGAGAAAGCTCAGAGAAAGCTAGTCTGGGAAAGATTCAGAAAGACACATTGTGTGTATGTTATAAAGGACCATGGATGTGAAGAAGTTGAAGATTACAGGATGGCAATACTAAGCATTGTGGAAAGTTGAGTGATGATGCAGTGCAGCGCTGATGAAGTATTGTGTCTTGTGTGCCTGTGTGCCCCGCACAGTGCGTGTCTCTGTTGCCCGGTGAATATAGAGGGAGAGACAGGGGGCCGTAGCTGCACGGGGGGGGGGGGGGGAGTGACATCATGACATTGGAATGTACACTCATCTAAAGAATTATTAGGAACACCATACTAATACGGTGTTGGACCCCCTTTTGCCTTCAGAACTGCCTTAATTCTACGTGGCATTGATTCAACAAGGTGCTGATAGCATTCTTTAGAAATGTTTGCCCGTATTGATAGGATAGCATCTTGCAGTTGATGGAGATTTGAGGGATGCACATCCAGGGCACGAAGCTCCCGTTCCACCACATCCCAAAGATGCTCTATTGGGTTGAGAGCTGGTGACTGTGGGGGCCATTTTAGTACAGTGAACTCATTGTCATGTTCAAGAAACCAATTTGAAATGATTCGAGCTTTGTGACATGGTGCATTATCCTGCTGGAAGTAGCCATCAGAGGATGGATACATGTTCTCATTCTGTTTACGCCAAATTCGGACTCTACCATTTGAATGTTTCAACAGAAATCGAGACTCATCAGACCAGGCAACATTTTTCCAGTCTTCAACAGTCCAATTTTGGTGAGCTCGTGCAAATTGTGGCCTCTTTTTCCTATTTGTAGTGGAGATGAGTGGTACCCGGTGGGGTCTTCTGCTGTTGTAGCCCATCCGCCTCAAGGTTGTGCATGTTGTGGCTTCACAAATGCTTTGCTGCATACCTCGGTTGTAACAAATGGTTATTTCAGTCAACGTTGCTCTTCTATCAGCTTGAATCAGTTGGCCCATTCTCCTCTGACCTCTAGCATCCACAAGGCATTTTTGCCCACAGGACTGCCGCATACTGGATGTTTTTCCCTTTTCACACCATTCTTTGTAAACCCTAGAAGTGGTTGTGTGTGAAAATCCCAGTAACTGAGCAGATTGTGAAATACTCAGACCGGCCCGTCTGGCACCAACAACCATGCCACGCTCAAAATTGCTTAAATCACCTTTCTTTCCCATTCTGACATTTAGTTTGGAGTTCAGGAGATTGTCTTGCCCAGGACCACCCTCCTAAATGCATTGAAACAACTGCCATGTGATTGGTTGAGTAGATAATTGCATTAATGAGAAATAGAACAGGTGTTCCTAATAATTCTTTAGGTGAGTGTATGATAGTAATAACACTGCAATACTAAGATATATTGGATATAATCAAAAGAAAATGTGCGTGAGGTACTGAGTGTGTATGTGTATGGAGCACATATGTATGTTATTTGTATGTCATTTGTTAATAAGTTCAAACATTTGTGTGTGTAAAAGTATGAGAAAGTGTTCAATATGTCTGTTCGACATTGAATGTTATGTCTGTGTGGACCTGGAATCTGACCTTGTGTGTTGCCAACTAGAAAACTGACTAGTAGAGGAAGGTCACACAGCCCAGTTTACTGTGAGCGAAATCAGCTCTACTGATGTGATGATGGGGCCAAATTAAGAGTTAAGTCGAGAATGAAAAGGATCATCACACAGGGAGGGGTGTGTGTTCTGGCTTTAGGTCAAAAAGGAGCAAAATTATTACAGAGTTTCTCACAGGAGTGAACACAGGACATTAGCCCTTGAATTTAGAACATTCTATTCTTGATATTATAAAAAAAAATCAACATGAAAATAATTAAGTATAAGAAATTGGACTGGACAGAAATATATGACGCCACTGACACTACCCTCCAAGATGGCGCGGTGAGACCCTACCACACCCCCCAGCAGCCATCTTAACTGAGGTAACTTCCTCACCAGCGGACATCTTAACTAATCCAATTTCCGGCCTGGCTGCCATCTTAACTCCTGTAACTTCCAGCCGGCCCAGCGGCCAACTTAACTGAGGGAACTTCCTGCCCGGCAGCCATCTTAGTTACTGGTATTTCTCCGGATATGGCTACAATCGTGAAACAATACACATAGATCCAAGTAGCACCAACAGGGGTACTCACTCGAGTCAGTACATATAGGATACACATATTAATAATTAGTCATGACAGCTAGTATTGTTTATTCAGATAAAATGTTTTAACTTCTATGTTTCTGTTTTTCAAGTAAAGTCAAGTGAAGTCCCGCCTCCTGCACATTTGGTAGAACCACAAAAGGAGGGGATTGTGATGGAGATGGTCTCAACTGTGGTAAACTGTAGCTTTAAGCCTGGACAGATTCAGTTTTTTTCTGTCTTTCATATGATGTTGCTGAAAAATGCTAACCTTGAGATAAGATACTGCAGAATTATTAAAGAATGTAAACAGGCAGTGAAAAACATCAGCAAGCTAATGAAAAGTGTAAACATGCCCCCCACCATCTCCGATGGTAAACTGAGAGTAGTAGTGAGAAAAAGCATGTATGGAAATAAAGGGTGGCTGAAAGATAACAAGCTCGCAGAACAGACAGAAGTCTTCTTGCGAGAGGCAAGTATATAGAGGAGGAGGTGTAGAGAGGCAGAGAAAGTCGGGTTGTGAATGTTATCAGGATAATGTTAAACCACCTCCCCAACAGAGAAAGGAAACAGTAGGTCTGCCACCCTATAATGGTCCTGGAAGATGGACCTGCAGAGTCTGCGGGACCCAGAACCCAGATGAGAGTGTTGTGCTGTGTGTGGTACTCTTCATCCACACCACACAAGAGGATCGTATTCTGTGTTGCCTGGATCACTGCCTCCAAAGACATCCATGTTTTTGTCATTAGGATGACACAGGTGAGGGGGGAAAGTTAGACCAAGATTAGGAAACAGGCAATCCAGTATCGGCTGTACTTTTAAACATTTAGCAGATTCAATTCCGGCCCCAATAATATCCCTCAATCTGGGTGATAAAGAAGTAGTCCCATTTTGATTGATACTGGAGCAGCCAAGACAATTGTCCAGCAAATATGGCCTCCCCTGACTTAATCTCCAAGAACACCAGTCCTTTGGTAGAAGTGGATGGGAAAGTAGTACACTCCCCTTTTTAACAGAACCCATCTGTGTTAGATTTGTCCTTACCCAGGTAGTGCTTGCCCGGTTGCTGGTCAGTGGTAACGTCCCCTGTTGCCTCCTGGGTACAGATTTGCTAGCTTGACAAAAATCCCTGGTCCATCTTTTTGTCAGTACTACTAGAAGATGCGAAGGAAGCCCTGCTTGCGGGAATGTTGGGCCATCTGTGGGCTATTAGACCCACGGATTTTGGCAAGTGCCCAGTTCCTCCTGTGGAAGTGGTAATGAAACCTGGCGCCCCACTTCCCAGGAAGATGCAGTATCTCTTGAGTAGGGCACAGTCAGATACCATATCTCAAACAGTCCGAGACTTTTTGAAAAAGGGGTTATCAAGGAGATTGTATCCCCTTTTAACACTCTTTTGTTCCCTTTGAAAAAGAAAAGTGACAAGGGCAAACCAACCTGATACCAGATGGTACGTGACCTACGTGCTGTCAATGAAGCCACAGTTTGTAACAGCTCCATTGTTTCCAATACACACCTTGTTGGCTCAGGTTCCCACTACCCCTACCCACTCCACTGTGATTGATTTGACAAATGTTTTCTTTTCAGCACCACTACATTCAGACAGTTGGTAGTTGCTTGCCTTCACACTTGAGGGTAAACAGTATACCTGGGTGGTGCTGCCACAGGGAGCCTAGAACTCACCTAATATGTATACTGCAAAATTATGTTTTGTTGCATTACTGATGCCTTCCTGGGGTGAAACATCTCATCCCTGAATGTAAGAAGACCAACTGTGGAAGACATCCCTTTGCCCAGAAATATGAATGCACTTAGGATATCATTTTTGGTCCTTGTTCCTTATTGCAAACCTTGTATATGCAAGTTTGATGCAACCTCTTTATAATTGTTTGTCTTTTAGTCCTTTCCACCTTACAGATGAGGTGGTAGATGCATTTTATGCCTAAAAATGACAAGTTTGTGCTCCCCTGCACTGGGCCTATCAGATTATCACATTTAGATTGTATTGTACAGAAGTGAATGGCCATGCTTCAGCTGTCCTCACCCAACTGCATGGCCAGCAGTAACAGCGCCCTGTGGCATATTATTTAGCCAGACTTGGCCCCGTGGCCAGAGGTGCCCCTTTCTGCATCAGAGCTGTAGCAGTTGTACAAGCCATGCTTGATAAAGGTTCTGAGATAGTCCTGAACCACAAAGTGACAGTGATATTACGTCTATCCTCATGAAAGTACAACCCAAGAACCTTTTTGTTGCCTGCAGAGTTAGATGTGATAATTTACAAAGTGTGTGATATAACTCTGCTAAATCCTTATGTGCCGGAAGAAGGCCACAGTCTGGTTAGGACTGAACCTCGGTATATCTCCGCTTGCTGATTTAAATGTTCATATTCATCCTGACTAAGGATAAGCAAATTGGTTATTGTGACGGACTGAGCCGTTACTGGGGCTGCTGGAGAAGCCTGAGGGCCAGCCTCTTTCCTACAGACTATAGACCGAGAACTATAGAGACCCCCTAAGACCTTTTGGGGTTACAAGGAACTATGAACCCTGATTTATGTGTGTAATTTATATGCCACATATTTCCTATTGCCCATTAAAAAGGCATGGTGTGGATTCAGCAACACAAAAAGGTTAACTCTGCACTGAGACTCCCACTGATTTTGTTAGTGATGGGATTAAGATAGTTGATTATAATATCAGCCGACTCCTAGATGAGTAGATCACCCTATGATACAATCAGGAGATAATCCCATCACATGTGTCTCCTCTCTTCCTATTCATTCATTATGGAGGGGGTGAAGATGTCTGTTTGCATGTTGTTCATGGTTGATTGCGTTATGTTTTTAGACTTCTGTGAACTGTATATATACTGAGTTGATCTTCAATAAAGTGAGTTCCTGTTTTACCCTTCATCATGTTGAGGCTGGTGTTTGGGTAACTGATCAACACTGGGGATTGCTATACGCTGAAGATTTGCTATACTCCCCGGGCTATAACTACTAGCTCTTGTAAGAGCTGTTCCTGCTCTATGGATTTAGGAGAGGTTCACCCACTGGAGCCTGGAGCCTTGTCATAGGTCCAGGGTGGGTAGGAGACGGCGAGACCTCAACCACGCTTTGGCGGTTCGTGGGGTCTGCAGTGCTTAGAGTGTCAAGTGGAGTGCTTGGAGTCCTCGGGAAGCACTAGGAGCATCCATCGACGGAGGTACCCGATCGGGGTGCCAGGAGATCCGTTACAGTTATCACATAGTTTTATAGTGCTGAGAAAAGACATATGCCCATCCAGCTCAGCTTGGGAATTCAGTCCAAATTTCTAAAAAAGGCAAGAGAGAGACGACTAGTACACAAATATGTTTTTTTCAACGGTATATATGTATTTTAATACACCAAAAAGTTACTAAATTAACAGTTAATAACTGATCCCGACCATATGTTTATTGTGTCAATTTCTTAACCTACTACTAACACATAAAATTCATGTCATGAACTTTCATTCTAGATTGTATTACCTTTCTTGGCTTTGCACAATTGGCACTGTTACAGACGATCATGACATATCACAAACCTATTTCCTGAAGCTCATAGATCAAGTGTTTAAGTACTATCATGGATTCATCGTGTAGATTATTTGTCCTAATTACTAATATATGTGACCATTCTAGATAATATTATCTTTATAGAATTGTTCCTATATCACAGAATTCCAGCTATTGTAATTTTTTTCATCAATCTATTCATCAAAATTTTGTGCCTATCAGGAATATTATTGTGTTGATGTAGGATCATCCACTTTATTTGATTAATGTAATGGGTTTTCATTGACATATAGGGTATTCATATGACACCTGAAATGTTCAAAGATGTAATATTTTGGATCCAGCCACCCTGTTGCCTCTGGAGCAAGGGGGAGGGAAGAGTAAGGCACTTAAACTTTTCTTCCAGACTTCCAGATCCAGAGGAAGAGGCTCATGACTGTTTGCAGATAAATGTCACAAGGTACAGCAGGATTGGGTAAATCAGCTATTAGATAATCCAGATCATGTGCTCTTTGTGGATGATCGAGGTATAACCAGGATGGCAGGTACTACATAGGTTGGGCAGTGGTGATTAAACATAACACTAAAAACCAAACTCCTTATCACCACACATGTCTGCCCAAGAAGCAGAGCTAAGGGCTCTCTGGAGATGGCTTGCAGATATGCAGATGCAAAAACAGACTCAGAGGAGGCAAAGGGAAAAGCCAAGGCAGATCAGGCAGCAACAATGGCTGTCAAATTGCCTAGGCAGACCCCTGCCTTAGTGGACACAGCTCAGGTCCCTGAAATAAGAACTTCCAGCGAGACAGGAAGAGTTAAGACCTTACAGAACCAGTCGGGAAGGAGGAAAGGAATCAGTGGATGTAAAAAGGGGGGACTGCGAATGAGGAAGGCCTAATACAGTTCCAAGGGAAACTTTGCCTTCCCAGGTCCCTCTAATTCACGATGGCACAGGCAACCCATGGAGTGACGCACCAGTCAGAAACTGCTGTGTGTGATTTAGTACATAGCGCATGGTACGCCCCAGGGTTTAGCACTGTAGCAGTTAGATATGCTCAAGGCTGTATGATTTTTGCCCAGAACAACGTGAGACAAGGTGGTTAAGGTACCCCAGAAACACACGTCTTGCCCTTTATATCTGTTTCAACACTTGCAGACTACCTTCAACTACCCAAGGTGGGCATGTATGAGTATGTATTGATGTGTGATGACTTGTTTTCAGGATGGCCAGAAGCATACCCGGTAGCTAAGGCCACAGCAAAAAAAGATTATGGCCAAAGTTGTATGCAGGTATAGGATACCTGAGACCATTGAAAGTAACACAGGTGTTCACTTCACAGGTGAAGTGATGCAGAAGATAATGAGGGTTTTTGGTGTAGAACAGGCCTTACATGTTTTGTACCATCCACAAAGCAGCTGTAGAGTAGGGAAAAAAGGAACTGAACGGGACACTAAAGGTAAAGATTAAAAAAGCCATGGCAGAGACTGGTATGCCATGAACAGAGTGCCTGCTGGTAGCCGCATTTTCAGTAAGCCATACCCCTAACCGTGAGACAGGCCTTAGTCCCTATAAGGTCCTTAGTGGGTCAGGCCCTAGGACAGGATTGTACAAACCGGATTCCAAAAAAGTTGGGACACTATACAAATCGTGAATAAAAACTGAATGCAATGATGTGGAGGTGCCAACTTCTAATATTTTATTCAGAATAGAACTTAGATAACGGAACAAAAGTTTAAACTGAGAAAATGTACCATTTTAAGGGGAAAATATGTTGAATCAGAATTTCATGGTGTCAACAAATCCCCAAAAAGTTGGGACAAGGCCATTTTCACCACTGTGTGGCATCTCCCCTTCTTCTTACAACACTCAACAGACGTCTGGGGACCGAGGAGACCAGTTTCTCAAGTTTAGAAATAGGAATGCTCTCCTATTCTTGTCTAATACAGGCCTCTAACTGTTCAATCGTCTTGGGCCTTCTTTGTTGCACCTTCCTCTTTATGATGCACCAAATGTTCTCTATAGGTGAAAGATCTGGACTGCAGACTGGCCATTTCAGTACCCGGATCCTTCTCCTACGCAGCCATGATGTTGTGATTGATACAGAATGTGGTCTGGCATTATCTTGTTGAAAAATGCAGGGTCTTCCCTGAAAGAGATGAAGTCTGAATGGGAGCATAAGTTGTTCTAGAACCTGAATATATTTTTCTGCATTGATGGTGCCTTTCCAGAAATGCAAGCTGCCCATGCCACACGCACTCATGCAACCCCATACCATCAGAGATGCAGGCTTCTGAACTGAGCGTTGATAACAACTTGGGTTGTCCTTGTCCTCTTTGGTCCGGATGACATGGCGTCCCAGATTTCCAAAAAGAACTTCGAATCGTGACTCGTCTGACCATCAGAACAGTCTTCCATTTTTGCCACACTCCATTTTAAATGATCCCTGGCCCAGTGAAAACGCCTGAGCTTGTGGATCTTGCTTAGAAATGACTTCTTCTTTGCACTGTAGAGTTTCAGCTGGCAACGGCGGATGGCACGGTGGATTGTGTTCACTGACAATGGTTTCTGGAAGTATTCCTGAGCCCATTCTGTGATTTCCTTTACAGTAGCATTCCTGTTTGTGGTGCAGTGTGGTTTAATGGCCCGGAGATCACGGGCATCCAGTATGGTTTTACGGCCTTGACCCTTACGCACAGAGATTGTTCCAGATTCTCTGAATCTTCGGATGATGTTATGCACAGTTGATGATGATAGATGCAAAGTCTTTGCAATTTTTTGCTGGGTAACACCTTTCTGATATTGCTCCACTATCTTTCTGCACAACATTGTGGGAATTGGTGATCCTCTAGCCATCTTGGCTTCTGAGAGACACTGCCACTCTGAGAAGCTCTTTTTATACCCAATCATGTTGCCAATTGACCTAATTAGTGTTAATTTGTCTTCCAGCTCTTCGTTATGCTCAAATTTACTTTTTCCAGCCTCTTATTGCTACTTGTCCCAACTTTTTTGGGATTTGTTGACACCGTGAAAATTGGAATCAACGTATTTTTCCTTTAAAATGATACATTTACTCGGATTAAACGTTTGATCTGTCATCTACGTTCTATTACAAATAAAATTTGACATTTGCCATCTCCACATCATTGCATTCAGTTTTTATTCACAATTTGTTTAGTGTCCCAACTATTTTGGAATCCGGTTTGTATTTCCCACAGTGGCTCCAGATGCAACATGGTTGTCTGACAGATTATGTGATCAGTTTGCACAAGCATTTGACTAAAATACATTATCAAGTTTTTGCTTCACTTCCAGATGTTGATAAAGCACCATGAACCCACCCACTTGTGTCAATGACCAGGTCATGCATGCCCTAAAAGGACTTACTTCCTATTCCTGAATTTTATCTTTAATTCTGTCATTTGCGTTAATTGTTTGATGTGGCATGTACTTTGACCCCAGTGTGTGTTTCATAGTTATTTTCTTCCGTGCACATAAAACCCTTGGGTTACCGTTAATTTGGAGCAGTAGACCAAACGTAATTAGCCCAGATTGAGGGCATCTTTATCACTTTCTCAACACAATCTCTTCATCCTGCTACCCCAACTGTGTCACCCTGCTGCTACCTCCAATACTGTGCCACAAATGCCACCAATGCTGTAATACAGCAGAAAAAATAGTGTCCTCAGTAGTAATAATAACCCCTATAGTGCCCCCAGAAGTAATAATGTCCCCCCACAGTGTACCGTGTAGTAATAAGGCCCCCTAGCTTATAAATATATAGAAAATGAGGAGGGTTCAGGCTTCCCCCTGGGCATCGGCCCACTGGGAAATTTTCCTGTAGTGTCTATGGCAAGTCCGCCCCCGAAGGCATCTTATACAAATGAATATTACAAGGCATGCTGTGACCCAATTTTCATATGTAGTCTAAGGAATGTCCTTTCGTGTTTACTATGAACACCAACATACACATTGACTGCCATTTAACTTTTTCCTTATCTACATGTGTCGTGCCAGCCTATATTTCCTAAATTGCTATTTGAGAATTAAATTTATGCATTTAATCTTTCTCTGCCTCAAGTTTACTGATGCCTGGATTTGCAATTCACATGGCTCCTTGTACCATGCTCTACTTGCTAATGTATTTATCTAAGAAGAAGACCAAAATGACCTGATGAAGAGCAGACATTGCAAGTTGTGCACAAGCACATTAGGGATTTCCTAAAACTCATGCTTTTCCACCACCAGTGACACATAGCACACAATAATGACATTCATTTGGTAAGCAGGAATAGACTGCATTCTAATTACTGAATCTGGGAAAACTAATCTGTAGTTCAGCTAGCTCAACAGGAGGCAATTACTTAAAATTAGCTACCTTTTCCCGGTATGTGAATTGTTTTTTTATGTTAGCATTGTAAGTAACATAGGACTCAGCACAAAAAAAAGTTTCATTTAATTACTTAAGAGTGTATGTAGTGGAAATTACATCTTTCTGCTTATGCAAACTAAAAGATAAAGACTTTAGACTTCTCTGCTTACCTCCAGCACATATTACTCTTCATGCTGCTTGTTTACCATCCAAAAATCAGATGAGCGGTTGTTGTATAAAATGGAAAACACATAGTAGTTATACTATGTAACATATGCAATAAAATAAAAATGTACATGTGTTCATGAATGTTTATTTTCACCAAGGGAAAATGTGTCATACAGGCAGCCATGGCTGTATATAGGGGTGTCTCCTATTGACCCCCCACTAATGAGATCATGGGATGCAGATGTCTGTGCATGGGAGGCTGGGGCCTAATGAAGTGCATGGAGACAAAAACAACTACATTCAGTTTGGATGAAAGCTATGCAACCTACTCCTGTTAGGCCAGTTTCATACATAGTGTGGCAGATTTACTAACTTATCTAATAGTTAGACAGTGTAAATTAAGATGGTAATGTATCAAATGCTCTGCGTCAGAAAACTGGAATGATTTTGCCCGATTTGTTGGCAGAGTAGGCAATTGCACCAAATTTAGGATTCATATGTACAATTTTTTTGCATGGTTTGCACTATGCCTGGCATTTTACATTTACTAAGGGGTAGCCAGATGTTTTGTGAGCTACATTTTTAGCCATCCTCTCTTGTTGAAAGAGACTCAAAGAATGAGTAAAATGCATAATAAATTTCGTATACACTATCTATGATATTTTTGGTGCAAATTTGGTACAAAGCATGTACAACATTTTTTTAATTTTAAATTAAGCCAGAATTCTGTACATTTAGCATAATAAATATCCACCAATGCTTTTTTTCATTGAAGCTTTTCTGTTAATAAAACCCCACGGCCATATGTTAATTGAAAGCTGGAGTACTTTGCATCCAACTTTCACTGGGGTCATTGGAACTTCAAAAACAAGCCAGAAAAATTCAAACAAGCCAGGAAAAACACTTCTACGGTGTCTCAAAAAATGCATGTAGGCCAGAGAGCAACATGTAACGTAAATAAGATAAAAATTAAAATTTTATTGCATGTATATCACAATACTTAATTTCAATGCCCTCTACTTTGCTTCAGAAACAAAAAAAATCAAGCACATGCACTATGGATAAAATCCAGCCTTTTTATTGTGATTCTTTTAAAAATTCCATGAGCTGATTAGAGCGCTTTACGGTCTACGTGTTTCGACAAACTGTCTTATTCATGACCATACTGTGTAGCAAAATGTATGAATTTAAAAAACCCTTCATCCACCTCAGACACTCCTACGCTTCCATGTGTGAACAATCTTCAAATTGGTATCGAGGGTGTGTCTGGTGACATCATAAAATACAAAACTGCTTGAAAAGAAAAAAAAGCTTCTATAAAGGGAAAAATTTATCACAATCACGTATAGTGTTTTTTAACCCTTTTTTTAAATCCTTTCAATACCAACAACTTCAAGATCTTCTGTGCTACCCCCATGTACGTCTCTGAAATGTCAAGACAACATGGAAATATTCACTACCTTCAAGTTTTAAATGTCTGAAAGGTGTTTCCTTATTCTAGTTTTCAACCTACGGTATTTGAAGTGTAACTCGCATATTGAACACTACAGCTGCTGCAGGTGGCTAAATAAATCACATTGCTTGTGTTACAGTTTATATATGATTTAATTTTACATTTCTCTCCTGTAGCACTGGAGATAAAACTTTAGCTTTTTTTTAAATAAATCGGCAGGTTATACATACATTATGTCCACATCTGTAGCAGCCAGTAACGTTCAACCAGGTGTTACTTGCAGACCCCGTTTTCTCTGAAAATAAACTCGGAGACAGTGCTGTTGATATAGTTGGAGCTCTTTTGCTCACAACTTGAATTCCTGGTTTCAAGTATTTGTCGTAAATGATCATCTTGGTACAGAATTGGTAAATACCTTGTGATTAGTGTTGAGCGCGAATATTCGAATTGCAAATTTTTTTCTCGAATATCGCAATTTCGAGATTTCGCGAATATTTAGAATATCGTTCTATATATTCGCGAAATAGAATATTCGTTTTTTTTCTTTTTTTTTTTATTATATTTTTTCTTTCCCACTTCCCTAAAGTTGTTCTTACCTGTCCTTTGGATTCCTGGCTTCCTGGCTGCTCCAGTCAGTGGCGTTTTCAACTTACTGCTATATTCCATATTAGCTAAATTACAATCTAATCTATATGTGTATTTTACGAAATTTCGCAATAGTCGCAATTGCGATGCGAGTAATATAACACGAAATATTCGCATGAAGATTTCAACTTAGCACTGCTATACTCCATATTCTAGCCTAATATGGAATATAGCTGTGCTAAGTTAGCACTGCTATATTCCATATTAGGCTAGAATATGGAGTATAGCTGTGCTAAGTTGAAATCTTCATGCGAATATTTCGTGTTATATTAGTCGCATCGCAATTTAGACTTTTTCAAATGTTCTTAATATTGCTCTAACTTCGTCTTTTAGAAATTTCGTAATATTGCTCTAACTTCGTCTCTTAGAATATTACGAATATTCTAAAAGACGAAGTTAGAGCAATATTACGAAATTTCGTAAAATACACATATAGATTGTAATTTAGCTAATATAGTGCTATAATCCCTTTTTTTTCCTGTAATTTTTTTTGCCTCTTCAGAACTTAAGTTTTGTAAAATATGTACACTATTAAAAATTATTACTATAGCAGTATATTAGCTTAAATACAATCTATGTGTATTTTACGAAATTTCGTAATATTGCTCTAACTTCATCTTTTAGAATATTACGAATATTCTAAAAGACGAAGTTAGAGCAATATTAAGAACATTTGCAAAAGTCGAAATTGCGATGCGAGTAATATAACACGAAATAGTCGCATGAAGATTTCAACTTAGCACAGCTATATTCCATATTCTAGCCTAATATGGAATATAGCAGTGCTAACTTAACACAGCTATATTCCATATTAGGCTAGAATATGGAATATAGCAGTGCTAAGTTTAAATCTTCATGCGACTATTTCGTGTTATATTACTCGCATCGCAATTTCGACTTTTGCAAATGTTCTTAATATTGCTCTAACTTCGTCTTTTAGAATATTCGTAATATTCTAAGAGACGAAGTTAGAGCAATATTACGAAATTTCGTAAAATACACATATTAGCCTAGCCATAGTCATTAGCATAGGAACGTTGCCTTATACTATCAAGATAAATTTTCGCAATATGCGAAAAAATAATTTCGCGATAATTGGAATAATTGCGAATATTCGATTTCGACGAATATAACACGAATATTCATGCGAATATTCGCGAAATATCGCGAAACCGAATATGGCACCTCCCGCTCATCACTACTTGTGATAATGACTGGGAGGAAGGGCATTAGGGTCCCCAAATTTTTACCCTGTGAGTTCTAGGGTGCCTGCTTTATATAAATTTCAAGAGCTAGTGGAGAGAGATCTCATGGTATTAGACCAGAAAGTGAAAAAGCAAAAAAGAAATAGGGCACGGGGAGATAATCTCACCAGACAAGAGAGGAAAGCACTTAATAATTTACGGTACAACAGTAACTTGGTTATTAAAAAATCTGATAAAGGTGGTAGTATAGTGGTGATGGATGCAGGTTTATATTTAAAATTCAATGAGGAGTTGCTAGGGGATACATCCACATATAGACAATTGAGGGCGGATCCCACTGCAGAATTTGTCTCAGCATTATCCAAACACCTAGATGATTCTTTGTTTGTGAATAAACCAGTAATTCTAATTTTTCATTCACTCCCCAAGGTACATAAAAAGACTTTCCTCTTCCCTCCGACCTCTAGTGTCTGGCATAGGGAGTTCGGGAGAACGTTTGGGAGCATGGGTAGATCACTTTTTGCAATCCCTTGTACAGCGTATCCCAAGCTACCTGCGAGACACAAAACATGTTTTGGAATTAACTGGTAAGGCTTCATTCACATCACCATTCAGCCTTTCCGTTCTCCTGCTCCGTTTAGAAGCAGGAGAACTGAAACAACGGAGAAGGCACATAACTGAGCTGAATGGAGCCTAAGGACCCCATAGACTATAATGGTGTCCGTTATGTTTCAGCTCAGAAGATGATTTTGGAGCGGAGACAAAATTTGTGCATGCAGGACTTTTGTCTCCGCTTCAAAATCATCTTCTAAGCAGAAACATAACAGACTCCATTATAGTCTATGGGGTCCTAAGGGCTCAGTTTGGCTCAGTTATGTGCATTCTCCGTCCTTTCCGTTCTCCTGCTCCTAAATGGAGCAGAGCTCCAAGCAAAAGAGACAGCACTGTCTCCGAGTTTATTTTTGGAGAAAACGGGGTCTGCAAATAACACCTGGTTGAACGTTACTGACTGCTACAGATGTGGACATAATGTATGTATAACCTGCCAATTTATTAAAATAGCAAGAGTTTTAAATCTAGTGCTACAGGAGAATAATTTAAAATTAAATCATATATAAACTGTAACACAAGCAATGTGATTTATTTAGCCACCTGCAGCAGCTGTAGTGTTCAAATAGTTTGAAAACTAGAATAAGGAAACACCTTTCAGACATTTAAAACTTGAAGGTAGTGAATATTTCCATGTTGTCTTGACATTTCAGAGATGTACATGGGGGTAACACAGCAGATCTTGAAGTTGTTGGTATTGAAAGGGTTAACCTCTTCCGGACACTTTTCCCGGTGTTGTCCCGGTTCTTAAGGAGACATGACGTACCGGTACGTCATGTGTATTTCCGATCACCGCCGCCCAGCAGGCGGTAATCTGAACAAGGTGCCTGCTCAAATCATTGAGCAGGCATCTTGGGTCAATGCGCGGGGGGTCCCGTGACCCCCCCGTGTCGGCGATCGCCGCAAACCGCAGGTCAATTCAGACCTGCAGTTTGCGGCTTTTACAGTTTGCAGCGGGCGGCGATGCCATAGGGTCCCCTTGGGGCTGTAGGGGGGACCCGATGGCATGGAAGAAGCTCAAAGTACCAGGAATAACAAATAAATATTTTATTGAATCAAGAACATGATTAAAAACACACATATAATTGATGCCAAGGACAGGGTAGGGGGAACAGAGGAGGAGAAAACAAGCGCCACCCTGGATGGACACACTGGTCACACTGTACATGTAGAGATAGTATTGAGGATCATGAGGAGAATAAATAATTAAAGTGCAATGACCAACTCATGAATCCAGTATGGCAAAGTATATATATGAATATAAGGTAAGTATGGATCAATAAGAAAACCAGCCGTGGCTATAGTGCATAGTATGCTGACCAAAGTACAAAAGTAATAAAATGAAGTCAGCAGAGCAGTAAATAGAAGCCGAGTGAGGAATCTCAACATCGGCAACACAAAGCCATGGGAGGAAGACTGTGATCAAAAGCTTACCCCAGGTGAACCAAGTGTGGACGCAAGAACCAGGATGGCGCTACCCCAACACGCGTTTCGGCGTGCCTTCGTCAGGGGGTCGACATATTAGGTATCTCTGCGTCCGTATCGACTGGCTCTATAAGCATATCACATGACCTAACCCCTCAGATAAACACTGTAAAAAAAACTGTGCTAAATAAAAACTTTTTTTGTCAACTTACATCACAAAAAGTGTAATAACAAGCGATCAAAAAGTCATATGCACCCCAAAATAGTGCCAATCAAACAGTCATCTCATCCCGCAAAAAATGAGACCCTACCTTAGATAATCGCCCAAAAACTTTAAAAACTATGGCTCTCAGAATATGGAGACACTAAAAAATGTTTTTTTTTTGTTTCAAAAATGATATCATTGTGTAAAACTTACATAAATAAAAAAAAGTATACATATTAGGTATTGCCGCATCCCTAATAACCTGCTCTATAAAAATATCACATGACCTAACCAGGGGCGTAGCTAAAGGCTCATGGGCCCTGGTCCAAGAGTTCAGCTTGGGCCCCCCCTTCCCTCAGTGTTTTGTGGTTAGGGAAGCACATAGCCTTCATGCTGCCTGCGGCAAAAAATTGAGACAGTAGACCCCAACCCTTCCATGCCAAATTCTTGACCTAACCCCTTCCCTCCAGCCAGAGCTATAACTTGACCAGCATGCACTTTCTATAAGGCCTCATGCACACGACCGTTGTGTGCACCCGTGGTCGTTGTGCCATTTTCAGTTTTTTTTTCGCGGACGCATTGACTTTCAATGGGTCCGTGGAAAAATCGGAAAATGCACCGTTTTGCAGCCGCATCCGTGATCCGTGTTTCCTGGCCGTGAAAAAAATATGACCTGTCCTATTTTTTTCACGGCCAACGGTTCACGGACCCATTCAAGTCAATGGGTCCGTGAAAGAACACGGATGCACACAAGATTGGCATCCGTGTCCGTGATCCGTGGCCGTAGGTTAGTTTTTATACAGACGGATCCGAAGATCCGTCTGCATAAAAGCTTTTTCAAAGCTGAGTTTTCACTTCGTGAAAACTCAGAACCGACAGTATATTCTAACACAGAGGCGTTCCCATGGTGATGGGGACGCTTCAGGTTAGAATATACTAAAAGAACTGTATACATGACTGCCCCCTGCTGCCTGGAAGGTGCTGCCAGGCAGCAGGTGGCAGCCCCCCCCTGTAGTTAACACATTGGTGGCCAGTGTGGCCGGCCCCCCCCCCCCCCCCCCTGTAGTTAACTCATTGGTGGCCAGTGCGGCCGGCCCCCCTCCCTCCCCTGTAGTTAACTCGTTGGTGGCCAGTGGGCCCCCCCTCCCTCCCCTGTAGTTAACTCGTTGGTGGCCAGTGGGCCTTCTCCCCTCCCCCCCCTCCTAATTAAAATCTCCCCCCTATCATTGGTGGCAGCGGAGTGTACCGATCGGAGTCCCAGTTTAATCGCTGGGGCTCCGATCGGTAACCATGGCAACCAGGACGCTACTGCAGTCCCGGTTGCCATGGTTACTTAGCAATTTGTAGAACCATTATACTTACCTGCGAGCTGCGATGGTCTGCGTCCGGTCGGGAGCTCCTCCTACTGGTAAGTGACAGGTCCGGCCGGGAGCTCCTCCTACTGGTAAGTGACATGACCTGTCACTTACCAGTAGGAGGAGCTCCCGGCCGGACCTGTCACTTACCCACTGGCCACCAATGAGTTAACTACAGGGGAGGGAGGGGGGGCCGGCCACACTGGCCACCAATGTGTTAACTACAGGGGGGGGGGGGGGGGCTGCCCCCTGCTGCCTGGCAGCACCTGCCAGGCAGCAGGGGGCAGTCATGTACACAGTTCTTTTAGTATATTCTAACCTGAAGCGTCCCCATCACCACGGGAATGACTCTGTGTTAGAATATACTGTCGGATTTGAGTTTCACGATGTAACTCAAATCCGACAGTATATTCTAAAATAGAGGCGTTCCCATGGTGATGGGGACGCTTCAAGTTAAAATATACCATCGGATTGGAGAAAACTCTGATCCTATGGTATATTAACTCCTGACTTTACATTGAAAGTCAATGGGGGACGGATCCGTTTGAAATTGCACCATATTGTGTCAACGTCAAATGGATCCGTCCCCATTGACTTGCATTGTAATTCAGGACGGATCCGTTTGGCTCCGCACGGCCAGGCGGACACCAAAACGACTTTTTTTTCATGTCCGTGGATCCTCCAAAAATCAAGGAAGACCCACGGACGAAAAAACGGTCACGAATCACGGAAAAACAGAACCCCGTTTTGCGGACCGCAAAAAAATGCGGTCGTGTGCATGAGGCCTAATACCTAATGGTGTCTTCTTATGTGGCACAAGGGTCTTCGGGCCCCCTCAGTCTCCTGGGCCTGGTAGCGACTGTTACCTCTGCACCCCCTATAGCTACGCCCCTGGACCTAACCCTTCAGGTGAATACCGTAAAAAAAAAAAGTGTCAAAAAAGCAATTTTTTGTCAAATTAAATCACAAAAAGTGTAATAGCAAGTGATCAAAAAGTAATATGCACCCCAAAATAGTGCCAATCAAACCGTCATCTCATCCCGCAAAAAATGAGACCCTACCTAAGAAAATCTCCCAAAAACTGAAAAAACTATGGCTCTCAGAATATGGAGAAACTAAAACATGATTTTTTTTTGTTTTAAAAATGATATTATTGTGTAAAACTTACATAAATAAAAAAAAGTATACATATTAGGCATTGCCGCGTCCGTAATAACCTGCTCTATAAAATATCACATGACCTAACCCCTCAGGTGAATACCGTAAAAAAAACTAAATAAAAACGGTGTAAAAAAAGCCATTTTTTTGTCACCTTACATCACAAAAAGTGTAATAGCAAGCGACCAAAAAGTCATACCCACCCCAAAATAGTACCAATCAAATCGTCATCTCATCCCGCAAAAAACATACCCTACCCAAGATAATTGCCCCAAAACTGAAAAAACTATGGCTCTCAGACTATGGAAACACTAAAACATTATTTTTTTTTGTTTAAAAAAAGAAATCATTGTGTAAAAACTTGCATAAATAAATAAAAAAGTATACATATTAGGTATCGCCGCGTTCGTGACAACCTGGTCTATAAAAATACCACATGATCTAACCTGTCAGATGAATGTTGTAAATAACAAAAAAAAATAATTGTGCCAAAACAGCTATTTCTTGTTACCTTGCCTCACAAAAAGTGTAATATAGAGCAACCAAAAATTCACATGTACCCTAAAATAGTACCAACAAAACTGCCACCCTATCCCGTAGTTTCTAAAATGGGGTCACTTTTTTGGAGTTTCTACTCTAGGGGTGCATCAGGAGGGCTTCAAATGGGACATGGTGACAAAAAACCAGTCCAGCAAAATCTGCCTTCCAAAAACCGTATGGCATTCCTTTCCTTCTGCGCCCTGCCGTGTGCCTGTACAGTGGTTTACGACCACATATGGGGTGTTTCTGTAAACGAAAGAATCAGAGCCATAAATATTGAGTTTTGTTTGGCTGTTAACCCTTGCTTTGTAACTAGAAAAAAATTATTAAAATGGAAAATCTGCCAAAAAAGTGAAATTTTTAAATTGTATCTCTATTTTACATTAACTCTTGTGGAACACCTAAAGGGTTAACAAAGTTTGTCAAATCAGTTTTGAAAACGTTGAGGGGGTGTAGTTTCTAGAATGGGGTCATTTTTTGGTGGTTTCTATTATGTAAGCCTCACAAAGTGACTTCAGACCTGAACTGGTCCTTGAAAAATGGGTTTTTGAAAATTTCAGAAAAAATTCAATATTTGCTTCTAAACTTCTAAGTCTTGTAACATCCCCAAAAAATAAAATGTCATTCCCAAAATGATCCAAACATGAAGTAGACATATGGGGAATGTAAAGTAATAACAATTTTTGTAGGTATTTCTATGTATTATAGAAGTAGAGAAATTGAAACTTGGAAATTTGGTAATTTTTCCATATTTTTGGCAAATTTGGTATTTTTTTTTTATAAATAAAAATTAGAGGTGGGACGAATCCAATTTTTTTTCAAATCCAAATCCGAAAAGGTTCTCGAATATATTGAATCTTTCGAATCTCGAAACCTACGAAATGTGCCAGTATCATAGTGCCATCTCCCCCCATAATGTGCCAATATTATAGTGCCACCTCCTCCCATAATGTGCCAGTATCATAGTGCCATCTCCCCCCATAATGTGCCAGTTTTATAGTGCCATCTCCCCCCATAATGTGGCAGTATCATAGGGCCATCTCCCCCCATAATGTGCCAGTATCATAGTGCCATCTCCCCCCATAATGTGCCAGTGTCATAGTGCCTCCCCCCCAATGTGCCAGTAGTATCAGTGCCATCTCCCCCATAATGTGCCAGTATCATAGTGCCTCCCCCCCAATGTGCCAGTAGTGTCATAGTGCCATCTCCCCCCATACTGTGCCAGTATCATAGTGCCCCCCCCCAATGTGCCAGTAGTATCATAGTGCCTCTCACCTCTCCCCCTCGCCAATGTGCCAGTAACAGATTAAAAAAAACAAAAAAACTTTTACTTACCTCCACTGCGATGCAGGCCTCTTCTGGCCTGTGTCCCGCGCTGTACGGCTCAGGAGGCGCGATGACGTCATTGCGCCGCCTGCACCGGCCTCTGATAGGCTGCGGGCCTTGTTCCGGCAGCCTATCAAAGGAACAGGGAAAGGAAACGCCTCTCCCTCCCCTGTGCCCTGCCTCCGCCACCACCAGTCTGGGCCCCACCGGGATTCGTCGGATTCGTATCCTGTAAATTACGTCTGGATTCAAGTCCACGAATCCCACAAATCCAGCAAGAGTCGAGGGATTCGTGGATTCGACTAATCCCCCGTCCCATCTCTAATAAAAATGATTTTTTTTTACTCCATTTTAACAGTGTCATGAAGTACAATATGTGATGAAAAAAACTGTCTCAGAATGGCCTGGATAAGTCAAAGCATTTTAAAGTTATCACCACATAAAGTGACACTGGTCAAATTTGCAAATAAAATAAGCCCAGTCCTTAAAGAGGACCTTTCACCGATTCTAACCCTATGAACTAACTATACAGATATGTGGAGCGGCACCCGGGGATCTCACTGCACTTACTATTATCCCCGGGCGCCGCTCCGTTCTGCCGCTATACCCTCCGGTATCTCCGCTCACTAAGTTATAGTAGGCGGAGATACCAGTCCCTAAGTTATGGTAGGCGGAGTCTGCCCTAGCGCTGGCCAATCGCAGCGCAGAGCTCACAGCCTGGGAGGTTATTTTCTCCCAGGCTGTGAGCTCTGCAATGTGATTGGCCAACGCTAGGGCAGACTCCGCCTACCATAACTTAGGGAACGGAGATACCGGAGGACATAGCAGGAGAACGGAGCAGCGCCCGGGGATAATAGTAAGTGCAGTGAGATCCCCGGGCGCCGCTCCACATGTCTGTATACTTAGTTCATAGGGTAAGAATCGGTGAAAGGTCCTCTTTAAGGAGTTAAAAACCCATTGCGAGGAGGAAATCTAAACAGACTGCTTTTTAACAGGGAGTCTTTTTGGATCTTCTTATTACATACCAGGATTCCAAATGGCATGAATAATAGACATGATCTCATCTTTGAATATTGATTTATATTTTATATGACTATATGTGATTGTTGATTCATTTTTACCTTTGTAGAAGCTTTTTTTCTTTTCAAGTAGTTTTGTATTTTATGATGTCACCAGACACACCCTGAATTCCAATTTGAAAATTGTTCACCCATGGAAGCGAAGGAGTGTCTGAGGTGGGTGAAGGGTTTTTTAAATCAGTAAATTTTGCTGCACAGTATGGTCATGAATAAGACAGTTTGTCGAAACGCGTAGACCGTAAAGCGCTCTGATCAGCTCATGGAATTTTTAAAAGAATCACAATAAAAAGTTTAAAAGGTTTAAAAAAGACATAAGTCCATCAAGTTTAACCAAGGGATAAGTGGGGACAAGAATCACAGAAGGAAGACGCGAAACCCAGAAGGAAGAAGTTATTTTCATCGCTTTTTAAGTGATATGATTTTAAGGGACTAGACATGGGATGTGATCTTGTTTGACCTTGTGAGGAGAATGGAGTGTCAGTACTGTGTGGTGATTTACAATGCAATAGACAGTTTCATAGAAATGTAGTAAATGACATAGGTGTTAATTCCCTCAATATCCCCTCCAGTTTCAGCCTCTAGGCCTCTGGATACAGTGGGGCTTCACTAAGAGGTCAGGGATAGTTGTGACCAGAGAAAGCTTTTAAGAAGAAAGGGCACCTCCACCCTGCCTCCACCGTGTCCATGTTTCGGTCCAAGCAGTGTTGAAATCCAAGGCAGCACATCACCACTGAAGCCAGTCATTGGCTGCAGTGGATCATGTGACCATACCCATAAAGCACCTGATGTTAATACTACGGTGATCGGGACATGGACACAGTAGAGGCAGTTGTGGAGGACCAGAGCGACAGAGAACTTTTGATTAAATGTATAGATTTGATTAATGTATTCTAAGAGCCTCATGTTCATAAAGTGTGGCTTAGCAGCAGAAGAACATTGTATAACATGTGGATGTTTAGTCCATTTGTTGTTGCTACAATTGTTGTGTATGCCACCATCAGAAATGTCTTATTCGTTTTTCCCTACTGAGACCACCCACAGGAATGTGTGTTTATGTAAATGGAGGGAGGTGGGGGCGAAAAGTATAACTGTCAGCCAATGCAGACAGCATTAGTATTACTTCCATTTGTGACCTAGCCATTATAGATAGATCACTGCTTTTTGTAATTACTCATGTTTTAAAATTGTAACATCTTCCCATAATTTTAATTATTCATAAAACATATTTTGATATATTCCAAAGAATTAACAATTAAAGCCACTAATTGCAAATTTATTTTTTCTCATTCATTGAAATGGCATAATTGCCTATAGCAGCCTTTTCAATTTACAGTAATTACAGGTATTATGTGCTTGTCATCACAATTGCTCTACATTATTATCAATCTCTTAGCATGTTCTGTGAAATTGAATTTTTTTCTAGTAAACAGTTGAATAGCAGTGTTAACTCAATATTCAAGCATTTGCCGTGTATTTAGTCTAAGTTATAAAATTAATGAAAATATCTATTAATTACAAGGTTAGCAAGCCTGTGCTAAATAAATATTAAGCAAACAAACAGATGTAAAATTTCAGGTTAGAAAGCAGTGACCTGGCTTTATTCATTAGGTTATGTATATCAACTGATACATTTTATATCTGAAGAAAGTGGTGGGCTGTTTCCAGGACTTTACCCCTTAAGCCCTATTTCACCTTAAGGACTTGGCCATTTTTTGCAAATCTGACCAGTGTCACTTTAAGTGCTGATAACTTTAAAACGGTTTTACTTACCCAGGCCGTTCTGAGATTGTTTTTTCGTCACATATTGTACTTCATGACACTGCTAAAATTGGGTCAAAAAAGTTAATTTTTTTGCATAAAAAAATACCAACTTTACAAAAGATTTTGAAAAATTAGCAAATTTCCAAGTTTCAATTTCTCTACTTCTATAATACATAGTAATACCTCCAAAAATAGTTATTACTTTACTTTACTTTATTTTGGGAATGATATTTTATTTTTTGGGGATGTTACAAGGCTTAGAAGTTTAGAAGAAAATCTTGAAATTTTTCAGACATTTTCAAAAACCCAATTTTTAGGGACCAGTTCAGGTCTGAAGTCACTTTGCGAGGCTTACATAATAGAAACCACCCAAAAATGACCCCATTCTATAAACTACACCCCTCAAGGTATTCAAAACTGATTTTACAAATGTTGTTAACCCTTTAGGTGCTCCACAAGAATTAATGGAAAATAGAGATACAATTTCAAAATTTCACTTTTTTGGCAGATTTTCCATTTTAATAGTTTTTTCCAGTTACAAAGCAAGGGTTAACAGCCAAACCAAACAACATTTATGGCCCTGATTCTGTAGTTTACAGAAACACCCCATATGTGGTCGTAAACTACTGTACGGGCACACGGCAGGGCGCAGAAGGAAAGGAATGCCATACGGTTTTTGGAAGGCAGATTTTGCTGGACTGTTTTTTTTCACTTTCACACCATGTCCCATTTGAAGCCCCACTGATGCAACACTAGAGTAGAAACTCCATAAAAGTGACCCCATCTACGAAACTACACCCCTCAACGTATTTAAAACTGATTTTTCAAACGTCGTTAACACTTTAGGTGTTCCACAAGAATTTATGGAAAATAGAGATACAATTTAAAGATTTCACTTTTTTGGCAGATTTTCCATTTTAATAATTTTTTCCAGTTACAAACCAAGGGTTAACAGCCAAACCAAACTCAAGATTTATGGCCCTGATTCTGTAGTTTACAGAAACACCCCATATGTGGTCGTAAACTACTGTACAGGCACACAGCAGGGCGCAGAAGGAAAGGAATGCCGTATGGTTTTTAGAAGGCAGATTTTGCTGGACTGTTTTTTTTCACACCATGTCCCATTTGAAGCCCCCCTGATGCACCCCTAGAGTAGAAACTCCAAAAAAAGGCCCCATTTTAGAAACTACGGGATAGGGTGGCAGTATTGTTGCTACTAGTTTAGGGTACATATGATTTTTGGTTGCTCTATATTACACTTTTTGTGAGGCAAGATAACAAGAAATAGCTGTCTTGGCACCGTTTTTATTTTTTGTTATTTACAACATTCATCTGACAGGTTAGATCATGTGATATTTTTATAAACCAGGTTGTCACGGATGCGGCGATACCTAATATGTATACTTTATTTATGTAAGTTTTACACAATGATTTCTTTTTTGAAACAAAAAAAATCATGTTTTAGTGTTTCCATAGTCTGAGAGCCATATTTTTTTCAGTTTTTTGGTGATTACCTTGGGTAGGGTATGATTTTTGCGGGATGAGATGACGGTTTTATTGGCACTATTTTGGGGTGCGTGTGACTTTTTGATCGCTTGCTATTACACTTTTTGTGATGTAAGGTGACAAAAAATGGTTTATTTAGCACAGTTTTCATTTAAAATTTTTTACGCTGTTCATCTAAGGGGTTAGGTCATGAGATATTTTTATAGAGCCGGTCGATACTGATGCGGAGATACCTAATATGTATATATGTAAATTTTACACAATGATTTCATTTTTGAAACAAAAAAAAAATCATGTTTTAGTGTCTCCATATTCTGAGAGCCATAGTTTTTTCAGTTTTTGGGCGATTATCTTAGGTAGGGTCTCATTTTTTGCGGGATGAGATGACGGTTTGATTGGCACTATTTTGGAGTGCATATGACTTTTTGATCGCTTGCTATTACACTTTTTGGGATGTAAGGTGACAAAAAATGGTTTATTTAGCACAGTTTTTATTTTTTATTTTTTACGGTGTTCATCTGAGGGGTTAGGTCATGTGATATTTTTATAGAGCCGGTCGATACGAACGCGGCGATACCAAATATGTATACTTTTTTTTATTTATGTAAGTTTTACACAATAACAGCTTTTTTAAACCAAAGAAAATATTATGTTTTAGTGTCTCCATATTCTGAGCCATAGTTTTTTATAATTTTTGGGCGATTGTCTCAGGTAGGGGCTCATTTTTTTCGGGATGAGGTGACGGTTAGATTGGTACTATTTTGGTGGGCAAACGCCTTTTTGATCACTTGCTGTTGTACTTTTTGTGATGTAAGGTGACAAAAAAATTGCTTATTTAGCACAGTTTTTATTTTTTATTTTTTACAGTGTTCATCTGAGGGGTTAGGACATGTGATATGTTTATAGATCTGGTCAATACGGACGCGGCAATACCTAATATGTATACTTTTTTTCCCCCCTATTTTTTACCAATTTTTTTTTTCTTTTTTTGGGGAAAACTTTATTTTTTCAACTTTTTTTTTCACTTTATTTTTTGTCCCACTTTGGGACTTGAACTTTTGGGGGTCTAATCCTTTACAACGCATTCCAATACTTCTGTATTTAAATGCATTGGCTGTATGAGTAATACTGAGTGTATTACTCATACAGCTTCCGGCCTGTGAGATCCAGGGGGCTGGATCTCACAGGCTCGTCACAGCAAGGCAGCGCCAATGCCTCAGGAAGGCATTGCGCTGCCTTCCATGCCATTGGGTCCCCCTACAGCCCATGGGGACCTGATGGCTCTGCCGCCGCAACATTGAAAAGCCACAAACCGCAGGTCTGAATTGACCTGCGGTTTGAGGCGATCGCCGACACAGGGGGGTCACGGGACCCCCCGCGCATTTAGCCGTGGTGCCTGCTCTATGATTTGAGCAGGCATCATGTTCCGATCACCGCCCGCCGGGCGGCGGTGATCGGAACAACACATGATGTACCGGTACGTCATGGGTCCTTAAGGACTCGGGAAACATGCCGTACCGGTATGTCATGTGTCCCTAAGGGGTTAAAGGGAACCTGTCACCAGTTTTATGGTGTCCTAACTTTGGGCAACATAAATAAGTGACTTGGAAAAATGCTGGGTCACTTTCTTTAATTGACCCAGTCAATCTGCCAACATCTTGTATTGAAAACTCCAGCTCATAATGATAAGTCCTGAATAATCATGAGCTCCTGACTCTCCCTGCCTACCTGCTGCTGATTGACAGTTTGTTTCCATATGAATCAGCAGCAGGTGGGCATGGGAGTGGCTATAGCTCTAAATAAAAAAAAAACGCTGGACTCAATGACATCACGCTGGACTCAAATAAGCTCATTAGCATGCGGCATCTTTGTGTGTATATTATGAGGTAACCATCTGTCACACCAGTAAGTGAATACATCTAAGGCACTTTTTAGTAGTTAATGATTGTATATAATTAGTTGGATTATAATCAAATATCCACATGACAGGTTCACTTTAAGGTGCATTTACCAGAGCAGACCTAAAGATGATTGTTGGGAAGGAAGCGTTCCTTCGTGACAGTCGGCTGCTCATTCAGTGAAGGTGAAGGTCTGCATTTGCATGCAACGATCACCTCCACGGTATGAGGATGAGGGATCGCTATTGTGATCATCCATCCTTATACAGCTGCATTGTTTCTGGGCAGCAGATCGCTGTTCAGACCGCACAATCTGCTGCCCAGAAACGGTAATTTAAGTGACTGCATGAACAACAGTTTCACTTGTTCATCGGGTGATCTGCTGCACCTTTACGCAGGCAGTTTTTCGGGAATGAGTGTTCGCAGGAACGTTCATTGCTGATAATCTGCCCGATTATCTGCACGTGTAAATCCACTTTAGCTATTGATGACCTAGCTAAGTTATTAATATCAGATTATTGGGGGTCTGAGAGCTGGCACCCCTATTATCAGCTGTTTTGGCAGCTGCCAGTATCAGAAAGTATACAGTAGACAGAAAGCTCCATCCACCTTATGGTTTCCAGTGCCGGCGTACTGCAGCTCACGTCCCATTCACTTAAATTTGAGCTGAGCTGCATGGCCACTACACAGTGACAGTGGCCTTATGCTTCCAGCTCTGTCCACTATATCGTTTCTGGTGCCAGTGTGAAACAGCTGATCGGTGCCTGAAGATAGGTCATAAATATTTAAGTGTGGGGAAACCCTTTTTATTCAGATTGCTAATACTGTATATCCATTATCTGTCTACTTATGATGTCAGTGAATATAAATGATGTGGTCTACAAGAAGCAGCAAAGAATATAAAACACTATAAATAGCCCAAAAATGTGTAATCCACAGTGAAACACAACTGGGTACATTCTACCAGGGATTTTGTATTTAGGGCTCTTTCACACTTGCGTTCTTTTCTTCCGGCATAGAGTTCCGTCGTCGGGGCTCTATGCCGGAAGAATCCTGATCAGTTTTATCCTAATGCATTCTGAATGGAGAGAAATCCGTTCAGGATGCATCAAGATGTCTTCAGTTCCGGACCGGAACGTTTTTTGGCCGGAGAAAATACCGCAGCATGCTGCGCTTTTTGCTCCGTCCAAAAATCCTGAACACTTGCCGCAGGGCCGGATCTGGAATTAATGCCCATTAAAAGGCATTAATCCGGATCCGGCCTTAAGCTAAACGTCGTTTCGGCGCATTGCCGGATCCGACATTTAGCTTTTTCTGAATGGTTACCATGGCTGCCAAGACGCTAAAGTCCTGGCAGCCATGGTAAAGTGTAGTGGGGAGCGGGGGAGCAGTATACTTACCGTCCGTGCTGCTCCCGGGGCGCTTCAGAGTGACGTCAGGGCGCCCCACGCGCATGGATGACGTGATCGCATGGACACGTCATCCATGCGCATGGGGCGCTCTGACGTCATTCTGGAGCGCCCCGGGAGCCGCACGGACTGTAAGTTTACTGCTCCCCAGCTCCCCACTACTACTATGGCAACCAGGGCTTTAATAGCGTCCTGGCTGCCATAGTAACACTGAACGCATTTTGAAGACAGATCCGTCTTCAAATGCTTTCAGTTCACTTGCGTTTTTCCGGATCCGGCGTGTAATTCCGGCAAATGAAGTACACGCCGGATCCGGACAACGCAAGTGTGAAAGAGCCCTTAGTGTGATAAAGTAATGCCTAACCCCACAACCTGACCAGAATGTTGACTTGTTTTGAATGGGAGGGATATCACATTACATACAGTGACTAGAGCTTTCCTATTACTTTCAATGGGGCGAACAAATGCAACATGCATTTTTTACCCTGGCATCTTCTGAGGGATAGTTTGAATGTTCCAAATCCAGCTAAAAATTACCTTATATAGTTACATAGTTACATAATTAATACGGTTGAAAAAAGACATAAGTCCATCAAGTTCAACTAAGAGATAACTGTCTACTGTTCCTTCTGTGACCACATCCTGAGGAAGTCTATTCCACAGATTCACAGTTCTTACAGTAAGGAAGTTTTGACTCTTCTGGAGACTGAACTTTTTCTTCTTCAGTCGGAGGCAGTGCCCCCTTGTCTTTTGAGGTCATTTTACATGGAACAGTTTTTAGGTTAATCATGTCCCCCCCCCCCCCCTTAGATGTCTCTTCTCAAGACTAAATAAATTCAATTCATTTAATCATTCTTCATAACTAAGACCCTCCATGCCCCTTATCAGTTTAGTTGCTCACCTCTGTATTTTTTTGCTGCAGTGCATCCTCTCTATGGACTGGTGCCCAAAACTGAACTTCATATTTCAGATGAGGCTGCACCAATGCTTTTTAAAGTGGTAGTATTACATCCCTGCCCCGCGGGTACATGCCTCGTTTAATGCATGACAATATTCTGGTGGCCTTAGAAGCAGTTGATTGACATTGTATGCTGTTATTCAATCTATGATCTACAAGGACACCCAAATCCTTCTCTACAATTGACTCCCCCAGTGTTACATCCCCTTGGACATATGAAGCACAGAGATTATTAATACCAAGATGCATAACTTTACATGTATCCACATTGAACCTCATTTGCCAAGTTGATGCCCAATCACTCAGTGTTCAAGTCAGCTTGTAGTTTATAGACATCTTCCATTGACTGTACAGTACTGCATAGCTTACTGTCATCTGTAAAAATAGATATGATGCTATTAATCCCCTCCTTCATATCATTAATAAATAAATAAAATAATAAAGGGCCCAGCACTGAACCTTGGGGTACACCACTTATAACCCGGGACCATTCTGAATAGGAATCATTGACCACAACTCTCTGGACACTGTCCTTCAACCAGTTTTCAATCCAATTGCAAACTATACTCTCTAAGCCTTGTAAGTAGGGATGAGCGAACCCGAACTGTATAGTTCGGGTTCGTACCGAATTTTGGGGTGTCCGTGACACGGACCCGAACCCGAACATTTTCATAAAAGTCCGGGTTTAAGTTCGGTGTTCGGCGCTTTCTTGGCGCTTTTTGAAAGGCTGCAAAGCAGCCAATCAACAAGCATCATACTACTTGCCCCAAGAGGCCATCACAGTCATGCCTACTATTGGCATGGCTGTGATTGGCCAGTGCAGCATGTGACCCAGCCTCTATATACACTGCGTGCAGAATTATTAGGCAAATGAGTATTTTGACCACATCATCCTCTTTATGCATGTTGTCTTACTCCAAGCTGTATAGGCTCGAAAGCCTACTACCAATTAAGCATATTAGGTGATGTGCATCTCTGTAATGAGAAGGGGTGTGGTCTAATGACATCAACACCCTATATTAGGTGTGCATAATTATTAGGCAACTTCCTTTCCTTTGGCAAAATGGGTCAAAAGAAGGACTTGACAGGCTCAGAAAAGTCAAAAATAGTGAGATATCTTGCAGAGGGATGCAGCACTCTTAAAATTGCAAAGCTTCTGAAGCGTGATCATCGAACAATCAAGCGTTTCATTCAAAATAGTCAACAGGGTCGCAAGAAGCGTGTGGAAAAACCAAGGCGCAAAATAACTGCCCATGAACTGAGAAAAGTCAAGCGTGCAGCTGCCAAGATGCCACTTGCCACCAGTTTGGCCATATTTCAGAGCTGCAACATCACTGGAGTGCCCAAAAGCACAAGGTGTGCAATACTCAGAGACATGGCCAAGGTAAGAAAGGCTGAAAGACGACCACCACTGAACAAGACACACAAGCTGAAACGTCAAGACTGGGCCAAGAAATATCTCAAGACTGATTTTTCTAAGGTTTTATGGACTGATGAAATGAGAGTGAGTCTTGATGGGCCAGATAGATGGGCCCGTGGCTGGATTGGTAAAGGGCAGAGAGCTCCAGTCGGACTCAGACGCCAGCAAGGTGGAGGTGGAGTACTGGTTTGTGCTGGTATCATCAAAGATGAGCTTGTGGGGCCTTTTCGGGTTGAGGATGGAGTCAAGCTCAACTCCCAGTCCTACTGCCAGTTTCTGGAAGACACCTTCTTCAAGCAGTGGTACAGGAAGAAGTCTGCATCCTTCAAGAAAAACATGATTTTCATGCAGGACAATGCTCCATCACACGCGTCCAAGTACTCCACAGTGTGGCTGGCAAGAAAGGGTATAAAAGAAGAAAATCTAATGACATGGCCTCCTTGTTCACCTGATCTGAACCCCATTGAGAACCTGTGGTCCATCATCAAATGTGAGATTTACAAGGAGGGAAAACAGTACACCTCTCTGAACAGTGTCTGGGAGGCTATGGTTGCTGCTGCATGCAATGTTGATGGTGAACAGATCAAAACACTGACAGAATCCATGAATGGCAGGCTTTTGAGTGTCCTTGCAAAGAAAGGTGGCTATATTGGTCACTGATTTGTTTTTGTTTTGTTTTTGAATGTCAGAAATGTATATTTGTGAATGTTGAGATGTTATATTGGTTTCACTGGTAAAAATAAATAATTGAAATGGGTATATATTTGTTTTTTGTTAAGTTGCCTAATAATTATGCACAGTAATAGTCACCTACACACACAGATATCCCCCTAAAATAGCTAAAACTAAAAACAAACTAAAAACTACTTCCAAAAATATTCAGCTTTGATATTAATGAGTTTTTTTGGGTTCATTGAGAACATGGTTGTTGTTCAATAATAAAATTAATCCTCAAAAATACAACTTGCCTAATAATTCTGCACTCCCTGTAAGCTTGGGTCACGTAGCGCTGCACGTCACTCTGCTGATACAAGTGTAGGGAGAGGTTGCAGCTGCGACGTTAGGGCGAGATTAGGCAGTGATTAACTCCTCCAAAAGACTTCATTCAGTGATCGATCTACAGCTGTGGATCATTGAACTGCTTCTATTCAATTGCTCAGTGTTTTTAGGCTGCCCAGAGCGTTTTTCAGTCACTTTTTTCTGGGGTGATCGGCGGCCATTTTGTGGCTTGTGGTGCGCCAGCACAAGCTGCCACCAAGTACATTTAACCATCAATAGTGTGGTTATTTTTTGGCCATATACTACATCAGGGGCAAGTTGAGCCTGTCACAAAGTGCATTTAACCATCAATAGTGTGGTTATTTTTTGGCCATATACTACATCAGGGGCAAGTTGAGCCTGTCACCCAGCGCCTAAAAAATAGGCCTCACATTTATATTAATCCAAATCTGTCATTACTGTTTTAGCTGGTCAAGTTATTTTTAGTGTCCGTCAAAGCACAGTTTTTGTTCGGGGTTGAAAAACAATTCCCAATTTTGCAATTCTCAAAATTAGTGGTTTCTGCTGTATCAGGCCTACTTTAAATCTATCCCTAAAAGGGTATATTAGATTCAAGGTGCTGATAGGGTAATTCTCAAGAACTTCACACACACGCTACAGTGCAGATCCAAGTCTAATTCTGTGATTAAACGTATACCTGTCACCCAGCGCCTAAAAAATAGGCCTCACATTTATATTCATCCAAATCTGTCATTACTGTTTTAGCTGGTCAAGTTATTTTTAGTGTCCGTCAAAGCACAGTTTTTGTTCTGGGTTGAAAAACATTTCCCAATTTTGCAATTCTCAAAATTAGTGGTTTCTGCTGTATCAGGCCTACTTTAAATCTATCCCTAAAAGGGTATATTAGATTCAAGGTGCTGATAGGGTAATTCTCAAGAACTTCACACACACGCTACAGTGCAGATCCAAGTCTAATTCTGTGATTAAACGTATACCTGTCACCCAGCGCCTAAAAAATAGGCCTCACATTTATATTCATCCAAATCTGTCATTACTGTTTTAGCTGGTCAAGTTATTTTTAGTGTCTGTCAAAGCACAGTTTTTGTTCTGGGTTGAAAAACAATTCCCAAATTTGCAATTCTCAAAATTAATGGTTTCTGCTGTATCAGGCCTATTTTAAATCTATCCCTAAAAGGGTATATTAGATTCAAGGTGCTGATAGGGTAATTCTCAAGAACTTCACACACACGCTACAGTGCAGATCCAAGTTTAATTCTGTCCGTAAACGTATACCTGTCACCCAGCGCCTAAATAATAGGCCACAAATTTATATTCAGCTAAATCTGTCATTACTGGTGTGCCTGTATTAGTGTAATACGGTACCTAAATAAATAGCCAGATAGTGTTAGGTGTCTGTAAAAAAAAGGCCTGAATTTTAATTCAATACATTGGCCCGAATAATATTTTTCTTATTGTAGTGAATGGTAACAATGAGGAAAACATCTAGTAAGGGACGCGGACGCGGACATGGTCGTGGTGGTGTTAGTGGACCCTCTGGTGCTGGGAGAGGACGTGGCCGTTCTGCCACAGCCACACGTCCTAGTGTAACAACTACCTCAGGTCCCAGTAGCCGCCAGAATTTACAGCCATATTTGGTGGGGCCCAATGCCGTTCTAAGGATGGTAAGGCCTGAGCAGGTACAGGCATTAGTCAATTGGGTGGCCGACAGTGCATCCAGCACCATCACATTATCTCCCACCCAGTCTTCTGCAGAAAGCACACAGATGGCGCATGAAAACCAAGCCCATCAGTCTGTCACATCACCCCCATGCATATCAGGGAAACTGTCTGAGCCTCAAGTTATGCAGCAGTCTCTTATGCTGTTTGAAGACTCTGCTGCCAGGGTTTCCCAAGGGCATCCACCTAGCCCTTCCCCAGGGGTGGAAGAGATAGAATGCACTAACGCACAACCACTTATGTTTCCTGATGATGAGGACATGGGAATACCACCTCAGCATGTCTCTGATGATGACGAAACACAGGTGCCAACTGCTGCGTCTTTCTGCAGTGTGCAGACTGAACAGGAGGTCAGGGATCAAGACTGGGTGGAAGACGATTCAGGGGACGATGAGGTCCTAGACCCCACATGGAATGAAGGTCGTGCCATTGACTTTCACAGTTCGGAGGAAGAGGCAGTGGTGAGACCGAGCCAACAGCGGAGCAGTGGGCAAAAGCAGAACACCCGCCGCCAAGAGACTCCGCCTGCTACTGACCGCCGCCATCTGGGACCGAGCACCCCAAAGGCAGCTTCAAGGAGTTCCCTGGCATGGCACTTCTTCAAACAATGTGCTGACGACAAGACCCGAGTGGTTTGCACGCTGTGCCATCAGAGCCTGAAGCGAGGCATTAACGTTCTGAACCTTAGCACAACCTGCATGACCAGGCACCTGCATGCAAAGCATGAACTGCAGTGGAGTAAACACCTTAAAAACAAGGAAGTCACTCAGGCTCCCCCTGCTACCTCTTCTGCTGCTGCCGCCTCGGCCTCTTCCTCCGCCTCTGGAGGAACGTTGGCACCTGCCGCCCAGCAAACATGGGATGTACCACCAACACCACCACTTGCGTCACCAAGCATCTCAACCATGTTACACGGCAGCGTTCAGCTCTCCATCTCACAAACATTTGAGAGAAAGCGTAAATTCCCACCTAGCCACCCTCGATCCCTGGCCCTGAATGCCAGCATTTCTAAACTACTGGCCTATGAAATGCTGTCATTTAGGCTGGTGGACACAGACAGCTTCAAACAGCTCATGTCGCTTGCTGTCCCACAGTATGTTGTTCCCAGCCGGCACTACTTCTCCAAGAGAGCCGTGCCTTCCCTGCACAACCAAGTATCCGATAAAATCAAGTGTGCACTGCGCAACGCCATCTGTGGCAAGGTCCACCTAACCACAGATACGTGGACCAGTAAGCACGGCCAGGGATGCTATATCTCCCTAACTGCACACTGGGTAAATGTAGTGGCGGCTGGGCCCCAGGCGGAGAGCTGTTTGGCGCACGTCCTTCCGCCGCCAAGGATCGCAGGGCAACATTCTTTGCCTCCTGTCACCTCCTCCTCCTATTCAGCTTCCTCCTCCTCTTCTTCCACCTGCTCATCCAGTCAGCCACACACCTTCACCACCAACTTCAGCACAGCCCGGGGTAAACGTCAGCAGGCCGTTCTGAAACTCATATGTTTGGGGGACAGGCCCCACACCGCACAGGAGTTGTGGGGGGGGTATAGAACAACAGACCGACGAGTGGTTGCTGCCGGTGAGCCTCAAGCCTGGCCTGGTGGTGTGCGATAATGGGCGAAATCTCGTTGCAGCTCTGGGACTAGCCGGTTTGACGCACATCCCTTGCCTGGCGCATGTGCTGAATTTGGTGGTGCAGAAGTTCATTCACAACTACCCCGACATGTCAGAGCTGCTGCATAAAGTGCGGGCCGTCTGTTCGCGCTTCCGGCGTTCACATCCTGCAGCTGCTCGCCTGTCTGCACTACAGCGTAACTTCGGCCTTCCCGCTCACCGCCTCATATGCGACGTGCCCACCAGGTGGAACTCCATCTTGCACATGCTGGACAGACTGTGCGAGCAGCAGCAGGCCATAGTGGAGTTTCAGCTGCAGCACGCATGGGTCAGTCGCACTGCGGATCAGCCCCACTTCACCACCAATGACTGGGCCTCCATGCGAGACCTGTGTGCCCTGTTGCGCTGTTTTGAGTACTCCACCAACATGGCCAGTGGCGATGACACCGTTATCAGCGTTACAAACTAAGCTGCAAAAAACAGTGTCAGGCAGCTGCTGCCAAAGCCAATAAGATAATGGGTTGCATCAAAAGGGGCTTAGATACCCGTGATGAGAACATATTCCTACTACTTTACAAATCACTGGTCAGACCACACATGGAGTACTGTGTACAGTTCTGGGCTCCTGTGAACAAGGCAGACATAGCAGAGCTGGAGAGGGTCCAGAGGAGGGCAACTAAAGTAATAACTGGAATGGGGCAACTACAGTACCCTGAAAGATTATCAAAATTAGGGTTATTCACGTTAGAAAAAAGACGACTGAGAGGAGATCTAATTACTATGTATAAATATATCAGGGGGCAGTACAGAGATCTATCCCATCATCTATTTATCCCCAGGACTGTGACTGTGACGAGGGGACATCCTCTGCGTTTGGAGGAAAGAAGGTTTGTACACAAACATAGAAAAGGGTTCTTTACGGTAAGAGCAGTGAGACTATGGAACTCTCTGCCTGAGGAGGTGGTGATGGTGAGTACAATAAAGGAATTCAAGAGGGGCCTGGATGTATTTCTGGAGTGTAATAATATTACAGGCTATAGCTACTAGAGAGGGGTCGTTGATCCAGGGAGTTATTCTGATTGCCTGATTGGAGTCGGGAAGGAATTTTTTATTCCCCTAAAGTGAGGAAAATTGGCTTCTACCTCACAGGGTTTTTTTGCCTTCCTCTGGATCAACTTGTAGGATGACAGGCCGAACTGGATGAACAAATGTCTTTTTTCGGCCTTATGTACTATGTTACTATGTTACTATGTTACAATACCACTTCTATGTCTCCTTGAGAAAACACTTAGGGCGATGATGGAAGAGGAGGTGGCCCAGGAGGAGGAGGAGGAAGAGGGGTCATTTTTAGCACTTTCAGGCCAGTCTCTTCGAAGTGACTCAGAGGGAGGTTTTTTGCAACAGCAGAGGCCAGGTACAAATGTGGCCAGACAGGGCCCACTACTGGAGGACGAGGATGAGGAGGAGGTGGAGCAGGATGAGGATGAAGCAGGTTCACAGCGGGCTGGCACCCAACGCAGCTCGGGCCCATCACTGGTGCGTGGCTGGGGGGAAACGCAGGACGATGACGATACGCCTCCCACAGAGAACAGCTTGTCCTTACCTCTGGGCAGCCTGGCACACATGAGCGACTACATGCTGCAGTGCCTGCGCACTGTGTGGACTACTGGGTTGCCACCCTGCTTGATCCATGGTACAAAGACAATGTGCCCACCTTACTTCATGCACTGGAGCATGATAGTAAGATGCGCGAGTACAAGCGCACGTTGGTAGACGCGCTACTGAGAGCATTCCCAAATGTCACAGGGGAACAAGTGGAAGCCCAAGGCGAAGGCAGAGGAGGAGCAAGAGGTCACCAACGCAGCTGTGTCACGGCCAGCTCCTCTGAGGGCAGGGTTAGCATGGCAGAGATGTGGAAAAGTTTTGTCACCACGCCACAGCTAACTGCACCACCACCTGATACAGAACGTGTTAGCAGGAGGCAACATTTCAATAACATGGTGGAACAGTACCTGTGCACACCCCTCCATGTACTGACTGATGGTTCGGCCCCATTCAACTTCTGGGTCTCCAAATTGTCCACGTGGCCAGAGCTAGCCTTTTATGCCTTGGAGGTGCTGGCCTGCCCGGCGGCCAGCGTTTTGTCTGAACGTGTATTCAGCACGGCAGGGGGCGTCATTACAGACAAATGCAGCCGCCTGTCAACAGCCAATGTGGACAATCTCACGGCGCAAATTACCGTCAACCAGTCACCAGGATAAGGAAGGAATCTTTGATTGCAGCAATACAACGCGTTTCGGGGAATCACTCCCCTTCATCAGGTACAAAAAAGCTGCACAAGTGTAACAGCATGAAGCTACAAACAAAACGGTTTTGTTTGTAGCTTCATGCTGTTACACTTGTGCAGCTTTTTTGTACCTGATAAAGGGGAGTGATTCCCCGAAACGCGTTGTATTGCTGCAATAAAAGATTCCTTCCTTATCCTGGTGACTGGTTGACGGTAATTTGCGCCGTGGGACGTATTTTGTTTTTCTGCATCCATTATCCTCTTGGAGATCCAGGCTTCTCCATTTGAAGATCTCACGTGGTCCTGGGGCTGCAGACCGCTATATCCAGACGTCCAGGTTTACTATATTTACCTACAATAGTGTTGTGCCTACATTCGCACAACCACACAAGGTGAGCCTTGCCAGTTTTCTCTGCCTATCGTTGTATACCCACAGAATTACCCTATGGTGCGCCCATCTGTTTTCTTACAGTTGTAACCAGCCTGTTATATCAAATGTGGACAATCTGACGTTCATAAAAATGAACCAGGCATGGATCCCACAGGACCTGTCCATCCCTTGTGCAGATTAGACATTAACTACCTCCCCTTAACAATATATTATATTACTCCAGGGCACTTCCTCATTCAATCCTATTTTTATTTTCATTTTACCATTATATTGCGGGGCAACCCAAAGTTGAATGAACCTCTCCTCTGTCTGGGTGCCGGGGCCTAAAAATATCTGACAGTGGCCTGTTCCAGTGGTGGTTGACATGAAGCCTGATTCTCTGCTATGACATGAAGACTGATTCTCTGCTGACATGAAGCCTGAATCTCTGTTATGGGACCTCTCTCCTCTGCCTGGGTGCCTGGGCCTAAATATGTGACAGTGGCCTGTTCCAGTGGTGGGTGACGTGAAGCCTGATTCTCTGCTATGACATGAAGACTGATTCTCTGCTGACATAAAGCCTGAATCTCTGTTATGGGACCTCTCTCCTCTGTCTGGGTGCCGGGGCCTAAAAATATCTGACAGTGGCCTGTTCCAGTGGTGGGTGACATGAAGCCTGATTCTCTGCTATGACATGAAGACTGATTCTCTGCTGACATGAAGCCTGAATCTCTGTTATGGGACCTCTCTCCTCTGCCTGGGTGCCTGGGCCTAAATATGTGACAGTGGCCTGTTCCAGTGGTGGGTGACGTGAAGCCTGATTCTCTGCTATGACATGAAGACTGATTCTCTGCTGACATGAAGCCTGAATCTCTGTTATGGGACCTCTCTCCTCTGCCTGGGTGCCTGGGCCTAAATATGTGACAGTGGCCTGTTCCAGTGGTGGGTGACGTGAAGCCTGATTCTCTGCTATGACATGAAGACTGATTCTCTGCTGACATGAAGCCTGAATCTCTGTTATGGGACCTCTCTCCTCTGCCTGGGTGCCTGGGCCTAAATATGTGACAGTGGCCTGTTCCAGTGGTGGGTGACGTGAAGCCTGATTCTCTGCTATGACATGAAGACTGATTCTTTGCTGACATGAAGCCAGATTGTCTGTTACGGGACCTCTATCCTCTGCCTGGGTGCCTGGGCCTAAATATATGACAATGGACTGTTCCAGTGTTGGGTGACGTAAATCATGATTCTCTGCTATGACATGCAGACTGATTCTCTGCTGACATGAAGCCTGAATCTCTGTTATGGGACCTCTCTCCTCTGTCTGGGTGCCGGGGCCTAAAAATATCTGACAGTGGCCTGTTCCAGTGGTGGGTGACGTGAAGCCTGATTCTCTGCTATGACATGAAGACTGATTCTCTGCTGACATGAAGCCTGAATCTCTGTTATGGGACCTCTCTCCTCTGTCTGGGTGCCGGGGCCTAAAAATATCTGACAGTGGCCTGTTCCAGTGGTGGGTGAGGTGAAGCCTGATTCTCTGCTATGACATGAAGACTGATTCTCTGCTGACATGAAGCCTGAATCTCTGTTATGGGACCTCTCTCCTCTGCCTGGGTGCCTGGGCCTAAATATGTGACAGTGGCCTGTTCCAGTGGTGGGTGACGTGAAGCCTGATTCTCTGCTATGACATGAAGACTGATTCTCTGCTGACATGAAGCCTGAATCTCTGTTATGGGACCTCTCTCCTCTGCCTGGGTGCCTGGGCCTAAATATGTGACAGTGGCCTGTTCCAGTGGTGGGTGACGTGAAGCCTGATTCTCTGCTATGACATGAAGACTGATTCTCTGCTGACATGAAGCCTGAATCTCTGTTATGGGACCTCTCTCCTCTGTCTGGGTGCCGGGGCCTAAATGTGTGACAGTGGCCTGTTCCAGTGGTGGGTGACGTGAAGCCTGATTCTCTGCTATGACATGAAGACTGATTCTCTGCTGACATGAAGCCTGAATCTCTGTTATGGGACCTCTCTCCTCTGCCTGGGTGCCTGGGCCTAAATATGTGACAGTGGCCTGTTCCAGTGGTGGGTAACGTGAAGCCTGATTCTCTGCTATGACATGAAGACTGATTCTCTGCTGATATGAAGCCTGAATCTCTGTTATGGGACCTCTCTCCTCTGTCTGGGTGCCGGGGCCTAAAAATATCTGACAGTGGCCTGTTCCAGTGGTGGGTGACGTGAAGCCTGATTCTCTGCTATGACATGAAGACTGATTCTCTGCTGACATGAAGCCAGATTCTCTGTTACGGGATCTCTCTCCTCTGCCTGGGTGCCTGGGCCTAAATATCTGACAATGGACTGTTCCAGTGTTGGGTGACGTAAAGCATGATTCTCTGCTATGACGTGCAGACTGATTCTCTGCTGACATGAAGCCAGATTCTCTGTTACGGGACCTCTCTCCTCTGCCTGGGTGCCGGGGCCTAAATATATGACAATGGACTGTTCCAGTGGTGGGTGACGTGAAGCCAGATTCTCTGCTATGGCATGAATTGACTGATTCTCTGCTGACGTTAAGCCAGATTCTCTGCTATGGGACCTCTCTCCAATTGATATTGGTTAATTTTTATTTATTTTATTTTTATTTTTATTCATTTCCCTATCCACATTTGTTTGCATGGGATTTACCTACATGTTGCTGCCTTTTGCAGCCCTCTAGCTCTTTCCTGGGCTGTTTTACAGCCTTTTTAGTGCCGAAAAGTTCGGGTCCCCATTGACTTCAATGGGGTTCGGGTTCGGGACGAAGTTCGGGTCGGTTCAGATCCCGAACCCGAACATTTCCGGGAAGTTCGGCCGAACTTCTCGAACCCGAACATCCAGGTGTTCGCTCAACTCTACTGGCTACTGATCCTGGGGGCAACTATACCTGGCTACCTACAAATGGGGGCATCTATACCAGGCTCCATATACTAAAATTCAAGTGATATAGCTAAGCTTGCTGTTGCTAACTGCACTATTCTCAATTGCATATATTGACATCTTCTGTGCAGGTCCCGCTCAAGTATCGCTGTTGCCTGCAGTGGAGACCAGACCTTGTTTGGAGCCGCCGAGCAGGACATCAACCTTGCCTGGAGCAACACAGCTGGTCCTTCTGGTTTGTTGTGCAGGTAGGTACTTTTGACAACACCAATGCCTGGCTTCCTAATACTGTGGGCAACGATACATGGCTACCTAATACTGTGAGCAACTATACCAGGCTACCTAATAGTGTGGGCTACTATACCTGGCTACTTATCCTGGGGGCAACTATACATGGCTACCTACAAATGGGGGCATCTATACCAGGCTCCATATACTGGGGGCTACTATACCAGGCTAACTATACCAAAATTCAAGTGATATAGCTAAGCTTGCTGTTGCTAACTGCACTATTCTCAATTGCATATATTGACATCTTCTGTGCAGGTCCCGCTCAAGTACCGCTGTTGCCTGCAGTGGAGACCCGACCTTGTTTGGAGCCGCCAAGCAGGCAATCGACCTTGCCTGGAGCAACACAGCTGGTCCTTCTGGTTTGTTGTGCAGGTAGGTACTTTTGACAACACCAATACCTGGCTACCTAATACTGTGGGCAACTATACATGGCTACCTAATACTGTGAGCAACTCTACCAGGCTACCTAATAGTGTGGGCTACTATACCTGGCTACTTATCCTGGGGGCAACTATACCTGGCTACCTACAAATGGGTTACTTACTTTATTGGTAACAGCAGCATATAGAAAGCAACGTTTTTCAACCATGCTTTCTATATGCTGCTGTTACCAATAAAGTAACCAGCTTTTTTACCAGAACTGAGGAGTGCTGTGGATTTTCTATGTAACCTTATGGGACCCCCAGCCAAGATCCCCATCCGCGGGCACCGACTTATCTATTTTTCTACTGGCAACTGTCCCCAGATTAGGACCTGGAGTGCTGCTTAACCCATTTTTTTGTCTACCTGCAAATGGGGGCATCTATACCTACCATGCTACCTATACTGGGGGCAACTATACTAGGCTACCAATAACAAAATAAAATTCAAGTGATATAGCTCACTACTGCACTTGAATTGCAAATGCACCTCTTCTGTGCAGGTCCTGTTTAACTACCAGGGTGTATCTTATGTGTTTTGACTGGGAGGTTTATATTGCTGCGTTACTTACTAGAGGGGGATCTATACTGAGGGGCAGTATCTAGTCTACTAAGGGGGCATTATATTTAGGTGGCAGGCATGAGAAGAAGGGAGCAGTGACATGGAGCAATACAAAATGTAGGGTTAAAGACTTTTTTTTTATGTCACTTTCAGGCAGAGTGGGTCAATAGCACCCCATATGATGGCATCATCTCAAGCAGCATCAAACATCTAGAAATATTTCAAAATATCACTGAATGAAAATTATGCAAATTGCAACCTGTGCCCGGCTAAAATATCCAGAGGAAAAGACTCCCATACCACCTCAGCTATGTGGAAACATTTGAAAACAAAACATTTCTCCAAATTTCAGGAACTGAAAGGCACACGTTCACCATCGCCACTATTGCCTCCAGCTCCACCCTCAGCCCCTCGGTCTGTCATTGAGGATTTAACATCCGAAGACCTAGATGAAGAATTAGCTTTTGTTCACAGTCCGGCATCAACGTCTAGTCCAGCTCCTAGTCCAGGATCAGCAGAGTCATCGTTTACTGAAAGTCCGTTCAAACCACCCCCAGTGAAAGGCAAAGCAGTAACACCACCTTCTCAGTAATGGACTATGCCAGCCTTTCTAGACAAAAAGCAAATTTTCAAAACAGGAGACAAAAGAGCTAAAACAGTTACACGATTAGTCGCTGAAATGATCTGTCAGGACAACCAACCACTATCCATAGTAGAGGATAAAGGTTTCAGAAAGTTGATAAACCACCTAGAGCCAAGATATGTCATCCCAAGCAGGAAACACATTGCAGAAAAGGTAATTCCAGAAATGTATGAAGAGGTAAAGACAAAAGTTCAGGATCTTCTAGAGAAAACCAATTTTATTGGAGTAACAACAGATATGTGGACATCTACAGTACAGACCAAAAGTTTGGACACACCTTCTCATTCAAAGAGTTTTCTTTATTTTCATGACTATGAAGGCATCAAAACTATGAATTAACACATGTGGAATTATATACATAACAAACAAGTGTGAAACAATGGAAAATATGTCATATTCTAGGTTCTTCAAAGTAGCCACCTTTTGCTTTGATTACTGCTTTGCACACTCTTGGCATTCTCTTGATGAGCTTCAAGAGGTAGTCCCCTGAAATGGTCTTCCAACAGTCTTGAAGGAATTCCCAGAGATACTTAGCACTTGTTGGCCCTTTTGCCTTCACTCTGCGGTCCAGCTCACCCCAAACCATCTCGATTGGGTTCAGGTCCGGTGACTGTGGAGGCCAGGTCATCTGGCGCAGCACCCCATCACTCTCCTTCATGGTCAAATAGCCCTTACTTTCAAAGTTTTTCGGCTGACTGACTGACCTTCATTTCTTAAAGTAATGATGGCCACTCATTTTTCTTTACTTAGCTGCTTTTTTCTTGCCATAATACAAATTCTAACAGTCTATTCAGTAGGACTATCAGCTGTGTATCCACCTGACTTCTCCTCAATGGAACTGATGGTCCCAACCCCATTTATAAGGCAAGAAATTCCACTTATTAAACCTGACAGGGCACATCTGTGAAGTGAAAACCATTTCAGGGGACTACCTCTTGAAGCTCATCAAGAGAATGCCAAGAGTGTGCAAAGCAGTAATCAAAGCAAAAGGTGGCTACTTTGAAGAACCTAGAATATGACATATTTTCAGATGTTTCACACTTGTTTGTTATGTATATAATTCCACATGTGTTAATTCATAGTTTTGATGCCTTCAGTGTGAATCTACAATTTTCATAGTCATGAAAATAAAGAAAGTTCTTTGAATGAGAAGGTGTGTCCAAACTTTTGGTCTGTACTGTACATCTTATGATGATTATCTCAGTTTGACAGTTCACTTCATAGATGACAACTTTCTGTATCATCACCAGTGCTTGGAATGTATTCCCTTTCCTGAGGTTGCACATACAGCATCTGCCATAGAAGCTTTCATCACCAGCACTATGACAGAATGGAATCTGTCACAAAAAGTTGTGTGTGTCATGAGAGACAATGGTCCTAATGTGGTAGCAGCTTTACAGCGCAGTCAGTTTCACCACTTGCCTTGCCTGGCTCATACCTTTCAATTAGTTCTGAAAGATGGTTTATTGAACAAGAGTGAAATTAAGGAAATTATGGCATCCTGCCGAAGTATTGTAGGACATTACAAACACTCTTCAAAAGCCATGAAAACCTTACGATCCGCTCAAGACAAGTTAAATCTGAAACCTCATAGTCTTATACAAGACGAACCAACTAGATGGAACTCTCAGCTTCACACGCTAGCTCGTCTCCTGGAACAAAAGCCAGCTGTTTTACTATCTGCTTCTGACCTAAATTTTCAGGTAGATCTTAGTGCTCGGCAGTGGACAATTATAGAAGAAGTGATACGAATCCTTGATGTGTTTGATAGAGCTACTTTTTTGGCCAGTTCAAGCCAAGTGACAATCTCTGAAATAATTCCTTTAGTCAACAGTACAATTCGTGCTTTGCAGAATTTCAAATCCACTATAGCATCCATACAGGGATTCAGAAATGATTTGCTTGCATCAATGAAAAGGCACTATCACTCTGTTGAGTCTGAAAAATTCTATGCTCTTGGTACTTTACTGGATCCCCGATTCAAGGGAACTGTGTTTATCAATAGAGAAAAACTTGAGGAAGCTAAATCCACACTGGCCATTGAGATTACAGATTCAGATCTAAGTATGCAAGGCGAGGACACTGATCGACATTCATCAGCACAAGGACTAGGAGCAGATAACAGTCAAACATCACAAACTGAACAACAAGGAGGTCATAGCATGTGGAGTTATTATTCTCAATTGATGGTACCATCTTCCAGCAGCAGCGAGCATTCTCTATCTCCAGAGGAAGAAATAAATGCCTACTTAGCAGAACCACTGATTCAACCATCCTCTGATATTTTCAAGTACTGGAAAGAAAACAAAAAATATCAGAATTTGAGAACACTCTCTAAAAAGTTCTTAATTATACCTCCTTCCACTGTAATTTCAGAAAGACTATTCAGCACATCAGGCATCATTGTTGGTAGGAAACGAAGTAGACTGGACCCAGAACGAGTTCGTATGCTGGTTTTCCTGAACAAAAATCTTCCTTGAACGAACAACTTTAGTAAATTGGGATATGGAGGAGGGTGCATTGTTTTAGCAGGACCTGCACAGAAGAGGTGCATTTGCAATTCAAGTGCAGTAGTAAGCTATATCACTTGAATTTTGGTATAGGTAGCCTGTTATAGTAGCCTGTAGGTATAGTTGCCCCCAGGATAAGTAGCCAGATATAGTAGGCCACATACTATTAGGTAGCCTGGTATAGTTGCTCACAGAAGCATCACAGGCAGAGGATCAGCTGGACAGCCAGGCAACTGGTATTGTTTAGAAAACATGTCAGCCTCCAAATCCCCCTAACTTCAGGTGCTTTAAAGGACAACTGAAGTGAGAGGTATATGGATGCTGCCATGTTTTTCCTTTTTTAAACAATACCAGTTGCCTGGCAGCCCTGCTTGTCTATTTGGCACCAGTAGTGTATGAATCACACCAGAAACAAGCATGCAGGTAATCTTATCTGATTTGACAAAAATGTCTGATAAACACCTGATCTGCTGCATGCCTGTTCAGGGCCTATGGCTAATGTTTTCGAGGAAGAGGATCAGCTGGACAGCCAGGCAACTGTTATTGATCAAGTAATGGCAGCCTCCATATACCTCTCATTTCAGTTGTCCTTAAAGGGAACTTGTCACCTGGATTTTGTGCATAGAGCTGAGGACATGAGTTGCTAGATGGCCGCTAGCACATCTGCAATACCCAGTCCCCATAGCTCTGTGTTCTTTTATTGTGTAAAAAAAATTATTTGATACATATGCAAATTCACCAGAGATGAGTCCTGTATGTGAGATGAGTCAGGGACAGGACTCATCTCAGGTTAATTTGCATATGTATCAAATCGTTTTTTTTGACACAATAAAAGCACACAGAGCTATGGGGACTGGGTATTGCGGATGTGCTAGCGGCCATTTAGCAACCCATGTCCTCAGCTCTATGCACAAAATCCTGGTGACAGGTTCCCTTTAAGGTTACTTTCTTTCTGTGTTGACAAATACTTTGTTAAAAAAGTAAGGACTCTTTATTTTTTCATATTAAAAGAATATTGAGTTTGGATCTGCTTGTTTCTTACACCGTTCACACAATTCTTATGTACAGGATTCGTAGGATTCGAGATTCGAGATTCGAAACATTCGAAAGATTCGAGAACCTTTTCGGATTCAGATTTGAAAACAATTGGATTCATCCCACCTCTAATTTTCATGAAAAGCCAATGCGTCCTGCAGTCTTTCAGAGAGACCATGGCAGAATTGGCTACGGAGAGAAGAATCGTTCCACTCTGTATCCGTAGCCCATCTCCTAAATTCAGAGCAAAAGGTCTTTGCAGAACGTTCTCCCTGCCGCAAACCCCGTAACTTGGTCTCGGCCTGAGAGATCCGATCCGGGTCATCATAGATAAGACCCAAGGCTCTAAAGAATTCATCTACCGACCGGAGGGATGGTGATCCGGTCGGCAGAGAAAAAGCCCAAGATTGGGCGTCCTCTTTAAGTTATGAAATAATCATACCCACACGTTGACACTCATCACCAGAAGAATATGGACGAAGCCTAAAGTATAATTTACATGACTCCCTGAACCGGATGAAATTGTCACTACCCCCGGAAAACCTGTCCGGGAGAGCTACCTTCGGTTCAGGGCAGGCCTGGAACCCACCACCAGAACCAGCAGCCTGTGGGCTCTGAATCTGCAAAACCATCGCACGAAGGTCTGCTACCTCCAAAGTCAGATTCTGTATCTGTTCGACCAGTGCAGTCATAGCATCCAGAGCTGCACAGATCAGAACAAAAAAATGGCGGTATTGGCTCTGGATAATGTCACGGATGTAGTAGGGGAGAACACCAAAAGACAACAAGAAAAAAGGGAAAAGACACTAGGCTTCACCGCTAGGGAAGGAAAAGGGTCACCACCTATGAAACCCTGCTCTTGGCCCTAACTCCTATCCGTATGGGCACCTCTCGATGGTAGAGATGCCCATACACAGGAACCTAGAAAACCCTGGTGGCCCTCAGATGCCCTAGACTTAATGACAGGGCAGAGACAACCTTCTCCTTCCCTGGTGAAGGAACCAGCGTCTCACTGAGGCCTAGTAAACAACAGAGGGGGGGGGGGAATACAAAACACAACAAGCAGAAGACTTAACTTCTAAGGATGATGGATGATCAGGACTTCAACTAGAACCATACTCCAGCTCTTCCAACACCAAATGAAGCTATCCAGAGCAAGGAGTGATGGGTGAAGTCAAACTAATTAGGGGGAGGTAAAGGTCACATGATCCACACCTGAACAGGAGGTGTGGACATACAAGCAACACACAGACAAAGTGAAACCAAAAGATGCTGTCAGATCACTAATGAGCAGATAATCTTTCAGACCTTCTCGAACCTGTCCCCGGTGTGACAAATATGCTATTTTGTTGTTTTCTACAACACACTGCACCTGTCTGCTAATCTTTATTTACAACCTGAAAGCACATGGTTAAAGTGGGCATGGCCTAGCATTTATACAGCACGGATCGGCTATACAGATTAAATACAGTGGTGTTCCATGACCATTCTGTATTTTTTGCGGACCCATTGACTTGAATGGAGACACTGACCGTGACTTGCGGACAATGATATTTAGTGCAGCACACTGTGTTGGCATTCCTACTGTCACTTGCCAACAAGGGCGCCGCACTTCTCACTTCCCACAGTGCTGAGCCCCGTGCTGACTCTCCTGTCCTTGGCCCGCCAAAGGTGCTTCCCTTGTTACCTGTCCTCCTGTGTGCCGGTGCTATCTCCACCTGTGTGCGCTCCGTGCCCAGAGTTCTGTTACTCTGTTTAGGGCATGCGCATGCCCTTAATCTTCCCCAGCCTATGGCTGGTCATCAGTATGTATTTAAAGGCACTTCCTTCAACAGAAAAGTGCCTGAACAATTAGATTCCTAGCTTTGTCTAGTTCCTGTGTGAGTGAATGTGTTTTCTGTTTCTTGTCATTACTGTGTACTGGACCTTGGATATTAACAGACTCTGCTTGACTGCCACCTGATCCTGACCTTGTATCTTACCTAGGGACCTTGCTATATTGTCACCTGCCCTGACCTTTGATTTAGTACTTTGACCTTGCCTTATCATTGCCTGATCAGCCTCTGGCCTACCAGTGCCCTCCATCTGGAGTTCAGTCCACTGGGTCTGCACCCAGGTCCCAGTTCCCTCATGCCTCAACCCCACTCAGAGGTAGCACCTGGTGAGGAAAGTCTATCCTCACCATTAGAGGTTTTGTGAAGAAAGAATGGTGTACTTAGACAGCGTCGTCTGATGAAGTTGGTTACGTGGCACAGCGGGTTCGCACCTGCTGAACATAACAAATAGGACATGCACTACTTTTTTTGCAGAAAGCCCATGCGGACATATGGACACAGAATGCACATGGAGTTATTTCATTTGTTTGTGTGCATGAGCCCTAAAACAAAGAAATAAGCCAATTCACCTGTTCACCGGTGCTTCATTCCAGTTCTCAGGTTCCTATTTCACTGGTCTCAGCGGAGACATGTCCCTGAGTGGCATATGGCTGCAGAGGCTCAGTGGTCATGTGCCACTCGGGACACGTCACTGCTGAGGCCAGTAAATGGCTGCTTCTGTGCATGTCGCTACAGACAGAACGTTACAGTTCTGGCTGACAAGGGACTGAAAGCAAGGGGAGGAGCCCCTCAGCACTAAAAGGGAGCTTTAGTAGCTAGCGTTTTAGTTTTAGGGACAGAAAACCCCTTTAAACAAGAATAAAAGGGAATGTAGAGTGTATTTTGTAGGATATACTGGATTTAGAAACAGAATGGACATTGAATGAACATAAAGCAGTTGTTATATTAACTTATGGACTTGAGAATAAATGGAAAATATGGTTGCTGTCTTTTATTATAGATATTAAAATTGCTGATACAAAACCTTATTTCATATATTTAATCCAATTGACTATGAATTTATTGTAGAGCCTATCAGAGCAATAGCAAAATAGCAATTTTATTTGGTTACCATGAAAAGCAATTTTCCACTCTGTGTAGACAATTTTCACTTGCTAAGCTTTTATATGCAACTTCTCAGAAAGGGAAATGAAATGACTCTGACAAAACTGCTGCTTCACAAATCTATATTGTATATAGAGACATTTCATAGCTGATTTGAATATCATAGTTCATAGTCCTAGGCCTGTGTGTGCCTGAAATCACTGAGTGGCCTAAGAAAATATAGAGTATATGTTGTAAGATTAACCACAAATGAAATGTGATAATGCATTTTTTTGTTTATTGTGGCGAGTATAGTGTCAATCCTCCACATTTAATTGCTGTAATAATGTCCTTTGTTATTAACCACTTCCAAACCAGGCCATTTATCCCCTTCCTTATCAAGCCTAATTTTGCGAATCTAACATATCATTTTATGTGGTAATAACTTTGGAATACTTTTACTTATCCAAGCCATTCTGAGATAGTTTTTTTCTGAAACATTGAACATCATGTTCATAATCTGGAGAGAAGCTAATAAAGAAGATCGCGGCACTCACCGGAGTGGATTCAATGTTGCTGCTTTATTCAGATACTTCAGGAGAAGTAGTGCATGGAGGATCCAGGGGCGGACACACTGTAGCAACATGAACATCATGTTAATGGTAAATTTAAGTCAATATGTTTTACCTTTATTTAAAAAAAATATCAAAATTTACAGAAAATTTGGAAAAATGTATTATTTTCTAAATTTGAATCTCTCTGCTTTTAAATCAGATACTGATACCTCATAAAATAGTTATCAATTAACATTCACCATATGTCTACTTTATGTTGGATTCATTTTTTTAATATTATTTTCATTTTCTAGGACCTTAGAATGTTTAGAATTTCAGAAGCAAGTTTCAAAATTTTCTAAAAACTTTCCAAAATCAACTTCACCCCTCAAACTATTCAAAACTGATTTTTAGAAATGTTGTTAACCCTTTAGGTCAGGGGTGAGCAACCTCCGGCACTCCAGCTGTTGTGAAATTACAACTCCCAGTATGCTAAATTCACTTCTATGGGAGTTCTGAGAACAGCCAAGAAAGTGTGCATGCTGGGAGTCATAGTTTTAGCACACTTGGAGTGCCGAAGGTGGCTGATCCCTACAGGAATCAAACCAAATTGAAGGCGAAATTTCAGTTTCACTTTTCTTTTCAAATTTTCCATTTTATTTTCCTGTAGTACATCAAGGATTAACAGCAACACAAACCTCAATATTTGTTACTCTGATTATGCAATTTACATAAACACGTTAGTTTACGTATGTGGTTGTAAACTGCTGTATGTGAACATTGCAGAGCTCAGAAGCATGGAGCGCCATACAATGTTTAGAGGGTAGATTTTGCTGGAATGGTCTTTGGGTAACATGTTGCAGAGACCCTGAGGTACCCCTACAGTGGAAACTCCCAAAAAGTGACATTTTGGAGCCTACACCACCCGATGAATTGTTAAGGGGTGTAGTAAGCAGTTTGACCCAGGAGCAGTTTCATAGAATTTAGAACACTTGGCTGTGAAAATGAAAAAATACATTTCTTTTACAAGAAAATGGTGCGTTAGCCCAAACTTTCTATTTCACAAGAGGTAACAGGAGAAAATCATCCCTCAATTTGCTACCCATTTTCTCCTGAATACAGTAACACCTCTTTTATAGTCTTAAACTGCTGTTTGGGGATATGCCAGGGCTCAGATAGGAAATAGTGGCATCTGGATTTCCTCACATGGAATTTGCTGAAATGAATTTTAAGAGCCATATTTTTTATTTTTATTTTTTTTACTTTCCTGTATGAGGGCTTATTTTTTTTAGGTAGCTTCTGTGTCACATAGTCTGTTGTGTATGCGGCTCACAGCTTTATCCTACCTCACAGTGCATTGGTAATACCACTATGGAGGCATGTGAGAGTCTGGTTGTGAGTTGGTTTCTAGCACTGATTTAGACTCTGTTCACACGACGGGCAGTTGAGCGGTAGGACCCCATGCGTGCTGAGACAGTGACGTGGTGCATGAGGGGCTCCGATATGTTCCTGACTGGAAGATATTGGCAAAGTTCTCAGCTTTTAACATCGGCCTGAGGAATTGGCTAGTATTGTCAGTTGCGTATCATTTTGGTGCATTTTTTGCAGTGATTTTTGTATGTATATTTTTTCATCTGCACAATGTATCATTTTGTGTAAGATGTTCTTGCGGTGCATGCGGTCCGCCCCGGCATCCTCCATTGTACAAATTTTTTGCTGGGGATTGCAGTTGTCTGCGGATCGCATGCTGAGGAATTGCTCCCCCGGTTATAGACATGCTACAGTGTCTGGGTTTGGAGCATTTTCACCCGTTTAGGCCACTTTTTTCAGTGAGTTTTTTGTCTTTATGTGTATGGAATGTGCCACTTTATTTTGTTGGTAACATTCTTTTGCACCTGGTAGCTTCTGTGTCACATGGCCTGTTGTGGGTGCGGCTCACAGCTTTATCTTACTTCACAGTGCATTGGTGATACCACTATGGAGGCATGTGAGAGTCTGGCTGTGAGTTGGTTTCTAGCACTGATTCAGACCTTGTTCACACACCACGGGCAGTTGAGTGGTAGATGTTCTTGTGGTGCATGCGGTCTGTCCCGGCATCCTCCATTGTACGCATGTTTTGCTGGGGATTGCCGTTGTCTACGGACCGCATGCCATTTGCAATACAGCCATTTTGTGCAAAGATATATTTACTTCAGGCCTACACTGGTTCATGGCGTGTGTGATCCCCCCTATACATACAGGGGTTTGATTCAGCCATTTGAAATACAGCCATTTTGTGCAAAGAAATCTTTACTTCAGGCCTACACTGATTCAGGGCGTGTGTGATCCCCCTATACATACAGGGGTTTGAATTAGGCATTTGAAATACAGACATTTGAAATACAGCCATTTTGCAAATAAATCTTTACTTCAGGCCTACACTGATTCAGGGCGTGTGTGATCCCCCCCCCCCCCCCCCTATACATACAGGGGTTTGATTCAGCCATTTGAAATACAGCCATTTTGTGCAAAGAAATCTTTACTTCAGGCCTACACTGATTCAGGGCGTGTGTGATCCCCCTATACATACAGGGGTTTGAATTAGGCATTTGAAATACAGACATTTGAAATACAGCCATTTTGCAAATAAATCTTTACTTCAGGCCTACACTGATTCAGGGCGTGTGGGGACCCCCCCCCCCCCCCCTATACATACAGGGGTTTGATTCAGCCATTTGAAATACAGCTATTTGAAATACAGCCATTTTTTGCAACAAAATCTTTACTTCAGGCCTACACTGATTCAGGGCGTGTGTGATCCCCCTATACATACAGGGGTTTGAATTAGGCATTTGAAGTACAGTCTTTTTGTGCAAAGATATATTTACTGCAGGCCTACAGAGGTTCAGGCCCTCTGAGATACAACCTCTACATACAGGGGTTTGAATTAGGCATTTGAAATACAGCCATTTTGGGCAAAAAAAACTTTTATTGAGGCCTAGTCTGGTTCAGGCCGTGTGAGATACACCCTTTACATACTGTCGTTCTATTCTACTATTAATTAAACACCCATTTAGGGCAAGATCCTAAATTTAAAAAATATGAGGAGAGCGTGGCCCAGGTCGTGGTGATGCTGGTGGAGCTCCTGTTGCAGGGAGAGGACGTGGTCGATCTGTGCCAGCTACACGCACAAGTGAAACCCCTTCCTCAGATGCGAGTAGGCGACAAAACAGAGGCGTAACTAGAACTGACTGGGCCCCACAGCAAATTTTTGTACGGGGCCCCCCTCACACACTTACACGCTTCTTCACAAACCGCCTCCTCCTTTGCAAACCCCTCTTATATGGCTATTTTGTGACTTTTTATTTACTGTATTTACTGTCATTTTTAGCACGACTTTGTTTTTTAACATTTACATTTGCTGACGGAGTTTATATTCAACTCAACTCCTTTAAAACCTGCGCTGCAATTGTAATAGACCCGTCTGATTTACCTCTACATATCCACAAGTATTTTAGCCTCTGTACCTTTCATACTGCAGCCATGGAGGCAGTCGTACACGCACCTCCACATACATGGAGGCAGTCATACATGAACTCTCCACATACATGGACGCAGTCATACACGCACTCTCCACATACATGGAGGCAGTCATACACGCACCTCCACATACATGGAGGCAGTCATACACGTACTCTCCACATACATGGAGGCAGTCATACACGCACTCTCCACATACATGGACGCAGTCATACACGCACTCTCCACATACATGGAGGCAGTCATACACGCACCTCCACATACATTGAGGCAGTCATACACGTACTCTCCACATACATGGAGGCAGTCATACACGCACTCTCCACATACATGGACGCAGTCATACACGCACTCTCCACATACATGGAGGCAGTCATACACGCACTCTCCACATACATGGACGCAGTCATACACGCACTCTCCACATACATGGACGCAGTCATACACGCACTCTCCACATACATGGAGGCAGTCATACACGCACCTCCACATACATGGAGGCACTCATACACGCACTCTCCACATACATGGAGGCAGTCATACACGCACCTCCACATACATGGAGGCAGGCATACACGCACTCTCCACATACATGGAGGCAGTCATACACGCACTCTCCACATACATGGACGCAGTCATACACACACTCTCCACATACATGGAGGCAGTCATACACGCACCTCCACATACATGGAGGCAGTCATACACGCACTCTCCACATACATGGACGCAGTCATACACGCACTCTCCACATACTGTACATGGAGGCAGTCATACACGCACTCTCCACATACATGGACGCAGTCATACACGCACTCTCCACATACATGGACGCAGTCATACACGCAATCTCCACATACATGGACGCAGTCATACACGCACTTTCCACATACATGGACGCAGTCATACACGCACTCTCCACATACATGGATGCAGTCATACACGCAATCTCCACATACATGGACGCAGTCATACACGCACTCTCCACATACATAGATGCACTCATACACACACTCTCCACATACATGGACGCAGTCATACACACACTCTCCACATACATGGACACACTCAACATATACATGGACACACTCATACACGCACTCACCATATACATAGATGCATTCATACATGCGCTCACCATATACATAGATGCACTCATACACACACTCTCCACATACATGGACGCACTCATATACACACTCTCCACATACATGGACGCACTCATACACACACTCTCCACATACATAGACGCACTCATACACACAGTCACCACATACATGGACGCACACATTTACAATACACATATATAGACACCCAGCTTTCCTGCTGTGCCTCTCCCCCATACTCTAATGCCTCTGCACTTGTGCCATGCAGGATAGCAGGGAAGCTGGATGACATTTTATGATATAATTCACCCAGCTTTCCTACTGTACTGCATGTCACAAGTGCACAGTCTGGGAAAGCTGAATATAACCCCAGTTCCCCTGACACTCACATTACTGGTGCAGTTGTGGCAATGCAACTGATGTTCAGCTTGCTGGGCATGGAAGGTTCAAGCTGCAGGAATCGCGGGTAGAAAAGGGGGCGGGGCTATTATAGCCCCGCCCACATTGGGCTGTTGCTGGTCAGTGTCCATCATAAGAACTGAGGAGGGGGAGAGGCGGAGCAATGTCACTGATGTCAGGTCAGAGGTGCAAGTGCAGGAGAAGTCAGCTGCTCTGACAGGGGCCCGAGGTGATGAAGTACAGTGACTGCTCCCGGGCCCCTTCTGAGCTCGAGCCCCGAAGCAGCTGCTTCCCCTGCTTCCCTGATAGTTACGCCACTGCGACAAAACCTGCAGCGGTATTTGGTCGGGCCTAATGCTGCTCTACGAATGGTGAGGCCTGAACAAGTACAGGCGATAGTAGATTGGGTTGCTGACAGTGGATCCAGTTCCTTCACATTGTCTCCCACCCAATCTCATGCTGAAAGACCACAGTTGGCACCTGCAGCCGATGTCCATCAGTCTTTCACCTCACCCCCTTGCAAATCAGCCAAGCAGTCTGAGCCCCAAGTCATGCAGCAGTCTCTTCTGCTTTTTCATGACTCTGTTAGCAGGGTTTCCCAGGGCCATCCACCTAGCCCTGCCCCAGAAGTGGAAGAGATTGAGTTCACTGATGCCCAACCACTTATTTTTCAAGATGAGTACATGGGAAGACCATCGCAGCACGTCTCGGATGATGACGAAACACAGGTGCCAACTGCTGGGGCTTTCGAAAGTGTGCAGACTGACAAGGAAGTCAGGGGTGAAGACTGGGTGGAAGATGATGTGGAGGACTAAGGTCCTCGACCCCACATGGAATCAAGATCATGCGAGTGACCTATGTAGTTCGGAGGAAGAGGCGGTGGTCGCACAGAGCCACCAGCACAGCAGAAGAGGGAGCAGGGTCCTTTAGACAGTAAGCCTCCTACTGCCCACCGCAGCAGGGGACCGAGCACACCAAAGCCAGCTCCAAGGAGTTCCCTGGCGTGGCAGTTCTTCAGACAATGTGCTGACGACTAGACACGAGTGGTTTGCACGCTGTGCAATCGGAGCCTGAAGCAAGGCATAAATGTTCTCAACCTGAGCACAATCTGCATGGCCAGGCATTTAAGTGCAAAGCACGAGCTGCAGTGGAGTAGACACCTCAAAAACCAAGAAAGGTCTCTGGCTCCTCCTGCTTCCTCTTCTGCTGCAGTCTCGGCCTCTTCATCCACCTCTGGAGTGACAGTGCCACCTGGCACCCCGCAAACAGAGGATCTGCCAGCAACACCAACACCTGGGTCACCAAGCATCTCCACAATGTCTCACGGAAGCATTCAGCTCTCCATATCCCAAACACCGGAGAGGAAGAGGAAGTACCCCCCTACCCTCCCGCGATCCCTAGCCCTGAATGCCAGCATTTCTAAATTACTTGCCTTTGAAATGCTGTCATTCCGTCTGGTGAAGACGGATAGTTTTAAAGGCCTTATGGCGGTGGCTGTCCCACAGTACGTCGTGCCCAGCCGCCACTACTTTTCAAGGCGAGCCATCCCTTCCCTTCAAAACCAAATAGGGGACAAAATCAGGTGTGCACTGCGCAACGCCATCTGTGGCAAGGTGCACCTGACTACGGATATGTGGACCAGTAAGCACGGTCAGGGCTGTTATATCTCCATAACAGCACACGGGGTAAATGCAGTGGCGGCTGGGCCCAAGGCGGATAGCAGTTTGGCGCATGTCCTTCCACCACCGAGGATTGCAGGGCGCTTCAGTTTGCCTCCTGTTGCTTCCTCCTCCTACTCTGCTTCCTCGTCCTCTACCAGCTCCTCATCCGGTCAGCTTAACACCTTCACCACCAACTTCAGCACAGCCAGGGGTAAACAACAGCAGGCAGTTTTAAAACTTATCTGTTTGGGGGACAAACCCCACACCGCGCAGGAGCTGTGGACGGGCCTTAAACAACAGACCGATGAGTGGTTTGTGCCAGTCAGTCTCAAGCCCGGCCTAGTGGTGTGCGATAATGGACGAAACCTCGTAGCAGCTCTGGGACTAGCCGGTTTGACGCACATCCCTTGCCTGGCGCATGTGCTGAATTTGGTGGTGCAGAGATTCCTTAAAAATTACCCCGACATGTCAGAGCTGCTGCATAAAGTGCGGGCCGTCTGTGGGCGCTTTCGGCATTCTCACCCTGCTGCTGCTCGCCTGTCAGCGCTGCAGCGTAACTTCGGCCTTCCTGCTCACCGCCTCATATGCGACGTGCCCACAAGGTGGAACTCCACCTTGCACATGCTGGCCAGACTGTGCGAGCAGCAGCAGGCGATAGAGTTTCAGCTGCAGCATGCATGGGTGAGTCGCTCGGCGGAACAGCACCACTTCACCACCGATGACTGGGCCTCCATGCGAGACCTGTGTTCCTTGTTGCGCTGTTTCGAGTACTCCACCAACATGGCCAATGCCGATAACGCCATTCGCAGCGTTACTATCCCACTTCTATGCCTCCTTGAAAAAACGCTCCTGGCGATGATGGATGAGGTTGTGGCACAGGAGGAGGAGGAAGAGGAAGAGGGATCATTTCGTAGGGTTTCCGGCCAGTCATTCCCAAGTGCCTCCGAGGGTGGGTTCCTGCACCCACAAACCCAAGGTACACAATTGTCCAGCCAGGGCACAGTTCTGGAGGATGAGGAGGTGGAGGATGTGGAGGAGGAGATGCAGAAGGAGAAACCATGTTCACAACAGGGTGGCACCCAGACCAGCTCATGGCCATCACTGGTGCGTGGATGGGGGGATACAGAGGTTACAGACGATACACCTCACACAGAGGACAGCTTTTCGTTGCCTCTGGGCAGCCTGGCACACATGAGCGATTACATGCTGCAGTGTCTCCGCAACGACCGCCGAGTTGCCCACATTCTAACTTGTGCTGATTACTGGATGGCCACGCTGCTGGATCCCAATTACAAGGACAATGTACCATCCTTAATTCCGTCACTGGAGCGTGATCGTAAGATGCGCGAGTCCGAGCACACGCTGGTGGCATTCCCACCTGACAGCGGGGGCACAGTGGAAGCACAAGGCGAAGGCAGAGGATGAGGAAGAGGTCGCCAAAGCAGCTGTGTCAGCGCCAGCACCTCAGAAGGCAGGGTTAGCATGGCCGAAGTGTGGAAAAGCTTTGTCAGCACGCCACAACAACCAGCACCACCAGCTGATATGGAACGTCTCAGCAGGAGGTAGCATTTCACTAACATGGTGGAGCAGTATGTGTGCACACGCCTACACGTACTGAATGATGGGTCTGCCCCTTCAACTTCTGGGTCTCCAAATTGGGCGCATGGCCTGAGCTTTCCCTTTTATGCCTTGGAGGTGCTGGCCTGCCCTGCAGTCAGTGTATTATCTGAACGTGTTTTTAGCACGGCAGGGCACATCATCACAGACAAGCGCAGCCGCCTGTCCATAGCCAACGTGGACAAGCTAACGTTCATTAAAATGAACCAGGCTTGGATCCCACAAGACTTGTCTGTACCTTGTGCAGAATAGACATTTATACCACCATCAAACATACATTCTTGTACTCAAGTCAAGTGCAATGATTCTTTGTTTTCTTTTTTTTTATATGTCCCTATATTTTGGGGGCTACCTACACAATAAAAAATAAAAAAACATTGTTGGCTACTTGTTCCTCCTCCATTGCTGCCTCCACCTACAACACCACATTTACCCCCTCCTCAACCTCCGACTCCATATCCACCTCCTTCTCTGAGTTGCAGGTTAATAATTTGTAATTTTTTGTTATTTTATTTCATTTGAAGTTATTTCCCTATCCACATTTGTTTGCAGAGCAGTTGCCATGCTCTTAAAAACATTTTACTGCCTTTTACATCACTCTAGCCTTTTCAAGGACTATTTTAGAGCCATTTTAATGCAAAAAAGTGCCAATTTTAGTGGCCTGTGCTGGGTGACAGGGGCCTAAATCTCTCAAAATCCTCTGTTCTATTGCTGGGTGACATGAACCCCCTTTTGCCAGGTATGAAAAATCTCTCAAAATCGTCTATTCTATTGCTGGGTGACATGAACCCACTTTTACCACGAATGAACCCCTGCTGTGCCTGAGTGACATGGGCCTAAATCTCTATAAATTGTCTGTTCTATTGCTGGGTGACATGAACCACCTTTTGCCGTGAATGAACCCCTGCTGTGCCTGGCTGACAGGGGCCTAAATCTCTCAAAATCCTCTGTTCTATTGCTGGGTGACATGAACCCCCTTTTGCTATGAATGAACCCCTGCTGGCAGGTGACAGGGGCCTAAATCTCTCAAAATCCTCTGTTCTATTGCTGGGTGACATGAACCCCCTTTTGCCATGAATGAACCCTTGCTGTGCCTGGGTGACAGGGGCCTAAATCTCTCAAATTCGTCTGTTCTATTGCTGGGTGACAAGAACCCACTTTTGCCGTGAATGAACCCCTGCTGTGCCTGGGTGACAGGGGCCTAAATCTCTCAAAATCGTCTGTTCTATTGCTGGGTGACATGAACCCCCTTTTGCCGTGAATGAACCCCTGCTGTGCCTGGTGACAGGGGCCTAAATCTCTCAAAATCTTCTGTTCTATTGCTGGGTGACATGAACCCCCTTTTGCTATGAATGAACCCCTGCTGTTCCTGGGTGACAGGGGCCTAAATCTCTCAAAATCCTCTGTTCTATTGCTGGGTGACATGAACCCCCTTTTGCTGTGAATTATTCCCTGCTGTGCCTGAGTGACAGGGGTCTAAATCTCTCAAAATACTCTGTTCTATTGCTGGGTGACATGAACCCCCTTTTGCTGTGAATTATTCCCTGCTGTGCCTGAGTGACAGGGGTCTAAATCTCTCAAAATACTCTGTTCTATTGCTGGGTGACAAGAACCCACTTTTGCAGTGAATGAACCCCTGCTGTGCCTGCGTGACAGGGGCCTGGGAGACATGGCCCTAAATCTCTCAAAATCCTCTGTTCTATTGCTGGGTGACATGAACCCCCTTTTGCCGTGAATGAACCCCTGCTGTGCCTGGGTGAAATGGGCCTTGTTCTCTCAAAATCCCCTGTTCTATTGCTGGGTGACATGAACCACCTTTTGCCGTGAATGAACCCCTGCTGTGCCTGGGTGACAGGGGCCTAAATCTCTCAAAATCCTCTGTTCTATTGCTGAGTGACAAGAACCCACTTTTGCCGTGAATGAACCCCTGCTGTGCCTGGGTGACAGGGGCCTAAATCTCAAAAAATTGTCTGTTCTATTGCTGGGTGACATGAACCACCTTTTGCTGTGAATGAACCCCTGCTGTGCCTGGGTGACAGGGGCCTAAATCTCTCAAAATCCTCTGTTCTATTGCTGGGTGACATGAACCCACTTTTGCCGTGAATGAACCCCTGCTGTGCCTGGGTGACATGGGCCTAAATCTCTCAAAATCCTCTGTTCTATTGCTGGATGACAAGATCCCCCTTTTGCCAAGAATGAACCCCTGCTGTGCCTGGGTGACATGGGCCTAAATCTCTCAAAATACTCTGTTCTATTGCTGGGTGACATGATCCCCCTTTTGCCGTGAATGAACCCCTGCTCTGCATTGCTGACAGTGAACTAAATTTTGTGAAAACATCTGTTACTGATCGGAGGATGCGCGACTACAAGCGCAAGCTGATGATGGCATTCCCACCTGACAGCGGGGGCACAGTGGAAGCACAAGGCGAAGGCAGAGGAGGAGGAAGAGGTCGCCATTGCAGCTGGGGCACCACCAGCACCTGAGAAGGCAGGGTTAGCATGGCCAAAATGTGGAAAAGCTTTGTCAGCCTTGGAGGTGCTGACCTGCCCTGCAGCCAGTGTAGTATGAACGTGTGTTTAGCACGGCACAGAGCATTATCACAGACCGCAGCCAATGTGGACAAGCTTACGTTTATTAAAATGAACCAGGCATGGATCCCACAGGACTTGTCCGTACCTTGTGCAGAATATACATTTATACCAGCCTCAACCATCCATTATTGTACTCAAGTGCACTTATTCTTTGTTTTATTTTGTTATATGTCCCAATATTTTGGGGGATACCCCAATTTAAAAATAAAAAATAACGCAAATCAGTGTTGGCTACCTATTCCTCCTTCACCGCTGCTTCCACCTACACCGCCATGTCAACCTTCACCGCCACATCCACCCATCCACCGCCTCCTCAACCTCCTACTCTTAGATCCAGATTGTTATTTTAAATTTTTCTGTATTTTATGTTATTTTAAGTCATTTCCCTATCCACATTTGTTTGCAGTTGTCATGCTCTTAAGCACATTTTGATGCCTTTTGCAGCCCTCTAGCCCTTTCCAGGACTATTTTAGAGCCATTTTAGTGCCCAAAAGTTTGGGTCCCCATTGACTTCAATGGGGTTTGGGTTCAGGGTCAAGTTCAACCTGCCGAACCCGAACATCCAGGTGTCCGCTCAACTCTAAATATGAAAGCTGTATATATTAAACTTGAATTTAACACTTGCAGATCAGGAAAATTGAGTTTTTTGGCAAAAAAGTGTGTTATTATAACCCCAGAAAATGATGGCTGTATTTCTAGCTTAAATTGCACACTGACTAATCCAGATGTTGTATATTGCCAAAAAAGTGTTTTTTTGGTAACAGAATATGAAAGCTGTATATATTAAACTTGAATTTAACACTTGCAGATCAGGAAAATTGTGTTTTTTGGCAAAAAAGTATGTTTTTAAAACCCCAGAAAATGATGGCTGTATTTCTAGCTTAAATTGCACACTGACTAATCCAGATGTTGTATATTGCAAAAAAAGTGTTTTTTTTGTAACAGAATATGAAAGCTATATATATTAAACTTGAATTTAACACTTGCAGATCAGGAAAATAGTGTTTTTTCTTTTGCAAAAAAGTGTGTTTTTAAAACCCCAGAAAATGATGGCTGTATTTCTAGCTTAAATTGCACACTAACTAATCCAGATGTTGTATATTGCCAAAAAAAATGGGATTTTCAATGTCCCAAAATCTCAGATGCAATGCTGGTGCACTGAGCTTGCATAAAATGGCCGCCGCCGCCCACCTAACTGACTTATCAAAGTTTTTTTTTTTTTTTCCGTCAATGGGCTCAGGGCAGGAAAAAAATTGTGCCCTGCACCCACAAAACACAATGTATGTAGATCGCTGAGTTAGATTCTGATTTTGAGCAAAGACTCTCTCCTATTCTCTCCCTGAAATCACTAGCAGCATCCTCTCCCTCCCTGCACAGCAGAGTGACGTGCAGCGCTATGTGACTCCAGCTTATATAGAGGCTGGATCACATGCTACACTGGCCAATCACAGCCATGCCATTAGTAGGCATGGCTGTGATGGCTTCTAAGGTCAGACAGCTAACCGCTTGTTGATTGGCTGCTCTGTGGCTCTTCAAAAAGCGCCAAGAAAGCACCGAACCCGAATTTTTACTGAAATGTTCGGGTTCGGGGTCCAAAAATCCTAAAGTACGGTACGAACCCGAACTTTACAGTTCGGGTTCGCTCAACCCTAGTAATATTTGGATCCTTACTAGACCCCAAAAGGTGTCTAATAGAGGGTGGACTATTGGAGTTCTTAAATTAATCAAAAAATGATTTTCAGCCAAACTTTAGGTGCATAATGCTGATCTTGAGATTCTATACTGTGACAAATTTGACACATCATCTCTGTCCACTCTAGTTCATTTTTTCTTTATTGCAGACAAATGTGTTCATTGATCAATAGTTTGATATGTTTAGGCACCTTGAGAAACAAAGTGCAGCTTGTGAAGAACTACCATTCTCTGTCACTCTGCAATAGCATTGCCAACAAAGCAGCATAATTATCACATATATCAGTCACTATGGGGCTTACAGTATCAGGGTGGCCTAGCACTCCAAAACTCAACTTTACCTGTTTCCCCAAGATGGATTCCATAGTTGAGCATAGAACCGTCAAGATAGATAGATAGATAGATATATAGATACAAAAAACAAAAAAACAACAGCAGCACAGTTAGAAAAAAGTAAATCGGGTGCAAATCCTCAGGGAAGGTAGGCAACCATTCCACTGTGCAATATTTCAAAAAAATGAGGCAGCACTCCAAATCAAAGTGACAAAGGCCTCCTTGAGAGGGCTGAAACGTTGCCTGGGAATAAATTGGGCCATCACCTTTCATTTTGATTTCGAGTGCTGCATTTTTGTTTGGATATGCATTCACTTTCTCATCAAATCACTCCAAATGCATGGACCCCCACTGATCCTGAGAGTGAAGGTGTTGTTATAGGACCACTTCAAACCCTGCGGCCTACACAGTCCCACAGTGCAGGGTAAAACTAAGCCCTAGGAAAACCCTGGGGTGCGTGTGCTGTGTCTGAGTAAGGGGGGGGGGGGGAACATGGGTAATGCGTGAAGTTTAAACATTGTACCCGCACTGAATCATGACCCATTAATTTGTGTCGGTCTGTGTACATGAGAGTTGTATCTGATCCATCATCTCTGCGTTGTGGGAAAATCGCAGCATGTTCTATATTCTGCATTTTTCACACAGCCCTGGCCCCATAGAAGTCAATGGGTCTTCAGTGAAAAACGCATTGCATCCAGATACAAAGCATTTTTTACTAATGGTTTCTAGAAGTTGTTTGTAAGTCTTCTTTTTTTTTCAAACTGCTTGCACCCACAAAGCAGGACACTATTACTTTGAGGGGTGACTTTACCTCTGTTGTGGCTAAATGGGGCTCTTCCAGTGTGGGGCTAAAGAGGTGCATTAATACAATTTTCAATGAAAGCTTAATAATTCAAATGTCATAGTAGTAATGTATTCACAGCTGTCAGATGTAGTCATAGCTATCCAATTCTTGTCAGAGGAGAATGCACATAGCTACTCATGTGGGTAGTTTTACATTACCATTACAGCTACAGTACTCTGTGTAAAATTAATTTTACATTATGGTTTTACATTTTTATTAAATATATTTAGAAAACTATTTTAACAATAATTTCACAATATTGGCTGTGGCATCTAGGTGGTTACATGGAAAAATGGAAGTTATTCCTATGTTTGCTCATGAGCTCATATATCTAGTTACTCACAGGTTTTATTATTGATTCATATTCATCATATTGGATACAAGTGCAATTTGATTGGTATACGTAAATTTTTAAAATGAAACATAGCTTCCCAATATACTATTTAGATTTATTTCTGTATTTTCAAAGAGAATTAATCAATCTTCTCTGCAGGATGCTAGAGGTGACTTGCGGCTCATTAGTCATTTCCTTTCTCTTCATTGATTCAAATGATCCTACAGTTCAGCACTAGAAAGGTGCTGAATATATTAAAGGGGATTTTGCAAGATTTGTTAAACAAAAACAAAAGTGCCAGGGTCAGGCCCAGCAGTGATTGGAGCAGTAGTGAATGAAAAGTTCACATGGGAGGGGCAGGACAATAGCAAGTATTTTGGGCTTAATTTCATACAGCCCCTCTTTATCACTTTTTAGCAAATCATAGGCAACTCTTTTATCTTAAAAGCTTTGTTCACCTCTGTTGGGTCCATCATGTTGTAATTTATTTTTTATTTTTTAAGTTTTAAAAAGGGTATTTTCATTTTCAAATAAAAACATAGTAACAAGAAACCAGCAATGGTGTAACATGGTACAGGATACAAATGGCAAAAAGAGTCATCGAGTATATGTAGGATGGTGACACAAATCGGCAAGCTTCAATTAATCAATTAATTGTTTGATAAGCAAGGTGAGAGGCAAGGAGATGACTAGCACAAGAGAAGTAATCTTCACTTATTCTAGGCTGACAAAAAAAAAGACCACGCACACCTAGTTCAGTTGACACCTTAGCATGAGTAAGCATAGGTGGAGCTAGGGGTAGGCCAGAGCAGTTCTCTGCCAGAGACAATGATTAAATATGAGGCTAATATTAAAACTTCACCTAGTGTTGCAGTGGGAGTCCAAAGGTAGGAACCTGAATAAAGGCTAATCTGGTATTATAAAGGTCTGGGAGACCTGTAATTTGACCACAGGGCCCAACACTTAAGAAAAGCACGGTGGGTGCGAGATTCCCAGGATGAAAGCTTCTCAAATCGGAAGAGTTGGTCTACTTTGAGTTTCCACTGCTCCACAAAAGGAAGGGAGGTCTGGAGCCAATACTTGGGGATCAGGAGGCGAGCTGCGATCAATAGTTGTTTGAAGAGATGAGGAGGAGAGAGGGTGCATCCCTCTTCAAAGTATGAAAAAAGGGCTCCATAGGGGGACAACTTAACTGAGGTTGAGCATATTCGGTTACAGTACTGTAGGATGTCTGACCACCATTTACTTATAATTGGGCAGCTCCACCAGATATGGAGGAATGTTCCTCTCTCCCTCAAGCATCTCCAGCATCTGTCCGAAGGGAAACCGGCAAAGATTGATGATCTAACTGGGGTAATGTACCACTGGGTTAGGATTTTATACCCGTTTACCTGAATACGTACACAACGCAATGATTTATGGGGCAGATTAAATAATTTGGGCAGTATTGAGAAGGGCAAGTCGATCCCAGTATCTTTTTCCAAGGTACGTATGAATGCAGGTTTGACGATGAGGGGCGGAGAGTGTAAGTTATTATATAATTGTGAGATTAATTTTTTGGGGGGGTTGGGATTTGCGATTAGGGATTCATACCACACTAAAGGGCGAAGGAATTCTCCCTTTGTGTTGTTCCTAAGAACAAAGGATTTGATGAGTCGTATTAGGGTGAAATCACAAGGTTGGGGTTGAGCAGGTCTCGCAGGCTGTCTGATGAGACTAGGGTTCCTTGAGACTCGAGGAGATGGGTAATTGGGAGGGAGGATGATCTAACTCCTTTAGAAGAGGAGTCGCACATGGCTGGGGAGGAAGTACCCAAAATATTGCTAACTGAGTAGTGGGTAGGAAAAGGGCACTGAGCAATGGGAGGAGCTAAACCACTTCAATACTTCCAAAGTGGCTTTTATGATTGGGTAAGCAGATAGTGTGGTTTGAGGTGGGGTTTGATGGCCTAAACAGAGAGCTCGAGTAGGCATACCTAAGATGCTTTGTTCCAGAGCCACCCAGGATTTATTTCTTGTGTTCTGTAGCCAGTCTACAGTTCTGGCCAATAGTATTGCTTTCCCATATAATTCTGGGTCTGGGAGCCCAATGCCACCTGACTGACGGGAGTGAGACAGGAGAGAGTAGGAGAGTCTTGCTTTTTTCCCATTCCAGATGAAGGCCCTAAACTTCTGTTTAAGAGAGGGATAGTAGGACTTTTATATGTGGCTTGGGAGCACCTGTTGAAGGTATGTGAGGCGGGGAAGGATAAGAGAAGTGAGGAGGTTTTTGCGGCCAAACCAGGAGAGGGTAGGGGCAGAGGTAATACGTTTATCAATTGTTTTGAATATTGATGCCTTAAGGGGGATATAATAAAGTGAGAAAAGGTCTGAGATATTGGGACTAATTTTGACTCCTAAGTATGTGATGGTCGGGGAGGACCAGTTGAATAGAGAATTTTCCATTAGAGAGTGTTTTAGTCGGGGACCAGTACTAAGTATGAGGGATTTAGTCACGTTAATCTTGAAGTTGGATAAGATACTGTAGTGGTTTAGATGTTTCTGGATAATGGGGATAGAGTCTTTGGGGTTGGTTGTCATTATCATTACGTCGTCAACAAAATCCGCTATCTGATGTTCATAGCCACCTAAATTCAGACCCTTAATGCCAGAGTCTGCCCGTAGAGTGGCCAGAAGGGGTTCCATTGCTAAAATGAAAAGGAGGGGGGATAAGGGGCATCCCTGGCGGGTTACATTGTGAATTTGGAAGGGTGAGGATAAGTCTCCATTCACCATGACGCGAGCTGTGGCATGCGTATACATAGCAAAGACAGCTTTTACATATGGACCAGATAGGCCGAAGTTCACCAAGATGTATTTCAGATAGTCCCAGTTGATTCGATCGAATGCTTTCTCAGCATCAGTGCTGAAAAGTAGGAGTGGAGAGGAGGTATGTTTAGCATGACATAACACATTAATGATTCTACAGTAGTCGTGTTGTCTCTGCCCTCTCTATTTCGAACAAAGCCCACCTGGTCCACATGTACCAAGAGGGGAAGAAGAATTGCCAGTCGATTGGCCAACATTTTAGCTAAAAGTTTGAGGTCAATGTTTAGGAGCGAAATGGGCCTATAATTTGAGCAAAGCTTAAAATCTTTTCCCTCTTTGGGTATCAGGGCTATGTGAGCTGTCGTCATGTCTCTAGAGAGTTGGCTACCTTGTAGGGATAGGTTGCAGACATTGAGAAGGTGGGGTAGGAGTTGTTTCCTGAAGGTTTTGTAGTACGAGGCTGGAAGGCCATCAGGGCCAGGGCTTTTGCCTTGAGGCATCTGGGAAAGGGCTGTGGATAGCTCTTCTATAGTGAAGGGAACAGCCAGCGAGCGTTTTTGAGGTTCGGTGAGAAAGGGGGGGAAGGTGGTCGAGTCAAGTAACGAGGAGACAAGAGAGAGATGAGATTCAAGGGAAGGAGGTGAAGCGAGATTATATAGTGATTCATAAAAGTCCCTAAATTGCTTGGCAATTTGGGAAGATGCAAAAATGGAGTTACCATTGGGGGAGGATAGTTGGTGTATGTAGTTATCCGCCCTTTTGGTTTTAATTCTACTCATCAGGAATTTAAGGGAACCTGTCACCAAAAAAACGCTTACTAAGCTGTTAATAGTACCTTATAGTGCTGCATAGTAGTTTCCTAATGCACTTTTTCATCGTTTAGCCGTATCTAGCCTCCTTGAGAAATCGATGTTTTATTCAGCCGCTGCCCCCTGCTTCAAGTCAGGTTTGAATTCAAGGGGGCAGCGGCCTAGGCGTCTCCAATGCTGCTCTCCCCGCCTCCCGCCGCCTTTATTGACAAGCCGGATCTCAGTGCTGGGACCGCGCTCCCAGCCCGCATGCGCAGTAAAGGGCTGCTGTAGCGCGATCCCGGCTCCGGCTCGTACACTCAGCCAGCTTCAGTTTCGCCGGAGCCGGGATCGCGCTACAGCAGCCCTTTACTGCGCATGCGGGCTGGGAGCGCGGTCCCAGCACTGAGATCCGGCTTGTCAATAAAGGCGGCGGGAGGCTTTGGTTTTTATGTAGAGACTCAAGCTTTTTTATCTTGGAGAGGAGGATTCAATGTTTCTCTCTCTAAGTTTTTTCAGTTGTGATCCTATGCTGATAAATTCGCCCCTTATTAAGGGTTTGTGTGCATCCCATAGAGTCTAGGGTGAAAGGGAAGGGTGGCTATTCAATTTAAAATCTTCATCTAGTAAGGATGCTACTTTTCCGATGGTGTTGGGGTCTCCTAAAATGGATTCATTGAGGCGCCAATTGAAACAGTTAGAGTTATGTGAGGGGGAGAGTGCCGTGAGGAAAACTGGGGCGTGGTCTGAGATGTGGATGGAACCTATTTTGGCTTCGGGACAGAGCTATAAATGCTTTTTGGAGATGAAGATATAATCAATGCGATGGTAAGTGTTATGGACATGGGAGTAGAAGGTATAGTCTGGTGTATCTGGGTGTAATGTACGCCAGAAATCCACCAGTTGGAGGTTCCAGAAAATGTCTCTAATGGACTTCAGAGAACGTAGCGAGTGGGTCGATTTATGGGAAGATGAGTAGATTTGGGGGTTGAGAGCAACGTTTAGGTCTCCTCCCACAATTACTATGCCTTCCTTAACCACTACAGGACCGCTGTACGCAGGATTGCGTCTTTGCGGTGGCCCTGTTATTCCGAGTGGACGCGCCGGCGCGTCATCTTGCGAGACGCGAGATTTCCTGTGAACGCGCGCACACAAGCACGCGCGTTCACAGGAACCAGAGGTAAACTAGCTGATCTACAGCTTGCCAGCGGCGATCGTTCGCTGGCAGGCGGTAGATGCGATTTTTTTAACCCCTAAAAGGTATATTAGACGCTGTTTTGATAACAGCGTCTAATATACCTGCTACCTGGTCCTCTGGTGGTCCCCCCCTGTCACTTTTTAACCCCTTATTAACCCCTGATCACCCCATTTTAGACTTCCTGATCACCCCCCTGTCATTGATCACCCCCCTGTAAGGCTCTATTCAGACGTCCGTATGTGTTTTGCGGATCCGATCCATGGATCCGCGGATCCGCAAAACACATACGGACGTCTGAATGGAGCCTTACAGGGGGGTAATCAATGACATATAGCCCATATAGACTCCCTGATCACCCCCCTGTCATTGATCACCCCCCTGTAAGGCTGGCTCCATTCAGAGGTCCGTATGTGTTTTGCGGATCCGATCCATGGATCCGCAAAACACATACGGGCGTCTGAATGGAGCCTTACAGGGGGGTGATCACCCCATATAGACTCCCTGATCATCCCCCTGTCATTGATCACCCCCCTGTAAGGCTCCATTCAGAGGTCCATATGTGTTTTGCGGATCCACGGATCCATGGATCGCATCCGCAAAACACATACGGACGTCTGAATAGAGCCTTACAGGGGGGTGATCAATGACAGGGGGGTGATCAGGTAGTCTATATGGGGTGATCACCCCCCTGTCATTGATCACCCCCCTGTAAGGCTCCATTCAGACGTCCGTATGTGTTTTGCGGATCCGATCCATGGATCCGTGGATCCGCAAAACACATATGGACCTCTGAATGGAGCCTTACAGGGGGGTGATCAATGACAGGGGGGTGATCACCCCATATAGACTCCCTGATCACCCCCCTGTCATTGATCACCCCCCTGTAAGGCTCCATTTAGACATTTTTTTGGCACAAGTTAGCGGAAATTTTTTTTTTTTTTTTTTCTTTCTTACAAAGTCTCATATTCCACTAACTTGTGACAAAAAATAAAATCTCACATGAACTCACCATACCCCTCACAAAATCCAAATGCGTAAATTTTTTTTGACATTTATAAACCGGATTCCAAAAAAGTTGGGACACTAAACAAATTGTGAATAAAAACTGAATGCAATGATGTGGAGATGGTAAATGTCAATATTTTATTTGTAGTAGAACGTAGATGACAGATCAAACATTTAATCCGAGTAAATGTATCATTTTAAAGGAAAAATACGTTGATTCAAAATTTCACAGTGTCAACAAATCCCCAAAAAGTTGGGACAAGTAGCAATAAGAGGCTGGAAAAAGTAAATATGAGCATAACGAAGAGCTGGAAGACCAATTAACACTAAATAGGTCAATTGGCAACATGATTGGGTATAAAAAGAGCTTCTCAGAGTGGCAGTGTCTCAGAAGCCAAGATGGGTAGAGGATCACCAATTCCCACAATGTTGCGCAGAAAGATAGTGGAGCAATATCAGAAAGGTGTTACCCAGCGAAAAATTGCAAAGACTTTGCATCTATTATCATCAACTGTGCATAACATCATCCGAAGATTCAGAGAATCTGGAACAATCTCTGTGCGTAAGGGTCAAGGCCGTAAAACCATACTGGATGCCCGTGATCTCCGGGCCCTTAAACGACACTGCACCACAAACAGGAATGCTACTGTAAAAGGAAATCACAGAATGGGCTCAGGAATGCTTCCAGAAACCATTGTCAGTGAACACAATCCACCGTGCCATCCGCCGTTGCCAGCTGAAACTCTACAGTGCAAAGAAGAAGCCATTTCTAAGCAGGATCCACAAGCTCAGGCGTTTTCACTGGGCCAGGAATTATTTAAAATGGAGTGTGGAAAAATGGAAGACTGTTCTGTGGTCAGACGAGTCACGATTCGAAGTTCTTTTTGGAAATCTGGGACGCCATGTCATCCGGACCAAAGAGGACAAGGACAACCCAAGTTGTTATCAACGCTCAGTTTCAGAAGCCTGCATCTCTGATGGTATGGGGTTGCATGAGTGCGTGTGGCATGGGCAGCTTGCATGTCTGGAAAGGCACCATCAATGCAGAAAAATATATTCAGGTTCTAGAACAACATATGCTCCCATCCAGACGTCATCTCTTTCAGGGAAGACCCTGCATTTTTCAACAAGATAATGCCAGACCACATTCTGCATCAATCACAACATCATGGCTGCGTAGGAGAAGGACCTGGGTACTGAAATGGCCAGTCTGCAGTCCAGATCTTTCACCTATAGAGAACATTTGGCGCATCATAAAGAGGAAGGTACAACAAAGAAGGCCCAAGACGATTGAACAGTTAGAGGCCTGTATTAGACAAGAATGGGAGAGCATTCCTATTTCTAAACTTGAGAAACTGGTCTCCTCGGTCCCCAGACTCTGTTGAGTGTTGTAAGAAGAAGGGGAGATGCCACACAGTGGTGAAAATGGCCATGTCCCAACTTTTTGGGGATTTGTTGACACCATGAAATTCTTATTCAACACATTTTCTCAGTTTAAACTTTTGTTCCGTGATTTATGTTCTATTCTGAATAAAATATTAGAAGTTGGCACCTCCACATCATTGCATTCAGTTTTTATTCACGATTTGTATAGTGTCCCAACTTTTTTGGAATCCGGTTTGTATATTCCAGACTTCTTCTCACGCTTTAGGGCCCCTAAAATGCCAGGGCAGTATAAACACCCCACATGTGACCCCATTTTGGAAAGAAGATACCCCAAGGTATTTTGTGAGGGGCATGGTGAGTTCATGTAAAATTTTATTTTTTTGTCACAAGTTAGCGGAAAGGGAGACTTTGTGAGAAAAAAACTAAAAAAAATCAATTTCCGCTAACTTGTGCCAAAAAGAAAAATACTTCGATGAACTCGCCATGCCTCTCACCGAATACCTTGGGGTGTCTTCTTTCCAAAATGGGGTCACATGTGGAAAATTTATACTGCCCTGGCATTTTAGGGGCCCTAAAGCGTGAGAAGAAGTCTGGAATCCAAATGCCCTCCTAAAAGATACTCATTGGAATTTGGGCCCCTTTGCGCACCTAGGCTGCAAAAAAGTGTCACACATGTGGTATCACTGTACTCAGGAGAAGTTGGGCAACGAGTTTTGGGGTGTCTTTTTACATATACCCATGCTGGGTGAGAGAAATATCTCTCTATAATGACAACTTTGTATAAAAAAATGGGAAAAGTTGACTTTTAGAGAGATATTTCTCTCACCCAGCATGGGTATATGTAAAAATACACCCCAAAACACATTGCCCTACTTCTTCTGAGTACGGCGATACCACATGTGTGACACTTTTTTGCAGCCTAGGTGGGCAAAGGGGCCCAAATTCCAATGAGCAGCTGATCAGGGAGTCTATATGGGGTGATCACCCCCCTGTCATTGATCACCCCCCTGTACGGCTCCTCCTGTAAATGTCAGCAGCAATGAAATACCACCAAATGAAATCTCTATTAGTGAGAAGAAAAGGAGGTAAAATTCATTTGGGTGGTAAGTTGCATGACCGAGCAATAAACCGTGAAAGTAGTGTAGTGCAGAATTGTAGAAAGTGGTCTGGTCATTAAGGGTGTTTAAGCTAGGGGAGCTGAGGTGGTTAAAAGAGGCAATAATCTGAGAGATATCTAAGAGCCATGGGGCCTGTTTAGTATTAGGAACATACAAGTTTATAAAGGTATACATTTGAGGCCCTATATAACCTTTGACCAGGAGATATCTCCCCTCTGGATCTTGGATGTGACTAGTGTATTTAAAGGGCACTTTCTCCTAAACTGTATACTTACTCTTCCGGACGCGGCGGAGCCTCCCCCACAGTGGAACCATAAGGGATATTGTGAGAATTCCAATTTGGGGTAATGGTTAAACTTGAAATGTGTCTCCTGGAGGAGCAGCACATCAGAACCTGCTTTGCGTAGTATAGTGAAAATATGACTCCGTTTGGACGGGGAGTTGAAACCCTTTACGTTATAGGTTGCTATATGTAGATCAGCCATATTCAAGGGTCAGGATGGAGACATAGTGGTGCAGTGTGCTGGTCCCCCAGGGGAGAACACTTACAAGATAGGTAATGTCCTTCCGATCCGGAGGAGGAGCCTAGGTCCAGAGGTCAGATTGCCACATCCTATAGTACTTGGGTGATAGTATCGAGTACCTTAAACCAAACAAGGGAAAGGGAAAAACTATGAGAACATAAAACATAATCAAAAAATAACATTTTGTGTGAAGTGACACACATACAATGAGCATGGAGTGGTTTTGGTCACTAGACCTGATTATGTGCCGTCCAGCACATTATATATCAATAAAATGGTGAAGACTAATGACAATGGGAGAAGACAAAGGGGTTCCAGGAGGGGGCCGTACGGTAGGCCAAGAGTTACATGGTAGACTTAGAAAGGAAAGCAAAATTGAGAGACAAGAGGTTTAGGAACAAGGAGGAATGCAGATTGACCGAGGGAGTCATTAAGAGAAAACAACTAAACAAATATATGAGAGATAGGGGAGACACTGTAAGTGACAGACAGCCTACTCCACATATCATCTATTGTAGATTCTTATAGCTCTTCTGTGCAGCTGGGGTCTGATGGTCGAAAGTTCCTTTTCCACAGGATCGTCAGGATGGTGGTATCTCGACGAAGAAACCCATATGGTGGCTCGCAGAGAAGATGCGTCAGCTAGGTAGGAGCTAAGGATCTTGAGCAAGTCTCTTCGGTGTCAGTTGGCGGCTCCTTTTACCAACTTTATGCGCTTTAGGAGTGTGTTGCAGAGCAAAAGGTGCAACTGTTGGAACCTCTGGGAGCATGGTGATGTCTTGGAATAAGTCCCAGTTGTCTATCTGTAGAGGAGGGATTTGCAGGTATTCATAAATGTCCTCCAAATTGGAATGTGCTGAGATGTTAAAGCGGGGCCCTCCCTGGGAAAAGGAGAGGCCAAAGGGAAAGTTCCACTTGTATTGGATTCTATTGGCCCGTAACCATTCCGTAAGTGGTTTCAGGGTTTTACGTTTTCTCAGTGTAGAAGGGGCCAGATCCTGGTATATGGACACCGGGGCGCCCTCAAGAAGAATGTCCGACCGGTTCCTAGCGGTTTCCTGAACTGCCACTTTTACATTTAAAATTGAGGAACTTACAGATCACGTCCCTAGGAGGGTTGTCTGGCTTGGGTTTAGGACGTAGTGCTCTGTGGGCTCTCTCTATAATTATATTGAGAGCAAAATCTGGTCCCAGCAGCGAGGTGCACAGGGTTTTCACTGCAGCCGGGATATCCCCAGGTGACACAGATTCTGGGATCCCTCTAAGGCGCAGGTTATTACGGTGCCCCCTGTTTTCTTGGTCTTCAAGGGCATTGTGTAGCTCATTAAGGTAAGCGCTGCATTTTTGGAGTGAACTTGTGGTGGCCCTCTGATGGTCCAGAATCAAAGTCTGGTGATTTTCGAGAGACTCCACTCGATCGCCCACTTGCCTCATGTCTTGGTGCAGGGCAGCGATTTCACTGAGTAACGGCTTCATGGCCTTGCAGAGTGTATGCTTCAGGTAATTCCTGGTTATCGGGAGGGCCCCTCTACCTTGTGGTTCCTCCGTGTCGCTTTCTTCCTCTGATCTGTCTGGCGCGCTGGCTTTGTGCGGCTGGGACGGCACTATCTTGGATTCACGGGCTACAAATGTAGAGGCCGCTTTTTTAATGAATTTATCCATTTCGCCCCCCGCAATATGGCTTTTGTTGGAGTTTGGGTGTTCTCCTGCTTTGGGGTTCCCGATCTTCACCATTTTAAGGCTGATAGCTGCAGATAGCAAGTGCAATAGACGGACTATGTCACGGAGCTCAGAAGCATGCAGCCATCTCTGACCGGCGCTGGCTCCGCCCCCCATCATGTTGTAATTTTAACATGACTACTGTAATTACGCTCCTTATGGAGCAGCAAATGAACCTGATTTTACTATAGTAGGACCCTCAGCAATTGGGCACTTACCCACTGTCCTGTGTTTGATTTATAATTTTCTTGGTAAAGCCCCTTTAAGATCAATTATCAATATTATCAATACTTTTACTGTCATTGTATATTAAAGGTTAAACTTCAGCACTAGTTACCAGCTAAAGGTATCCATGCTATGCATATTTTGTTTTTATATCTATTAAATTATAGCTCTACTATTGAGTAACGAAAAGTAGTCTGTCTGTTTTGAGTCAGCAAAATTGATAACAGCACTTGGTACTAGTCCTTGCAAGCAATTTAAACATACCTATGTATGTTAATAATAATAATCTTTATATAGCACCAACATATTCTGCAGCGCTTTACAATCAGGGGGTTCAAGTAAATACAATCATAAATAACATAGCAGCAAACAGGTCAACAATATAACAAGATGAATTAGGGCCCTGCTTCCAAGAGCTTACAATCTATGAGGAGACAAGGGTGACAAAGAAGATAACAAGTGCACGGCCCGACAATTGATCCGTTCATATCTAACGAGCGTTATTAGTAAAACTCTTTAGCGTTGATGTTGTGATGTAAATGCACCACCAATTAACCGATGAACGCGCAAAATGCTCATTCATTAGGTAATTGTATTTTTTTGTGCAGCACAAAAGATTGTTCCAAGTTGCAGATCTTGCTGTGTAAACATGACCTACTGCTGGGAAATAACAAGACAGTACAGGGATGAGCGATGACATTAGCGAGTGTTCCTCCCATTACTCCAGAGAAATCGCTCCATGTAAATACACCGGTCTCCTCCACTAGCAATCAGCTTCATTCCCAGCAATCTTCCAGATCATCATCCTGTGTAAAGAGACTATTATATATAAAGTTGCATGAGGTAGTCACCAGCCAATATCTGTATTCTGAGTGTATGGAGTGTGGTGGATATTGTTGGATCCAATTCTGAAGAATGATGATGAGGTCATGAAAGTGAATGAAGAAGAGTTAGATTAGGTGGTGTAATAGGCCAACCTAAAAAGATGAGTTTTTAGGGAGCATCTGAAACTGTTGATGTTGTGACTTTTTGTATTTCTGCACTATAAGACGCGCCTGCCCATAAGACGCACCTAGATTTTAGTTGAGGAAAATCCGGAAAAAAATATTATTCATCAGACCTTAACTCAGAGCCCCTGTCAGACCTTTAGTTTTAATTAGACATCAGCTCACACCACCAATTCGACCCCAAATGTAAATCAGACATCTGCTTAGAGCACCAATATTGATAAAAACTCCTATCAGACCACGGATCAGGCCCCAATGTGAAAAATACCCCCATTCAGATCTCAGATCAGAGCACCAAAGTGAATGAGAACCCCCCCATTCAGACTCTCAATGTGAATGACCCCTAAGCAGACTTCAGATCAGATCCCCATGATCATAGCAAACATTAAAAAAAGAAAAAAACTAACCTCTCCTGCTCTTTTTATATTTTTTTTTGCTGTGTTCCTTACCAAGTGTGCAATCACAGCACAGTGAACGGCCAAGGGAGACCAGGAAGTGGTGAGTACAGAGCCCAGGGAGCACTGCATTTACTGCTTCTCGTTCGTCCTGTACTAATGAAAGTTTCCATAATGGAAGCGCTTATTACTGTTTGCACCATAAGATGAACGGACATTATCCCCCACATTAAGAGGTAAAAGTGTGTCTTATAAAGCAAACAATACGGTAACCTAACTGCTTGGGGTAGGGTATTCAAGAGAACCTGTACAGCTCAGAAGAACTCTTGGAAATGAGAGTTGGAGGTTCAGATTATGGTGGATGTAAGTCGTAAGTCATTGGCTGAACGGAGACCATGGGTAGGATGGTAGAAAGAAATAACGGAAGAGATGTAGGAGTGCAGCATTGGGGAGAGCTTTGTGTGTGAGGACAAGCAGTTTAAAATGAATGCTGTACAGAATGGGCAACCAGTGCAGTGACTGGCACAGGGCAGAGGCATCACAATAATGAATGGCACAGAGCAGAGTCATTGGTTTAATGACTGGCACAGGGTGGAGGCATTGTAGTAGCGGTTAGACCAGTGGTGGCGAATCAATGGCACGGGTGCTAGAGGTGGCACACAGAGCCCTCTCTGTGGGTACCCACACTGTAAAAAATCTAAGGCATACAGATATGCCTTAGACTTTTCCTGCCATTCATCAGCCCAGGGCCCTTTATGAATAGTATGAGCAACGCATTGAATGTAGGCAGGCTATTATAGCTAAATGATAAAGTACATGCAAGATATACTATACTGGACTGTAGTATTCAAGTTAAGCTGCTGTTTTGGCACTTTACGATAAATATTTGTGGGTTTTGGGTTACAGTTTGGGCACTCAGTCTATAAAAGGTTCACCATCACTGGGTTAGACAGATGACAGATGAGCCTGACTGCTACGTTCAGTATAGATAGGAGAGGGGAGGGTCTGGTGGGGAAGGGGGATTGACCAATTAGTAATAAGTTACATTAATCGAGATGGGAATGGATCAGGACAACAATCAGAGTTTGTTTTGTCCACAGTAACAAAGGGGCCGATTCTAGAGATATTTTTGAGGTACAGGTGGCATGAACAGACATAAGATTAAATATAGGGGGTGAAAGAAAGATCAGTCTCAAACATAACAAGAGACAGTGGGCATGCTTCTCAAGTGTGATGGTGGTGTAACACACTGAGATGTTTCATTATCACCATTATTTGAAACAGACTAGAGTTGAGTGGACACCTGGATGCTCGAGTTCGACGGGTTCGGCCGAACTTCACAAAAAAGTTTGAGTTCGGGACCTGAACTTGACCCGAACTTGACCCCGAACCCCAACCCCATTGAAGTCAATGGGGACCCGAACCTTTGAGCACTAAAATGGCTGTAAAAATGTAATGGAGTAAAGGGCTAGAGGGCTGCAAATGGCATCAAAATGTGGTTAAGAGCATGGCAAGTGCTCTGCAAACAAATGTGGATAGGGAAAAGACTTTAAATAACATAAAATATGTAAAAATTAAAAATTATTATCTTGATCTAAGAGGACGAGGTCCATATGGAGTAGGAGGTTGAGGAGGCGGTGGATGTGGCGGTGTAGGTGGAAGCGGCGATGGAGGAGGAGGAGGTAGCCTACACTGCTTTTTGGTTTTAATTTTATTTTTATTTTTTTAAATTAGGGTACACCCCAATACATTGGGAAATATAACCTGTGATAACCCCCTCCAGTCGTGCTAAACACACATTCAGACAATACACTGGCTGCAGGGTAGGCCAGCACCTCCAAGCCGTCAAGGGCAAGCTCAGGCCATGTGCCCAATTTGGAGACACAGAAGTTGACAGAGGCAGACCCATCATTCAGTACGTGTAGGCGTGTACACGCATACTGCTCCACCATGTTGCACGTCCCCGTGATGTCCACGATCCAATTGGATATCTTCTCTATCAACTTTCGATGTTCTTTTATGCGCCTACCATGGTGATCACGGGTGGCGGGGATTCAGGGTTCCAGGCCAGAGAGTGAGCATGAGAAGGAGAGACCACATCCAAGGGAGATAAATGTATTAAACTTTTTTGGGATCGAGCGGAAATATGGGAAAAGTTATTGAGGCGCAAATAAGGGACAAATTACTGAAGCCCAAATGTGGGAAAAGGTATTGAGGCGCAAATGTGGGACAAATTACTAAAGCGCAAATGTTGGAAAAGTTATTGAAGCGCAAATGTGGGACAACTTGTTAAAGTTTAAAAAATGAATGAAAGTAGGTGGCGTTCATCAATTAAAGAAGAATTTCTTACATTTTATTCCCTGTCACCTATGCAGAGCAGGGGTTTCTATCTGGCAAAATTTGAAAAATTTCACCTGACAATGTAACAGATGATTTTTTAAAATTTATGTTCCTGTTACCTATGCAGAGGTGCCCCCATGACGTCCACCATCCATTTGGATATCTTTTCTATCAACTTTCGTTGTTCTTTTCTGAGCCTACCATGTTGATCATGGTTATTGGCGAATCAGGGTTCCACGCTGGAGAGGGAGCGTGAGAAAGAGACCACATCCAAGGGAGATAAATGGATGAAATTTTTTGGGGATCGGGCGAAAATGTGGGAAAAGCTGTTAAAGCGCAAATTTTGAACAAATTATTTAAGCGCAAATGTGGGACAAATTATTAAAGCGCAAATGTGGCAAAAATTATTGAAGCGCAAATGTGGGAAAAATTTGTAAAGCTCAAATGTGGGACAAATTATTGAAGCGCAAATGTGGGACAACTTGTTAAAGTTTAAGCATTGAATGAAAGGTGGCGCGCATCAATTAAAGAAGAATTTCTGAAATTTTATTCCCTGTCACCTATGCAGAGCAGGGGTTTATTCACGTTCAAAATTGTAAAATGTCAAACCAAGAAAGTAACAGAGAAATTACAGAAACTTATTAAGCTGTCTACTTGGTAGAGCAGGGGTATATGACAGAAAAAAATTGTTTATTGTCACCCAAAAATGTAAAAGAAAAATTATTGAAATTTATTAAGCTGTCAACTAGGTAGAGGAGGGGTATATTACACCCCAAAATTTGTGAATTTAAACTGAAAATGTAACAGACAAATTAGTTATTTTATTTTACCTGTCTACTAGGTATAGCAGTGGTACTTCACACCCAAAAATTGGTGAATATCACCCGAAAATGTAACAGAAAATTTTATTTTATTTTTTAAACCTGTCTACTAGGTATAGCAGTGGTACATCACACCCTAAAATTGGTGAATTTCACCCGGAAATATAAGAGACCAATTCTTTTTTTTTTTAACCTGTCTACTAGGTATAGCAGTGGTACATCACACCCAAAAATTGTTGAATTTCAACCAAAAATGTAACCGACCAATTTTTTTTCACCTGTCTACTAGGTATAGCAGTGGTACATCACATGCAAAAATTGTGGAATTTCAACTGAAAATGTAACTGACCAATTTTTGAGCTTGTCTGTGATGACGCCCCCTGCCGTGCTAAACACACGTTCAGATAATACACTGGCTGCAGGGCAGGCCAGCACCTCCAAGGCGTAAAGGGCAAGCTCTGGCCATGTGCCCAATTTGGAGACCCAGAAGCTGCGTTGGCGACCTCTTCCTCGTCCTCTGCCTTCGCCTTGTGCTTCCACTGTGCTGTCTACCAGCGTGCGCTTGTACTCACGCATCTTACGATCACACTCCAGTGACGGAATTAAGGACGGTACGTTGTCCTTGTAACAGGGATCCAGCAGCGTGGCCACCCAGTAATCAGCACAAGTTAGATTGTGGGCAACTTGGCGGTCGTTGTGGAGACACTGAAGCATGTAATCGCTCATGTGTGCCAGGCTGCCCAGAGGCTAAGAAAAGCTGTACTCTGTGGGAGGTGTATCGTCTGTGTCCTCTGTATCCCCCCAGCCACGCACCAGTGATGGCCATGAGCTGGTCTGGGTGCCACCCTGCTGTAAACATGGCTCCTCCTCCTACATCTCCTCCTCCACCTCGTCATCCTCCAGAACTGTGCCCTGGCTGGACAATAGTGTACCTGGCGTTTGTGGGTGCAGGAACCCACCCTCAGAGCCACTTGTGAATGACTGTCCGGAACCCTACGAAATGATCCCTCTTCCTCCTCCTCCTGTGCCACATCCTCTTCCATCATCGCAAGCAGCGTTTTTTTCAAGGAGGCATAGAAGTCGGATAGTTACGCTGATAACGGCGTTATCGGCACTGGCAATGTGGATGGAGTATTCGAAACAAGGAACACAGGTCTCGCATGGAGGCCCAGTCATTGGTGGTGGCATGGAGGCCCAGTCTGGCCAGCATGTGCAAGGTGGAGTTTCACCTTGTGGGCACGTCGAATATGAGGCGGTGAGCGGGAAGGCTGAAGTTACGCTGCAGCGCTGACAGGCAAGCAGCAGCAGGGCGAGAATACCGAAAGCGTGCACAGACGGCCCACACTTTATGCAGCAGCTCTGACATGTCGGGGTAATTTTGTAAGGAATCTCGGCACCACCAAATTCAGCACATGCGCCAGGCAAGAGATGTGCGTCAAACCGGCTAGTCTCAGAGCTGCTACGAGATTTCGCCCATTATCGCACACCACCAGGCTGGGCTTGAGGCTCACTGGCACCAACTACTCATCGGTCTGTTGTTCAAGGCCCGTCCACAACTCCTGCGCGGTGTGGGGTTTGCTGTGGGGTTTGCTGTCGTTTACCCCTGGCTGTGCTGAAGTTGGTGGTGAAGGTGTTACGCTGACCGGATGAGGAGCCGGTAGAGAATGAGGAAGCGGAGTAGGAGGAGGAAGCAACAGGAGGCAGACTGAAGCGCCCTGCAATCCTCGATGGTAGAAGGACATGCGCCAAACTACTATCCGCCTCAGGACCAGCCGCCACTGAATTTACCCAGTGTGCTGTTTTGGAGATATAACGTCCCTGACTGTGATTACTGGTCTACATATCCAAAGTGAGGTGCACCTTGCCACAGATGGCGTTGCGCAGTGCACACCTGATTTTGTCCCCTATTTGGTTGTGCAGGGAAGGGATTGTTCACCTGGAAAAGTAGTGGCGGCTGGGCACGACGTACTGTGGGACAGCCACTGCCCTAAGGCTTTTAAAACTATCCGTCTCCACCAGACGGAATGACAGCATTTCAAAGGCAAGTAATTTAGAAATGCTGGCATTCAGGGCTAGGGATCGCGGGTGGGTAGGTGGGTACTTCCTCTTCCTCTCCAGTGTTTGGGAGATGGAGAGCTGAACGTGGGACATTTTGCAGATACTTGGTGACCCAGGTGTTGGTGTTGCTGGCAGATCCTCTGTTTGCGGGGTGGCAGGTGGCACTGTCACTCCAGAGGTGGATGAAGAGGCTGAGACTGCAGCAGAAGAGAAGCAGGAGGAGCCAGAGACCTTTCTTGGTTTTTAAGTGCAGCTCGTGCTTAGCACTTAAATGCCTGGTCATTGTTGTTGTGCTCAGGTTGAGAACGTTTATGCCTCGCTTCAGGCTCTGAATGCACAGCATGCAAACCACTCGTGTCTTGTCGTCAGCACATTGTCTGAAGAACTGCCACGCCAGGGAACTCCTTGGAGCTGGCTTTGGTGTGCTCGGTCCCTTGCTGCGGTGGGCAGTCGCAGGCGTACTGTCTAGAGGACGGCCGCTCCACTTTTGCACCCTACTCCCTCTTCTGCTGTGCTGGTGGCTCTGTGCGACCACCGCCTCTTCCTCCGAACTACATAGGTCACTCGCATGACCTTGATTACATGTGGGGTCGAGGACCTCATCGTCCTCAACATCATCTTCCACCCAGTCTTCACCCCTGCCCTCCTTGTCGGTCTGCACACTTTCGAAAGCCCCAGCAGTTGGCACCTGTGTTTCATCATCATCCGAGATGTGCTGTGATGGTCCTCCCATGTACTCCTCTTGAAACATAAGTGGTTGGGCATCGGTGCACTCAATCTCTTTCACTTCTGGGGCAGGGATAGGTGGATGGCCCTGGGAAACCCTGCTAACAGAGTCATCAAAAAGCAGAAGAGACTGCTGGTTGACTTGCAAGGGGGTGAGGTGAAAGACTGATGGACATCAGCTGCAGGTGCCAACTCTGATCTTTTAGCAGGAGACTGGGTAGGAGACAATGTGAAGGAACTGGAGGCACTGTCAGCAACCCAATCTACTATCGCCTGTACTTGTTCAGGCCTCACCATTCGTAGAGCCGCTTTAGGCCCGACCAAATACCGCTGCTGGTTCTGTCGCCTACTCGCACCTGAGGAAGGGGTTTCACTTGTGCTTGTAGCTGGCACAGATCGACCACGTCCTCTCCCTGCAACAGGTGATCCACCAGCAGCACCACTACCTTGGCCACGTGCCTTATTTGACACGCTCCTCATATTTCTTTGTTTAATTTCTTCGTTTAATTAATTGCAGAATAGAACGACATTATGTAAAGGGTGTATCTTACACGCCCTGATCCAGACTAGGCCGCAATTAAAGATTTGTGCTCAAAATGGCTGTATTTCAAATAACTGAATATAAACACAGTTTGTAAAGGGTGTATCTCATATGCCCTGATCCAGACTAGGGCGCAATTAAACTTTTTTGCCCAAAACGGGTGGTTGTTTAATGACTGAATATGACAGCAGTATATAACCCTTGAATTTCACACGTGCTGATGCTGCAAGGCCAGAAAAATGTTGTATTTTGCCCAAAAAAAGGTGTTTTATTAATAGAAGAATATAACCACAGTATATAAATGGTGTATCTTACACCGACTGATCCAAACTAGGCCGCAATTACATTTATTTGCCCAAAATGGCAGTATTTCAAATAACTGAATAGAACCACAGTATGTAAAGGGTGTATGTCACACATACTGATCCAGACTATGCCGCAATTTAAGTTTTTTGCCCAAACTGGGTGTTTGTTTAATAACTGAATATGACAGTAGTATATAATCCTTGAATTTCACACATGCTGATGCTGCAAGGGCTGTAAAATTGGGTATTTTGGCAAAAAAGTGTGTTTTTAAAAACCCAGAAAATTATGGCTGTATTTCTAGCTTAAATTGCACACTGACTAATCCAGATGTTGTATATTGCCAAAAAAGTTTGTTTTTTTACTAAAAGAATATGAAAACTGTATATAACCCTTGAATTTCACACTTGCTGATGCTGCAAGGGCTGTAAAATTGTGTATTTTGGCAAAAAAGTGTGCTTTTAAAAACCCAGAAAATTATGGCTGCATTTCTAGCTTAAATTGCACACTAACTAATCCTGCAAATGCACCAGATGTTGTACCGTATATTGCCAAAAAAGGGTGATTTTTTAAAACCAGATTATTAGTGCAGTATTTCAAGCTTGCATTTGAATGTCACAAAAGCTCAAATGCAGTGCTGGTGCACTGAGCTTGCATAAAATGGCCGCCCGCCTAACTAACAGACGGATAAAAGTAATTTATGATATGTTCACATCTTGCATATACACTGAAGATTTTCATTATATGTATCAACATTATTATTACCTCTTTTTAGCGTATGGTTCGGAAGTGGTGTATTATACATATCAAACCCTATACACATGTAAGTTCTATTGTTAATGTAAAGCTTTATTAGAAGGTTGCGATTCAACAGAAGTGTAAAAATTTAAAATATAAAAAAAAAAATTGCTATATTTTCAGACACTGCTTGTAGTTCAGCTTCCTTAAGCTGATACAGAATGAACTGAAACTAGAGAGAGTGGAACAACCACAAAATAAAAAAATAAAGAGGTGTTGCTGGGCCATTTGGGAAACCAAAAATATTATATCATTCTCCACCTGAAGGTAAACTTAGGCATTGCTGTAATATTCTTGTTTACTAACATACTGTTTTAAAATAGAGGTTTGTTCATATATTAAAAAGGGGTATAAAATTTACACATATTAGACTGACAACTGAAAAAAGACCCCCTGGTCATTCTAGTCATCCTTATATTATTTTTTATATTAGGGTAGACGTGTTTATGCTATGCAGGTTTAAAGGGGTTCTACAGCTTGTTATTACTGATGATCTATTCTTTGGATAGATCATCAGCATCTGATCGGAGGTGGTCCGATCTGGATCTTATCTACCCCAAAATTATTTCAAATTGTGCCTGCATGTTTGTATTTTTAGCTTCTAATTGAGAACACCTCCTCCTGAACCTTATTTAAACATTTTAAATATTCAAATGTTTCCATCTCGTCCCCCTTTTCCCTTCTTTCCTCAAGGCCAAACAGATTAAGTTCTTTATCAGTGGCTGACAGCTATCTCTGCATTGACACTTATACACACAATGCTATTAATCACTGATAACCCCTCCCTCCTGTACAGAAACTCTTCACAGAAGGTAGAATATGCAGAGATATAAATGTGTGAATTACAGGTTTTATTAAATCTTTTCCGACAAAAAATATATATCAATCAGCTCTGCTCCTCATGCTCTACAACCAGTGGTGTACATACAGAAGTAAGGGCCCCATGGTAAGGACCAAAGCAGGCCCCCACACAGAACAGAAGGGTTTCTGCCTAAACCCTTTTCAATGACCCTTGGGCCATTTTTCCACTGCCTCATTTGCTAAAAGTTGTTCCTTTAGAGGGTATAGTCCTGACCAAGTTTTTACCTCCAGTAGAAAAAGAGATAATCCCAACTAAGACTGGCCCCCCTCTTGCCCTGGGCCCCATAGCAGTCGCATGGTCTGCCGCATTTGGAATCTGTTGCTGTCAACTCTCAAGATGAGATCCAAAGAGCTGTCACTATCAGTGAAGCAAGCCATCATTAGGCTAAAAAAAAAAAAAAAACATCAGAGAGATAGCAAAAACATTAGGCGTGGCCAAAACAACTGTTTGGAATATTCTTTAAAAAAAGGAACGCATCGGTGAGCTTAGCAACACCAAAAGACCCGGAAGACCACGGAAAACAACTGTGGTGGATGACCGAATAATTCTTTCCCTGGTGAAGAAAACACCTTTCACAACAGTTGGCCAGATCAAGAACACTCTCCAGGAGGTAGGTGTATGTGTGTCAAAGTCAACAATCAAGAGAAGACTTCACCAGAGTGAATACAGAGGGTTCACCACAAGATGTAAATCATTGGTGAGCCTCAAAAACAGGAAGGCCAGATTAGAGTTTGCCAAACGACATCTAAAAAAGCCTTCACAGTTCTGGAACAACATCCTATGGACAGATGAGACCAAGATCAACTTGTACCAGAGTGATGGGAAGAGAAGAGTATGGCGAAGGAAAGGAACTGCTCATGATCCTAAGCATACCACCTCATCAGTGAAGCATGTTGGTGGTAGTGTCATGGCGTGGGCATGTATGACTGCCAATGGAACTGGTTCTCTTGTATTTATTGATGATGTGACTGCTGACAAAAGCAGCAGGATGAATTCTGAAGTGTTTCGGGCAATATTATCTGCTCATATTCAGCCAAATGCTTCAGAACTCATTGGACGGCGCTTGACAGTGCAGATAGACAATGACCCAAAGCATACTGCAAAAGCAACCAAAGAGTTTTTTAAGGGAAAGAAGTTAAATGTTATGCAATGGCCAAGTCAATCACCTGACCTGAATCCGATTGAGCATGCATTTCACTTGCTGAAGACAAAACTGAAGGGAAAATGCCCCAAGAACAAGCAGGAACTGAAAACAATTGCAGTAGAGGCCTGGCAGAGCATCACCAGGGATGAAACCCAGCATCTGGTTATGTCTATGCATTCCAGACTTCAGGCTGTAATTGACTGCAAAGGATTTGCAACTAAGTATTAAACAGTGAAAGTTTGATTTATGATTATTATTATGTCCCATTACTTTTGGTCCCTTAACAAGTGGGAGGCACATATGCAAACTGTTGTAATTCCTACACCATTCACCTGATTTGGATGTAAATACCCTCAAATTAAAGCTGACAGTCTGCAGTTAAAGCACATCTTGTTCGTTTCATTTCAAATCCATTGTGGTGGTGTATAGAGCCAAAACTGTCAGAATTGTGTCGATGTGCCAATATTTATGGACCTGACTGTATGTGATCAATATCTGATAGGTGGGGGTGTGAAGATGAGGCGGTATTTGTGTGAGCGCTAATTACACTGTGCATCGTCTGGAAAATCTTGGTGGCGCAGTGTAATTACAAGTGCTTGTTCAAGTCACTTGAATGGGACACTACATTGCTGCTGCAAGCGAGATGATTCTTGAAATGTAATCTTTAAAGAGAAACCAGTGCCAGTATGACCTCAGTCTCCTCTTTAAACTGCTAAATGATGGGGATTAATTCAGACCCTTATATAATACATATCGATGACCTATTTTTAGGAGGTCATCAATATGTACTGATGGCACCCCTTTAATCTTAACAAGGATTATAACCACAAGGAGTGTTTGGTTTAATTATAATAAATAATTATATTAATAATATATCAATAAAAATAATGTTTGAAAAGTGTGGTTTTATTGTGGTCACCTATCTTTGAGTTTCATTTCACATTATACCTCATGCACACGCCTGTTTTTTTTCATCTTTGTGCTATCTCTACTACAATGAAAACTATGTACAATGAAAAATATCAATTAATTTCTATTGCACTGTGTATGTATCCATATTTTGTGCATGTGCATGATCTGGGGGCTCTTTCACAAATTAAAGAACATGTCCTATTATTGTCCATTTTGCAGACAAGAATGGACATTTACTGTATATAATGTGAGAGAGAAAAAAATCCAGAATGCACACAGAAGTTATCCATATTTTCTGTTTGCAGACAGAAATACAGACATACATAATGAGTATTTTCCCGGTAAAACAGCTTATATCACAAAGAAATAGTTGAAAATAGGAAGGAAATGTTAAAAAAAGAAGAGGAAACCTGTTTTGATATTGTCAATTTTTTCAACCATACAGGCCTGGGTTTGCAATAGGTCACTAATGTGTGAATGGGTGCTGGTCATGTCATCTTCTGAGGCTGATATGCGCTGTTCCGCTTCCCCCAATCTGGCTTTATTAGAGGCTAAATCTTTTTGCATGTCTTCAGTGAGGCATGTACTATGGAGGCATGGTCTTAGGCACTAATAGAACTTACCTCCGGATATTCCCTCTTACAGTGAGTCCATACTTGTCCTGTGTGCTGAAGATGGATGTAGTCAGCGTGCCACGTAGTAAGTGTGGATGAGCGGATTATCCGATTCCAATCTCTGCTGGAGAAAAATGGAGCACTCCGTACTAGTTCATAGATAACAATCCGTATCGAGATGTCTTCACATGAGGGGCATTAGCAACCAGACACGTTTCGGAACCTTGTTCCTTCTTCAGTGGTCAAAACCCTTTGTTGTCCGTCCCTTCTTTAAATACCCTATAGCTCCTTATGTCATAGGGATAACTGCAAAAAGTGGGGTGGAATCCAGTATGCTTTTCTTTATTTTTGCAGTTTTATCCACCTCCATTATTAAACATGATTTGCAATGATCATACTTAAAGTAGATACATTCCCTCCTTGTTATTGTGCCGGATCAGTCCTTATATTCACAGTATAATTGCTATACAGACATGCATTCGATCCCAGGATAATTTGTAACCCACATAAATGCTATTATCCGCCCCAACATTGGTGGGATAGCGCAGTATACTGTATAGCTGTTATTCTCTTACAGTCATATATAATGTGTCCTGGTTCAGGGACTATACTTGAGGGGTACATCAAACCCTAAAAAGACAGATGCGGTTCACCTCGGTATTTGTACAGTGGATATGAAAAGTATACACTCCCCTGTTAAAATTTCAGGTTTCTGTGATGTAAAAAAATTAGACAAAGATAAATCATTTCAGAACGTTTTCCACGTTTAGGGTCCATTCACACGTCCGTTTTTTATTTCCTGATCTGTTCCGTTTTTTGCGGAACAGATCTGGACCCATTCATTTTCAATGGGTCCTGGAAAAAATCGGACAGCACAATGTGTGCTGTCCGTTTCCGTTGTTCCGTTCCGCATGTCCGTTTAAATATAAAACATGTCCTATTGTTTTCCGCAAAATTCGGATCCTGGTACAATACAAAGTCAATGGATCCGCAAAAAACGGATGACATACAGATGACATACGGAAACATTTTCAGGAACAACGGATCCGCAAAAAACGGACCGAAAATCGGGATATAGAAAAATACTGATGTGTGAATGTAGCCTTAATGTGACCTGTACAACTCAATTGAAAAACAAACTGAAATATTTTAGGTGGAGGGAAGAAAACAAAAGAAACTAAAATAATGTGGTTGCATAAGTGTGCACACCCTCTTATAACTGGGGATGTAGCTGTGTTCAGAATTAAGCAATCACATTCAAAATCATGTTAAATAGGAGTCAGCATACACCTGCCATCATTTAAAGTGCCTCTGATTAACCCCAAATAAAGTTCAGCTGCTCTAGTTGGTCTTTCCTGAAATTTTCTTAGTCGCATGCCACAGCAAAAGCCATGGTCCACAGAGAGCTTCCAAAGCATCAGAGGGATCTCATTGTTAAAAGGAGAAAAGGGTACAAAAGAATTTCCAAGGCATTAGATATACCATGGAACACAGTGGAGAAAATATGGCACAAGAGTGACATTACCAAGAACTGGACGTCCCTCCAAAATTGATGAAAAGACGAGAAGAAAACTGGTCTGGGAGGCTACCAAGAGGCCTACAGCAACATTAAAGGAGCTGCAGGAATATCTGGCAAGTACTGGCTGTGTGGTACATGTGACAACAATCTCCCGTATTCTTCATATGTCTGGGCTATGGGGTAGAGTGACAAGACGAAAGCCTTTTCTTACAAAGAAAAACATCCAAGCCAGGCTACATTTTGCAAAAACACATCTGAAGTCTCCCAAAAGCATGTGGAAAAATGTGTTATGGTCTGATGAAACCAAGGTTGAACTTGTTGGCCATAATTTCAAAAGATATGTTTGCCGCAAAAACAACACTGCACATCACCAAAAGAACACCAAACCCACAGTGAAGCATGGTGGTGGCAGCATCATGCTTTGGGGCTGTTTTTCTTCAGCTGGAACTGGAGCCTTAGTTAAGCTAGAGGGAATTATAACAGTTCCAAATACCAGTCAATATTGGCACAAAACCTTCAGGCTTCTGCTAGAAAGCTGAACATGAAGAGGAACTTTATCTTACAGCATGACAACGACCCAAGCATACGTTACATCCAAGAAGAAGATTAAAGTTTTGGAATAGTCCAGCCAGAGCCCAGACCTGAATATGATTGAAAATCTGTGGGGTGATCTGAAGAGGGCTGTGCACAGGAGATGCCCTCGCAATCTGACAGATTTGGAGTGTTTTTGCAAAGAAGAGTGGGCAAATCTTGCCAAGTCAAAATGGGCCATGCTGATAGACTCATACCCAAAAAGACTTAGTGCTGTAATAAAATCAAAAGGTGCTTCAACAAAGTATTAGTTTAAGGGTGTGCACACTTATGCAACCATATTATTTTATTTTTATATTTTTTTTCTTCCCTCTACCTAAAAGATTTCAGTTTGTTTTTCAATTGAGTGGTACGGTTTATAGGTCACATTAAGGTGAAAAAGTTCTGAAATGATTTATCTTTGTCTCATTTTTTTACATCACAGAAACCTGACATTTTAACAGGGGTGTGTAGACTTTTTATATCCACTGTATATATATATATTCCTATAGCAAATGGCCTATACCTAGATAGATTGTGCATCTATTATTTTGAACATACTCAAATAACCCCTCGCTTGACTTGCATTTTTCAAGTTTTTTTGTTTTTTATTTTTTATTTCTTAATTTTTTGTACTTTATTATTTTTCAGTTTTTTATTTATTATTTCTGGAATGGTTCATACAAATCCCCATCTGAATATGAGGCCTATGTGGTTTTCACATGGTGATATATCCACAAAAACGTATCCTTATAGTGAATTGGGTTCTACCTTTTTATTTTTATTTATATCAATTTTAGTATTGTTATTTATGGTTTTGTATTTTTCTGTTCTTATGTTTCTGTACCCAATCACATCTAAATATCTTCTCGTCTAGATATTCCTGTCAGTGAAAAAAAAAAAAAAAAAAGTGAAATTGGTGAAACGGGGATGGATACCACAATGGTGATGTAGAACGTCTCTGTACAAGGAATGGACATATTATAACCGGCTTGATCTGAGATAATACAACTGCCGAAACATTGTGGAAATTAATTTATTAACAACTATATTACTGAAGAAACAATACAGATACACTATCTATGGTGATTTACCACTGTGCAGTATATACTCTGGAGATGGAGTGAACTAAATAACATATCTGAGCTCGATACAATTGATTTATCTACCATTTTTTACTATAAGCAATTATACCTCAAAGTAGAACTCCCATTAGAGGATTTTTGGATGTTTTAATCATTTTTATTCTTATTGTATATGTATTATTTTTTAAATATTTTGTTTTATTATATATTTTTATTTATGAATGGTATATGAAATAAACAGTATTTTATAGTGATCCCGGATCTACACTGCGTGCAGAATTATTAGGCAAATGAGTATTTTGACCACATCATCCTCTTTATGCATGTTGTCTTACTCCAAGCTGTATAGGCTCGAAAGCCTACTACCAATTAAGCATATTAGGTGATGTGCATCTCTGTAATGAGAAGGGGTGTGGTCTAATGACATAAACACCCTATATTAGGTGTGCATAATTATTAGGCAACTTCCTTTCCTTTGGCAAAATGGGTCAAAAGAAGGACTTGACAGGCTCAGAAAAGTCAAAAATAGTGAGATATCTTGCAGAGGGATGCAGCACTCTTAAAATTGCAAAGCTTCTGAAGCGTGATCATCGAACAATCAAGCGTTTCATTCAAAATAGTCAACAGGGTCGCAAGAAGCGTGTGGAAAAACCAAGGCGCAAAATAACTGCCCATGAACTGAGAAAAGTCAAGCGTGCAGCTGCCAAGATGCCACTTGCCACCAGTTTGGCCATATTTCAGAGCTGCAACATCACTGGAGTGCCCAAAAGCACAAGGTGTGCAATACTCAGAGACATGGCCAAGGTAAGAAAGGCTGAAAGACGACCACCACTGAACAAGACACACAAGCTGAAACGTCAAGACTGGGCCAAGAAATATCTCAAGACTGATTTTTCTAAGGTTTTATGGACTGATGAAATGAGAGTGAGTCTTGATGGGCCAGATGGATGGGCCCGTGGCTGGATTGGTAAAGGGCAGAGAGCTCCAGTCCGACTCAGACGCCAGCAAGGTGGAGGTGGAGTACTGGTTTGGGCTGGTATCATCAAAGATGAGCTTGTGGGGCCTTTTCGGGTTGAGGATGGAGTCAAGCTCAACTCCCAGTCCTACTGCCAGTTTCTGGAAGACACCTTCTTCAAGCAGTGGTACAGGAAGAAGTCTGCATCCTTCAAGAAAAACATGATTTTCATGCAGGACAATGCTCCATCACATGCGTCCAAGTACTCCACAGCGTGGCTGGCAAGAAAGGGTATAAAAGAAGAAAATCTAATGACATGGCCTCCTTGTTCACCTGATCTGAACCCCATTGAGAACCTGTGGTCCATCATCAAATGTGAGATTTACAAGGAGGGAAAACAGTACACCTCTCTGAACAGTGTCTGGGAGGCTGTGGTTGCTGCTGCACGCAATGTTGAGGGTGAACAGATCAAAACACTGACAGAATCCATGGATGGCAGGCTTTTGAGTGTCCTTGCAAAGAAAGGTGGCTATATTGGTCACTGATTTGTTTTTGTTTTGTTTTTGAATGTCAGAAATGTATATTTGTGAATGTTGAGATGTTATATTGGTTTCACTGGTAAAAATAAATAATTGAAATGGGTATATATTTTTTGTTGTTGTTAAGTTGCCTAATAATTATGCACAGTAATAGTCACCTGCACACACAGATATCCCCCTAAAATAGCTAAAACTAAAAACAAACTAAAAACTACTTCCAAAAATATTCAGCTTTGATATTAATGAGTTTTTTGGGTTCATTGAGAACATGGTTGTTGTTCAATAATAAAATTAAACCTCAAAAATACAACTTGCCTAATAATTCTGCACTCCCTGTATATTGAAACATACTTTAGCAGCTACATTATCAACTTATTGGAACAGTATGATCAGACAGTATGTTCCATAGCTAAGGCTACTTTCACACTAGCGTTCGGGGCTCCGCTTGTGAGTTCCGTTTGAAGGCTCTCACAAGCGGCCCCGAACGGATCCGTCCAGTCCTAATGCATTCTGAGTGGATGCGGATCCGCTCAGAATGCATCAGTCTGGCACCATTTGTCCTCCGCTCCGCTCAGCAGGCGGACACCTGAACGCAGCTTGCAGCGTTCGGGTGTACGCCTGGCCGTGCGGAGGCAAACGGATCCGTCCAGACTTACAATGTAAGTCAATGGGGACGGATCCGTTTGAAGTTGACACTATATGGCTCAATTTTCAAACGGATCCGTCCCCCATTGACTTTCAATGTAAAGTCAAAACGGATCCGTTTGCATTATCATGAACAAAAAAAAAAAAAAAAAAAAATTTTTTTTTTTTTTTTTTCATGCTAATGCAAACGGATCTGTTCTGAACGGATCTAAGCGTTTGCATTATAGGTGCGGATCCGTCTGTGCAGATACCAGACGGATCCGCACCTAACGTAGGTGTGAAAGTAGCCTAAATTAGTTTATATATTCTAGTTTTTGCATTTGATGCCTTTGCATGGAAGCATTCTTTAGACTGTAATAAGCAGAAAATAGGTATTATGATGTATATTTAAGAGGCCTGAAGATGAACACAACCATAGGCCTCTATTCATTAAACAGGTGCCAAGAGTGTAACATGTGCTAGGAGCCTTACCAGCACATACAGCAAATGGGCACATAAACATTGTAAACAAAGTGATTACAAAAATGCAAGTAAAAAAACTTTTCATATTAATCATATAATAAATTACCATGAATAACCATAATGCTTTTCTAAATTGACACCATCCAGACTTTTTATTTGGCCTATCATTTCTGAAGGGGTCGGTCTATTATCTGCATTGTAAGAAAAACGTTTGGTAATAACAGGAACAATCCTGGCATGTACGTACACATACAATTGCATGGGGTGGTATTTCAGAAGTTATTGCAATGCATAATTCTCGGGCTTTCTTACTGTTCCATGGTTTGCGATTGCTGAATAGCTCAAGGAGTGTTGCCCCAAGTGACCACATATCTGTCTTCACGGTTGGGCTTTGATAGTGAATCAAGCATTCCGTCGCCATATACAGTGCAGTTCCCCCAAGAGGACCAATTTTCTGTGAATATGATCGGCTTCCAATTTTTAGAATGAATGTGTCTCTTATATTCGCCATTCCCCAGTCTGTGAGAAATGCTTTTTTATTTTTTTGTTCAATCTGAAAAAGAGAATACCGTATTTTTTGCCCCATAAGACGCACTTTTTCTCCCCCTAAAATGGGGGTGAAATGCCCCTGCGTCTTATGGGGCGAATGCTGGCAGTTTTACATTGCTGGCTGCGATGTATGCGAGGGCGGGGGAAGGGACTGGGAGGAGGAGCTGGGGGCCGGCAATAGCGGCGGGGTGGTGCAGTCACTGTACTATAGCCCCGCCACTCCGGTATACTAATATAAAATGTCTTATTCAATTAATACAGTAGTTATTAAACATGCCCCCTCACTCCTAATAGTACCTTACATCGTAACCGCTTCAGTAGAATGCAGGCAGGCCGGCAGCGTAACTCCCTGATGTCACGTGCCTGCGCCGCCTACTTTATGAATGAAGCAGGCGGTGCAGGCAAGTGACGTCAGTGAGTGACACGCCGGCCGCCCGGCCTGCCTGCGTTGTACTGAAGCGGTTAGGATGTAAGGTACTATTAGGAGTGAGGGGGCATGTTTAATAACTATTAATTGAATAAAAGGCAACAGGAGCCGCACTGCGACAAACAATGTCAGCGGAGTGCAAGCGGCTATGGAGGCGGTCCCCCTCCAAGGCATATAACAAAAAGAAATTCCGCAGCACTTCCAAAGCATAAAATGAAAAAATAGTACTTTATTTATCAGACAGCAACGTTTCGATCCTTCTCTCTGGGATCTTTCTCAAGCTATTTTTTTCATTTTACGCTTTGGAAGTGCTGCGGAATTTCTTTTTGTTGTATTAATTGAATAAGACATTTTATATTAGTATACCGGAGCGGCGGGGGGGATCTGTGGATGACATTTTTATGGGGGACATCTGTGGATGGCACAGTTATGGGCTGGGGGACATCTGTGGATGGCACTGTTATGGGTTGGGGGGGTCTGTGGATGGCACTGTTATTGGTTGGGGGGGTCTGTGGATGGCACATATATAACAGTGCCACCCACAGATCCCCCCTCTAACAGTGCCATCCACAGATCCCCCCTGTAACAGTGCCATCCACAGATCCCCCCCTGTAACAGTGCAAGCCACAGATCCCCCCCATAACAGTGTCCGTCACAGATCCCCCCCCATAACAGTGTCCGTCACAGATCCCCCCTTTAACAGTGCCATTCACAGATCCCCCTGTAACAGTGCCATCCACAGATCCCCCCTGTAACAGTGCCATCTACAGATCCCCCTGTAACAGTGCCATCCACAGATCCCCCTGTTAACAGTGCCAGCCACAGATCTCCCTGTAACAGTGCAAGCCACAGATCCCCCCATAACAGTGTCCGTCATCCACAGATCCCCCATAACAGTGTCCGTCATCCACATATCCCCCCATAACAGTGACCGTCATCCACAGATCCCCCATAACAGTGTCCGTCATCCACAGATCCCCCATAACAGTGTCTGTCATCCACAGATCCCCCCCATAACAGTGTCCGTCATCCACAGATCCCCAGTAATAGTGCCATCCACAGACCACCATTAGTTCCAAACCCACCAAAACCACACCTTTTGGTTAAAAATATTTTTTTTCTTATTTTCCTCCCCAAAACCTAGGTGCGTCTTATGGGCCGGTGCGTCTTATAGGGCGAAAAATACGGTGTATTAAATATATAAGCTATTTCTGGCTGATGCTTGATGTTTTTATTATGTAATAATTTTTAGTATTTTATTGGATTAAATAAAATAAAAATAATAATAAAAAATATATAAAAGCTTTTCTCAATCACAACTCTTTAGAATAAATATTGAATAGTATTAGGTTGTGAAACTACAACTCCCAGCATGATCCTTTCACTTATGTGGTAGTAGAACAGCCAAGCAAGTGTGCATGATGGAAGATGTAGACTCAGAACACCTAGAGTGATGGAGGTTACTGATTCCTGAGGTAGTATGAGCACACTGCTGTTAAAACATTTTATTTTTATTACTAGTTAAGAAATCAGTTGGAGAAATTGAATACAAAAAATGAACTGAACAAATAACATAGTCCAGCTAATTGTTCTTGTCGAACATGGTCTCTGTGGAGCAACAATAATGTTTAGGAAAAATACTAAGCGACAATATACTGCCCAATCTATATAAGAAAGACCAGGGCTGGCCTTAGGTGTTCAGGCGCCCTGTGCGAGCTAATATTGTGCCCCCCCCCCCATTTCACCTAAACATACACAAAGAGGAAAACAATCTTTGTAACAAACAAGTTTTTTTAATTACAGATAATTTAAGTGGAAGTGCAAACAAGTACAATCATACCCAGTGCCACCCATAGCCAGTCTCCTGCCCCCCCCTTAATCATACCCTGTCACCTTTGCCCAGTCCCCTGCCACCCTTAATCATACCCAGTGTCACCCAGAGCCAGTCCCCTGCCCCCCTTAATAATACCCTGTCACCTTTACCCAGTCCCCTGCCCTTCTTAATCATACCCAGTGTCACCCTTACCCAGTCCCCTGCCCCCTCAATTAGACCCTGCCCCCCTTAAATTAAGGGTGACAGAAACTGGGTATGATTAAGGGGGCAGGGGACTGGATAAGGGTGACACTGGGTATGATTAAGGGGCAGGGGACTGGCTTTGGGTGACACTAGGTATGATTAAGGGGCAGGGGACTGGCTTTGGTTGACACTGGGTATGATTAAGGGGCAGGGGCCTGGGTAAAGGTGACAAGGTATGATTAGGGGGGCAGGGGACTGGCTATGGGTGACACTGGGTATGATTAAGGGGGGCAGTGTCTAATTGAGGGGGCAGGGAACTGGGTAAAGGTGACAGGGTATGATGAGGGTGGCAGGAGAATGGCTATGGGTGACACTGGGTATGATTAAGGGCCTTATAATGTGCTAGTAAAAAGGGACCCACATAATGCCCCCCAATAATGTGCCAGTAAGTGTCCCCATAGATGCCCCCCCATCATGTGCAAGTATCAAGTGCCTCTCCCCCCCACATGTCCCAGTATCATAGTGCCATCTCGCCCCCCCAAACTGCCAGTATCATAGTGCCATCTCTCCCCCCAATGTGCCAGTATCATAGTGCCACCCCCCCATGTGCCAGTATCAAGTGCCTCTCTCCTTCCCACCCCCCATGTGCCAGTATCATAGTGCCAAACCCCCCATGTGCCAGTATCAAGTGCCAAACCCCCCATGTGCCAGTATCAAGTGCCTCTCTCCTTCCCACTCGCCCCCCATGTTCCAGTATCATAGTGCCACATCCCCCCCAATGAGCCAGTATTAAGTGCCTCTCTCCTTCCCACCCCAACCCCCATATGTCCATATGTCCATATGTGCCAGAATCATAGTGCCATCTCCCCCCTCCCAATGTGCTAGTATCAAGTGCCTCTCTCCTTCTCACCCCCCCATGTGTCCCAGTATCATAGTGCCAACCCCCCCATGTGACAGTATCAAGTGCCTCTCTCCTTCCCCCCCATGTGCCAGTATCATAGTGCCAACCCCCCTCCCCCCATGTGCCAGTATCAAGTGCCTCCCGCTTCCCCCATGTGGCAGTAACAGTCGGGTATTAAAAAAAAAAAAAAACACTTATACTTACCTCCATGTCAGCGATGCGATGCAGCCTCTTCCGTCCTGTGTCCCGCGCTGTATGGGCATATATGGAGTCAGTGCTTGTGTATTCTAATTTACCCTGTATTTCAGAAACGTTTCTGCTGGGACTCAAACCCACGACCTTCTGTAGATGTACACTGGCTATAACAGTTATAACAGAGTCTACAGTAGAAGTCTCATATTTTTCCAGTCAGTGGCTATGCAGCTCTTATAGCTGTGTGGGTAAGTGCTTTGCCTCTGATACAGAAGGTCATGGGTTTGAATCCCAGCAGCGATATCTCTCGCTCTCCTGAGGATGGCAATACAGATCACTATGCCTGGGGTTCGTCCTGCATGTCGTTACAGTGTGTGGTGTTTGTGGCAGTCGCTACACCAGTCAAGGAACCTGTGCGGCCGGCCCTGAGAAAGACAGAGCAGTTAGGATAATAAGTATCATTTAGATGAACACGTGCATTAATAGGCAGGTAATAAAGATTTCATTAAATTATATATTAATAAAAAGGTTTGTACATGGATCTCATTGGTTTAAGCCCTTTCAGCCCTGCTGCTGTGTGAAAAGGGGCCTTAGGGGCCAGCTGTTCCGTTCCGTAAAATATGCAAGGACCTCATCCGTATTTTTTGCGGTCCGCAAAATACATACAGTCGTGAGCCTGAGCACTAAGGCCTCATTCACATTTCTGTGTCAGTATCCAATCATTGAAAAAAACAAAACAAAAGGTTTCATCCGTGAAGATGTCTGTTAAGTATCCATGGTTGGCCGTGTGTGATTTAATTTCCTATGCATCTACTATCAGTCATCAGTGAAAAACGCATGCAACATGGATGCCATCAGATTTTCATGGACCCATAGACATCAATGGGCATGTTTCGTCCGCATCATGGACCAAAGTAGTGCATGTCTCATCAGAAAAAAAAAAAGTTCTGATATGTGCCCAGACATTTAAATATATTGGTATGTGTGCTGTCCATGAAAAATGCACATGTCAGTGAATAACAGAAATGTGAACAAGGCCTAACATGTGTATGATATATTGTGTGAGATGATTGTCTGGACAACTGTTCTTCCTCTGTCACGAGTGTTAGATTTTTTCTAAATTAAAGGGCGTCGTGTTGGTATGAGAAGCGACGCAGGTGCCGGGTTGCGAGGCAAGTACAACCTCTGAGTGGCCCAGTGGCCCAAGCATATTGGGAGGGGGGCATTATAGATCTTGGATAACTTCTTTAAAACCCCTTCAATTTTGGATTCTATTATTCTTAGATGAAAAAAAGACCATTAAATAAATAGCAAATACTTACAATGACATTTGCCGGTTTATTATCCTGATTAGTGTAGAGCGAACTTCTGTTTTAAGTTCGGCGTCTACAGTTCGGCTTCCGGTTAGCGGAGGATCCCGATATGGATTCCGAATTCCGTTGTAGTCCGTGGTAGTGGAATCAATAATGGCCGATTATTGATTCCGCTACCACGGACCACAACGGAATTCGGAATCCATATCGGGATCCTCCGCTAACCGGAAGCCGAACTTTAGACGCCGAACTTAAAACAGAAGTTCGCTCAATTGCGAGTGCAATTTCAAACCCAATGTACAGTTTATCTTCTTCAGAAAGTGACAAAGGCAAAAAAAAAAAAGATCAGAACCAAAAAGTTAATAAAATTAAAATAACTGAAAACGAAATTCCAAAAATAAATGAAAATTTCAAGATGTTTTTTTTTTTTAATCTTTGCCACTGATAAAGCTACCATTACAAAAAGAAAGCAGCTATTCATTTTAACTTTTTAACATCAGACTACATTATTACAGTAATATATAAATACCTTTGTTGCTAAATTCTCATTATGAAGTATTTTATCAAGACTTGCACCATGTATATATTCACCGGCCAGCAGGATTGCATTCCCTGTTTTTGCAGCTGCCATCAATCTCACAATGTTTGGATGGCTAAGTCTCCTTAATGAACAAAGAATAGTATTGTTGAAACATGTATGTATGTTATCTTTAAAAATGTAATATATGCAAATGCAATGAGCAGAACCGTGTTACGGTTACATGGACGCCAAATTATGCAGTGGGTCAGGATATGGGTATAAAAATCTATAGTTTTGTTTGTGACACCAATTGCAGCGTGCGCAGGGTACAATCACAGGGCCTTCCAAGATGTTATAACTCACGCCTCAGGTTAGGAATGCATTAGTGGTGTAATGTCTCTGTACACTGTGTGCAGAATTATTAGGCAAATGAGTATTTTGACCACATCATCCTCTTTATGCATGTTGTCTTACTCCAAGCTGTATAGGCTCGAAAGCCTACTACCAATTAAGCATATTAGGTGATGTGCATCTCTGTAATGAGAAGGGGTGTGGTCTAATGACATCAACACCCTATATCAGGTGTGCATAATTATTAGGCAACTTCCTTTCCTTTGGCAAAATGGGTCAAAAGAAGGACTTGACAGGCTCAGAAAAGTCAAAAATAGTGAGATATCTTGCAGAGGGATGCAGCACTCTTAAAATTGCAAAGCTTCTGAAGCGTGATCATCGAACAATCAAGCGTTTCATTCAAAATAGTCAACAGGGTCGCAAGAAGCGTGTGGAAAAACCAAGGCGCAAAATAACTGCCCATGAACTGAGAAAAGTCAAGCGTGCAGCTGCCAAGATGCCACTTGCCACCAGTTTGGCCATATTTCAGAGCTGCAACATCACTGGAGTGCCCAAAAGCACAAGGTGTGCAATACTCAGAGACATGGCCAAGGTAAGAAAGGCTGAAAAACGACCACCAATGAACAAGACACACAAGCTGAAACGTCAAGACTGGGCCAAGAAATATCTCAAGACTGATTTCTCTAAGGTTTTATGGACTGATGAAATGAGAGTGAGTCTTGATGGGCCAGATGGATGGGCCCGTGGCTGGATTGGTAAAGGGCAGAGAGCTCCAGTCCGACTCAGACGCCAGCAAGGTGGAGGTGGAGTTCTGGTTTGGGCTGGTATCATCAAAGATGAGCTTGTGGGGCCTTTTCGGGTTGAGGATGGAGTCAAGCTCAACTCCCAGTCCTACTGCCAGTTTCTGGAAGACACCTTCTTCAAGCAGTGGTACAGGAAGAAGTCTGCATCCTTCAAGAAAAACATGATTTTCATGAAGGACAATGCTCCATCACACGTGTCCAAGTACTCCACAGCGTGGCTGGCAAGAAAGGGTATAAAAGAAGAAAATCTAATGACATGGCCTCCTTGTTCACCTGATCTGAACCCCATTGAGAACCTGTGGTCCATCATCAAATGTGAGATTTACAAGGAGGGAAAACAGTACACCTCTCTGAACAGTGTCTGAGAGGCTGTGGTTGCTGCTGCACGCAATGTTGATGGTGAACAGATCAAAACACTGACAGAATCCATGGATGGCAGGCTTTTGAGTGTCCTTGCAAAGAAAGGTGGCTATATTGGTCACTGATTAGTTTTTGTTTTGTTTTGGAATGTCAGAAATGTATATTTGTGAATGTTGAGATGTTATATTGGTTTCACTGGTAAAAATAAATAATTGAAATGGGTATATATTCGTTTTTTGTTAAGTTGCCTAATAATTATGCACAGTAATAGTCACCTGCACACACAGATATCCCCCTAAAATAGCTAAAACTAAAAACAAACTAAAAACTACTTCCAAAAATATTCAGCTTTGATATTAATGAGTTTTTTGGGTTCATTGAGAACATGGTTGTTGTTCAATAATAAAATTAATCCTCAAAAATACAACTTGCCTAATAATTCTGCACTCCCTGTATGGTAGTGATAATGGTGTCAACGGTGTCTCCTACCTGGCTACCGCTGGACTCCTGGATCCTGGCTCACTTGCAATAAATTGAGTGTAGTGCTAGTAGGAGTAATAGAAGGATTTGTAGCAGTAATCGAGATCCAGACCTTGGTTAAAGTTCAAACTTGTCTTTACTGATAGTAACTTTCATCCAAGCAAGATACAGCTTTTGTCTTAGGTCCCAGCAGGTATTGGCAATGGTTGGCAGGAATTAATCTTCTGCTCTCTCATGTACCTGGAGCTTGCAGGAAAAGACGTCCGCTTAAAGGGAACCTGTCACCTGGATTTTGGGTATAGAGCTGAGGACATGGGTTGCTAGATGGCCACCAGCACATCCGCAATACCCAGTCCCCATAGGTCTGTGTTCTTTTATTATGTAAAAAAACTGATTTGATACATATGCAAATTAACCTGAGATGAGTCAGAGCTTGAAAATATGACTCTTCTCTGGTCACACAAGTAAAATATGACTCTTATGTTAATTTGCATAAACGGCGGGAAGTACAAAAATGCATAATACTTATTGAATTCGAGAAAGTAGAGCTCATAGTAGCAAAGAATAAAAATATATATTTTATTTAGGACATAATTAAAAATACATAAATAAATAAAGAAGCCAGTAAATGTGATGCCATGAACAAGGCAAGTAAGGGCAGAGGAAAAGAAAGAAAAAACGCCACCCTGGGGTGTACACACAGGTCAATAATACAGCATAACAAAATTGATCATAGAAGAATATACGGTACAATGACCAGCCTATGAACCAAGTACAAGTAAAAATGTATAGGCGAGTCAATGGTCAGCAAGAGACCCCACACGGCGATCAAACATGGTTTGTTAGGCAAATGCAAATAAAAAGTAAACAACAAACCAAAACATGAGAAGCCCGGTGTGGTGGGATACCGGAATCAAGATACCGTGGAGGTGATAGCAAAGACCAAGGCTCACCTAGAGAGAACCATGTGTTGGACAACCCAGGATGGCGCTACCCCAACGCGCGTTTCGGCGTGCCTTCGTCAGGGGGTGCCCTGACGAAGGCACGCCGAAACGCGCGTTGGGGTAGTGCTGTTGGGGTAGTGCTGTTGGGGTAGAACTTACTCTATCTTTAAGCGGAATGGACCGATCGCAGACCCATTCAAGTGAATGGGTCCAATATCCATATGCGGCTGCCCCACAGTCTGTGCCCGTGCATTGCCGACCTCAATTTGCTGTCCACAGCAGGGGCACGGGCAGCACATGGTCATGTGAACAAGCACTTAGTGATATGAGCTATTTACTGTCATGAAAATCATCTACATTGTCTAATGAAAAGGTAAGCAATTGTATTACATGAATAAATTGTTCTGTGCGCCACTTTTGAAAATAATAGCACAGATAATGTCTGCATCATTTAGGAAATTTGGGCTTCGAATAATTACAGCTTGAGCTCTGTGTGTGTCACTATGATAAACTATATAAACCTCATATTTTTTGCGAGATTAATGTCAATAATAAAGAATACATTTGTTTTTATCAGTCTACTTTTGGGCATGTTTATTTAGCATTTTCAAATTGTGGATTAATGCTACAGTTGACCCCCCACCACCCATTACTGCTGTTAACAACTTAGTAAAAAACATATTTTTGAAAAAGTTGATATTCTAATTTTAAACAGTTAATTGCTACATGTCCTCACTATCAAATTAGAAACATATGAGATTAGATGACACCGTAATGTCTAACAACTGTTTTCTAAGGTTACTTAACTGTGAAATTGTCCAGGCTATGGGATGTCATATTAGTTAGTGTAACGGGGCGCCGAAGGCACACTCGGTCTCCCATCAGCCGCAGACCTGCTGCTTAGCTTCGGGAGTGAGGATCTGTGTTCGGCCTCGTTCCCAGGGCAGCTTTGCTAGCTAGGAGGCTCCCTGCTCCTAGGTCTGCCTTGAGCGCCGAGCTGATCACTCGGTGCTCGACTTGTCTGTCTGTCGGTCATGTGACGCTGGCCGCGTCACATGACCCTCACTCCCCACTATAAATACAGGCAACCTACTGGCTACAGGTTGCCTGTGATTTTGGTCCCTTAGGCTGTGTATTATTATTGTTATTAAGCTTACCTTTGGATTTGACCCTTGATCTGCTTCCTGACACCTCTTCTGCCTGCTTCCTGAACCTTGACGCTACCTCTCGGATTTTGACCTCGGCTTGCTTTTGGATTTTGTGTTTGCCACTTCTCTTGTACTGACGTGACCTCCTGGACTGACCCCGGCTAGTTGACCCGCCTCGCCCTTCCGTTTTTGGTGGTACCTTGCTTGTTCCACCTCTCTGTCCGCTCGAGTGCTACCTCTCATTAGCTGTCCGCTTCCCTGATGTCTCTATCTCTCTGCTTGCACTTACTCAGTTCAGGGACTGTCGCCCAGTTGCGCCCCGTCACCTAGGGCGGGTGGTGCAAGTAGGCAGGGACAGGGGACCGGGTGGCAGCTCAGGGGGTGCACCTCCGCTCTATCTTTATACCCGTGACAGCTAGCTTTTGTAACACAAACTTTACCAGTTACAATATACTGTACATTAAAGGAAGTTTGTCACCCAATATTTTTATGCCAGTTAAAAACTATTAGAAGCACATATTCGTTTTTTCAACTCTTTATTTTCTGATTGCAGATTAAGGGAGATTTCATCTTATCTGAGCTGTTCTTAACAGCATTTAGAAAACATCGGGCATAATATATGAAAAATGTCAGCCTTTCTGGTGAACCGGACTGTGGGAGTGCCCATAGGCTGGTACTTTTTCCCATAGTGTGCAAGCATGGCCAGTCTGATAGATTGCAGGGTGGTTGTAACCATAGAATGAGCAGTGTATATTGTGATGGAAAAATGAATCAAGTCAGCAAAGGAGGCAATATGGACAATGACAATACATTAGTAAGTGCCTTATATTAACTTTCTCTACATGATAAATTACATTTGCTGAAGTAAGAGAACCCCTTTAAGAAAACTGCTTTATCATATATGGTTAACCTGTATATGCATGAAAGTGTTTTGGAGAAATATTACCGCTATTCTAGGTCACATCTTCAATACATGCACTGAAATCCCACCCAGGCTACTTTTCTTTAGCGTTTTCAATCATCGCTCCTCCAACATTAAACATCCCCTCACGTTACATATCCTTAATGCTGCTAAACTTATAATCCCTAGATTATGGAAAGAAAAATCACCCCCCTCAATTCAAGAATGGTTGAATGAAATGCACTTACTAAACAATCTTGAGAAATCAAGACTACTGAGAGAAGACAAGCTACATCATTATCACACAACTTGGGATATTTGGAACACATTTATTAAAAATGACTTTATCTTAAAGTTTTTATAATTATCTCTTGATATTATACATAAAGACAGACAAGTCAAGCTCGCAAAACGAGCCCTGATACCCCTTTTACCCTAGTTTATCTCCTACCCTCCCCCCAGTTATCTTTGTTAGATATATTAAAAGGCATACAATATACACGTATTTACATCATCTATGTAGAATCAAATATTACATATACCATGCATGAAGACTAATGCTATGTATCTCATGATTTAATTCTCAGACTCTAGATTTGTCAATAAAGACTACAGTCCTTTCTGGAATATTAACTAACTGTACAATGTCTGTTGTTATATGCATATAGCTGAAATGAAATATATTTTGTCATAAGAAATGATTATGCCTAATATATGAAAAACTTTCAATAAAAAGAAAATGTTACAAAGAAAACTGCTTTATGGTGGCCCAACCGTAGTCACAGTGGTCAAGATGGCAACCTATGGACTTACATGGGAGAGTTTTATAGGCATGCTCTTTGCAGAGGTCATTGTACAAGGAAACAATAGAAAAGCTTTGTGACAATAATCTATTGTGAATTGAGCATCCTGTGTAATCTTGCCTATAATGATATCACCTCTGTGTATAAATACACAGTAACTGCAGTAAAGTGATCTATACAGACAACGAAGTGGTGCCTATTAGGCTTAGGCTTGTTTCACATCTGATTTAATAACTTCCGGCAGACTGTTCCAGCCAGGAACAGCCTGCTGCATCTGCCACTGCCCTGCAGGAACAGCCTGCCAGATCTGCTTAATGCAGAGGTGAAACAAGCCATAGTGGTCAATGCGAAAACTGCAGGATTTTAGAATATTTGTTTAAATATGGATATTGATAGTGAAAATTTAAAATAAAATAACAAAATTCTGTAGGAATATGTTAAACATAAAATATAATGTAAAAGATAGGGGTTATTCTCTGATGACACATTCCCTTTAATAATTAAAAGATTGTTGAACAATACCTAAAAAACTCCAGTACATGTATAATACTCATCTTAAGATATCAGGAGTTGTAGGTAAATGATATTTAATTAGTCAAATTAAAGAAATCTGTAATATATACAGTTTATAGTTTCCAAAACTGCTTTAGATAACATTAAAGGGGTATTCCGGTTGGTAATAGTTTTTCGCTATCCAAAGGATAATAAAAATAAAGAAAATAAAGAGTTGAAAAAACTAGTATGTGCTTCTAATAGTTTTTAACTATTAGATCAGAGTGGGTCCTTTGGCTGGGACCCCCACTAATCACAAGAATGGTGGCCTCGTAATCCCTGCAGGCCCTTTGCAGCTGCCCTTAAATGCTTGGAGCGGCTGGTAGCACATTCATGCGGCAGCTCCATACATTTCTATGGGAGTTATAGACATAGCGGATTACAGCACTAACCAGTATCCCGAATTCCCATAGAAATGAACGGAGTGGCCGCAAACATGTGCCACTCAGGTCATTTCAGGGAAGCTGCAGGGGGTACGTAGCCCCCATTCTCGTGATCAGTGGTGGTCCCAGCAGAAGGACCCACACTGATCAAATGGTTATCCTCTATCCTGTGCATAGGGGATAACTTGTACCAAGCAGAATTCATATTTAAACAAATACATTGCGAGTTTTTAACTTATATTAGTATTAATTATGGTCATTGAGAATTCAGACCTGTTCACCAAAATTTCATGCTTAATGTCTTGACTGATAGTATCATCACAAGTTTTTTTTTTTTTTACTGCTGCCACAGTGCCTTGATACGCTCCTTTATAATCAGTGCCATATGCTCCACTTCTGAGTACACATGTGTCATCAATCTTTATATGTTCCTTTGGGACATATGGTAGTCGTGGATAATACACTGCTGTTCAAAATAATGAAGCAAATTAATAAATTGCGGAAAGTTGTGTGTATTCATTGTTATAACATGATTTAACTATTGAACAACAATGTTAATTTACTTAGCCTCAGACCCCATGTATCTCATTAAAAAACTGATTGATAATTTTAATAGGGCTTTGCCACAATCATACTCAATTTGTTACTTCAGACTTGTGGATTGGTGAGAGTCCCAAAGATTTTACACAATAGTCACCTAAAGTAATCCATATTAACAAGTGTGAAAAACACTTTGAATGATATGTGTACTATACAAGAGTTTATATTGTTGCTCTAATGTATCTAAAACTAAAAGTCAAGGCTAAAATTACCAGAAAAAGTGTAATAAATAAGTTAAGGATCAGACTACAGTATAATACATTTATACATTTGTCAAGGATCAGTGAGTGTGGCTCTATTGTGCCAACCAACCAGTTTGACTTCGGGTCAACTATAAAGGTGTTATCCTGATGCCTTCCCCAGTATTCACTCTTTAAAGGGAACCTGTCACCAGTTTTATGGTGTCCTAACTAAGGGCAACATAAATAAGTGATTGATTCTCTTAGACAATGCTGGGTCATCTTGTATTGAAAAGCTCCAGCTGATAATGATGAGTCATGAATATTCATGAGCTCCTGACTCTCCCCGCCCACCTGCTGCTGAATGACAGTTTTTTTTCCATATGAACCAGCAGCAGGTGGGCAGGGGAGTGGCTATATCTCTGAATTAAATATATGCTGGGCTCAATGACATCACGCTGGACTCCAATGAGCTCATTAGCATGTGGCATGCGGCATCTTTGTGTGTATATTATGAGGTAACCATCTGTCACACCAGTAAGTGAATACATCTAAGGTACTTTTTAGTAGTTAATGATTGTATATAATTAGTTAGATTATAATCAAAATATCCACATGACAGGTTCCCTTTAACCCTATACAGGGATCTGGATCTCGCTATGGGGAAACAACCAGGTCGCAACCTCCTGGTATATTCTAGATGTGGTTTGGAGCAGAATACCTGTGGACATATATTGGCTTATAATGGTTTGTCTCTTGTTATCATAAACACACCATCACAAATATACAAGTATCCAGGATATGACGAATCAACACAGGCCACATTATTGACAATGGCTAAAATGTATATGAAGAAAGAGTCCAGTATAAAGATTAGATTAAAGTCAAGAACTAAGCAAGAACAATAGGTAAAAGGAACATCACACAGCTGTACAGGAAAATAATGCTGGACAGGAGATATATTCATATCTCTTGATTTACAATATTGTGCATATATATCTATATATCTTGTATATATTTTAGTTATTTTATTTTGTGTAGGGGTTATTTAATGTTATATGTACTGTACTTTCTTAAATGCATGCTTAATCAAACCTTTATAAGGAGGCATAGATTTATTTACCATGTGACCTAAGACCATTGAATTTTATGACCTAAAGTTGTTGACGAGAGCCAATTAATTTGGTTCAGAATCTATCACATCCTTATACAGCTGTAGGTATCTATGTGCGATTAGCATATGAATGCAAACATCTATATAGTGGGGTAACACTACAATACAAGAGCATGGAGCTCAGAATGCAGAAAATGGTTCAAAACCACGGGTATGTATGAACAAGGAAATACACAGACAGGTTTTGGTAACTTGGATTTCTGCCAGAGAAACATAAAAACATAGGTAGAAGATTGCAGGCAGACTCAAGCAAGGCAAAAAGGCTGGGTACTGGGGCAGGAGTACGGACAATATAGACAAGCCAGTTAAAACGTAATACTGAAACCTAGAGATGCTGGACCACACTGGTTGAGCAGGTAAACACTGGAGAACTAACAGGAACACAGGTATGTGATAATGCAGAGATAATCCAGGTAAGGCTAGTTTCACACCTGCAATGGGAATTCCAGCAAGCTGTTCTGGCAGAAAACAGCCTGCCAAAATTCACAGATCTGACACAGCCCTCCATCCTTATTAAGTATTATGGGGTCTAGCAGAGAACTGCTGTATTCCTTGGTTTGTGTCCGGCCGATTACCAGCATTGTCTGCCGAAGCAGCCTGCCACAGGTATGAAACTAGCTCAAGATTCAAGAGAGTAGCTGAAAAACCAAGAGATCAAGCAAGGTGCAGCCTAAACACAGTGCAAGACAGGGCTGATTATATGAGTAATTCACATAGAAAATCCAGGGTCAGGTCAGGCGGCAAGGAGCAGAATCCGTAGACAGGCAAGGTATGGTATATAGTCAGACTGTAACGGTCACGTCCACACACACACAGGGGGAAGGATAGTGACCACTGCGCTCCACCCTCACCCCTGGCCCTGCCTACTTGCCTCACGAGTCCTGATGACAGGGGACAACTGGACGACAGTCCCTAACTTAGGATATGTGCAGGGAAGACAGACAAGACAAAATACGGAACATGAACGGACCGGGTCAGAACCAAGAGAGCTACGCAGTACAAAGGATTAAGCAAAGAAGGGTAAGGAGAAGCCGGGGTCAAATACCAGGAGAGCAGAGAAGTACAAGAGGAGTCCTAAGAGAGTAGTCAGGTGGGAGCCGAGGTCACAATACCAGGACGGATGTGCAGTACAGGAGGAGCAGGCAAAAGGATGGTCAGGGAACAGGATCAGGTAAGTATTCAGCAGTCCAACAAATAGCCAGGAACCTAGAAATTAACAGGCAACCTGTAGCCAGCAGTATTTATAGTGAGGAGTGAGGGTCATGTGACGTGGCCAGCGTCACATGACCGACAGACCAACCAGTCGAGCACCGAGTGATCAGCTCGGCGCTCAAGGCAGACTAGGAGCAGGGAACCACCCAGCTAGTAAAGCCGCCCTGGGAATGAGGTCAAACACAGATCCTCATTCCCAAAGCTAAGCAACAGGTCTGCGGGCAATGAGGGACCGAGTGCACCTTCGGAACCCCGTGACACAGACAATAGATTGCATCCTTACTGGTAAGTAGACACTAGAAAACCAAATCAAAGCTGATACAAATTGAGCTGAAAATTGGTGTAGGACACTACGAGGTATCATTGGATGCACAATTTTATATCTTGCATTTTTCTCCCTGTTTTTATTTGAGCTCTTTTACACAAAATATAGCATAATGCAAGAGTGACTGACATATACACTGCGTGCAGAATTATTAGGCAAATGAGTATTTTGACCACATCATCCTCTTTATGCATGTTGTCTTACTCCAAGCTGTATAGGCTCGAAAGCCTACTACCAATTAAGCATATTAGGTGATGTGCATCTCTGTAATGAGAAGGGGTGTGGTCTAATGACATCAACACCCTATATTAGGTGTGCATAATTATTAGGCAACTTCCTTTCCTTTGGCAAAATGGGTCAAAAGAAGGCTCAGAAAAGTCAAAAATAGTGAGATATCTTGCAGAGGGATGCAGCACTCTTAAAATTGCAAAGCTTCTGAAGCGTGATCATCGAACAATCAAGCGTTTCATTCAAAATAGTCAACAGGGTCGCAAGAAGCGTGTGGAAAAACCAAGGCGCAAAATAACTGCCCATGAACTGAGAAAAGTCAAGCGTGCAGCTGCCAAGATGCCACTTGCCACCAGTTTGGCCATATTTCAGAGCTGCAACATCACTGGAGTGCCCAAAAGCACAAGGTGTGCAATACTCAGAGACATGGCCAAGGTAAGAAAGGCTGAAAGACGACCACCACTGAACAAGACACACAAGCTGAAACGTCAAGACTGGGCCAAGAAATATCTCAAGACTGATTTTTCTAAGGTTTTATGGACTGATGAAATGAGAGTGAGTCTTGATGGGCCAGATGGATGGGCCCGTGGCTGGATTGGTAAAGGGCAGAGAGCTCCAGTCCGACTCAGACGCCAGCAAGGTGGAGGTGGAGTACTGGTTTGGGCTGGTATCATCAAAGATGAGCTTGTGGGGCCTTTTCGGGTTGAGGATGGAGTCAAGCTCAACTCCCAGTCCTACTGCCAGTTTCTGGAAGACACCTTCTTCAAGCAGTGGTATAGGAAGAAGTCTGCATCCTTCAAGAAAAACATGATTTTCATGCAGGACAATGCTCCATCACACGCGTCCAAGTACTCCACAGCGTGGCTGGCAAGAAAGGGTATAAAATAAGAAAATCTAATGACATGGCCTCCTTGTTCACCTGATCTGAACCCCATTGAGAACCTGTGGTCCATCATCAAATGTGAGATTTACAAGGAGGGAAAACAGTACACCTCTCTGAACAGTGTCTGGGAGGCTGTGGTTGCTGCTGCACGCAATGTTGATGGTGAACAGATCAAAACACTGACAGAATCCATGGATGGCAGGCTTTTGAGTGTCCTTGCAAAGAAAGGTGGCTATATTGGTCACTGATTTGTTTTTGTTTTGTTTTTGAATGTCAGAAATGTATATTTGTGAATGTTGAGATGTTATATTGGTTTCACTGGTAAAAATAAATAATTGAAATGGGTATATATTTGTTTTTGGTTAAGTTGCCTAATAATTATGCACAGTAATAGTCACCTGCACACACAGATATCCCCCTAAAATAGCTAAAACTAAAAACAAACTAAAAACTACTTCCAAAAATATTCAGCTTTGATATTAATGAGTTTTTTGGGTTCATTGAGAACATGGTTGTTGTTCAATAATAAAATTAATCCTCAAAAATACAACTTGCCTAATAATTCTGCACTCCCTGTATAGCTATGGGTAAACACATGTTTGACGTTGTTTACAACCTACAACAATGAAAGAGTTATGCTTTTTAAAATGACTAAACCTTGCAAAAGTATAAAAAGGCAACGTTAAAATACATCCTGCAGGTAGCAATTGAAAATCTGCTTATTGCACAGTTATTAACCATAGAAGATTTGAAGCAGGTTTTTAGAAAGAAAGTTGATGGCTCCTGCACACAAATTAGTGCAAATGTCTACTGTGTAATTCCCAGCAGTCTGTATACATGTGAACAGTCCACCCCTGCCAGTAACAGACACACAGTACACTAAAGCTCCTATTATATGGGCAAATTATCGTTAAGATGATCTCTTACAAGTGTTTATATGAATGCTCATTAGTGATCATTGTCAGTGTAATACTGCCGCCGATTATCTGAGGAATGAGCAAACTCAATCATCAGGTAATCGGGATATTTGAATATGTTTAACAATCCTCATTTGCTGACGGCAGATCGCACCATGCAATAGGCGCTATGCTGCTGGCAGAAAATTAGTCCATAAAGGAATGTGCGATGGTATACCCATCGCTCATCCCTAGGCTAAGGAGGAGCTCACTGCATGTAATAGAGGCATTCTCCTCCTCTAGCAAGTAGGCGATTGCTGGGAAGGAGCCCTTCCCTACCGACAATTGCCTGCTTCATCTGCAGTAATAGTGCCCATACTCCCATAATTGTCCTGTTCCTACTGATAGAATTCCCTTTCTATCAAGTAATTTAATCTACTTAAAATAAATCTATCTTCCTAACTCCTAACACTGTCTTTGCAAGACCCTAAACAGGTTGTCTTGTGTGTCTGTTTTATACAGCCCAAAGTGGCAGACGATTGCTGGGAGGGAACGCTTCCCTCCCAGCAATCGCCTGCTGAGTAGCAGAGGAGACTGCTGCTATTACATGCAGTTATCTTCTGTACAGCATGGGAAGAGCAATAGGTATATCCTCATAGTGTCTGTTTTTTTTTACCGGCGGCAGAACGTGATTAAATAGTATGCTGTGGTGACTGCAAACAATGTTTGTCAAAAGTGTCAAAAGTTTTACATTGTCCGCGGCAAAGCCTGGCCGCTGAAGTGGATGGAGCGCTTAAGACCATATCAGCAGCAGTGACCTGATCTAAGATGGTCAAATATGGCAGAGAGAGGGGGCTTCACCCTTCAGATACACCAAAACCTCAAAGGGGCCAACAGGATGTGCAGCGTTTCCTCAAAAAGAAGGACACACAGTCACCAAACATCGGCGCCAAGATGGCGGCGGCAGCGCGTGCTGCAGAGGATGAGGAGTCGGAAGTAGACAGCATGCAAGGAGAAGAGCCAGAGGCTCAGGACTGCTCACCGGTATCCAAATCCTTCCTCACTAAGTTACTGGGCCAGGCATTAGAGCGGGCAATTAGACATGTCCTCACAGAATTGGTGGACATCAAAACGGAGCTCATGCAAATAGGCCACAGAGTAGAGGCCCTAGCGAACACAGCCCAGGAAATTGTGACACACTCTGCAGGAATGGTGGAATGTATGGAGATGCATACAGCAGAGCTTAATAGGCCAATGATAATGTTAGAAGACCAAGAGAACCGCAGCAGGAGACGCAACATACGCACTAAGGGGCTACCAGAGATATGGGCAGAGGAATCGCTATGCAAAGTGGCCACGGAGATATTCACTGAATTGCTAGGTCAAGGGGCTGCCTCATCGATATCTATAGAGCGCATCCACAGAGCACTTAGACCAGCCCCAAAACTGTCTGAAAAACCCAGAGATGTGGTGTGTGGGATTTTATTGTTTGCGGACACTGCAAGTATTCTTTCCACAGCCAGAGAGAAAGGTCAGCTCACATATGCAGGAGAAGACATAGCCATATACCAGGACATTGTGCCCTCCACATTGGCAAAACGCGGCATCATGAAGCCGCTGCTGGAGGCCATGAGAAAGCACAAAATGACATATTTGTGGCTATACCCTTTTGGCCTTTCCATCCTTACAAATGGGAGGAGGATTGCAATACACATACCTGAGGACTCGGAAAAAGTCTGGCCAGATCTAGGAATTCCACATATAGATGTACCCACATGTATATGTATATATACAGTGGGGGAAATAATTATTTGACCCCTCACTGATTTTGTAAGTTTGTCCAATGACAAAGAAATGAAAAGTCTCAGAACAGTATCATTTCAATGGTAGGTTTATTGTAACAGTGGCAGATAGCACATCAAAAGGAAAATCGAAAAAATAACTTTAAATAAAAGATAGCAACTGATTTGCATTTCATTGAGTGAAATAAGTATTTGAACCCCTACCAACCATTAAGAGTTCTGGCTCCCACAGAGTGGTTAGACACTTCTACTCAATTAGTCACCCTCATTAAGGACACCTGTCTTAACTAGTCACCTGTATAAAAGACACCTGTCCACAGAATCAATCAATCAAGCAGACTCCAAACTCTCCAACATGGGAAAGACCAAAGAGCTGTCCAAGGATGTCAGAGACAAAATTGTAGACCTGCACAAGGCTGGAATGGGCTACAAAACCATTAGCAAGAAGCTGGGAGAGAAGGTGACAACTGTTGGTGCGATTGTTCGAAAATGGAAGGAGCACAAAATGACCATCAATCGACCTCGCTCTGGGGCTCCACGCAAGATCTCACCTCGTGGGGTGTCAATGGTTCTGAGAAAGGTGAAAAAGCATCCTAGAACTACACGGGAGGAGTTAGTTAATGACCTCAAATTAGCAGGGACCACAGTCACCAAGAAAACCATTGGAAACACATTACACCGCAATGGATTAAAATCCTGCAGGGCTCGCAAGGTCCCCCTGCTCAGGAAGGCACATGTGCAGGCCCGTCTGAAGTTTGCCAATGAACACCTGAATGATTCAGAGAGTGACTGGGAGAAGGTGCTGTGGTCTGATGAGACCAAAATAGAGCTCTTTGGCATTAACTCAACTCGCTGTGTTTGGAGGAAGAAAAATGCTGCCTATGACCCCCAAAACACCGTCCCCACCGTCAAGCATGGGGGTGGAAACATTTTGCTTTGGGGGTGTTTTTCTGCTAAGGGCACAGGACAACTTATTCGCATAAACGGGAAAATGGACGGAGCCATGTATCGTGAAATCCTGAGCGACAACCTCCTTCCCTCTGCCAGGAAACTGAAAATGGGTCGTGGATGGGTGTTCCAGCACGACAATGACCCAAAACATACAGCAAAGGCAACAAAGGAGTGGCTCAAGAAGAAGCACATTAAGGTCATGGAGTGGCCTAGTCAGTCTCCGGACCTTAATCCAATCGAAAACCTATGGAGGGAGCTCAAGCTCAGAGTTGCACAGAGACAGCCTCGAAACCTTAGGGATTTAGAGATGATCTGCAAAGAGGAGTGGACCAACATTCCTCCTAAAATGTGCGCAAACTTGGTCATCAATTACAAGAAACGTTTGACCTCTGTGCTTGCAAACAAGGGTTTTTCCACCAAGTATTAAGTCTTTTTTTGTTAGAGGGTTCAAATACTTATTTCACTCAATGAAATGCAAATCAGTTGCTATCTTTTATTTAAAGTTATTTTTTCGATTTTCCTTTTGATGTGCTATCTGCCACTGTTACAATAAACCTACCATTGAAATGATACTGTTCTGAGACTTTTCATTTCTTTGTCATTGGACAAACTTACAAAATCAGTGAGGGGTCAAATAATTATTTCCCCCACTGTATATCTATAGTGTATCCAAAGAATAGGCAGCACTCCAAATGTGATAAAAGGTGATGACCCGTTTATTCCCAGGCAATGTTTCAGCCCACACACTGGGGCCTTTGTCAAGCAATTACAATAGTGTCTCACATGGGTATAAATACCCGGATACAGTGATGTGATAAAAATGTGTCATTTAACCATTCAGAGTCTCAGTGATCACAATTTCTGATAATACAATCCGTCATAACAAATAATATGAAAGTGCATGATTACAATGTATACATACAATATTTCCATGATTCCAAACATGATTAAATACATATATCATGTCGATATTAATGTAAACATAAGTGCTAGTGCATCAAGTAAGTGAAGGGTTAAAAAGAGGATAGGCTCAGCTGAACATACGCAGCTGACCTATATTCAGTATAGAGCAATAGCAAATCAGCGTACCGTTAGAGGATCAATGTGTCTGCATGGCGCCGAGTCAATAGGATCAATCCCCTCCCACTGACGCCGCAGCTCCACCCCCAGCAGCGCCCACATGACAGAGGATGCGCCGGCAAGTGGACGCTCCCTGCGTCAGAGGGAGAGGAAAAGCCACATGACTGCGACCCGACGTATCAGGGACAGGGGTGTGCCAGTCACAGAGGTGACCAAAGTGTTTATGCCATACGGGCGCTGCAAACATTATAAAGACTATGTCATCAGTGGAATCGTTTGTACGTAATCGACCATGATAGGGGTGTGGAGGCTATTCGAAAATGGCTAATTCACACTGAGTATACAACGGAATGTACGGGTTTCATTATTGAACTACTTAACATTGTGTTGCGATGCAACTATTTTGCGTTCCAAGATGGCTACTATCTCCAATTGCGAGGAACTGCAATGAGGTCCAACATTGCACCCACCTACGCCAACATCTTCATGTTGTGCCTGGAGACAGACCACGTCTATGTGTCCCACCACTATAGCCATGTGCTTGGGTGGTGGAGATACATAGACGATGTGTTTGTCGTCTGGGACGGCAGTGAGGATGAGTTGTTGGACTTCCATTGCTTCCTCAATACCATGGATCCTGAAATCAGGTTTACTCTCACCTATTCCACTCAGCAAGTTCAGTTTCTTGACACTATGGTTAAGATTCAAGGGGGATCCCTGACTACGGATCTGTTCATTAAACCGACAGATTGTAACACTATGCTACACTTTGATAGCTGTCATCCACGGGCAATGGTTAAGTCCCTCTCAAGAAGTCAACTTCTATGCGTACAGCGGATCGTAAAAGATCCTGCCACGCAAACTAAGAGATTGTAAGATATGGCTAGCAAATTTATACGTAGGGGATACCCCAGACAGTTGATCCAAACACACTTAAATAAGGTGGGAACGACTAATCCAATAACCAAAAGGGAGGTTGAGACACGCATACCTTTTATTTCTACATACACGGGGCGCAGCGGCCAAATAGCTGCGGTCATCAAGAGGCATTGGCCCATTTTGCGCAGTAATTTACATTCTGTGAAAGAATTACAGGCCCCTCCCCTTATGTCATATAGGAGATCTTTGAATCTACGGGATAAACTTGTCAAAACTGAAATGACATCCAGAGGTCCTAGTCAAACATACATAGGCACCAGAAGGAAAGGTTGCTTTCCTTGCCTAAATTGTGTCAATTGCAGGTACATGCTTAAAGGTGACAGATTTGTTCACCCTACTCGACACACAACACATGACATTCGCTATTTTCTAACATGCGATAGTTCGTTTGTAATATATCTGCTCCAGTGTCCATGTGACCTACTATACGTGGGAGAAACTACTCTTGACCAAAAGACACGGTTGAATCATCATATGTACACTATTCGACAAAAAATTTTGGATTTACCTGTATCCAAACATTTCACTGAAGCTGGGCACAGAGAGAAGGACCTAAAATTTAGGATAATTGATCACATTCCTCCACTTATTAGAGGTGGTAATATAGAGGAAACTTTGAAACGCAGGGAATTGGTATGGATATATCGCCTTCACACTTTAAAGCCCTATGGGCTAAATACTGAATTCAGATGGGGATTATTTGACAGATGGGGGTGGTCTTTGCCTTTCACTGGACTCTGGGTTGCTGGTCCTCTAGCCTGCTTGTGTATATGAAGGTACAATAGTGTCAATAGGTTACTGTGCTTCTAATATAAACATGTAATATGTTTTTGTTTCTCTATCTCTTTTTAGATGGGGACACTTTGTCATATTTATTCAGCGTGCCTGAGGAGGTTCTTGGTGTCCGGATGGTGTGGCTATTTCGAATCGTCACTTTGGACTGATTGTGCATCAGTGGATTTGTCTGTTTGCCATCCAGTTATACATTTATTTGCCACTTATGTTCTTTACAATACAGGACCTTCAGTGACTTGGCATTTGAGACTGGTTTGTATGTGGACAGTGCTGATGTTTTCCACTAGGGATTGGACACTAGCGTGTCTTGTCACCTGTGGAAACAGATGCATTAGATTGAGTGTCCGGATCAGGATAGTCTGTCTTAAGCTACGCCTGTACCACTAACTTGTACGATCTCCTTCAAGTCTGTCTGGTCCTATACGAGATAACTTTGTATCCTAAGGGATGACATATGTGTTGTTGCAAGGCGTATTGTGCCGCTCTACACTGACGTGGGGGGGCAACGCTCTACTTTTGGCTCCTGCTGGGCCCCTGCACAGGGAGCCCCGTACAGCCTTTAATGCACTGCATGTTACATCCTGTTTCTAGTGTACTCATTACGTACAAATGATTCCACTGATGACATAGTCTTTATAAAATTTGCAGCGCCCGTATGGCATAAACACTTTGGTCACCTTGGTGACTGGCACACCCCTGTCCCTGATAGGTCGGGCCGCAGTCATGTGGCTTGTCCTCTCCCTCTGACGCAGAGAGCGTCCTCTTGCTGGCGCGTCCTCTGTCATGTGGGCACTGCTGGGGGTGGCGCTGCGGCGTCAGTGGGAGGGGATTGATCCTATTGACTCGGCGCCTGCGCAGTCGGTACAGGGGAACGCCGATTCCATGCGGACACATCGATCCTCTAATGGTACGCTGATTTGTTATTGCTCTATATTGAATATAGGTCAGCTGCATATGTTCAGCTGAGCCTATCCTCTTTTTAACCCTTCACTTACTTGATGCACTAGCACTTTATATGTTTATATTAATATCAACATGATATATGTATTTAATCACGTTTGTAATCATGGAAATATTGTATGTATACTTTGTAATGATGCACTTTCATATTATTTGTTATGATGGATTGTATTATCAGAAATTGTGATCACTGAGACTCTGAATGGTTAAATAACACATTTTTATCACATGACTGTATCCGGGTATTTATACCCATGTGAGACACTATTGTAATTGCTTGACAAAGGCCCCAGTGTGTGGGCTGAAACATTGCCTGGGAATAAACCAGTCATCACCTTTTATCACATTTGGAGTGCTGCCTATTCTTTGGATACACTATACTGGAGGAAAGGTTGTCCACCTTTTCAAAGGATTTTGCACACTAACTACTTTTTGTACACTGTGCTGCTGTTACTATCTGGTTTTTGTATATATATTTAATCATATACAACCGTACAGTGTAATTTTCTGTACAACATCATATGTACAATCATATGTACAACTTGACACACACCCATCCTCTCTCGACACTACCCCCTTTCACATCTGATCATTTTCTCCCCAAAACATAGTAAACTCCCCATATGATTTGGATTAATAGATTCCCCTTCAATAAATAATAAACACCTACCTATCTGACCTTTTTGCTCTTTCAATCTTCCCCCACCATATATCATCCATCCATACTTCCACTGCACATAACTCCACCCCTACAGATGACATCACCACACTCTTGACCAATGACAACACACACAGCATCCATCCACATTCCCCCAATAAATATCCAAACAAAAACACCACTTTTACATATGAGCCACCATAAGACCCCACCAGCTGACACAGTCATTCACAAACAGATCAAGCATCCCTCCGCCTGATCTGGACGGCCGCTGCACCACTTCCGGGTTTTGCGTTCCAACCTGGAACGCATCGTCCGCCAGCGCTACTTCCGGTCATGCGCGGTAGGCCCACTGGACACACCAATACAAACCTACATCGCGACCGCCCACCCTGAGCCCTAACGTCACCACAGGTGATGGAACTCAGCATGCAAACACGCCCCCTTACCTTTAGCACCCTTTTTGACCACCCCCTCTTTTTTTTGGCGCATTTTTCAGCCAATTAGACCAACACTCAGGCCATAAATAGCCCCACCTTTCACATCACAAGTAATACTACTCCTGATGAAGGGACATCGTCCCGAAACACGTTGAGCCAGCTTTTATACACTAATAAAAGAAATTTGAACAGAAGCTTCCTGACTGTGGCTGCCTTCATCTTTCACCTTCTAGAGGCGAACCTGGCTGGGGGGGTATTGGTTTACCGGTGTATTATGCTTATCTGACTAAACCCCCTCCCCGTGAAGTGAGTAACATCTTATTGTGCAGACTTACACCGAAGTGTATTCATCTGTGCATCTATTCGCCACTTATGTGGCAATTTTTAGTGCTACACCAATTTTAAGTGATAATATACATCTATATATATATATATACACTCACCTAAAGAATTATTAGGAACACCTGTTCTATTTCTCATTAATGCAATTATCTAGTCAACCAATCACATGGCAGTTGCTTCAATGCATTTAGGGGTGTGGTCCTGGTCAAGACAATCTCCTGAACTCCAAACTGAATGTCAGAATGGGAAAGAAAGGTGATTTAAGCAATTTTGAGCGTGGCATGGTTGTTGGTGCCAGACGGGCCGGTCTGAGTATTTCACAATCTGCTCAGTTACTGGGATTTTCACGCACAACCATTTCTAGGGTTTACAAAGAATGGTGTGAAAAGGGAAAAACATCCAGTATGCGGCAGTCCTGTGGGCAAAAATGCCTTGTGGATGCTAGAGGTCAGAGGAGAATGGGCCGATAGAAGAGCAACGTTGACTGAAATAACCACTCGTTACAACCGAGGTATGCAGCAAAGCATTTGTGAAGCCACAACACGCACAACCTTGAGGCGGATGGGCTACAACAGCAGAAGACCCCACCGGGTACCACTCATCTCCACTACAAATAGGAAAAAGAGGCTACAAGTTGCACGAGCTCACCAAAATTGGACTGTTGAAGACTGGAAAAATGTTGCCTGGTCTGATGAGTCTCGATTTCTGTTGAGACATTCAAATGGTAGAGTCCGAATTTGGCGTAAACAGAATGAGAACATGTATCCATCCTCTGATGGCTACTTCCAGCAGGATAATGCACCATGTCACAAAGCTCGAATCATTTCAAATTGGTTTCTTGAACATGACAATGAGTTCACTGTACTAAAATGGCCCCCACAGTCACCAGATCTCAACCCAATAGAGCATCTTTGGGATGTGGTGGAACGGGAGCTTCATGCCCTGGATGTGCATCCCTCAAATCTCCATCAACTGCAAGATGCTATCCTATCAATATGGGCCAACATTTCTAAAGAATGCTATTAGCACCTTGTGGAATCAATGCCACGTAGAATTAAGGCAGTTCTGAAGGCAAAAGGGGGTCAAATACCGTATTAGTATGGTGTTCCTAATAATTCTTTAGGTCAGTGTATATATACTTATAATTTTATTTTCAATGCTTTTATTTTTATTTTATTTCCTTCCATCCTGTTCTTCACCCATTGATTTTAATCCACACCATTGTTTTTTATTGTTTTTTTATTGCCCTTCATTTTCCACAATATATCTTGCTATCATCTGTTACCAAGCCCAACCCCCCCCCCCCCCCTTTCCCATCGCCCCTTGTTTGGATTGGCGCTTTTCCAGGGTCTACTTGGAGGGAGATTGGGAGTGTCCTCACACCCTACCCCCCTCCCCTATTTTATGGCTGTGTATGGCCAGTGTAGCATGTGACCCAGCCTCTATATAAGCTGGAGTCACGTAGCGCTGCACGTCACTCTGCTGTGCTTAGTGTAAGGAGATGATGCTGCTGGTGATTTCAGGGAGAGAATAGGAGAGAATCTTTGCTCAAAACGTGAATCTAACTCAGCGATCTACATACATTGTGTTGTGTGGGTGCAGGGCACAATTTTTTTTTATCCTGTCCTGAGCCCAGTGACCGAAAAAAATTACTTTTATAAGTCAGTTAGGTGGGCGGCGGCGGCGGCCATTTTATGCAAGCTCAGTGCACCAGCACTGCATCTGAGCTTTTGGGACATTGAAAATCTATTTTTTTTTGGCAATTTACAACATCTGGTGCATTTGCAGGCTTAGTCAGTGTGCAATTTAAGCTAGAAATACAGCCATATTTTTCAAAAACACACTTCATTGCCAAAAACCACTATTTTCCAGATCTGCAAGTGTTAAACTCAAGTTTAATATATACAACTTTCATATTCTGTTACAAAAAAAACACTTTTTTGGCAATATACAACATCTGGATTAGTCAGTGTGCAATTTAAGCTAGAAATATAGCCATCATTGTCTGTGTTTTTAAAAACACTTTTATTTGGAAAAAAACCGAGTATTTTTCAGATCTGCAAGTGTTAAATTCAAGTTTAATATATACAGCTTTCATATTCTGTTACCAAAAAAACACTTTTTTGGCAATATACAACATCTGGATTAGTCAGTGTGCAATTTAAGCTAGAAATACAGCCATCATTTTCTGGGTTTTAAAAAACACACTTTTTTTTTGCCAGATTCCACAATTTTTCTGGCCTTGCAGCATCAGCACGTGTGAAATTCCAGGGTTATATACTGCTGTCAAATTCAGTTATTAAACAAACACCCGTTTGGGCAAAATATTTTCAGTTGGCAGCTTTTGCTGCAGATGTCATTGTGAGATACCGCCTTTACATACTGTCTTTCTATTCAGTTATTTCAAATAAAGCCATTTTGGGCACAATTTGCGTCCTAGTGTGGATCAGGGCGTGTGAAATACACCCTTTAAATACAGGGCTTCTATTCAGGTATTTGAAATACAGCCATTTTGGGCAAACAAATTTAATTGCAGCCTAGTGTGGATCAGGGTGTGTGAGATACACCCTGTATATATCGAGGTTCTATTCAGGTATTTGAAATACAGCCATTTTGGGCAAACAAAATTAAAAGAAGGCCTTGTCTGGTTCATGGCGTGTGAGATACACCCTTTAAATACATGGGTTTGATTCTTTTATTAATAAAACACCTTTTTTTGTGCAAAATACACAATTTTTCAGCCTTGCAGCATCTTGACGTTTGAAATTCCAGGGTTATATACTGCTGCCATATTCAGTTAATAAACAAACACCTGTTTGGGCAAAAAAAAAAATTTGGCAGCCTTTGCTGCATATGTCATTGTGAGATACACCCTTTATATATTTGGGTTATATTCAGATATTTGAAATACCGCCATTTGGTGCAGAAATCTTTAATTGAGGCCTAGTCTGGTTCAGGGCGTGTGAGATACACCCTTTAAATACAGGGGTTTGATTCAGGTATTTGAAATACAGCCATTTTGTGCAAACAAATTTAATTGAGGCCTAGTCTGGTTCAGGCCGTGTGAGATACACCCTTTAAATACAGGGCTTCTATTCAGATATTTGAAATACAGCCATTTTGTGCAAACAAATTTAATTGAGGCCTAGTCTGGTTCAGGCCGTGTGAGATACACCCTTTAAATACAGGGGTTTGATTCAGGTATTTGAAATACAGCCATTTTGGGCAAACAAATTTAATTGAGGTCTAGTGTTGGTCAGGCCGTGTTAGATACACCCTGTATATACAGGGCTTATATTCTTCTATTAATAAAGCACCCTTTTTGGGGCAAAATACAAAATTTTTCAGGCCTTGCAGCATCAAAACGTTTGAAATTCCAGGGTTATATACTGCTGCCATATTTAGTTATTAAACACCCGTTTGGGATAAAAAAAAGATTAATTGGCAGCCTTTGCTGCATATGTCATATATATATTTCGGTTATATTCAGATATTTGAAAAACTGTCATTTGGTGCACAAATCTTTAATTGAGGCCTAGTGTGGGTCAGGCCGTGTGAGATACACCGTTTAAATACAGGGGTTTGATTCAGGTATTTGAAATACAGCCATTTTGGGCAAACAAATTCAATTGAGGCCTAGTCTGGTTCAGGCCGTGTGAGATACACCCTGTATATACAGGGCTTATATTCTTCTATTAATAAAACACCCTTTTTGGGACAAAATACACAATATTTCAGGCCTTGCAGCATCTTGATGTTTGAAATTCCAGGGTTAGATACTTCTGCCATATTCAGTTAATAAACAAACACCTGTTTGGGTAAAAAAATAATATTTGGCAGCCTTTGCTGAATATGTCATTGTGAGATACACCCTTTATATATTTGGGTTATATTCAGATATTTGAAATACCGCCATTTGGTGCAGAAATTTTTAATTGAGGCCTAGTCTGGTTCAGGGCGTGTGAGATACACCCTTTAAATACAGGGCTTCTATTCAGGTATTTAAAATACAGCCATTTTGGGAAAACTAATTTAATTGAGGTCTAGTGTGGGTCAGGCCGTGTGAGATACATCCTGTTTATACAGGGCTTATATATTCTTCTATTAATAAAACACCCGTTTTGGGGCAAAATAAAAAAAATTTCAGGCCTTGCAGCATGAGCACGTTTGAAATTCCAGGGTTATATACTGCTGTCATTATCAGTTATTAAAGTAACAGCCATTTGGGCAAAAAGAAAGTTTATTTGGCAGCCTTTGCTGCATATGTTATTGTGAGATACAGCCTTTTCATAGTGTGGTTCTATTCAGATATTTGAAATACTGCCATTTGGTGCACAAATCTTTTATTGAGGCCTAGTCTGGTTCAGGGCGTGTGAAATACACCCTTTAAATACAGGGGTTTGATTCATGTATTTGAAATACAGCCATTTTGGGCAAACAAATTTAATTGAGGCCTAGTCTGGTTCAGGCCTTGTGAGATACACCCTTTAAATACAGGGGTTTGATACATGAATTTGAAATACAGCCATTTTGGGCAAACAAATTTAATTGAGGCCTAGTCTGGTTTAGGCCATGTGAGATACACCCTTTAAATACAGGGCTTCTATTCAGGTATTTGAAATACAGCCATTTTGGGAAAACAAATTTAATTGAGTCCTAGTCTGGTTCAGGGCATGTGAGATACACCCTGTACATACTGTCGTTCTATTCTACTATTAATTAAACACCCATTTAGGGCAAGATCCTAAATTTGAGACATATGAGGAGATCGTCAAATAAGGGACGTGGCCCAGGTCGTGGTGCTGCTGGTGGAGCTCCTATTTCAGGGAGAGGACGTGGTCGATCTGTGCCAGCTACAGGCGATAGTAGATTGGGTTGCGGACAGTGGATCCAGTTCATTCACATTGTCTCCCACCCTGTCTCCTGCTGAAAGACCACAGTTGGCACCTGCAGCCGATGTCCATCAGTCTTTCACCTCATGCCCTTGCAAATTAGCCAAGCAGTCTGAGCCCCAAGTCATGCAGCAGTCTCTTCTGCTTTTTTATGACTCTGTTAGCAGGGTTTCCCAGGGCCATCCACCTAGACCTGCCCCAGAAGTGGAAGAGATTGAGTGCACCGATGCCCAACCACTTATCTTTCAAGATGAGTACATGGGAGGACCATCGCAGCACGTCTCGGATGATAACGAAACACAGGTGCCAGCTGCTGGGGCTTTCGAAAGTGTGCAGACCGACAAGGAAGGCAGGGGTGAAGACTGGGTGGAAGATGATGTAGAGGACGATGAGGTCCTCGACCCTACATGGAATCAAGGTCATGCAAGTGACCTATGTAGTTCGGAGGAAGAGGCGGTGGTCGCACAGAGCCACCAGCACAGCAGAAGAGCGAGCAGGGTGCAAAAGCGGAGCGGCCGTCCTCTAGACAGTACGCCTGCTACTGTCCACCGCAGCAAGGAACCGAGCACACCAAAGCCAGCCCCAAGGAGTTCCCTGGCGTGGCAGTTCTTCAGACAATGTGCTGACGACAAGACACGAGTGGTTTGCATGCTGTGCAATCAGAGCCTGAAGCGAGGCATAAACGTTCTCAACCTGAGCACAACCTGCATGGCCAGGCATTTAAGTGCAAAGCACGAGCTGCAGTGGAGTAGACACCTCAAAAACCAAGAAAGGTCTCTGGCTCCTCCTGCTTCCTCTTCTGCTGCAGTCTTGGCCTCTTCATCCACCTCTGGAGTGACAGTGCCACCTGCCACCCCGCAAACAGAGGATCTTCCAGCAATACCACCACCTGGGTCACCAAACATCTCCACAATGTCCCACGGAAGCGTTCAGCTCTCCATCTCCCAAAGGCTGGAGAGGAAGAGGAAATACTCCCCTACCCACCCACGATCACTAGCCCTGAATGCCAGCATTTCAAAATTACTGGTCTTTGAAATGCTGTCATTCCGTCTGGAGGAGACGGATAGTTTTAAAGGCCTTATGGCGGGGACAGCCGGAATGACAGCATTTCAAAGGCCACTAATTTTGAAATGCTGGCATTCAGGGCTAGTGATCGTGGGTGGGTAGGGGGGTACTTCCTCTTCCTCTCCAACGTTTGGGAGATGGAGAGCTGAACGCTTCTGTGGGACATTGTGGAGATGCTTGGTGACCCAGGTGGTGGTGTTGCTGGAAGATCCTCTGTTTGTGGGGTGGCAGGTGGCACTGTCACTCCAGAGGTGGATGAAGATTACGTCGTGCCCAGCTGCCACTACTTTTCCAGGCAAGCCATCCCTTCCTTGCACAACCAAGTGGGGGACAAAATCAGGTGTGCACTGCGCAATGCCATCTGTGGCAAGGTCCACCTCACTACGGATACGTGGACCAGTAAGCACGGTCAGGGACGTTATATCTCCATAACAGCAAACTGGGTAAATGCAGTGGCAGCTGGGCCTGAGGCCGATAGCAGTTTTGCGCATGTCCTTCCACCACCAAGGATTGCAGGGCACTTCAGTTTGTCTCCTGTTGCTTCCTCCTCCTACTCCGCTTCCTCATCCTCTACCGGCTCCTCATCAGGTCAGTGTAACACCTTCACCATCAACTTCAGCACAGCCAGGGGTGAACGACAGCAGGCTGTTTTAAAACTTATCTGTTTGGGGGACAAACCCCACACCGCGCAGGAGCTGTGGACGGGCCTTGAACAACAGACCAATGAGTGGTTTGTGTCATTCAGCCTCAAGCCCGGCCTGGTGGTGTGCGATAATGGGCGAAATCTCGTAGCAGCTCTGGGACTAGCCGGTTTGACGCACATCCCTTGCCTGGCGCATGGTGCTGAATTTGGTGGTGCAGAGATTCCTTAAAAATTACCCTGATATGTCAGAGCTGCTGCATAAAGTGCGGGCTGTCTGTTCGCGCTTTCGGCTTTCTCACCCTGCTGCTGCTCGCCTGTCAGCACTGCAGCGTAATTTCGGCTTTCCCGCTCACCGCCTCATATGCGACGTGCCCACAAGGTGGAACTCCACCTTGCACATGCTGGCCAGACTGTGCGGGCAGCAGCAGGCGATAGTGGAGTTTCAGCTGCAGCACGCGCGGGTGAGTCGCTCGGCGGAACAGCACCACTTCACCACGAATGACTGGGTCTGCATGCGAGACCTGTGTTCCTTGTTGCGCTGTTTCGAGTACTTCACCAACATGGCCAGTGTCGATAATGCAGTTCTCAGCGATACTATCCCATTTCTATGCCTCCTTGAAAAAACGCTCCTGGCGATGAGGGAAGAGGATGTGGCACAGGAGGAGGAGGAGGAAGACGGATCATTTCGTAGGGTTTCCGGCCAGTCATTCACAAGTGACTCCGAGGGTGGGTTCCTGCACCCACAAACGCCAGGTACACAATTGTCCAGCCAGGGCACAGTTCTGGAGGATGACGAGGTGGAGGATGAGGAGGAGGAGATGGTGGAGAAACCATGTTCACAGCAGGGTGGCACCCAGACCAGCTCATGGCCATCACTGGTTGGGGGGATACAGAGGACACAGACGATACACCTCCCACAGAGGACAGCTTTTTGTTGCCTCTGGGCAGCCTGGCACACATGAGCGATTACATGCTGCAGTGTCTCCGCAACGACCGCCAAGTTGCCACATTCTAACTTGTGCTTATTACTTGTGCTTGGTCATGCTGCTGGATCCCCGTTACAAGGACAACGTACCCTCCTTAATTCTCTCACTGGAGCGTGATCGTAAGATGCGCGAGTACAAGCACATGCTGGTAGACGCGCTGCTGGTGGCATTCCCACCTGACAGCGGGGGCACAGTGGAAGCACAAGGCGAAGGCAGGGGAAGAGGTCGCCAATGCAGCTGGGGCACCGCCAGCACCTCAGAAGGCAGGGTTAGCATGGCCGAAATGTGGAAAAGCTTTGTCAGCACGCCACAACAACCAGCACCACCAGCTGATATGGAACGTCTTAGCAGGAGGCAGCATTTCACCATGTTGGTGGTGCTGGTTGTTGTGGCGTGCTGACAAAGCTTTTCCACATTTCGGCCATGCTAACCCTGCCTTCTGAGGTGCTGGCGGTGCCCCAGCTGCATTGGTGGTGGAAGGTGGAGCATTATGTGTGCACACGCCTACACGTACTGAATGATGGGTCTGCCCCCTTCAACTTCTGGGTCTCCAAATTGGGCACATGGCCTGAGCTTGCCCTTTACACCCTGGAGGTGCTGGCCTGCCCTGCAGCCAGTGTATTATCTGAACGTGTGTATCTGAACGTGTGTTTATCACAGACAAGTGCAGCCGCCTGTCCACAGCCAATGTGAACAAGCTCACGTTCATTAAAATGAACCAGGAATGGATCCCTCAGGACTTGTCCGTACCTTGTGCAGAATAGACATGTATACCAGTACTAACCAGCCATTGTTATACTGCAGCGCAATTGCTTATTCTTGTATTTTGGATATTTCACACTCTTTTAGAGTGTACCCTAATTATAAAAAATAAAATTAAATCCAAAAACCTGTGTTGGCTACCTCGTCCTCGTCCACCGCTGCTTTCACCTACACCGCTATGTCCACCGCCTCCTCAAACTCCTACTCCATTTGGAACCCCACCTCATAAATCTAATTTTTTTTATTTATTTGTATGTATTTTATTTTATGTCATTTCACTACTTTGTCATTTACATTTTCGGGTGAAATTTAATAATTCTTGGGTGTAATATACCCCTCCTCTACCTAGTTGACAGCTTAATAAATTTCAATAATTTTTCTTTTACATTTTCGGGTGACAATAAACAATTTTTTTCTGTCATAGACCCCTGCTCTACCAAGTAGACAGGTTAATACATTTCTGTAATTTTTCTGTTACATTCTTGGGTTGACATTATACAATTTTAGACATGAATAAACCCCTGCTCTGCATAGGTGACGGGGATTAAAATTTCTGAAATGCTTCTTTAATTGATGAGTGTCACCTCCTTTGATTCAATGCTTAAACTTAAACAAGTTGTACCACATTTGCACTTCAATAATTTGTCCCACATTTCCGCTATACTCTTTTGGCCCACATTTGGGCTTCTGTAATTTGTACAACATTTGCACCTTAATAGCTTTTCCCACATTTCCGCTTGACTCTTTTGGCCCACATTTGGGCTTCTGTAATTTGTCCCACATTTGCGCCTTAATAGCTTTTCCCACATTTCCGCTCAATCCCAAATTTTTTTTATACATTCATCTCCCTTAAATTTGGTCTCTTTTTCTCACGGTCCCTCTTCGGCGTGGAACCATGATTCGCCGATAACCGTGATCAACATGGTAGGCTCAGAAAAGAACATCGAAAGTTGATAGAGAAGATATCCAAATGGATGGTGGATGTCACTGGGGCACCTCTACATAGGTGACAGGAACATAAATTTAAAAATATCGTCAATTACATTGTCAGGTGACATTTTTCAAATTTTGCCGGATAGAAACCCCTACTCTGCATAGTTGACAGGAAATAAAATGTAATAAATTCTTCAGTAATTAATGCGCGCCACATCCTTTCATTCAATGCTTAAAGTTAAAAAAGTTGTCACACTTTTATGCTTTAATATATTGTCCCATATTTCCACTCTATAATTTTAAATTTGAAAAAATGTATCCTCCCTTGGATGTGGTCTCTCGTTCTCACGCTCCCTCTCCGGCGTGGAACCCTGATTCCCCGCCACCGTGATCAACATAGTAGGTGCAGAAAAGAACATCTAAAATTGATAGAACAGATATTAAATTGGATCGTGAACATCACGGGGACGTGCGACATAATGGGGCAGTAAGTTTGCACACACCTACACAAACTGACTGATAGGGGTCAGCCCCTGCAACTTCTGGGTCTCCAAATTGGGCACATGGCCTGAGCTTGCCCTTTACCCCTTGGAGGTGCTGTCCTGCTCTGCAGCCAGTGTATTGTCTGAACATGTGTTGGCACGACTGCAGGGGGTTATCACAGGTTATATTTCCCAATGTGTACCCGAATTTAAAAAATGAAATTTAAAACCAAAAACCAGTGTAGGCTACCTCCTCCTGCACCGCCGCTTCCACCTAAACCTCCACATCCACCGCCTCCTCAACCTCCTACTCAATATGGACCTCGTCCTCCTAGATCAAGATTATTTTTTATTTTTACATATTTTATGTTATTTAAAGTCATTTCCATATCCACATTTGTTTGCAGAGCACTTCTTTCCAAAATGGGGTCACTTGTGGGGTAGTTATACTACCCTGGCATTCTAGGGGCCCTAATGTGTGGTAAGTAGTTTGAAATCAAAATGTGTAAAAAATGACCTGTGAAATCCTAAAGGTGCTCTTTGGAATGTGGGCCCCTTTGCCCACCTAGGCTGCAAAAAAGTGTCACACATGTGGTATCGCCGTATTTAGGAGAAGTTGGGCAATGTGTTTTGGGGTGTCTTTTTACATATACTCATGCTGGGTGAGAGAAATATCTTGGCAAAAGACAACTTTTCCCATTTTTTAAACAAAGTTGGCATTTGACCAAGATATTTATATGTAAATTGACACCCCAAAAGAGTACGGCGATACCAGATGTGTGACACTTTTTTGCAGCCTAGATGCGCAAAGGGGCACACATTCCTTTTATGAGGGCATTTTTAGACATTTGAATCCCAGACTTCTTCTCACGCTTTAGGGCCCCTAAAATGCCAGGGCAGTATAAATACCCCACATGTGACCCCATTTTGGAAAGAAGACACCCCAAGGTATTCAATGAGGGGCATGGCGAGTTCATAGAATTTTTTTTTTTCTGGCACAAGTTACAGGAAATTGATTATTTTTATTTTTTTCTCACAAAGTCTCCCTTTCCGCTAACTTGGGACAAAAATTTCAATCTTTCATGGACTCAATATGCCCCTCACGGAATACCTTGGGGTGTATTCTTTTCGAAATGGGGTCACATGTGGGGTATTTATACTGCCCTGGCATTCTAGGGGCCCTAAAGCGTGAGAAGAAGTCTGGAATATAAATGTCTAAAAATTTTTACGCATTTGGATTCCGTGAGGGGTATGGTGAGCTCATGTGAGATTTTATTTTTTGACACAAGTTAGTGGAATATGAGACTTTGTAAAAAAAAATAAAAAATTCCGCTAACTTGGGCCAAAAAAATGTCTGAATGGAGCCTTACAGGGGGGTGATCAATGACAGGGGGGTGATCAGGCAGTCTATATGGGGTGATCACCCCCCTGTCATTGATCACCCCCCTATAAGGCTCCATTCAGATGTCCGTATGTGTTTTGCGGATCCGATCCATGTATCCGTGGATCCGTAAAAAACATACGGATATCTGAATGCAGCCTTACAGGGGGGTGATCAATGACAGGGGGGTGATCAATGACAGGGGGGTGATCAGGGAGTCTATATGGGGTGATCATCCCCCTGTTATTGATCACCCACCTATAAGTCTCCATTCAGATGTCCGTATGTGTTTTGCGGATCCGATCCATGTATCCGTGGATCCGTAAAAAACATACGGACATCTGAATGCAGCCTTACAGGGGGGTGATCAATGACAGGGGGGTGATCAATGACAGGGGAATGATTAGGGAGTCTATATGGGGTGATCACCCCCCTGTCATTGATCACCCCCCTATAAGGCTCCATTCAGATGTCCGTATGTGTTTTGCGGATCCGATCCATGTATCCGTGGATCCATAAAAAACATACGCACATCTGAATGCAGCCTTACAGGGGGGTGATCAATGACAGGGGGGTGATCAATGACAGGGGAATGATCAGGGAGTCTATATGGGGTGATCACCCCCCTGTCATTGATCACCCCCTATAAGGCTCCATTCAGATGTCCGTATGTGTTTTGCGGATCCGATCCATGTATCCGTGGATCCGTAAAAAACATACGGACATCTGAATGCAGCCTTACAGGGGGTGATCAATGACAGGGGGGTGATCAATGACAGGGGGGTGATCAGGGAGTCTATATGGGGTGATCACCCCCCTGTCATTGATCACCCCCCTATAAGGCTCCATTCAGATGTCCGTATGTGTTTTGCGGATCTGATCCATGTATCCGTGGATCCGTAAAGAACATACGGACATCTGAATGCAGCCTCACAGGGGGTGATCAATGACAGGGGGTGATCAATGACAAGGGGGTGATCAGGGAGTCTATATGGGGTGATCACCCCCCTGTCATTGATCACCCCCCTATAAGGCTCCATTCAGATGTCCGTATGTGTTTTGCGGATCCGATCCATGTATCCGTGGATCCGTAAATAACATACGGATATCTGAATGCAGCCTTACAGGGGGGTGATCAATGACAGGGGGGTGATCATGGAGTCTATATGGGGTGATCACCCCCTGTTATTGATCACCCCCTATAAGGCTTCATTCAGATGTCCGTATGTGTTTTGCGGATCCGATCCATGTATCCGTGGATCCGTAAAAAACATACGGACATCTGAATGGAGCCTTACAGGGGGGTGATCAATGACAGGGGGGTGATCAATGACAGGGGGATGATCAGGGAGTCTATATGGGGTGATCACCCCCCTGTCATTGATCACCCCCTTATAAGGCTCCATTCAGATGTCCGTATGTATTTTGCGGATATGATCCATGTATCCGTGGATCCGTATAAAACATACAGATATCTGAATGCAGCCTTACAGGGGGGTGATCAATGACAGGGGGGTGATCAATGACAGGGGGGTGAACAGGGAGTCTATATAGGGTGATCACCCCCCTGTTATTGATCACCCCCCTATAAGGCTCCATTCAGATGTCCGTATGTGTTTTGCGGATCCGATCCATGTATCCGTGGATCCGTAAAAAACATACGGACATCTGAATGGAGCCTTACAGGGGGGTGATCAATGACAGGGGGGTGATCAATGACAGGCGGGTGATCAGGGAGTCTATAAGGGGTGATCACCCCCCTGTTATTGATCACCCCCCTATAAGGCTCCATTCAGATGTCCGTATGTGTTTTGCGGATCCGATCCATGTATCCGTGGATCCGTAAAAAACATACGGACATCTGAATGGAGCCTTACAGGGGGGTGATCAATGACAGGGGGGTGATCAATGACAGGGGAATGATCAGGGAGTCTATATGGGGTGATCACCCCCCTGTCATTGATCACCCCCCTATAAGGCTCCATTCAGATGTCCGTATGTGTTTTGTGGATCCGATCCATGTATCCGTGGGTCCGTAAAAAACATACGGACATCTGAATGGAGCCTTACAGGGGGGTGATCAATGACAGGGGGGTGATCATTGACAGGGGGATGATCAGGGAGTCTATATGGGGTGATCACCCCCCTGTCATTGATCACCCCCCTATAAGGCTCCATTCAGATGGCCATATGTGTTTTGCGGATATGATCCATGTATCCGTGGATCCGTATAAAACATACGGATATCTGAATGCAGCCTTACAGGGGGGTGATCAATGACAGGGGGGTGATCAATGACAGGGGGGTGAACAGGGAGTCTATATGGGGTGATCACCCCCCTGTCATTGATCACCCCCCTATAAGGCTTCATTCAGATGTCCGTATGTGTTTTGCGGATCCGATCCATGTATCCGTGGATCCATAAAAAACATACGGACATCTGAATGCAGCCTCACAGGGGGGTGATCAATGACAGGGGGGTGATCAATGACAGGGGAATGATCAGGGAGTCTATATGGGGTGATCACCCCCCTGTCATTGATTACCCCCCTATAAGGCTCCATTCAGATGGCCGTATGTGTTTTGTGGATCCGATCCATGTATCCGTGGATCCGTAAAAAACATACGGACATCTGAATGCAGCCTTACAGGGGGGTGATCAATGACAGGGGGTGATCAGGGAGTCTATATGGGGTGATCACCCCCCTGTCATTGATCACCCCCCTATAAGGCTCCATTCAGATGTCCGTATGTGTTTTGCGGATCCGATCCATGTATCCGTGGATCCGTAAAAAACATACGGACATCTGAATGCAGCCTTACAGGGGGGTGATCAATGACAGGGGGGTGATCAATGACAGGCGGGTGATCAGGGAGTCTATATGGGGTGATCACCCCCCTGTCATTGATCACCCCCCTATAAGGCTCCATTCAGATGTCCGTATGTGTTTTGCGGATCCGATCCATGTATCCGTGGATCCGTAAAAAACATACGGACATCTGAATGCAGCCTTACAGGGGGGTGATCAATGACAGGGGGGTGATCAGGGAGTCTATATGGGGTGATCACCCCCCTATAAGGCTCCATTCAGATGTCCGTATGTGTTTTGCGGATCCGATACATGTATCCGTGGATCCGTAAAAAACATACGGACATCTGAATGCAGCCTTACAGGGCGGTGATCAATGACAGGGGGGTGATCAATGACAGGGGGTGATCAGGGAGTTTATATGGGGTGATCACCCCCCTGTAAGGCTCCATTCAGACGTCTGTATGTGTTTTGCGGATCCGATCCATGAATCCGTGGATCCGTAAAAAACATACGGACGTCTGAATGGAGCCTTACAGGGGGGTGATCAATGACAGGGGGGTGATCAATGACAGGGGGGTGATCAGGGAGTCTATATGGGGTGATCACCCCCTGTCATTGATCACCCCCCTATAAGGCTCCATTCAAACGTCCGTATGTGTTTTGCGGATCCGATCCATGTATCCGTGGATCCGTAAAAAACATACGGACATCTGAATGCAGCCTTACAGGGGGGTGATCAATGACAGGGGGGTGATCAATGACAGGCGGGTGATCAGGGAGTCTATATGGGGTGATCACCCCCCTGTCATTGATCACCCCCCTATAAGGCTCCATTCAGATGTCCGTATGTGTTTTGCGGATCCGATCCATGTATCCGTGGATCCGTAAAAAACATACGGACATCTGAATGCAGCCTTACAGGGGGGTGATCAATGACAGGGGGGTGATCAGGGAGTCTATATGGGGTGATCACCCCCCTATAAGGCTCCATTCAGATGTCCGTATGTGTTTTGCGGATCCGATACATGTATCCGTGGATCCGTAAAAAACATACGGACATCTGAATGCAGCCTTACAGGGCGGTGATCAATGACAGGGGGGTGATCAATGACAGGGGGTGATCAGGGAGTTTATATGGGGTGATCACCCCCCTGTAAGGCTCCATTCAGACGTCTGTATGTGTTTTGCGGATCCGATCCATGAATCCGTGGATCCGTAAAAAACATACGGACGTCTGAATGGAGCCTTACAGGGGGGTGATCAATGACAGGGGGGTGATCAATGACAGGGGGGTGATCAGGGAGTCTATATGGGGTGATCACCCCCTGTCATTGATCACCCCCCTATAAGGCTCCATTCAAACGTCCGTATGTGTTTTGCGGATCCGATCCATGTATCCGTGGATCCGTAAAAATCATACAGACGTCTGAATGGAGCCTTACAAGGGGGTGATCAATGAAGGAGGGGGGTGATCAATGACAGGGGGGTGATCAGGGAGTCTATATGGGGGGATCAGGGGTTAATAAGGGGTTAATAAGTGACAGGGGGGTGTAGTGTAGTGGTGTTTGGTGCTACATTTTACTGAGCTGCCTATGTCCTCTGGTGGTCGATCCAAACAAAAGGGACCACCAGAGGACCAGGTAGCAGGTATATTAGACGCTGTTATCAAAACAGCGTCTAATATACCTGTTAGGGGTTAAAAAAAATCGCATCTCCAGCCTGCCAGCGAACGATCGCCGCTGGCAGGCTGGAGATCCACTCGCTTACCTTCCAATCCTGTGAACGCGCGCACACAGGCTTCTTAGGAAATCTTGCGTCTCGCGAGATGACGCATATATGCGTGACTGTGCGCAGGGCTGCCGCCTCCGGAACGCGATCCTGCGTTAGGCGGTCCGGAGGCGGTTAAATGGGACATGGTGTCAAAAAAAACAGTCCAGCAAAATCTGCCTTCCAAAAACCGTATGGCATTCCTTTCCTTCTGCGCACTGCCGTGTGCCCGTACAGAGGTTTACAACCACATATGGGGTGTTTCTGTAAACTACAGAATCAGGGCCATAAATATTGAGTTTTGTTTGGCTGTTGCCCTTGCTTTGTAACTGAAATAAAATATTAAAATGGAAAATCTGCCAAAAAAGTGAAATTTTGAAATTGTATCTCTATTTCCCATTAATTCTTGTGGAACACCTAAAAGGTTAACAACATTTGTAAAATCAGTTTTGAATACCCTGAGGGGTGTAGTTTATAGAATGGGGTCATTTTTGGGTGGTTTCTATTATGTAAGCCTCATAAAGTGACTTCAGACCTGAACTGGTGTCACGGATGAAGTTGCAGATAGCTGGAAGTTATGAATAAACGTCCGACTGGCTTGATCCTAAACTAAGGAGCATATAGGTGACCCCTATAAAACCCTAAGAGTTCACCCTGATTGCTAAGCACATACAAGGGTCTCAAAGGTAGACAATTGTATGCCCCCGTAACTAAGACTTTGTGACACCTGAAAACCCTATAATAGTGAGGGAACATGACCACCGGCTTCCTGCACTTCATACGGAGGGAGTCAGGGTCACCTAGAATCAAGCCAGCAAGGAAACACAATACATGAAAGGACTTATCTGAACAAGTAGCAGCAGAAGACTCCAGCAATGAACACTTCAATCCAGGAAGTAGTATAAACCGCAAAGTGAGGCAGTATGGGAGGGAAAATAAAGGAAAGAGGATTAGTCTAAATAGGTGACACCTGGGAGAAGAAAATGAGATGAGAAAGTGAAACCAAAACAAAGAACATCATGCAAGAGGTAGAGAAGGACGTCTGTCAGACCTACTCACAGAAGTGGCGGTGACAGTCCCCCTCCCTCTACGGGTGGACTCCGGACACTCAGAAGCCAGCTTCTCAGGATGAGACCTATGGAAAGCTGTCATGGTCTTACCTTCTTGCTGTTCTCCTTCGTTTGACATGTGCTGGCGGCCATCTTGGTTTCTGGGTTTCTTGTAGCCTCCCACCCTGCGGCTCCTCCTTCCCACTGGGAGGAGCTGGATGCCTAGCTCATATATATAGGAGGTCTGTGGCTTCAGTTCCTTGCTTGGTCCTCCTGTGTTCACATGCTTCTAGTCTGCTGCTGCTTCTGGTTCCTGATCCTGGTTTCGTCCGACTACCCTGCTGGTTCCTGATCCTGGTTTCGTCCGACTACCCTGCTGGTTCCTGATCCTGGCTTCGTCTGACTACCCTTCTGGTTCCTGACCTCTGGCTTCGCAAAGACTCTGCTTCGGTTTCGCCATCCGTTTGGACTTTTGCTTTACAGCTTTATTTTCAATAAAGCCTTCTTATTTTCACTTATCCCTTGTTGTACGTCTGGTTCATGGTTCCGTGACATTAGGACCAAGCCATGAATTCTGACGGTACAGGGCCATCCTCGCTACCCACGCTGGTTGCCAGACTTGATCAGCAGGATCACCTGTTGGGTCGGTTCGCTGTGGCGTTGCAAACCCTGCTTGAACGCACGGCTCATTTCGCTCCCGTTGCCGATGGGTCGGTTGTCGCTCCTGGGCCCGCTCCTACTGCCGCTCCGGTTGTTGCGCCAGAGTCTACCCCGACACCTGTTGTTGCACCTGCGGTGTTTCGGGGTATGACCGGTTCTGCCTCTCTTCCACAGCGCTTTGGGGGAGAGCCAACTCAGTGCCGAGGTTTCCTTAACCAGGTGGGCATTTATTTCGAGTTGCTGCCACATGCCTTTCCCACTGAGAGATCAAAGGTGGGCTTCTTGATCTCGCTGCTTTCGGACAAGGCCTTGGCCTGGGCCAGCCCTTTATGGGAGAACAACAATCCGGTGGTTGCCGAGTTTTCCGGTTTTGTTGCTTCTCTTCGGAAGGTATTCGATGTGCCGGCTCGTGCTGCCTCTGCTGCGAAGCTCCTTATGTCCATCAGACAGGGTTCACGATCCGTAGCTGAATACGCCATTGAGTTTCGTACCCTGGCAGCAGAGGTGGGCTGGAATAATGAGGCTCTGGTCGCTGCTTTCTCTCATGGTCTCTCGGATGCCTTGAAGGATGAGGTTGCAGCTAAGGACCTACCAGTGGAGCTCGAGTCTCTTATTTCTTTCCTGATTTTGATTGACACCAGACTCAGGGAGAGACCTTCCTTTAAGGAGAGCCTGCGGAGGTTTTCTAACAGATAGGCGCCTACGTTTGCTGTCCCACCCGTGCCTCCCTCTCCTCCCACGCCTCCTGGGGATGACTTGTCTGGGGGTGAACCCATGCAGCTGGGGTTTGCTCGCCTGTCTGAGGGGGAGAGGGTACTCCGGAGACGCGAGGGCCGATGCATGTACTGTGGTCTTGGTGGGCATTTTCGGTTGGCATGTCCGAACCGTCCGGGAAACGCTCGCACCTGAGATCCTGTCGGGGGCAGATCTTGGGTGGAGTCTCCTCGTCCCCGGTTTCCCGTGTTGACAAACCACTGATCACTGTTGTCCTCTCCTGGGTCGGGGGCTCGGTGACGACCCAGGCGTTGGTGGACTCTGGTGCTGGTGGTTTGTTCATTGATAATGTGTTCGCTGCCGCCAATTCCATTCCTCTGCAGGCTCGAGGTTCCCCACTGGCTCTTGAGGCGATAGACGGCAGACCCCTTCTGCCGCCACACGTGACTCATGAGACCCTTCCAGTGGGGATAGCCATTGGTGCCGTTCACAGAGAGTCGGTCTGCCTCCAGGTTATTTCGTCTCCACACTACTCGGTGGTCTTGGGGTACCCCTGGCTCCGGAAGCATAATCCGACTTTCGATTGGAGATCGGCCGAGATCCTCTCGTGGTCACCGCAGTGTGGGGCTAGTTGCATCCATGGGTCTGTCAAGTTGCTGTGTACTTCCTCGGACTCTCTGTTGCCTCCTGAATACGAGGAGTACCGGGATGTATTCGATAAGGTGCGCGCGGTTGCCCTACCTCCGCACCGCCCATACGATTGTGCCATAGAGTTACAATCTGGTGCCGTTCCTCCTCGTGGCAAAGTCTATCCACTGTCGGTAGCGGAGAATGAGGCCATGGAGGAGTACGTGAGGGAGGCGCTTTCACGCGGACACATTCGCAAATCCTCGTCCCCGGCAGGGGCTGGATTTTTCTTTGTGAAAAAGAAGGCGGTGAGTTGAGGCCTTGCATCGATTACAGGGGTCTCAATCGCATCACGATCAAGAACGCTTACCCGATACCCTTGATTTCCGAGCTGTTCGATCGCCTTAAAGGGGCCACGGTCTTTACCAAACTCGACCTGAGGGCGGCATATAACCTGGTAAGGATCAAGGCGGGCGATGAGTGGAAGACCGCGTTTAACACCAGGACCGGTCATTATGAATCCTTGGTTATGCCCTTTGGGTTGTGCAATGCGCCCACAGTCTTTCAGGAATTCATCAACGATGTTTTCCGTGACCTGTTGCAGCAGTGTGTGGTGGTCTATTTGGATGACATCTTGGTATATTCTGAATCCATGGAGGCCCACATTCTGGATGTCAGACGAGTGTTGCAACGGTTACGAGAGAACAAGCTGTTCGGTAAGCTTGAGAAATGCGAATTTCACCGATCCCAGGTAACCTTCTTAGGTTACATCATTTCCGCTGAGGGGTTCTCCATGGATCCTGAGAAGGTTTCGGCTGTCTTACAGTGGCCCCAGCCCAGTGGTCTTCGTTCCCTGCAGCGCTTTTTGGGCTTCGCCAATTATTATCGGAAGTTCATCAGGGACTTTTCCATGCTAGCCAAGCCTCTCACGGATCTGACCAGGAAGGGCAGTAATTCCCAGGTCTGGCCGCTCGAGGCCATCCGAGCTTTTGAGGCTCTAAAGTCCGCCTTTATGTCGGCTCCGATTCTGTCGCATCCCAACCCTGGGTTGCCCTTTGTCCTCGAGGTGGACGCGTCTGAGACTGGAGTAGGTGCCCTTCTGTCTCAGCGTAGAACACCAGAGGGTCCTCTACTTCCTTGTGGGTTTTACTCCCGGAAACTGTCTTCCGCGGAGTGCAACTATCAGATTGGTGACAGGGAGTTATTGGCCATCGTGCAGGCCCTTAAAGAATGGAGGCACTTGCTCGAGGGTTCGGTGGTTCCGGTCCTCATCCTGACGGACCACAAGAATCTGACCTACCTTTCTGAGGCCAAGAGATTGACACCACGTCAGGCCAGATGGGCTCTGTTCTTGTCACGTTTTAATTACGTGGTCTCCTACCTACCCGGTTCCAAGAACATCAGGGCGGATGCCTTATCACGGCAGTACTCCGAGCTGTCCAGGGAGGAGTCGATTCCGACTTCGGTCATACCTCCGAATCAGATCTTGGCCGCCATTCGCACCAGCCTGACCTCTCCCCTGGGTGAGCAGATTTTGGCGGCTTAATCTGGTGCTCCCTCTGGGAGACCCAACCGCAGATGTTTTGTGCCTGAGGAGTTGCGCACTCGGTTGTTGCGAACCTACCATAACTCCAAGACTGCGGGGCATCCTGGAAAGAATCAGCTGTCCTGGGCTGTTTCACGTCTGTTCTGGTGGCCTTCCCTACGTTCCGACATCGCCGCATATGTAGCGGCATGCTCCGTTTGTGCCCAGAGTAAGTCCCCTCGGCACCTTCCGTTGGGCCTTCTGCAACCCATGGCCACCGGGGAGCGCCCATGGTCACACCTGGGGATGGATTTCATTGTGGACCTCCCTGCATCCCGAGGCCATACGGTCATTCTCATGATTGTGGATCGGTTTTCCAAAATGTGCCACTGTGTTCCTCTCAAGAAGTTACCCTCTGCACAAGAGTTGGCCACGATTTTTGCCAGGGAGGTCTTCCGGTTGCACGGTTTGCCCAAGGAGATTGTGTCGGATCGGGGGAGTCAGTTTGTGTCCAGGTTCTGGCGCGCCTTTTGCTCCCAGTTGGGGATTCATCTCTCCTTCTCCTCGGCCTACCACCCTCAGTCCAATGGGGCCGCAGAACGATCCAATCAGGCCTTGGAGCAATTCCTTCGTTGCTATGTCTCCGATCACCAAGACAATTGGGTTGACCTCCTGCCTTGGGCTGAGTTTGCCAGGAACACGGCGGTGAACTCTTCCTCTGGGACGTCTCCCTTCATGGCCAATTATGGGTTCCAACCTGCCGTGTTACCGGAGGTATTCTCTCCCCAGGATATTCCGGCTGTGGAGGATCACCTTTCCGTCCTACGTGCTTCTTGGGTACTGATCCAGAAGTCCCTTGAGGTCTCTGCGCAGCGCCAGAGACTCCAGGCTGATCGCAGACGAGCGCCTGCTCCTTCCTACCAGGTCGGAGACCGTGTATGGTTGTCCACCCGCAACCTCAACCTTCGAGTGCCCACTCCCAAGCTGGCGCCTCGCTTTGTTGGTCCCTTCCGAGTGCTTCGCAGGGTAAACCCGGTAGCCTATGCCCTTGCGCTTCCTCCTGGCATGCGGATCTCCAACGTGTTTCATGTCTCCCTGTTGAAGCCACTGGTGTGTAATCGTTTCACTTCCTCGGTTCCTCGGCCTCGTCCGGTCCAAGTGGGTAATCGTGAGGAGTATGAGGTGAGCAATATCCTGGACTCACGCCTGGTCCGCGGTCGGGTGCAGTTTTTGGTCCATTGGCGTGGTTATGGTCCAGAGGAGCGTTCCTGGGTTCCCTCCGCAGATGTCCATGCTCCTGCCTTGCTCCGAGCCTTCTACGCACGCTTCCCTCAGAAACCGTTCTTTACTCCGCGGAGGAGGGGCCCTTGAGGGGGAGGTACTGTCATGGTCTTACCTTCTTGCTGTTCTCCTTCGTTTGACATGTGCTGGCGGCCATCTTGGTTTCTGGGTTTCTTGTAGCCTCCCACCCTGCGGCTCCTCCTTCCCACTGGGAGGAGCTGGATGCCTAGCTCATATATATAGGAGGTCTGTGGCTTCAGTTCCTTGCTTGGTCCTCCTGTGTTCACATGCTTCTAGTCTGCTGCTGCTTCTGGGTCCTGATCCTGGTTTCGTCCGACTACCCTGCTGGTTCCTGATCCTGGTTTCGTCCGACTACCCTGCTGGTTCCTGATCCTGGCTTCGTCTGACTACCCTGCTGGTTCCTGATCCTGGCTTCGTCTGACTACCCTTCTGGTTCCTGACCTCTGGCTTCGCAAAGACTCTGCTTCGGTTTCGCCATCCGTTTGGACTTTTGCTTTACAGCTTTATTTTCAATAAAGCCTTCTTATTTTCACTTATCCCTTGTTGTACGTCTGGTTCATGGTTCCGTGACAAAAGCCTTGATGAGACGAGTGGCCTTAATGTCCGCCACTGGGACCCACATCCTCTCCTCAGGACCATAACCCTCCCAATGAACAAGGTACTGGAGAGAACAGCGGACAATGCGAGAATCCACAATCCTAGAGACCTGGAATTCAAGATTACCATCAACAAAAATCGGAGGAGGAGGCAAAGAGGAGGGTACAGTGGGTTGGACATAAGGTTTTAATAGGGACCTGTGAAAAACATTATGGATCTTCCAAGTCTGAGGAAGATCAAGACGGAAGGCAACGGGATTGATGAAGGACAAGATCTTGTAAGGCCCAATAAACTTAGGACCCAACTTCCAGGAGGGAACCTTCAGTTTGATATTCTTTGTAGACAACCACACCAGATCACCCACATTCAGGTCCGGACCAGGCACACGTCTCTTATCCTCCACACGCTTATATCTCTCACTCATCTTCTTCAGATTACCCTGAATCTTTTGCCAAATAAATGACAAAGACGAGGAAAATCTCTCCTCATCAGGTAAACCAGAAGACCCTCTCCAGAGAATGTCCCAAACTGCGGATGAAACCCATATGCACCAAAAAATGGTGACTTATCAGAGGACTCCTGGCGACGGTTATTTAAAGCAAACTCAGCAAGGGACAAAAAAGAATACCAATCCTCCTGATTCTCCGCCACAAAACAGCGCAGACATGTCTCCAGATTCTGATTGACACGTTCGGTCTGCACATTCGACTGCGGATGAAAAGCAGAAGAAAATGACAACTGAATCCCCAAGCGAGAACAGAAGGCCTTCCAGAATCTGGAAACAAATTGCGTGCCCCTATCAGAAACAATGTCTGAAGGAATGCCATGCAATTTAACAATGTGATCAACAAACGCTTGCGCCAACGTCTTAACATTGGGTAACCCAGGAAAGGGAATGAAATGCGCCATTTTGCTAAAACGGTCCACTACCACCAGAATCACAGTCTTCCCCGAGGAACGAGGCAGGTCCATAATGAAGTCCATGGACAGATGCGTCCAAAGACGGGAAGGAATGGGTAACGGGAGGAGAGAACCCGATGGCCGTGAATTAGGGACTTCGGCACGAGCGCAGGTCTCGCAGGCTGCCACAAAACCCTCAACCGTCTTACGAAGAGCCGGCCACCAAAATCTCAGAGCAATGAGATCTACTGTGGCTCTACTCCCCGGGTGCCCAGCAAGGACAGTATCGTGGTGCTCCTTAAAAACCTTGTGTCGTAAAGCGAGAGGCACAAACAACCTCCCAGGAGGACAAAGATCAGGAGCCTCTGCCTGGGCTGCCTGAACCTCTGTCTCCAAATCAGGATAAAGAGCAGAGACGACCACCCCTTCAGCCAAAATGGGACCCGGGTCTTCAAAGTTCCCCCCTCCCGGAAAACAACATGACAGGGCATCTGCCTTCACATTTTTAACCTCAGGGCAGAATGTGACAACAAAATTAAACCTAGAAAAGAACAAAGACCATCTGGCCTGTCTCGGGTTCAGACGCTTGGCTGATTCCAAGTACGCCAGATACTTATGGTCGGTAAACACGGTAATAGGATGTCTGGCTCCCTCTAACCAATGGCGCCATTTCTCAAAAGCTAATTTGATGACCAATAACTCCCTATCTCCCACATCGTAATTACTCTCTGCAGAGGAGAGTTTCCTTGAGAAAAAGGCACACGGTCGCCATTTGGCAGGAGAGGGACCCTGAGATAAGACCGCACCCACACCCACCTCAGAAGCGTCCACCTCAACAGTAAAAGGTAGAGAGACATCAGGTTGTACCAAAATGGGAGCGGAAGCCTTAAGCGCATCTACCGACCACGAGGAAAAATCCACCCCCTTTTTAGTCATATCAGTGAGTGGCTTAACAACAGAGGAATAATTCAAAATGAACTTTCTGTAATAATTGACAAAACCCAAAAACCACATCAGCGCCTTCTGATTCTCAGGAAGCTCCCATTCAAGCACAGGGCTGACCTTCTCAGGGTCCATGCGAAAACCAGAAGCGGAGAGAAGAAAACCAAGAAATTGAATCTCCGGAACCGCAAACACACATTTTTCCAGTTTAGCGTACAATTTATTCTCCCGCAGAATGAGCAAAACCTGACGTAGGTGGTCCCTATGAGTTTTGAAATCAGGAGAAAAAATCAAAATGTCATCTAGATACACCAGTATAAATTTCCCCATTAAATGATAAAAAATGCTGTTCACAAAATGTTGGAAGACGGCCGGAGCATTCATCAAACCAAAGGGCATAACCAAATTCTCGAAATGACCCTCAGGGGTATTGAAGGCCGTCTTCCATTCGTCCCCTTCCCTGACCCTGACTAGGTTGTATGCCCCTCTTAAATCCAACTTAGAAAAAACTTTAGCCCCAACAATCTGGTTAAACAGGTCCAGGATCAGAGGAAGCGGATATGGGTCACGAATTGTGATACAGTTCAGCTCCCTGAAATCCAGACAAGGTCTTAAAGAACCATCTTTTTTCTTAAAGGGAACCTGTCACCTGAAAAACGCATATTAAACCGACCACAGTACCTTACAGTATCCCCCAGTGTGTTGCTAATCATGTTTTTCTTGCCTCTATGTGTTTCTTCATACTTGTTAAAAACGATGTTTTAATGTCGGTTGGCGCTGTCTCCGAGTCAGGCTTGGAGTCAAGGGGGGCAGCGGCCTAGGCGTCTCCAATCCTGCTCTCCCCGCCTCCCGCCGCCTTGATTGACACGCTGCATCTCAATGCCGGGACCACGCTCTAAGCCCGCATGCGCAGTAAAGGGCTGCTGTAGCGCGATCCCGGCTCCGGCTCGTACACTCAGCCGGCTTCAGTCTCGCTACAGCGCATGCGCCCATCAGCCTTACATACTCGCGAGGTGACTTCGAGGGTCGGATGTGTCCCTTTCTCAGGCTCTCAGAGATATAAGTACGCATAGCGACTCTTTCAGGTTGGGAGAGATTGTATAAACGTGATTTTGGCAGCTTGGCGCCTGGGATGAGATTAATAGGGCAATCGTACTCCCGGTGAGGGGGAAACTCCTGGACACCACTCTCGGAAAACACACCCGAAAATTCTGAGAGAATAGATGGTACAGTCTTGGTAGAAACCTCTGAAAGAGACACTGTGAGGCAATTCTCTCTGCAAAACTCACTCCAACCATTTATTTGCCTTGCTTGCCAATCAATGGTGGGGTTATGTTTAGTGAGCCAGGGTAGCCCCAAAACTAGAGGATTAGGTAATCCGCTTAGGACGAAACATGACATATCCTCAACATGAGCATCACCCACAGTCAAATGGGTATTTTTAACTATGCCCTTTAACGATCTTTGAGAAAGTGGAGCGGAGTCGATAGCAAAAACAGGTATATCCTTTTCCAAAGTGCATACCTGGAAACCATGCGTTATAGCAAATTGATTATCGATGAGATTGACAGCTGCTCCACTATCTACAAAAATCTCTCAAACAATGTTCTTGCTGTATAGCGCCACCCTGGAAGGTAGGAGAAAACGGGAACTACAAGCAAACGGCAAACCTTCAATTTCCACATCAACCTTGCCAATAGTAGCAAATGGAAAGTTTTAGAGGTTTTTTTTCTTTTTGTTTCTTTTTTATTACCCTCAGAAAACTCCATGAATCTCCTAGAGGGGCAAACATTAGCCAAATGATTTATACCCCCACAACAGAATCAAACCCTCCTCTGAGAGCTAAATCCTCTACTATCAGAGGCAAGCAAACCCAGCTGCATGGCCTCCTGCTCAGAGGGGATTGAGAGAGACTGAGACCCCTGCGTACTGAATGAAACAGCCCCACTGTCCGTGGGCTGAATATGACAGGAAGGAGTGGTCTCTCCTCTCTCTCTAAGACGCCTGTTAATACGAACAGCTAGAGACATGGCAGACTCCAACGAGGCAGGTCTCTCATGAAAAACAAATGCATCTTTCAATCCCTCCGAAAGACCATGGCAAAATTGACTTCGGAGTGCAGCATCGTTCCAAACAGTATCAGCTGCCCATCTCCTTAAATCAGAACAATATATCTCTGTGGACTGTTTACCCTGGTATAAAAGACAGAGTTTAGATTCAGCAAGAGCAATACGATCTGGGTCATCATATATTTGCCCCAGGGCTACAAAAAACTAATCCACCGATCGGAGGGGCCATGCCCCCACCGGCAGCGAAAAGGCCCAAGACTGAGCGTTATCCCTGAGCAGCAAGATGATGATCCCCACCCTCTGCTCCTCATCACCAGAGGAATGGGGAAGTAGGCAAAAATGGAGTTTGCAAGCATCTCTAAAGCGAACAAAATTCTCACTACTTCCGGAGAACGTATCTGGAAGCGAGATCTTAGGCTCGGAACAAACTCCATGAACGCAAGCAGAACCGGTCACCTGAAACTGAGACACAGTTTTACGGAGATCTGCTACCTTCAGTGAAAGACCCTGCATGCGGTCAATCAAGGCTGAAACCGGATCCATGCTTAAGACGGTAATGGCGGTTAATAATGTCATGGATGAAGTTGCAGATAGCTAGAAGTTATGAATAAACGTCCGACTGGCTTGATCCCAAACTAAGGAGCATATAGGTGACCCCTATAAAACCCTAAGAGCTCACTCTGACTGCTAAGCACATACAAGGGTCTCAAAGGTAGACGATTGTATGCCCCCGTACCTAAGACTTTGTGACACCTGAAAACCCTATAATAGTGAGGGGACACGACCACCAGCTCCCTGCACGTCATACGGAGGGAGTCAGGGTCACCTAGAATCAAGCCAGCAAGGAAACACAATAAATGAAAGGACTTATCTGAGCAAGCAGCAGCAGAAGACTCCAGCAGTGAACACTTCAATCCAGGAAGTTGCATAAACAGCAAAGTGAGGCAGTATGGGAGAGAAAATAAAGGAAAGAGGATTAGTCTAAATAGGTGACACCTGGGAGAAGAAAATGAGATGAGAAAGTGAAACCAAAACAAAGAACATCATGCAAAGGGTAGAGAAGGACGTCTGTCAGACCTTCTCACAGAAGTGGCAGTGACAACTGGTCCTTAAAAAGTTGGTTTTTGAAAATTTCTGAGAAATTTCAAGATTTACTTCTAAACTTCTAAGCCTTGTAACGTCCCCCAAAAATAAAATGTAATTTCAAAAATGATCCTAACATGAAGTAGACATATGGGGAATGTAAAGTAATAATTATTTTTGTACATAATATTATGTATTATAGAAGTAGAGAAATTGAAACTTTGCAAATTTTTAAAAATTTTGGGCAAATATAATTTTTTTTTTTTTATAAAAATGATTTTTTCTACTCCATTTTACCAGTGTCATGAAGTACAATATGTGACGAAAAACAATCTCAGAATGGCCTGGATAAGTCAAAGTGTTTTAAAGTTATCACCACTTAAAGTGACACTGGTCAGACTTGCAAAAAATGGCCTGGTCCTTAAGGTGAAATAAGGCTGTGTCCTTAAGGAGTTAAATGGTACTGCTGGTTAAACATTTATTTAGGTATCGGGCCCAAATGGTGATTTACCCACCTTCCCCTTGCATCATGTCAATTAGGGCTCTTTCACACCTGCGTTATTGTCTTCCGGCATAGAGTTCCGTCGTCGGGGCTCTATGCCGGAAGAATCCTGATCAGGATTATCCTAATGCATTCTGAATGGAGAGTAATCCATTCAGGATGCATCAGGATGTCTTCAGTTCCGGTACGGAACGTTTGTTGGCCGGAGAAAATACCGCAGCATGCTGCGCTTTTTGCTCCGGCCAAAAATCCGGAACACTTGCCGCAAGGCCGGATCCGGAATTAATGCCCATTGGAAGGCATTGATCTGGATCCGGCCTTAAGCTAAACGTCGTTTCGGCGCATTGCCGGAGCCGACATTTAGCTTTTTCAGAGTGGTTACCATGGCTGCCGGGACGCTAAAGTCCTGACAGCCATGGTAAGTGTAGCGGGGAGCGGGGGAGCAGTGTACTTACCGTCCGTGCGGCTCCCCGGGCGCTCCAGAGTGACGTCAGGGCGCCCCAAGCGCATGGATCACGTGATCGCATGGATCACGTCATCCATGCGCATGGGGCGCTCTGACGTCATTCTGGAGCGCCCCGGGAGCCGCACGGACTGTAAGTATACCGCTCCCCCGCTCCCCGCTCCTACTATGGCAACCAGGACTTTAATAGCGTCCTGGGTGCCATAGTAACACTGAAAGCATTTGGAAGACGGTTCCGTCTTCAAATGCTTTCAGTACACTTGCGTTTTTCCGGATCCGGCAGGCACCTCCGGCAACGGAAGTGCATGCCGGATCCCAACAACGGAAGAGGCCTTAGTCATGTAATACATGGGGCAAAGTTCACCAATATGGCATATCTAAATCTATCTAAATAAAGATACCATCAAATCGGATGTCTAAATTGCCTCCTTTTAGATTAAGCTCTTCCTGCCCATCTGCTCAGACTATAATGGCTGGTTCCCACAATGCTCAAATATTGTAAAATTAAATTATGCCCAGGAGAGGCAGGTCTGTTAGTGTTGGGTACCAATCTGCATTGATGTTAAAAGATAGGCCTGACAAACTTGATAAAAAATGTGTGCAAAAATGCAATTTTTCATGTATAGTCGGTATAGTAACAGTGTAATCTACAGTCGTGGCCAAAAGTTTTGAGAATGACACAAATATTAGTTTTCACAAAGTTTGCTGCTAAACTGCTTTTAGATCTTTGTTTTAGTTGTTTCTGTGATGTAGTGAAATATAATTACACGCACTTAATAAGTTTCAAAGGCTTTTATCGACAATTCCATGACATTTATGCAAAGAGTCAGTATTTGCAGTGTTGGCCCTTCTTTTTCAGGACCTCTGCAATTCGACTGGGCATGCTCTCAATCAACTTCTGGACCAATTCCTGACTAATAGCAACCCATTCTTTCATAATCACTTCTTGGAGTTTGTCAGAATTAGTGGGTTTTTGTTTGTCCACCCGCCTCTTGAGGATTGACCACAAGTTCTCAATGGGAATAAGATCTGGGGAGTTTCCAGGCCATGGACCCAAAATGTCAACGTTTTGGTCCCCAAGCCACTTAGTTATCACTTTTGCCTTATGGCACGGTGCTCCATCGTGCTGTAAAATGCTTTGTTCTTCACCAAACTGTTGTTGGATTGTTGGAAGAAGTTGCGGTTGGAGGGTGTTTTGGTACCATTCTTTATTGATGGCTGTGTTTTTGGGCAAAATTGTGAGTGAGCCCACTCCCTTGGATGAGAAGCAACCGCACACATGAATGGTCTCAGGATGCTTTACTGTTGGCATGACACAGGACTGATGGTATCGCTCACCTTTTCTTCTCCGGGCAAGCCTTTTTCCAGATGCCCCAAACAATCGGAAAGAGGCTTCTTCGGAGAATATGACTTTGCCCCAGTCCTCAGCAGTCCATTCACCATACTTTCTGCAGAAGATCAATCTGTCCCTGATGTTTTTTTTTGGAGAGAAGTGGCTTCTTTGCTGCCCTTCTTGACACCAGGCCATCTTCCAAAAGTCTTCGCCTCACTGTGCGTGCAGATGCGCTCACACCTGCCTGCTGCCATTCCTGAGCAAGCTCTGCACTGGTGGCACTCCGATCCCGCAGCTGAATCCTCTTTAGGAGACAATCCTGTCGCTTGCTGGACTTTCTTGGACACCCTGAAGCCTTCTTAACAAGAATTGAACCTCTTTCCTTGAAGTTCTTGATGATCCTATAAATTGTTGATTGAGGTGCAATCTTAGTAGCCACAATATCCTTGCCTGTGAAGCCATTTTTATGCAACGCAATGATGGCTGCACGCGTTTCTTTGCAGGTCAACATGGTTGACAATGGAAGAACAATTATTTCAAGCATCACCCTCCTTTTAACATGTCAAGTCTGCCATTTTAACCCAATCAGCCTGACATAATGATCTCCAGCCTTGTGCTCGTCAACATTCTTACCTGAGTTAACAAGACGATTACTGAAATGATCTCAGCAGGTCCTTTAATGACAGCAATGAAATGCAGTGGAAAGTTTTTTTGGGATTAAGTTAATTTTCATGGCAAAGAAGGACTATGCAATTCATCTGATCACTCTTCATAACATTCTGGAGTATATGCAAATTGCTATTATAAAAACTTAAGCAGCAACTTTTCCAATTTCCAATATTTATGTAATTCTCAAAACTTTTGGCCACGACTGTAGAATCATTTTTGATTCCTAGTTCCACTGTTTGTATGTATCACAGTGTGCTGCCTTATTACAGTATGTATGCTTTCTGTATGTTAGCTTTATGGATGTGCACCTGTGACTTTGGATGAGCTATCCAAAATTTTCTTGCTATCAAACCATGATAGTATGAGATAGAAAGGGGTTGCATATCTTTAGGGGCATTTTGGGAAGACACCAAATTGTCTGGACCTGTGGAGGGAAGCATGCATATCTGCTCTCCACTGCTGGTTTCAATTTATTTTGTTACCTTGTCAACACTGTTGCTCTGATGATTTAAGCCTTAGTGAGTTTGCATACTGCTCCTGTGGCTTTCCAGCACTGTATGTATCCGGAACTTCAACGAAGTCTGACACTAGTGCGTCAGGTGGCAACTACACCAGGACCATCTAATAAGATAATGCTCTGGGTGCTCCCCTACAGCATTGCATATCCCTGCAAGGCCAAAACCATGTTGAGAGAAGAGTTCTGTATCAAGAGAACTACAGTATAGCATAGGGCAAAAAAAGGACCAAAACAGCAGACAATTCATAAATGTTGCGTTAAGTAAAAATGTATGATCAATGCATAGAAAAGAGACTCTATTATAGTTAACTAGTAGTCAATTGTTTGGATGCTTTTTTTCTTTACTTTACTTTAAAAACAAGTATCACAGTTTGATTATCCCACTAGAAAATCTAAAATCTAAATAAATTATTATAAGTTAGTCATGTCAATCAATATTGAAAGTTTATATGAAATACACTTGTAATAATAAAGTACTGTACCTCAGTGGCGTAGGGATCGCCATAGCAGCCATAGCAATGGCTATGGGGCCCTACGCCACTGGGGGCCCGGAATACCGGCTGAGGATAAAAAAAAAAAAATTCAAGGGGCGGTGCGATCGGGGCCCCCCCTCTCCTCATTGGTGGCAGCGGCAGTACCGATCGGAGTCCCAGCAGTGTAATGCTGGGGCTCCGATCAGTTATCATGGCACCCAGGACGCTACTGAATTCCTGGCTGCCATGGTCAGTTAGTCATACTTACATGCGCTGTGGCCGCCGGGCGCTCCTCCTTCTTGAAACTCGTCACAGGTCTGTGCGGCGCATCGCTATAAGCATAAGCAATGCGCCGCACAGACCTGTGACGCGTTACAAGAAGAAAGAGCGCCAGGCGGCCACAGCACATGTAATGATGTAAGTATGCTGCACTGCAGAGTAACTGACCATTGTAGCTGTGAGTCCTGCAGAGCCTGCTGTACGTCCCTGTTCTTACTGTGCGCTTCTGTCTGTGTGCTGTGTCCTGTACATGTCACTGGTGGTAGGTGAGGGGTAATCCGGGGACGCCCCCCCCCCCACCTTGTCATGGGTAGTGACCTGGGCTGCCACTGACACCACTGATGGGGGGGCTGGAGGGCACACTGCCCACCAATAATTTTGATACCGGAGGGGGAAGGGGGGGGGAAACTGCCCACCAATTAATGATTTTAATACAGGGGAGGGGGGGCACACTGCCCACCAATAAATGATTTTAATACAGAGGAGGGGGGGCACACTGCCCACCAATAAATGATTTTAATACAGGGGAGGGTGGGCACACTGCCCACCAATAAATTATTTTAATACAGGGGAGGGGGTGCACATTGCCCACCAATAAATGATTTTAATACAGGGGAGGGGGGGCACACTGCCCACCAATAAATGATTTTAATACAGGGGAGGGGGGGCACACTGCCCACCAATAAATGATTTTAATACAGGGGAGGGAAGGGCACACTGCCCACCAATAAATGATTTTAATACAGGGGAGGGCAGGGGGGACACACTGCCCACCAATGATTTTAATACCGGGGAGGGCGCACTGGGGGCTGATGGAGATGGTACTGGGGGCTGGTGAGAGGCACTGGGGGCTGATGGAGAGGCTACTGGGGGGCTGATGGGGAGGCTACTGGGGGGCTGATGGAGAGGCTACTGGGGGGCTGATGCAGAGGCTACTGGGGGGCTGGTGGAGAGGCTACTGGGGGGCTGGTGGAGAGGCTACTGGGGGGCTGATGGAGAGGCTACTGGGGGCTGATGGAGAGGCTGCTGGGGGCTGCTATGAGGCTACTGAGGGCTCTTATCTGAGGTCTGATTGGGGGTCATTCATATTGGGGTCTGAGCTGAGGTGTGATCTGAGGTCTTATTGGGGTCTTATTACCATTGGGGATCTTATTGGGGCTGTTAGCTGAGGTCTGATTAACATTGGGGGTCTAATTGGTGGTCTGACCTGAGGTGTAATGAAAAATATTTTTTTCCGGAGCAGCTTGGAGAAAAAAGGCCTCACAGTCTCCAACACTCCTTCTGCCCGGCCAAGCCTGCCAGCACCCCTGAGACCAAGCCAGTCAGCACCCCTGAGTCTTCAGAACTGTAAGTAAATTATATATAAGGGGAGCTTATAATATGAAAGAGACGAATTATCTAGATCCATATCCCTACCTTCTGTCTAATGCGCATACACACCCCACGATATGTACTTTCATCTTCTTGTGTTACAGACCCCTGTACAATTTAACAATCTTCTTTAACCCCTTCAAGCAACATCACGTACATGTACGTGATCGGCTTTCACTGTCAGCGCAGGGAGCGAAGCGCTGAAGCTTCAGTGAAGCCGGCGTGCTGGGGTTGCTAGGCAACCAGAGAAGCCGGCAGGCACTGTATAGGCGCTCTGACCCGCCCGCGATCGCTGTGATTGGTCCATTACTGCAGAGGGACCAATCGCAGCGCATCGGGGCAGGTAAGGGGGGGTTAGGGAGGGACTATGTGCTTCTCCTTCTCTGATCGCCCCAATTCCTGTCAGGGAAGCGATCAGAGAAGGAGATAGTGTGAAAATATTCCCGACCTATGACGAGTATACTCGTCATGGCGCACTGCTACTTAGCGCGCCATGATGAGTATACACGTCATGGCATAAACTGTCACCATGTCTGCAGACATGGTGACAGCGCTGAGATCCCGGCTGTCACACACAGCCGGGCACCTTGGGTCAATGCCGAGGGGGGTCCTGTGACCCCCCCCATGTCGGCGATCGCTGCAAACCGCAGGTCAATTCAGACCTGCGGTTTGTAGCGCTTTCTGCAGTTTCTGATCCCCGCGGTCCCTGACCGTGGGGATTAGAAACTTTAGTATGTCTAAAATAAAGCTTTTTCACCCCCCCTGCACCCCTGAATGATATTATGTGGGCGGGTGGTGCAGGGGGGGTGTCGCAGGCGGTGCGGAGGTGCGGTAAGGTGCGGGAGGCGGGCGGTGCGGCAGGCGGGATCGCGATCCCCAGCCCGCCTCCCCTTGAATGATCGTTGGTGTCTAGTGGGTATACCAGGGTGCTAGCACATTGCTGGCACCCTGGTATAAACGGCTGACATCTGCGATGCGATGTCAGCCGTTGAACCCTTTCCATACAGCGGTCCGTACGGACCGCTGTATGGAAAAGGTTAACAGAGCAGGGAGCTCCCTCTCTCTCCCATCGGGGGGCTGCTGTGCCTTTGCAGCCCCCCGATGGGAGAGGGAGAGAGCCCCCAGAGAGCCCCCCTCAGCCCTGTGCTTACCCTTCCCCGTCTGCGCAGTTCTGACCAGTACTGAGCAGACGGGGAAGGTTCCCATGGCAACAGGACGCCTCTCAGGCATCCTGCTGTCCATGGTGTTGAACAGATCTATGCTAAAAGCATAGATCTGTTCAGTGTAAGTAAAATACAGTACAGTACAAAATATATTGTTCTGTACTGTATTATACAGACATCAGACCCACTGGATCTTCAAGAACCAAGTGGGTCTGGGTCAAAAAAAAAGTTAAAAAAAGTGAAAAAAAGTAAAGTTTCAAAAAAACACATTTATCACTGAATAAAAAAATAAAATAAAAAATACACTACACATATTAGGTATCGCCGCGTCCGTAACGACCTGATCTATAAAACGGTCATGTTACTTTCCCCGCACGGTGAACGCCATAAAAAAAAAAAAATTAAAACTATGAGGAAATTGAAATTTTGCCCACCTTACTTCCCAAAAAAGGTAATAAAAGTGATCAAAAAAGTCGCATGTACGCCAAAAAAGTACCAATCAAACCGTCACCTCATCTCGCAAAAAATGAGCCCTTACATGAGACAATGGCCCAAAAAATAAAAAAACTATGGGTCTCAGACTATGGAGATACTAAAACATGATTTTTTTTTGTTTCAAAAATGATATTATTGTGTAAAACCCTGATAAATTATAAAAAGGTAGACATATTAGGTATTGCCATGTCCGTAAGAACCTGATCTATAAAAATACCACATGACCTAACCCCTCAGGTGAACACTGTAAAAAAAATTAAATAAAAACGGTGTCAAAAAAGCTATTTTTCTGTTACCTTACATCACAAAAAGTGTAATAGCAAGCGATCAAAAAGTCATATTCACCCCAAAATAGTACCAATCTAACCGTCATCTCATCCCGCAAAAATGATACCCAACCTGAGACAATCGCCAAAAAACTGAAAAAACTATGGCTCTCAAACTATGGAGACACTAAAACATGTTTTTTTTGGTGTCAAAAATGATATTATTGTGTAAAACCTAAATAAATAAAAAAGTATACATATTAGGTATCGTCACGTCCGTAAGAACCTGCTCTATAAAAATAGCACATGATCTAACCTGTCAGATGAATGTTGTAAATAATAAAAAATAAAAACAGTGCCAAAACAGCTTTTTTTGGGCAAATTTTCCATTTTAATTCATTTTTTCCCATAACAAAGCAAGGGTTAACAGCCAAACAAAACTCAATATTTATTGCCCTGATTCTTTAGTTTATAGAAATGCCCCATATGTGGTCGTAAACTGCTGTATGGCCACACGGCAGGGCGCAGAAGGAAAGGAGCGCCATATGGTTTTTGGAAGGCAGTTTTTGATGGACTGGTTTTTTGACACCATGTCCCATTTGAAGCCCCCCCGATGCACCCCTAGAGTATAAACTCCAAAAAATGACCCCATTTTGGAAACTACATCCCTCAAGGTATTCAAAACTGATTTTTCAAACTTTGTTAACCCTTTAAGTGTTCCACAAGAGTTAATGGCAAATGGAGATGAAATTTCTGAATTTCTATTTTTTGTTACTTTGCCTCACAAAAAAGTGTAATATAGAGCAACCAAAAATCATATGTACCCTAAAATAGTACCAACAAAACTGCCACCTTATCCCGTAGTTTCCAAAATGGGGCCACTTTTTTGGAGTTTCTAACCTAGGGGTGCATCAGGGGGCTTTAAATGGGACATGGTGTCTAAAAACAATCCAGCAAAATCTGCCTTCCAGAAACCATATGGTGTTCCTTTCCTTCTGTGCCCTGCCGTGTGCCCGTACAGCAGTTTACGACCACATATGGGGTGTTTCTGTAAACTACAGAATCAGGGCCATAAATAAAGAGTTTTGTTTGGCTGTTAACCCTTGCTTTGTTACTGGAAAAAAAATATTAAAATGGAAAATCTGCCGAAAAAGTGAAATTTTGAAATTTAATCTCTATTTTCCATTTATTCTTGTGGAACACCTAAAGGGTTAACAACGTTTGTAAAATCAGTTTTGAATACCTTGAGGGGTGTAGTTTCTTAGATGGCGTCACTTTTATGGAGTTTCTACTCTAGAGGTGCATCAGGGGGGCTTCAAATGGGACATGGTGTCAAAAAAAACAGTCCAGCAAAACCTGCCTTCCAAAAACCGTATGGCATTCCTTTCCTTCTGCGCCCTGCCGTGTGCCCGTACAGCGGTTTACGACCACATATGGGGTGCTTCTGTAAACTACAGAATCAGGGCCATAAATAATGAGTTTTGTTTGGCTGTTAACCCTTGCTTTGTAACTGGAAAAAAAATATTAAAATGGAAAATCTGCCAAAAATGTGAAATTTTTAAATTGTGTCTCTATTTTCCATTAAATCTTGTGCAACACCTAAAGGATTAACAAAGTTTGTAAAATCAGTTTTGAATACCTTGACGGGTGTAGTTTCTTAGATGGGGTCACTTTTATGGAGTTTCTACTCTAGGGGTGCATCAGGGGGGCTTCAAATGGGACATGGTGTAAAAAAAACAGTCCAGCAAAATTAGCCCTCCAGAAACCAAACGGCGCACCTTTCACTCTACGCCCCGCTGTGTGGCCATACAGTAGTTTACGGCCACATATGGGGTGTTTCTGTGAAAAGCAGAGTCAGGGCAATAAAGATACAGTCTTGTTTGGCTGTTAACCCTTGCTTTGTTAGTGGAAAAAATGGGTTATAATTGAAAATTAGGCAAAAAAATGAAATTCTCAAATTTCATCTCCATGTGCCAATAACTCTTGTGCAACACCTAAAGGGTTAATGACGTATGTAAAATCAGTTTTGAATACCTTGAGGGGTGTAGTTTCTTAGATGGGGTCACTTTTAGGGAGTTTCTACTCTAGGGGTGCATCAGGGGGCTTCAAATGGGACATGGTGTAAATAAACCAGTCCATAAAAATCAGCCTTCCAAAAACCAAACGGCGCACCTTTCACTCTACGCCCCGCTGTGTGGCCGTAGAGTAGTTTACGGCCACATATTGGGTGTTTCTGTAAACGGCAGAGTCAGGGCAATAAAGATACAGTCTTGTTTGGCTGTTAACCCTTGCTTTGTTAGTGGAAAAAATGGGTTAAAATGAAAAATTAGACAAAAAAATGAAATTCTCAAATTTCCTCCCCATTTGCCAATAACTCTTGTGCAACACCTAAAGGGTTAACAATGTATGCAAAATCAGTTTTGAATACCTTGAGGGGTGTAGTTTCTTAGATGGGGTCATTTTTGGGTGGTTTCTATTATGTAAGCCTCGCAAAGTGACTTCAGACCTGAACTGGTCCCTAAAAATTGAGTTTTTGTAAATTTTGGAAAAATTTCAAGATTTGCTTCTAAACTTCTAAGCCTTATAACATCCCCAAAAAATAAAATATCATTCCCAAAATAATTCAAGCATGAAGTAGACATACTTTCACACTTAGAATTTTTTCTGCAATATAATGCAGACGGATCCGTTCTGAACGGATCCCAAGTCTGCATTATATGAGCGGATCCGTCTGGGCAGACCCCAGACGGATCCGCTCTGAACGCTAGTGTGAAAGTAGCCTTAACGCTGTGTACATACAGTGGATATAAAAAGTCTACACACCCCTGTTAAAATGTCAGGTTTCTGTGATGTAAAAAAAATGAGACAAAGATAAATTATTTCAGAACTTTTTCCACCTTTAATGTGACCTATAAACTGTACCACTCAATTGAAAAACAAACTGAAATCTTTTAGGTAGAGGGAAGAAAAAATATAAAAATAAAATACTATGGTTGCATAAGTGTGCACACCCTTAAACTAATACTTTGTTGAAGCACCTTTTGATTTTATTACAGCACTCAGTCTTTTTGGGTATGAGTCTATCAGCATGGCACATTTTGACTTGGCAAGATTTGCCTACTCTTTTTTGCAAAAACACTTCAAATCTGTCAGATTGTGAGAGTATCTCCAGTGCACAGCCCTCTTCATAGTAGTTATTTCCCATTAGTGACCCCATACCATAGTTAAGCCCTTTTTGCGTCCCCAAAGAGTAAAATGCCTCCTTAGTGTCCCTAAACAGTAAAAGGCTCCCTTGGTGCCCTCAAGTAGTGATGCCCACTTTGTGCTCTCATCTGATAGACCTGTCCCCTCTGTACCCCCAATCCAGTAGAGCTGCCCTCTTAGTGCCCCTAATCCAGTAGGTTTTCCTCCTTACTGACCACAAACCAGTTGTTCTGCCCCTTAGGGCCCCCATCCAAAAGTTCTGCTTCTTTAGTGCCCCCAATCCAGTAGTCCTACCACCTTAGTGCCCCATCCGATAGTGTTTCCCCATTAGTTGCCCCAGTCCAGTAGTTCTGACACCTTAGTGCCTCAATCCAATAGTTCTGCCCTCTAAGTGCCCCCAATCCAGTAGTTCTGACCCCTTAGTGCCCCCATACAGTAGTGCTGCCCCTTAGTGCCCCCAATCCAATAATTCTGATCCTTAATGCCCCCATCCAGTAGTTCTGCCCCCTTAGTGCCCCATCCAGTAATCTGTCTCCTTAGTGCCCCCAATCCATTAATACTGATCCTTAGTGCCTCCATCCAATATTCCTTCCCCTTTAGTGCCCCATCCAGTAGTTTTGCCCCCTTAATGCCCCCATATAGTAGTGCTGCCCCTTAGTGCCCCCAATCCAATAATTCAGACCCTTAGTGCTTCCATCCAGTAGTTCTGCCCCCTTAGTGTCCCATCCAGTAATGCTGTCTCCTTAGTGCCCCCAATCCAGTAATGTTGATCCTTAGTGCCTCCATCCAATAGTCCTGCCACTTTAGTGCCCCATCCAGTATTGTTTCCCCCTTAGTTCTCCCATCCAGTAGTGCTGCCCCTTAGTGCCCCAATCCAATAATTCTAACCATTAGTGCCCCTATCCAGTAGTTATGCCCCCTTAGTGCCACGTCTTTTAATGCTGCCCCCTTAGTTCCCCCATTCCAGTAATGCTGACCCTTAGTGCCCCATCCAGTAGTTTTGCCCCTTAGTACCCCCATCCAGTAGTGCTGCCACTTAGTGCCCCCAATCCAATAATTCTGAACTTCAGTACCCCATCCAGTAGTCCTGCCACTTTAGTGCCCCATCCAGTAGTTTTGCCACCTTTAGTGCCCCCTCCATTAGTTTTGCCCCCTTAGTCCCCATACAGTAATTCCGCCCCCTTAATGCCCTTAATTCAGTAGTTCTGCCCCCTTAGCGCCCCCATTCCAGTAATAAAAAAAATCTAATACTTACCTTGCAGCCTCATTTCCCCTGTGAGAACACCTCGCTTACTCTAGCAGCTGGCACAATATGATGATGTCATCACACCTGCTGAGCTGGATAGCGCGCAGGCAGAGTCCCTTCCTGTGTGCTTTTTGTACACAGCTCATCAGGCGCGATGAGTCACTACATCGTGCCTGCTGCTGGAGAGCACAGGTTGGTTTATAGTAAAGCAGGGAGCTGACAGCTCCCTGATGCTTCACTATGGCATTGAGCTAGTAAAGGGGCACCTGGAAGCCGGATGAATCGTTCTGGTGACCAGGTGCCTGGATAAGTGGACCATCTGGCGCACCCTTCAGGAGTGCAGGGTAGTGTGCGGTCGCACAGGTTGCACATTCCAAAGTCCAGCCCTGTCAATATCCCCCTCAGTACGTGATTGATCCCATAATTCTGACAACTGACAAATAAAGTAGCCTCCTCAAACGGCCTGAGCAAATGGCAGGTGTCACGCATGAGCTGACACTATCTAACATTAAAGTTACACCAGGCAGTAGTCCTATATGTCTGCATCATCAAGAAATTGGTCATGGATTTTCTCTGTTCATACAGTCAGTCCAACATGTGGAGGGTGGAGTTCCAATGTGTGTAAATTTAGCATATGAGGTGATGTTGGGGAACACCATTTTGCCTTTGCAGCTCAAGGAGGGTGTGTTTTGCACGGTAAGAGTGGCTAAAGGGCATAGACAGTTTCCTTGACATTTTCAAGACGTCTTGCAGTTGGGTGGAAGACTTCAGGAACCGGGTGACAACCAGATTGAAGACATGCGCCATGCATGGCACATGGGTCAGCCTTTCCTGATGTAATGTAGACAGAATGTTATTCACTACCCATTCCTTTTGTGGGCCCAGGTAACTGTCTGTTAGCCATAGTGTACAGTAACTGAATCAGTAATGTAACAGATAAAGTATGAATGGTGCAGAAGATAGATTAGAAAAATGCGCCTATATATTACACCACCTGTTGACAATGGGTCTAAGCAGGGCCAGCTCCAGGATCATGTGGGCCCTTGGGTGATAAAGTCTCAGTGGGCCCCCTTACACAGTGGTAACTCTCTGAGTACAGATAATACAGTAGATATCACCTGCAGTCCTATGTAACAGCATAGATAACACAGTCATGGCTATCTGAGTACAGAAAATGTAGTAGTGTTACCTGCAGTCCTATGTAAACCACAGATAACACTAGTGCTGATAATGTGATAGTGTTACCTGCAGTCCTATGTAAAACCACAGATAACACTAGTGCTGATAATGTGATAGTGTTACCTGTAGTCCTATGTAAACCACAGATAACACTAGTGTAGATCATGTAGTAGTGTTACCTGCGTCCTTAGTGTGCCTCTAACACAGACTCCATGCTGGCGGTGCTGCCTCCTCTTCCATCTTCATCTTGCCCCGCACAGAATGTCCTGATGCAGCTGCGTCAAGACAAAGGGAACACTGTGGGCATGGTGATGGTGACACACACACACACAGGGACAGACACACACACAGGGACAGACACACACACACACACACAGGGACAGACACACACACACACACACACACACACACACACAGGGACAGACACACACACACAGGGACAGACACACACACACAGGGACAGACAGACACACACAGGGACAGACAGACACACACATCATGGCCCTCAGAATACACCTGGATCTGTATGATAAACCCCCTTAATTGCACCAGATTCCACTCCACTTGAACCCCACTGCCCCTGAGTGCTCCACCTGCCCCCCTCATATCTCAGCTCCACCTGCCCCTCATATCTCAGCTCCACCTGCCCCCTCATATCTCAGCTCCACCTGCCCCCTCATATCTCAGCTCCACCTGCCCCCCTCATATCTCAGCTCCACTTGCCCCCCTCATATCTCAGCTCCACCTGCCCCCCTCATATCTCAGCTCCACCTGCCCCCTCATATCTCAGCTCCACCTGCCCCCCTCATATCTCAGCTCCACCTGCCCCCCTCATATCTCAGCTCCACCTGCCCCCCTCATATCTCAGCTCCACCTGCCCCCTCATATCTCAGCTCCACCTGCCCCCTCATATCTCAGCTCCACCTGCCCCCCTCATATCTCAGCTCCACCTGCCCCCTCATATCTCAGCTCCACCTGCCCCCCTCATATCTCAGCTCCACCTGCCCCTCATATCTCAGCTCCACCTGCCCCCCTCATATCTCAGCTCCACCTGCCCCCTCATATCTCAGCTCCACCTGCCCCCCTCATATCTCAGCTCCACCTGCCCCCCTCATATCTCAGCTCCACCTGCCCCCTCATATCTCAGCTCCACCTGCCCCCCTCATATCTCAGCTCCACCTGCCCCCTCATATCTCAGCTCCACCTGCCCCCCTCATATCTCAGCTCCACCTGCCCCCCTCATATCTCAGCTCCACCTGCCCCCTCATATCTCAGCTCCACCTGCCCCCCTCATATCTCAGCTCCACCTGCCCCCCCTCATAGCTCAGCTCCAACTGCCCCCTCATATATGAGCTCCATATGCTGCCCCTCACAAGTTCTGGTTCTCCAGCAGCACATCCTACCTCACTCTGCATCTTGCAGGCAGGCACAGCCCCTCCTCCTTCAACAAGCTGCTGCTGCCGTCGTCAGGGTTTGTCATGTGACCATGAAGGAGAATGTGACCAGTGATGTCACAGAACTCCTTCTAACAACTACATTCTAACATAGGATCGATCATCTACCCAAACAACTCCATCTACCCTGTTCTGAGTCCTGGGGCCGCTTACCCCAGCAGTGCACATGGCAAAAATTGTCTGCATTGCTGGGGTAAGCTGCCCCAGAACTCAGAACAGGCAGGACACAGCTGCAGAAGTGAGCGGGCACAGTGGGCCCCCCCAGGAGCAGGGGGCCCCGGCATTTGCCCGGGTTTGCCGGGTGGTGGCGCCGGCCCTGGGTCTAAGGCACAGTATGTCTATGTATAACTGAACAGATTAATTAATTGTGCAGCAGATGAACTAGGTACATGTGTCTATATATTAGACCAGCTGTTGAGACTAAGTCTAAAGCACAGTCTATGTATAACAGAACAGATGAAGTATAAATGGCGCAGCAAATGAACTATATAAGCATGTCTATATATTTCACCACCTGTTGACAATGAGTCTGATGCACAGAATGTCTATGTATAACTGAACAGATTAATTATTTATGGAGTAGCAGATTAACTAGGTAGAAAATGTAGTAGTGTTACCTGCAGTCCTATGTAAACCACAGATAACACTAGTGCTGATAATGTGATAGTGTTACCTGCAGTCCTATGTAAAACCACAGATAACACTAGTGCTGATAATGTGATAGTGTTACCTGTAGTCCTATGTAAACCACAGATAACACTAGTGTAGATCATGTAGTAGTGTTACCTGCGTCCTTAGTGTGCCTCTAACACAGACTCCATGCTGGCGGTGCTGCCTCCTCTTCCATCTTCATCTTGCCCCGCACAGAATGTCCTGATGCAGCTGCGTCAAGACAAAGGGAACACTGTGGGCATGGTGATGGTGACACACACACACACACACACAGGGACAGACACACACACAGGGACAGACACACACACACACAGGGACAGACACACACACACACACACACACACGGACAGACACACACACACAGGGACAGACACACACACACAGGGACAGACAGACACACACAGGGACAGACAGACACACACATCATGGCCCTCAGAATACACCTGGATCTGTATGATAAACCCCCTTAATTGCACCAGATTCCACTCCACTTGAACCCCAAAGCCCCTGAGTGCTCCACCTGCCCCCCTCATATCTCAGCTCCACCTGCCCCTCATATCTCAGCTCCACCTGCCCCCTCATATCTCAGCTCCACCTGCCCCCTCATATCTCAGCTCCACCTGCCCCCCTCATATCTCAGCTCCACCTGCCCCCCTCATATCTCAGCTCCACCTGCCCCCCTCATATCTCAGCTCCACCTGCCCCCTCATATCTCAGCTCCACCTGCCCCCCTCATATCTCAGCTCCACCTGCCCCCCTCATATCTCAGCTCCACCTGCCCCCCTCATATCTCAGCTCCACCTGCCCCCTCATATCTCAGCTCCACCTGCCCCCTCATATCTCAGCTCCACCTGCCCCCCTCATATCTCAGCTCCACCTGCCCCCTCATATCTCAGCTCCACCTGCCCCCCTCATATCTCAGCTCCACCTGCCCCTCATATCTCAGCTCCACCTGCCCCCCTCATATCTCAGCTCCACCTGCCCCCTCATATCTCAGCTCCACCTGCCCCCCTCATATCTCAGCTCCACCTGCCCCCTCATATCTCAGCTCCACCTGCCCCCTCATATCTCAGCTCCACCTGCCCCCCTCATATCTCAGCTCCACCTGCCCCCTCATATCTCAGCTCCACCTGCCCCCCTCATATCTCAGCTCCACCTGCCCCTCATATCTCAGCTCCACCTGCCCCCCTCATATCTCAGCTCCACCTGCCCCCTCATATCTCAGCTCCACCTGCCCCCCTCATATCTCAGCTCCACCTGCCCCCCTCATATCTCAGCTCCACCTGCCCCCCCTCATAGCTCAGCTCCAACTGCCCCCTCATATATGAGCTCCATATGCTGCCCCTCACAAGTTCTGGTTCTCCAGCAGCACATCCTACCTCACTCTGCATCTTGCAGGCAGGCACAGCCCCTCCTCCTTCAACAAGCTGCTGCTGCCGTCGTCAGGGTTTGTCATGTGACCATGAAGGAGAATGTGACCAGTGATGTCACAGAACTCCTTCTAACAACTACATTCTAACATAGGATCGATCATCTACCCAAACAACTCCATCTACCCTGTTCTGAGTCCTGGGGCCGCTTACCCCAGCAGTGCACATGGCGAAAATTGTCTGCATTGCTGGGGTAAGCTGCCCCAGAACTCAGAACAGGCAGGACACAGCTGCAGAAGTGAGCGGGCACAGTGGGCCCCCCCAGGAGCAGGGGGCCCCGGCATTTGCCCGGGTTTGCCGGGTGGTGGCGCCGGCCCTGGGTCTAAGGCACAGTATGTCTATGTATAACTGAACAGATTAATTAATTGTGCAGCAGATGAACTAGGTACATGTGTCTATATATTAGACCAGCTGTTGAGACTAAGTCTAAAGCACAGTCTATGTATAACAGAACAGATGAAGTATAAATGGCGCAGCAAATGAACTATATAAGCATGTCTATATATTTCACCACCTGTTGACAATGAGTCTGATGCACAGAATGTCTATGTATAACTGAACAGATTAATTATTTATGGAGTAGCAGATTAACTAGGTACACACGCCTCCCTAGAGGTATTAGACTGACTAAGTCTGATGCACAGTCCGTCTAATTATAACAGAACAGATTAAGAATGAATGGCACAACAGTGGAACAAGATGCACAGGGTTATTACACAGAGCCTGCACTGTCCCTGCAGTCTCACTATGCTCACCCTATGCTCTACCTACAGTGTCTGAAAACTCTCCCTACAATTTCCCTACACTGTCCCTGTACTGTCCCTATTGAATATTATACAATTAAAAGATTGCTAAACCACTGTGCCTAGAACTTTCCACTTGTCCCCTTATGTTCAGTTCACAGTAAAATGGTGGAGACCTGGTGGGATTAGGCTTTTTATAGGGCTGTCAAATGACAGGGGACCGCTGTCTGCTGGTTAGCTGGCTGCACGCCATTATGGGTTATAGCGTGTTCCCAGGCTTCTTACTTTCATTTTTTAACACATGTAGCCAACATTTTAGGGGAAAAAAATTGTTACCATGAAGTGTGAGGAAATTAGGATTTGTGACGAATCAAAGTATTCCTGAAATTCAGATCGAATTCAATTCACTCAACACTAACTGTGATGCATGAAACTAGTTAAATAAAAAAAGATTGCTTCTGTATATTTTGTGGCATAAAATGTCTTCTGTTGTCCCTTCAGTAGGTATCTACTATAAAGTAGGACTGACAGTGAAAATCAGATGGTTAATCTGGTCAGCAAGAACTAATCATCTGCTAGGAAAAGTGTAATCCAAAAACACATTAGCCCAAGATTGTCTGTAGATGCGGATATCTCTAATAACCTTGCAATGTGCTTCACTCATCATGATAGAAAAAGGTTATAGGATTTTCCTGAGATCAGTACAAGCCGATTACAATGTTACAAATTGAAAGGGAATGTTGTTAAAGAGAAAATGTTGCAGATAAAATAAATCAATCCAACCAGTCCCTAACCTAGCACACAATGTAACAGTGTCCTTTATTCATACAACCTCTAACTTGCTTCTGGTAACATGCCCCATGGTTTCTTGCCCAGGTGTTTTTTAGAGCATTCTAAATTTTAAGCAGGGATATTGAGAGCCATAGATGCAAATGTAAGGACCAAAAGACCATGAAGCAGTAGTGATAGTAACATAGTTTGCAAGAGTGAAAAAAGACATCTGTCCATCCAGTTCAACCTATTATCCTGAAAGTTGATCCAGTGGAAGACAAAAAACCCCATGATGTTGAGGCTAATTATCCCCAACTCAAATTAGGAAATCGGAATAACTCCCTGGATCAATGACCCTTCTCTAAACATCTAGTAACTATAAAATATAATATTATTCCACTACAGGAATACATCCAGACTAGGGATGAGCGAACCCGAACTGTATAGTTCGGGTTCGTACCGAATTTTGGGGTGTCCGTGACACGGACCCGAACCCGAACATTTTCGTAAAAGTCCGGGTTCGGGTTCGGTGTTCGGCTCTTTCTTGGCGCTTTTTGAAAGGCTGCAAAGCAGCCAATCAACAAGCGTCATGCTACTTGCCCCAAGAGGCCATCACAGCCATGCCTACTATTGGCATGGCTGTGATTGGCCAGTGCAGCATGTGACCCAGCCTCTATTTAAGCTGGAGTCACGTAGCGCCGCACGTCACTCTGCTATGATCAGTATAGGGAGAGGTTGCAGCTGCGACGTTAGGGCGAGATTAGGCAGATTAACTCCTCCAAAAGACTTCATTCTGTGATCGATCTGCAGCTGTGGATCATTGAAGTGCTATTATTGACTTGCTCACTTTTTTGAGGCTGCCCAGAGCGTTTTTAGATCACTTTTTTTCTGGGGTGATCAGCGGCCATTTTGTGACTTGTGGTGCGCCAGCACAAGATATCACCAAGTGTATTTAACCATATTTTGTGCTATATCCTACATCAGCTGCAGGCTGAGCCTGTGTCACCGAAGTGCATTTAACCATCAACAGTCTGGTTATTTTTTGGCCATATACTACATCAGCTAAAGGCTGAGCCTGTGTCACCGAAGTGCATTTAACCATCGACAGTCTAATTATTTTTTGGCCATATACTACATCTGGTGCAGGCTGAGCCTGTGTCACCCAAGTGAATTTAACCATCAACAGTGTGGTTATTTTTTGGCCATATATTACATCAGGGGCAAGTTGAGCCTGTCACCCAGCGCCTAAAAAATAGACCTGACATTTCTATTCAACCAAATCTGTACTGTTTTAGCTGGTCAAGTTATTTGTAGTGACCGTAAAAGCACACTTTTTTTTCTGGGTCGAAAAACCATTCCCAAATTTGCCATTCTCAAAATAACTAGTTTCTGGTATTTGAGGCCTACTTGAAATCTATCCCAAAAAGAATATCTTACATTGAAGCTAGTGATAGTGTCATTCAGAAAAACCTAAGACACACGCTAGCGTGCTGATAGAAATCTGATTCTGTGATTAAACCTATACCTGTCACACAGCGCAAAAAAAAAACAGGCCTCACATCTCTATTTAACCAAATCTGTACTGTTTTAGCTGGTCAAGTTATTTGTAGTGACCGTAAAAGCACACTTTTTTTTCTGGGTTGAAAAACCATTCCCAAATTTGCCATTCTCAAAATAACTAGTTTCTGGTATTTGAGGCCTACTTGAAATCTATCCCAAAAAGAATATCTTACATTGAAGCTAGTGATAGTGTCATTCAGAAAAACCTAAGACACACGCTAGCGTGCTGATAGAAATCTGATTCTGTGATTAAACCTATACCTGTCACACAGCGCAAAAAAAAACAGGCCTCACATCTCTATTTAACCAAATCTCTACTGTTTTAGCTGGTCAAGTTATTTGTAGTGACCGTAAAAGCACGCTTTTTTTTCTGGGTTGAAAAATGATTCCAAAATTTGCCATTCTCAAAATAACTAGTTTCTGGGATTTGAGGCCTACTTGAAATCTATCCCAAACAGAATATCTTACATTGAAGCTAGTGATAGTGTCATTCAGAAAAACCTAAGACACACGCTAGCGTGCTGATAGAAATCTGATTCTGTGATTAAACCTATACCTGTCACACAGCGCAAAAAAAAACAGGCCTCACATCTCTATTTAACCAAATCTCTACTGTTTTAGCTGGTCAAGTTATTTGTAGTGACCGTAAAAGCACACTTTTTTTTCTGGATTGAAAAACCATTCCCAAATTTGCCATTCTCAAAATAACTAGTTTCTGGTATTTGAGGCCTACTTGAAATCTATCCCAAAAAGAATATCTTACATTGAAGCTAGTGATAGTGTCATTCAGAAAAACCTAAGACACACGCTAGCGTGCTGATAGAAATCTGATTCTGTGATTAAACCTATACCTGTCACACAGCGCAAAAAAAAACAGGCCTCACATCTCTATTTAACCAAATCTCTACTGTTTTAGCTGGTCAAGTTATTTGTAGTGACCGTAAAAGCACGCTTTTTTTTCTGGGTTGAAAAATGATTCCAAAATTTGCCATTCTCAAAATAACTAGTTTCTGGGATTTGAGGCCTACTTGAAATCTATCCCAAACAGAATATCTTACATTGAAGCTAGTGATAGTGTCATTCAGAAAAACCTAAGACACACGCTAGCGTGCTGATAGAAATCTGATTCTGTGATTAAACCTATACCTGTCACACAGCGCAAAAAAAAACAGGCCTCACATCTCTATTTAACCAAATCTCTACTGTTTTAGCTGGTCAAGTTATTTGTAGTGACCGTAAAAGCACACTTTTTTTTCTGGATTGAAAAACCATTCCCAAATTTGCCATTCTCAAAATAACTAGTTTCTGGTATTTGAGGCCTACTTGAAATCTATCCCAAAAAGAATATCTTACATTGAAGCTAGTGATAGTGTCATTCAGAAAAACCTAAGACACACGCTAGCGTGCTGATAGAAATCTGATTCTGTGATTAAACCTATACCTGTCACACAGCGCAAAAAAAAACAGGCCTCACATCTCTATTTAACCAAATCTGTACTGTTTTAGCTGGTCAAGTTATTTGTAGTGACCGTAAAATCACACTTTTTTTTCTGGGTTGAAAAACCATTCCCAAATTTGCCATTCTCAAAATAACTAGTTTCTGGTATTTGAGGCCTACTTGAAATCTATCCCAAAAAGAATATCTTACATTGAAGCTAGTGATAGTGTCATTCAGAAAAACCTAAGACACACGCTAGCGTGCTGATAGAAATCTGATTCTGTGATTAAACCTATACCTGTCACACAGCGCAAAAAAAAAAACAGGCCTCACATCTCTATTTAACCAAATCTCTACTGTTTTAGCTGGTCAAGTTATTTGTAGTGACCGTAAAAGCACACTTTTTTTTCTGGGTTGAAAAACCATTCCCAAATTTGAAATTCTCAAAATTGTGGTGAACGGGAACAATGAGGAAAACATCTAATAAGGGACGCGGACGTGGACATGGTCGTGGTGGTGTTAGTGGACCCTCTGGTGCTGGGAGAGGACGTGGCCGTTCTGCCACAGCCACACGTCCTAGTGAACCAACTACCTCAGGTCCCAGTAGCCAGCAGAATTTACAGCGATATTTGCTGGGGCCCAATGCCGTTCTAAGGATGGTAAGGCCTGAGCAGGTGCAGGCATTAGTCAATTGGGTGGCCGACAGTGGATCCAGCACGTTCACATTATCTCCCACCCAGTCTTCTGCAGAAAGCGCACAGATGGCGCATGAAAACCAAGCCCATCAGTCTGTCACATCACCCCCATGCATATCAGGGAAACTGTCTGAGCCTCAAGTTATGCAGCAGTCTCTTATGCTGTTTGAAGACTCTGCTGGCAGGGTTTCCCAAGGGCATCCACCTAGCCCTTCCCCAGCGGTGGAAGACATAGAATGCACTAACGCACAACCACTTATGTTTCCTGATGATGAGGACATGGGAATACCACGAAACACAGGTGCCAACTGCTGCGTCTTTCTGCAGTGTGCAGACTGAACAGGAGGTCAGGGATCAAGACTGGGTGGAAGACGATGCAGGGAACGATGAGGTCCTAGACCCCACATGGAATGAAGGTCGCGCCACTGACTTTCACAGTTCGGAGGAAGAGGCAGTGGTGAGACCGAGCCAACAGCGTAGCAAAAGAGGGAGCAGTGGGCAAAATCAGAACACCCGCCGCCAAGAGACTCCGCCTGCTACTGACCGCCGCCATCTGGGACCGAGCACCCCAAAGGCAGCTTCAAGGAGTTCCCTGGCATGGCACTTCTTCAAACAATGTGCTGACGACAAGACCCGAGTGGTTTGCACGCTGTGCCATCAGAGCCTGAAGCGGGGCATTAACGTTCTGAACCTTAGCACAACCTGCATGACCAGGCACCTGCATGCAAAGCATGAACTGCAGTGGAGTAAACACCTTAAAAACAAGGAAGTCACTCAGGCTCCCCCTGCTATCTCTTCTGCTGCTGCCGCCTCGGCCTCTTCTGCTGCTGCCACTGCCTCGGCCTCTTCCTCCGCCTCTGGAGGAACGTTGGCACCTGCCGCCCAGCAAACATGGGATGTACCACCAACACCACCACCTGCGTCACCAAGCATCTCAACCATGTCACACGGCAGCGTTCAGCTCTCCATCTCACAAACATTTGAGAGAAAGCGCAAATTCCCACCTAGCCACACACCTTCACCACCAACTTCAGCACAGCACGGGGTAAACGTCAGCAGGCCATTCTGAAACTCATATGTTTGGGGGACAGGCCCCACACCGCACAGGAGTTGTGGCGGGGTATAGAACAACAGACCGACGAGTGGTTGCTGCCGGTGAGCCTCAAGCCCGGCCTGGTGGTGTGCGATAATGGGCGAAATCTTGTTGCAGCTCTGGGACTAGCCGGTTTGACGCACATCCCTTGCCTGGCGCATGTGCTGAATTTGGTGGTGCAGAAGTTCATTCGCAACTACCCCAACATGTCAGAGCTGCTGCATAAAGTGCGGACCGTCTGTTCGCGCTTCCGGCGTTCACACCCTGCCGCTGCTCGCCTGTCTGCGCTACAGCGTAACTTCGGTCTTCCCGCTCACCGCCTCATATGCGATGTACCCACCAGGTGGAACTCCACCTTGCACATGCTGGACAGACTGTGCGAGCAGCAGCAGGCCATAGTGGAGTTTCAGCTGCAGCACGCACGGGTCAGTCGCACTGCGGATCAGACACACTTCACCACCAATGACTGGGCCTCCATGCGAGACCTGTGTGCCCTGTTGCGCTGTTTCGAGTACTCCACCAACATGTCCAGTGGCGATGACGCCGTTATCAGCGTTACAATACCACTTCTATGTCTCCTTGAGAAAACACTTAGGGCGATGATGGAAGAGGAGGTGGACCAGGAGGAAGAAGAGGAAGAGGGGTCATTTTTAGCACTTTCAGGCCAGTCTCTTCAAAGTGACTCAGAGGGAGGTTTTTTGCAACACCAGAGGCCAGGTACAAATGTGGCCAGACAGGGCCCACTACTGGAGGACGAGGAGGACGAGGATGAGGAGGAGGTGGAGGAGGATGAGGATGAAGCATGTTCACAGCGGGGTGGCACCCAAAGCAGCTCGGGCCCATCACTGGTGCGTGGCTGGGGGGAAACACAGGACGATGACGATACGCCTCCCACAGAGGGCAGCTTGTCCTTACCTCTGGGCAGCCTGGCACACATGAGCGACTACATGCTGCAGTTGCCCACATTTTAACGTGTGCGTAATACTGGGTTGCCACCCTGCTGGATCCCCGGTACAAAGACAATGTGCCCACCTTACTTCCTACACTGGAGCGTGATAGGAAGATGCGCGAGTACAAGCGCACGTTGGTAGACGCGCTACTGAGAGCATTCCCAAACGTCACAGGGGAACCAGTGGAAGCCCAAGGCGAAGGCAGAGGAGGAGCAAGAGGTCGCCAACGCAGCTGTGTCACGGCCAGCTCCTCTGAGGGCAGGGTTAGCATGGCAGAGATGTGGAAAAGTTTTGTCACCACGCCACAGCTAACTGCACCACCACCTGATACGGAACGTGTTAGCAGGAGGCAACATTTCACTAACATGGTGGAACAGTACCTGTGCACACCCCTCCACGTACTGACTGATGGTTCGGCCCCATTCAACTTCTGGGTCTCCAAATTGTCCACGTGGCCAGAGCTAGCCTTTTATGCCTTGGAGGTGCTGGCCTGTCCGGCGGCCAGCGTTTTGTCTGAACTTGTATTCAGCACGGCAGGGGGCGTCATTACAGACAAACGCAGCCGCCTGTCTACAGCCAATGTGGACAAGCTGACGTTCATAAAAATGAACCAGGCATGGATCCCACAGGACCTGTCCATCCCTTGTGCAGATTAGATATTAACTACCTCCCCTTAACAATATATTATTCTACTCCAGGGCACTTCCTCATTCAATACTATTTTTAATTTCATTTTACCATTATATTGCGGGGCAACCCAAAGTTGAATGAACCTCTCCTCTGTCTGGGTGCCGGGGCCTAAATGTGTGACAGTGGCCTGTTCCAGTGGTGAGTGACGTGAAGCCTGATTCTCTGCTATGACATGAATACAGATTCTGCGCTGACATTAGGCCAGATTCTCTGTTACGGGACTTCTCTCCTCTGCCTGGGTGCCTGGGCCTAAATGTGTGACAGTGGCCTGTTCCAGTGGTGGGTGACGTGAAGCCTGATTCTCTGCTATGACATGAAGACAGATTCTGCGCTGACATAAGGCCAGATTCTCTGTTACGGGACCTCTCTCCTCTGCCTGGGTGCCTGGGCCTAAATGTGTGACAGTGGCCTGTTCCAGTGGTGGGTGACGTGAAGCCTGATTCTCTGCTATGACATGAAGACAGATTCTGCGCTGACATAAGGCCAGATTCTCTGTTACGGGACCTCTCTCCTCTACCTGGGTGCCTGGGCCTAAATGTGTGACAGTGGCCTGTTCCAGTGGTGGGTGACATGAAGCCTGATTCTCTGCTATGACATGAAGACAGATTCTGTGCTGACATAAGGCCAGATTCTCTGTTACGGGACCTCTCTCCTCTGCCTGGGTGCCTGGGCCTAAATGTGTGACAGTGGCCTGTTCCAGTGGTGGGTGACGTGAAGCCTGATTCTCTGCTATGACATGAATACAGATTCTGCGCTGACATAAGGCCAGATTCTCTGTTACGGGACCTCTCTCCTCTGCCTGGGTGCCTGGGCCTAAATGTGTGACAGTGGCCTGTTCCAGTGGTGGGTGACGTGAAGCATGATTCTCTGCTATGACATGAAGACAGATTCTGCGCTGACATAAGGCCAGATTCTCTGTTACGGGACCGCTCTCCTCTGTCTGGGTGCCGGGGCCTAAATGTGTGACAGTGGCCTGTTCCAGTGGTGGGTGACGTGAAGCCTGATTCTCTGCTATGACATGAATACAGATTCTGCGCTGACATAAGGCCAGATTCTCTGTTACAGGACCTCTCTCCTCTGCCTGGGTGCCTGGGCCTAAATGTGTGACAGTGGCCTGTTCCAGTGGTGGGTGACGTGAAGCCTGATTCTCTGCTATGACATGAAGACAGATTCTGCGCTGACATAAGGCCAGATTCTCTGTTTCTGGACCTCTCTTCTCTGCCTGGGTGCCTGGGCCTAAATGTGTGACAGTGGCCTGTTCCAGTGGTGGGTGACGTGAAGCCTGATTCTCTGCTATGACATGAAGACAGATTCTGCGCTGACATAAGGCCAGATTCTCTGTTACGGGACCTCTCTCCTCTGCCTGGGTGCCTGGGCCTAAATGTGTGACAGCGGCCTGTTCCAGTGGTGGGTGACGTGAAGCCTGATTCTCTGCTATGACATGAAGACAGATTCTGCGCTGACATAAGGCCAGATTCTCTGTTATGGGACCTCTCTCCTCTGCTTGGGTTCCTGGGCCTAAATGTGTGACAGTGGCCTGTTCCAGTGGTGGGTGACGTGAAGCCTGATTCTCTGCTATGACATGAAGACAGATTCTGCGCTGACATAAGGCCAGATTCTCTGTTACGGGACCTCTCTCCTCTGCCTGGGTGCCTGGGCCTAAATGTGTGACAGTGGCCTGTTCCAGTGGTGGGTGACGTGAAGCCTGATTCTCTGCTATGACATGAATACAGATTCTGCGCTGACATAAGGCCAGATTCTCTGGTACGGGACCTCTCTCCTCTGCCTGGGTGCCTGGGCCTAAATGTGTGACAGTGGCCTGTTCCAGTGGTGGGTGACGTGAAGCCTGATTCTCTGCTATGACATGAAGACAGATTCTGCGCTGACATAAGGCCAGATTCTCTGTTACGGGACCGCTCTCCTCTGTCTGGGTGCCGGGGACTAAATGTGTGACAGTGGCCTGTTCCAGTGGTGGGTGACGTGAAGCTTGATTCTCTGCTATGACATGAATACAGATTCTGCGCTGACATAAGACCAGATTCTCTGTTACGGGACCTCTCTCCTCTGCCTGGGTGCCTGGGCCTAAATGTGTGACAGTGGCCTCTTCCAGTGGTGGGTGACGTGAAGCCTGATTCTCTGCTATGACATGAAGACAGATTCTGCGCTGACATAAGGCCAGATTCTCTGTTACGGGACCTCTCTCCTCTGCCTGGGTGCCGGGGCCTAAATGTGTGACAGTGGCCTGTTCCAGTGGTGGGTGACGTGAAGCCTGATTCTCTGCTATGACATGAAAACTGATTCTGCGCTGACATGAAGCCAGATTCTCTGCTATGGCATGAAGAGACTGATTCTCTGCTGACATGAAGCCAGATTCTTTACTATGGCATGAAGAGACTGATTCTCTGCTGACGTGAAGCCAGATTCTCTGCTATGGGACCTCTGTCCAATTGATATTGGTTCATTTTTATTTTTTTAATTTTTATTTTAATTCATTTCCCTATCCACATTTGTTTGCAGGGGATTTACCTACATGTTGCTGCCTTTTGCAGCCCTCTAGCTCTTTCCTGGGCTGTTTTACAGCCTTTTTAGTGCCCAAAAGTTCGGGTCCCCATTGACTTCAATGGGGTTCGGGTTCGGGACGAAGTTCGGATCGGGTTCGGATCCCGAACCCGAACATTTCCGGGAAGTTCGGCCGAACTTCTCGAACCCGAACATCCAGGTGTTCGCTCAACTCTAATCCAGACCCCTCTTAACTCTTTTAGTGAGTTCACCATCTTCACCTCCTCTGGTAGAGAGTTCCATAGTCTCACTACTCTAACAATAAAGAATCCTCTTCTATATTTGTGTAGAACATAGAGGATATCCCCATGTCACAGTCATAGTCCTGTGTATAAACAGATCATAGGAGAGATCTCTGTACTGCCCTCTTATACTGTATCATCTACAAGAAACAGGAAGCACCATGGAGGAAACTGTAAGTTGTGCCAGAATTCATTCACTTGTTATGGAAAAAAGACATATGGCTGAAATTAGCTTGCCTGGCACTACTGCAACAACATGTGTCTAGTCTATGAGTGATGGGCAGGATCATGAAAGTCCTTGAAGTACTCTGGAGTTGTGGTCGTTGCCGTCCATTTCCAGCTATTAGGCTAATGAGCTCACTAATCAAACAAAGTGAAAGCTGGTGTTATGAAGCAGCTATGTAACTTGAACAGATTTGGTTTGGGGGTACTCCAAGAGGTGTAACCCCTGGTCTTCACAGTTTGGTCCCTGTAGAGTGGTCTTGACTATGTTGCAGGGGAACCACCATGCTGCTACCTCTTGGATTAGTCTCTGATCAAGTCACTGTTGACCCACGGGGTCAAGAGACACTAGCACAGAGCACTAGGGGATCAGGAAAAAACATATTTAGATAAAGTGAAGGGCAGAGTCTCTGCAATCCAATAAAAAGTCCTAGGTTAGTCTGGAAAATTCATGGTCACATCTGGGATAGGTCAGGAAATGAAAGGTCAAATCCAGGAAACAGGAAGAACTTGGTACACAGGCAGACAAATGTATAAACAGCACAACTTTGTAACTAGTAAGCAACCAGTAACTTAGCCAACTAGAATCTATTGCTCAGGTTCCTTCCCACAGGTGCAGTTACTGTACCTTAAAGAGGATCTTTCACTACAATAAAAAATCTAAACTAAGCATACAGACATGGAGAGCGGCGCCCAGGGATCTCCCTGCACTTACTATTATCCCTGGGCGCCTCTCCGTACCTCCCGGTATAGGCTCCGGTATCTTCAGATTTTCGTCTCAACTGGGAGGAGCCTGCCGGCGTCTCCTTCTCCCAGGCTGTAGAGCTGGTCAATCGCAGCGCTCAGCTCATAGCCTGAGAGGGTTTTTTTTCTCTCAGGCTATGAGCTGAGCGCTGCGATTGGCCAGCACTTCAGCCTGGGAGAAGGAGACGCCGGCAGGCTCCTCCCAGTTGAGCCGAAAATCTGAAGATACCGGAGCCTATACCGGGAGGTACGGAGAGGCGCCCAGGGATAATAGTAAGTGCAGGGAGATCCCTGGGCGCCGCTCTCCATGTCTGTATGCTTAGTTTAGATTTTTTATTGTAGTAAAAGGTCCTCTTTAAGTACCTCAAGGTGACCAACCATTGTCCGGGGAAAGTTACAATGTATGAACACTGCTCTATGGGCAGACCAGGAGCAGGTCTCAGCCTGTAAAATAAGGGAAATGCTGGCAAGAAGCAGGATAAAGCCTGTGAGCTACAACTGAACTTCTCCAGTGACTGGGCCCATCGGGAAGGAGGAGGTAGATGCCAATGGGTCAATGCTGCCAGAAGCTGGGAGCAGAAGAACATCGGAGTGCAGCATCAGCAGATGTGGACTGCTGCCATAACAGCAGAGTTACCAACGATCCAGAAATTCCTGGACAGTTTGTAAAAATAGATAGTGTCTATGAGAAAAAATAGATTTTCCTGTGATTTTTTTGAAGCTGCTGGTACTTGAGTAGGTAATGGAGATTGTATTATCATAATTTACAGCTCACAGTAAATGCTGTGAGCAGCCAGTACTTTTACGAGATCCTAAGAATAACCTCTTGCCATGAAATAAAAGATAGGGGACATGTAAATAGAGTTTTAAGTAAGGAGGGAAAGAAATTATTAAAAAATATACCATCCATCAACTACTTACTTTTATTTTCTCGCCCAAATCTACAAGTGCTTAGAAAAACCACCAAGACTCCCAATTATATCAGGGATAGATCACATCCCTTTTTAACCTTTCTGCCTACGGTATGTTTATAGACTTTTTCAGAAATATGTAGTCCAAATCCTGTTCTGCCTCAGGGACTCCAGTCACCTAATAATGTCTCTAAAAATCTTCACATGGAAAAGAGGAATACTATGGGTGACCGTAGATGTCACAGCTTTATACAGTAATATTACCAATAGTGTTTGATTGAGCACCAAAGTGCTTGGGTGTTCGGGTGCTCTGGTCGAACAAATCGGGATGCTCGGGTGCTCTACCGAGCACCCAAGTATAATGGAAGTCAATGGGAGAACCCGAGTGTGACAACCACCCGCCAATCCCGTCGTACTATGCCACAGTTGCCATACAGGTCTCGTTCACTGGAGACTTCTGGAGGCGCATCCACTGTGAGCACAGTAGACGTTTAAGATTGGTTGGTGGGTCCATACATGATACAATCGCGATTGTATGTACAATCGGTAAAATAAAATTAACAATTTTGCGCTGGAAATCAAATTAATTTGCTGCCACCACTCTTCGTATTGAGTATCGGTGCAAAGAGACCCCGGCTAGCTAATCCTAAAGGGACGAAATGGTTATTTGCAACCTAGCTAACCAATCAACAATGTATAAAAATAAGACAATGCAGTAGTATGTCTCTTCTGAGGACAGAGTTCTTAGATCAGACCAGATAATCAAGTAACAAGGGCAAAACTGGAACGATGCAATCGTTAGTTTTATTCTAAAAACAATCAACAAAAAAATATACATTAAAATGACAGATAAATATACCTGCCAGTCGAACAGATTGGTTGGATAGAAATAGGTAAGAGGTGGAAGGGAATAGAATGTCTGTAAGTTCAGAATTACAGTGGTAAAGTCTAGTAAAAGATAAAGTCTTATAAGGAATAATCCAAGATGGCGGGTGCCCGTGTCCAGCGGGCCGTCGTGATGTTAGTTGACATCAGATGGTAGATGAAGGACCAGGAACTGAGTGTGTCCCTGTGTTTTACCCACTCTGCAGCTGGGAGTGGCTGTGACACATACAAGTCCAGCCTTGTGTAATTGGAAGAGGGGCAGTTCTTGCCCTGAGAGGGAGAAAATCTGGCAGAATCTTGGCTTTGCCAGTTTCTCCATACCCGTAGGTCAAATTAAGAAATAGAGTCAATATTTATAATCAGTACCATTTTACGCATCATCTTATACCAAATATGACCGGAAGACAATACAGGGTGCCTGAGAACCTTTATATCTCAGAGAGGGAATTTTCTGTTTGTTTGCGGATTTCCAGGAAGGTGTGTTAGAAGAATCGAAAGAATCTCTGAAGAGATGGTTTCTTTCATATTTCCCTAACCCATGAAATATTAGGAAAATATGGTCAAAATATGAGATCTATGGATTGGAGGTGACTTTCAGGTCATCTTCCTTACTGTACCAACCAGCTGTGTGATAAGGATCTGTCCTTTTCTTCTGAAGCTCGCTGCCCAGGCTAAAGTTGTAAGACCTCCTACGATGCTGGAGCCACACAGACTGGGAAGATGCATGTTTTAGGAGGTTTTGTCATGATGATAGCTGATTGATGGATGTATCCTGGCATGGGGGCAAGAAGATTCTTTTGGCACGGATGTGCTAAATGTACTCTGATCTCTGAACTGTGCTACCAAGGTGAATTACTTCTGGGTTTAAAAAAGATTTTAACTCTTTGTGTGCAGGAGAGGGCTCTTGTAATTTTAAAACCGGACGCATTCGCGATTTCTTCGTATTGCTGAGATCGCGAAGCGTGACACCGAGCATTAAACCAGGCACCCCCTGCTCTGAAGAGGGGAGGGTGCCTGGTTTATAGGAAAAGGTCAGAAATTGATGGAAACACCACCGAAATGGTTCGGGAACAGCATGGGGAAAATGTCTCGATGCATCTTGGACTCCCAGGTCGCTGCTGGGAATCATGTGGTCCGAGTAGTACACCACTTTCACAGACTGACAATAATACGCACAAAACCGAAAAAAATAAATTTTAGAGGAAAAATTGTTAAGAAACATTCTTTCTTGTATATTTACTTGTATATAAAGTGCAAGTGCTGCCAAAAATTACAAGGAAGAGGTACTCCGATATAACCTGTATATCACATAATGGAGGGCCTCATTCACATTGTGGCACAATAGTTCAGGTAGTAGCACTCCTACACTCATAAAGCCTATGCACTAAGTGAAAGGGCTTCCAAAATTACAAGGCACCGACACTCCAAAACACCCTTTGTTACACATAAAGGAGGGCATCATACAAACCCATGAAAAAATTTTTTTTTTTCAAATCCTTTATTATTTTCTGGAACAAATATACAAATTTTCATATCAACCAGTTAAAATTTACAAATATACTTTATACAAGTTAATACACTTGTTCCTTTTAACTCACCCCATCCCTTTTGCTTCCCTGCTGCGGGGTCCATCCGCATTTTAATAACTACCTTAACTTCTGTTTCCAGAAATTCCAAATATAAGGGATCCTGGGGGCCTGAAGCGAGTAAGGGAGCCTGCCCCCGCAGGAGCAATCACTCCAATTTCCTTGTCATTCTTCTATAGGCCTCAATAGTATCTAGCCGAGCCCTCCATTCATTAAAGCTAGGACTATTCTTCGTACCCAAATATTTAATTATCAAGGCCTTTGCGACCATAAAACTTTCCATGCTAACTCTTAGTTGGTAGGGGGTCAGTTCAGAGCGGGGGAAAAGACCCAATATTGCCTGTGTAAAACTTTGCTTCAATTTGATCTTATATCTTTTATATAGTTCCTCATAGATGCTAGTCCAATACCCCCACACTTCCGGACAATCCCATAGTAGGTGACTTAACTCCGCATTTTCTGACGAACATTTCCAGCACAGGTCCTTCCTTTCCTTGTATATCTTGGCGAGGAAGGAGGGGGAGTAGTATAGGCGGTGAACAATCTTGAACTGTATCAATCTGTATTTCTGAGAGATCGATACTTTTTTTATGTTTTGATATACGATATCCCATTCCAAGCTGTTCCCCTCACCCAATTCAGGTTCCCAGCCTCCCTCACTTTTAAATGTGGTTATTTCACCCAAAAAGTCCCGGAGTTCATGATATATTTGAGAGAGTGTAAGTTGAGTATCCTTAAATCTAAAACAATAGTCCAAAAAGGGGCTTGTCCTAATGGCCAATAAATTTTTTTCCTGAGTGCTCATATATGCATGACTAATTTGTGCATACCTATATCTATCTACAAAGGACAGTATACCTTTTATTAGTGCATCTAAAGGAATAATATTACCATGTGATATTATATGAGTTAAGCGGTTAATTCCGCGTGAATTCCAATATTTATAGTCTACAATTGACTTAAATTCTTTTAAATTATAATTGTGCCAAAGTGGAGTACAGTGTGTAGGGAATGTCTCACCCAATAATTTTTTTATCTTATTCCAAACCTTGTTTAGTGTATCACTAATCAAACATTGTTTTTTCCTCATGTCCAAATGGCCAGTCTCCAAGACAGAAAAAATGTCCCCATATGGCCCCTGGAAATCCCTTGAAAGGATACCCAACAGCAAAGCGGCCTGACTTTCTGCCTTCCCCCGTCCCAAACACCACTTTATCTGTGCTGCAATATAATATCCCTGGAGGAATGGAAGGGAAAGGCCACCCCTTCTCTCCGATATACAAAGATATTTTTGCTTAATCCTAACCCTTCCCCTCCCCCAGATTAAGTCGTTCATCAATTTGTCCACTAACCCAAAAGTGGAGTCATCAATCCATATCGGGCATGCTGTCAAAGGGTATAATGCAATAGGGAGGACCACCATCTTAATCAATGCAATCCTTTCCTCCTGTGACAAAGGCAGCTTCTGCCAGGACCGGATCTTCTCCCTGATCTTATTAATCATGGGAGTTATATTTAAGGAGTTATATCGGGACAAGTCCGCGCTTATGGATGGAGTCATTTAATCCAAGAACCTTAATGCCTAAGGACCTATCAGGGGGCACTCGAACCAGAGGGAGAAGTTCAGATTTATCCCAGTTTACTTTATACCCCGATATCGCCCCATATTCTCTCAAGATATTCATTACAGGTGTAATGGCCTTCCATCCCTGCCTCAGAAATACGAGAATGTCGTCCGCGTATAGACTAATCCTATCTTCCTCTCCTCTCCCTCCAAATCCTACAATCTGACTAGACTGCCGGATTTTACAGGCGAGAGGTTCCAGAGCTAGGGCAAATATCAGATGTGAAAGGGGACAACCCTGTCGAGTACCTCGCTGTAGGGGGAGCTGTTCCGAGTCAATCCCATTTATCTTAACCCTGGCCCTAGAATCTGAATAAAGTAACTGTATCCATTTAATGAAATGTTCGCCCAAGTTCATTTTATCCAAAGTCGCCCACAGGAAGGGCCACTCCACCCTGTCAAAGGCCTTCTCGGCATCCAAAGACAGGATAGAGCGATCCTCCCCCTCCCCAACATATACAGTGGGATGCGAAAGTTTGGGCAACCTTGTTAATTGTCATGATTTTCCTGTACAAATCGTTGTTTGTTACGATAAAAAATGTCAGTTAAATATATCATATAGGAGACACACACAGTGATATTTGAGAAGTGAAATGAAGTTTATTGGATTTACAGAAAGTGTGCTATAATTGTTTAAACAAAATTAGGCAGGTGCATAAATTTGGGCACTGTTGTCATTTTATTGATTCCAAAACCTTTAGAACTAATTATTGGAACTCAAATTGAATTGGTAAGCTCAGTGACCCCTGACCTACATACACAGGTGATTCCAATTATGAGAAAGAGTATTTAAGGGGGTCAATTGTAAGTCTCCCTCCTCTTTTAATTTTCTCTGAAGAGTAGCAACATGGGGGTCTCAAAACAACTCTCAAATGACCTGCAGACAAAGATTGTTCACCATCATGGTTTAGGGGAAGGATACAGAAAGCTGTCTCAGAGATTTCAGCTGTCTGTTTCCACAGTTAGGAACATATTGAGGAAATGGAAGACCACAGTTCAAGTTAAGGCTCGAAGTGGCAGACCAAGAAAAATCTCGGATAGACAGAAGCGACGAATGGTGAGAACAGTCAGAGTCAACCCACAGACCAGCACCAAAGACCTACAACATCATCTTGCTGCAGATGGAGTCACTGTGCATCGTTCAACCATTCGGCGCACTTTACACAAGGAGATGCTGTATGCGAGAGTGATGCAGAGGAAGCCTTTTCTCCGCCCACAGCACATAAAGTGCAGCTTGAGGTGGGCTAAAGCACATTTGGACAAGCCAGCTTCATTTTGGAATAAGGTGCTGTGGACTGATGAAACTAAAATTGAGTTATTTGGCCATAACAAGGGGCGTTATGCATGGAGGAAAAAGAACACAGCATTCCAAGAAAAACACCTGCTACCTACAGCAAAATATGGTGGTGGTTCCATCATGCTGTGGGGCTGTGTGGCCAGTGCAGGGACTGGGAATCTTGTCAAAGTTGAGGGACGCATGGATTCCACTCAGTGTCAGCAGATTCTGGAGACCAATGTCCAGGAATCAGTGACAAAGCTGAAGCTGCGCCGAGGCTGGATCTTTCAACAAGACAACGACCCTAAACATTGCTCAAAATCCACTAAGGCATTTATGCAGAGGAACAAGTACAACGTTCTGGAATGGCCATCTCAGTCCCCAGACCTGAATATAATAGAAAATCTGTGGCTTGACTTAAAGAGAGCTGTCCATGCTCGGAAGCCATCAAACCTGAATGAACTAAAGATGTTTTGTAAAGAGGAATGGTCCAAAATACCTTCAACCAGAATCCAGACTCTCATTGGAACCTACAGGAAGCGTTTAGAGGCTGTAATTTCTGCAAAAGGAGGATCTACTAAATATTGATTTCATTTCTTTTTTGTGGTGCCCAAATTTATGCACCTTCCTAATTTTGTTTAAACAATTATAGCACACTTTCTGTAAATCCAATAAACTTCATTTCACTTCTCAAATATCACTGTGTGTGTCTCCTATATGATATATTTAAATGACATTTTTTATTGTAATAACCAACGATTTATACAGGAAAATCATGACAATTAACAAGGTTGCCCAAACTTTCGCATCCCACTGTACATTTAGAAAGGCCCTGCGGATATTAGATTGTATGTCTCGTTTTGGGATAAAACCCGTCTGATCCAGATGGATCAGACGGTGAACAACCCCCCTTAGTCTATTTGCGAGCACTTTCGCTAGTATTTTGTAATCGGTGTTAAGTAGCGAAATAGGGCGATATGCCCCCACCTCTGTCTTATCTTTATCTTTCTTCAGGATTAAGGAAATGGAGGCTTCCCTCAAGGAGGGGGGGAGTGAACCACTCCTCCAGGATTCATTAAACATTTGCAAAAGAAGAGGCAATACGGTTTTACGATATACTCTGTAAAATTCAAAGGGTATGCCATCCCTTCCCGGAGCCGTATTGCCCTTTATGCTGTCAACAGCTTTCTCCACCTCTTCAAGAGAGAGTGGCAAATTTAGTTTGGCACTATCCTGCCCGGAGAGGCAAGGGAGTGCCATACCTTCAAAGAAAAGAGCCTGGGCCCCGTCATCCACCCCGAGGTCCAACCGATATACTTTAGTGAAGTGTTCTACGATTACAGTTTTGATTTTAAAGCTGTCATTAGTTAGTACACCCGTTGGAAGTTTTATTTGCTTTATTGGGATTTGGGCCCTTTGACTAGAAATCACTGATGCCAACATTCTACCAGTCTTGCCTTTCTCCAAAAAATCTTGCTGTCCAGCGAAAAAGCGTCTATGTTGCGCCTTTTCATAAAGAAAATTCTGGTATTCCCTCTTTGCCTCCAATAGTAATGATCGAGTGCCGTTCTCATTTTGTTTGGCCAAGGCCGCCTCAAGCTCCCCGACCCTCTCTACCAATCCCTTTTCAGTATTAGCATATTCTGCCCTTTTCCGCGTAATCCTCATACTATATGCCCCTCTTATCATGGCCTTCAAGGAATCCCACACATAATGTATGTGTGTGGATCCATAATTTAGTGCCCAGAATTCTGTAATATCTTTCCCAATTTTTTCTTGGTCACCGACCACCTGTATCCAATGTGGGTTTAACCTAAAGGGTTTTTTCCCCACAGAGGGTAGAGAGTCAGCCCTCGAAATTAACATCGGAGTATGATCAGATATACCATGTGGTTCGTACTTCATTTTTTTAATCAATTCCAAAAATTCTGCACTTGCTAGAAATAGATCTATCCTAGACATGGCCCTGCAAGATCTACTAAAGCAGGAAAAGGCCGTTTTTTTCCCGTACAAGAACTGCCACACATCTATAAGACCCATCTCCTGGCAGATCCCGCTGAGGATCGTGGGTTGATCATTAATACTCCCCCTTCCACTATACTCGGATACCCTGTCCCTATTATCCATAATTGAGTTAAAATCTCCCGACACTAATATAGGACACGGATCCCACTTACATAAATACTCTGCAAGTTTCCTAAGTACTTCCGAGGAGAAAGGGGGAGGAATATATACAAACACAAGCACGCATACCAGTCCCTTCCACCGGCCATATAGGAATACAAATCTTCCCTCTTTATCAATCCATTGATCATATCGCTCATAGTCCACATTCCTATGTATATAAACACTGACACCTCGTGAATAGGCCGAGTAGTGGGAGTGGTATTCGTACTGCGTCCAAGGTTTTCGCATATATTTCAATTTTTCAGCAGTAAAATGCGTCTCAATCAACCCCACGATAGCAGGTAAATGTCTAGAAATGATATCATATACCACCCTCCGTTTAAGTTTGTCCGCCAATCCGCGGACATTCCATGTTAGTATACGTGACATTTACAGAATTACGGCGAATGGCCAGGCCCTCCCGCCCCTCTCCCAAATTCTAGGTTGGACCCCGCAGTAGAAAAACAACCCCCCCCCCTTTCCCATGGTGCACAGGACAATAAATTCCCATGCGCCTCTTACACATCGCCTAGGCCTCCTCCCCCACCCCCCCGGCCCCCCCACCTCCACCCCCCCCCGGCGCTCTAATCAATTTCTTGCCTGTTATATATATAGTACAGAGAATCATCGATACACAGACACTGCACTGAACCAGATGACTCTTAATTAAACATACAGAAAAGGAGAAAGACATGAAAAATTATAATTGATGGCCTGCTGGTGACCCTCAAAAACATTTGGAGCAAGGGCCTGCTGATCTGACCATCTAAAACATTAGGGGCAAGGGCCTGCTGCCGTATTGGTGACTCTAGATAACCTCTGGGCGATTTTTAAAAAACAAGCAGACATCCTCAGGATCAGGTTCTCGGAGAGAGGATATCCTGACGATGTCCTGAGGAAGGCGTATCGTAGGGCCATTTCAACTGTACGTACAGAACTACTGGTGCCTATGGAGAAAAAAGTGGAAGACCGTAAAATCCGTCTAATTGCAACTTTTGATGGTACTGTTGACCGTACGAGAAAGATCCTTGAGAAACACTGGCCTATCTTACTCATGGACCCAGATATCAGTGAGGTCATACATGATTATCCACAGATCACGTTTAGGAAGGGCAGTAGTCTCAAGGATCTTTTGGTACACAGCCACTACGTACCACCTGCCCAACCAGGAACATGGTTGGATTGCAGACCTATTGGCAGCTTTAAATGTAGTGGCTGTGTAGCCTGTAATATCATCCAACCAGGGAAGCCTTTCTATAGCAATAACCTGCAACGTGCATTCCCAATTAAAGACTTCATCAATTGCCGCACAAAGGGGGTGATTTATAAAATCACCTGTGAGTGCGGCAAGGAGTACATTGGGAAGACAAAACGCGAATTGCGTAGACGCCTGGGCGAACACCTCGGTAACATTGCCAATAAAAGGGACACGGCTGTGTCCAGGCATGTTCAAGAATGTCAAGGGGGTGATCCAAGATGTATCAAGGCCATGGGCATTGAACATGTGAGGGCCCCAACAAGAGGGGGAGACTGGGATAGAGTTTTGTTGCAGTGTGAAGCGCGCTGGCATTTGTATTGCGAACGGTCTCACCTCTGGGCCTTAATGAACAGCTCAATTTTAGTTGTTTCATTTAATATCTCCACTATATCTGCGCCCCGAACAGTAAGGGACCTTTGAATCAATGTTAAACCCTGCCATAATATACTTGCTAATATCCTTTTGTTACTCCCCTACTATTTGTTTCTGTTATTGCCTAAAATGTCTCTATTTCAAGATCACCAACTATTAATGAGCAGACTTAGCTCTCTGGTGCCCGTTTAAGCTCCTTTCGAGGCATGTGCTCTGCATGTGTATGGGGGGCACCATATTCAAGAAATCCTTTCCCTGTGTGGAATCTATGCTATAAATGCCACACTAAACATACGCAACTTCATATCCGAAGATGCGCATCCGATCGGAGCCGGGATGCGTCCCCGTCGCCCGGCAACCAGGTCTGAATAGTATCTCGCATCTATTTGCGGGATGCAGCGCACTGATGTCACCCTACATCCGTGCGCTCCAAGTTGACAAACCGGCCCCCTACAGCGCATGCGCAAGTACGTCTAGCGCTGCGTTCCGGAGGCGTGGCTTTGGAGCCAAGCCTCGTTCTCAAGGCTAGTTCCGGAAACCCTCTGTGCACATGCGCGGTTGAATTAAGCGCCGCACAATGGAGGTATATCCGGAAACCAAGCCTCGGTTTGGGGGCAGGTACTAGATTTAAACTCGAACAGGCACTGATGTCATTTCTGACCACATCGGGCCCAGAGCAGGGTGGACACTATCTATTTTTCCACCTTGTGCAACAGCTTGTCAGGCTTCTTTTTGAGTAGTATCAGTCCTCAAAGCCTGCAACCTGTGCAATAAGGAAGCACATGGCGCATCATTTGTGAATCCTTTAATTTTTTACCGCCCAGCTCCCTGCTGTTTCCCCTGATGAGTCTTACGCTCCCCGTAAGTGAAACATGCATGTAGGGATCTTCCAGGAAAGGGCTATTTAGGGTCTCCAATTCTAGGGTTAGGTTCTGGACGGGACACCCTTGTTCTAGTGGGTGTACCGTAGTTAAACTTTAGAGCTAGTGTAGGACCCCATTAGAGCAACACTAGGGATCCATAGGCCGGACCCTTTCTCGTGTGCAGCACCATCAATAGTAAGGACCTATCATTGATCCGAGAGGTAACTGCGGCACAACTGGAGTCGCCCAACTACGCGGTAGGACAAACTGGTTATCATCATACGGGTGCCGCCGTGCACCACTTTATCTCTTTTTTGTTCTATCTAAGTTCATGATGTGTACGCTTAAATTTTTGTTTGGAGTCACCAATACTCTAATGTCATATGTGATGTGACACGACTGAAGCTACACATCTATTTGTTTGAGGTTCTATCTATATCCATTTATGTAAGGGGCTATTTTTCTAAAAGCTATAATTAAAAGTTAAGTTTTAATATCCTAAAAATTCGATCACTCATACCAGATATTTCATAATAACACAGGTGGTCCTTTAAAAATATATCATATATTATATATACATTCTTTTGGTAAAGTCAGGAGTCCCTATTATACCATCTGATCGGAGTTTTCTCCAATCCGATGGTATATTTTAACTTGAAGCATCCCCATCACCATGAGAACGCCTCTATGTTAGAATATTATTCATGTATTAGAGAAAATCTAAATCGCACATCCTCATTCCTATACTTCTGATATGACAACAATTTTCAATTTTCAGCATGATAAAACATGGCTATACAGCACTATTATCAATCATTTGCTGTGCACTATTAGGAGGCATTAGTATACAGTTTGATCAAAGAGCATAGGCCCACTTACCGTGACAAGGTTGCCTCTATCAAGTGGGGACCTACTCTAACTTTGGTGCGGCGACCATCGCGCCTCCACACCGCTCCAGCAGGCAATGGGACCCAGGAGCCACACAGCGCCCTCACTGTGCGGCAAAGCCACCTAGGCCCCGGGTCCCATCACTCCACCAGCACAGCACAGAAGCAGCGACGGCCACCGTCCAGCACCGCATGTGAGCTTGTGCAAAGAGCTCACCTGTCCACAGCCTCTCAGGAACTCCAACTGAGAGGCAGTAGGAATTTATAGGCCCTTTGCAGACTTCTGCTAATTAAAAGCACCTGTGCCAAATGGGGAGGAGTGCTGATTCAGAGGGGGGAAAAGAGAGTTAAGTATATAAATTGTATTCATGTATTAGAGAAAATCTAAATCGCACATCCTCATTCCTATACTTCTGATATGACAACTGTTTTCTGAGATGTCTGTGACCGGCCGGGCGCTCCTCCTACTGGTAAGTGACATGTCTGTGCGGCGCATTGCTTATAGCACAGACCTGTCACTTACCAGTAGGAGGAGCGCCCGGCCGGTCACAGACATCGCAGGTAAGTATAATGCTTCTATTGCTAAGTAACCATGGCGGCCAGGACTGCAGTAGCGTCTTGGCTGCCATGGTAACCGATCGGAGCCCCAGCGATTAAACTGGGACTCTGATCGGAACTCTCCGCTGCCACCAATGATGGGGGAAGGTAATTTTAATTAGGGGGGGAGGCGAGGCCGCACTGGCCACCAATGATGGGGGGGTGATTTTAATTAGGGGTGGAGAGGGGAGGCCGCACTGGCCACCAATTGATATAATACTGGGGAGGGAGGGGGGCCGCACTGGCCACCAATGAGTTAAATACAGGGGACGGAGGGAGGGGGGGGGCGCACTGGCCACCAATGAGTTAAATACAGGGGAGGGAGGGGGGTCCGCACTGGCTACCAATGAGTTAAATACAGGGGAGGGAGGGAGGGGGGGCCGCACTGGCCACCAATGAATTTAAAACTGGGGAGGGAGGGGGTCTGCCCCCTCCTGCCTGGCAGCACCTGATCTCTTACAGGGGGCTATGATACGCACAATTAACCCCTCAGGTGCGGCACCTGAGGGGTTAATTGTGCGGATCACAGCCCCCTGTAAGAGATCGGCTGCTGCCAGGCAGCAGGGGCAGTCATGTACACAGTTCTTAGTATATTCTAACTTGAAGCATCTCCACCACTCTGTGTTAGAATATACACTCACCTAAATAATTATTAGGAACACCATACTAATACGGTGTTGGACCCCCTTTTGCCTTCAGAACTGCCTAATTCTACGTGGCATTGATTCAAGAAGGTGCTGATAGCATTTTTTAGAAATGTTGGCCCATATTGATAGGATAGCATCTTGCAGTTGATGGAGATTTGAGGGATGCACATCCAGGGCACGAAGCTCCCGTTCCACCACATCCCAAAGATGCTCTATTGGGTTGAGATCTGGTGACTGTGGAGGCCATTTTAGTACAGTGAACTCATTATCATGTTCAAGAAACCAATTTGAAATGATTTGAGCTTTGTGACATGGTGCATTATCCTGCTGGAAGTAGCCATCAGAGGATGGATACATGTTCTCATTCTGTTTACACCAAATTCGGACTCTACCATTTGAATGTCTCAACAGAAATCGAGACTCATCAGACCAGGCAACATTTTTCCAGTCTTCAACAGTCCAATTTTGGTGAGCTCGTGCAACTTGTAGCCTCTTTTTCCTATTTGTAGTGGAGATGAGTGATACCCGGTGGGGTCTTCTGCTGTTGTAGCCCATCCGCCTCAAGGTTGTGCATGTTGTGGCTTCACAAATGCTTTGCTGCATACCTCGGTTGTAACGAGTTGTTATTTCAGTCAACGTTGCTCTTCTATTAGCTTGAATCAGTCGGCCCATTCTCCTCTGACCTCTACCATCCACAAGGCATTTTTGCCCACAGGACTGCCGCATACTGGATGTTTTTCCCTTTTCACACCATTATTTGTAAACCCTAGAAATGGTTGTGCGTCAAAATCCCAGTAACTGAGCAGATTGTGAAATACTCCCGGCCCGTCTGGACCAACAACCATGCCACGCTCAAAATTGCTTAAATCACCTTTCTTTCCCATTCTGACATTCAGTTTGGAGTTCAGGAGATTGTCTTGACCAGGACCACACCCCTAAATGTATTGAAACAACTGCCATGTGATTGGTTGACTAGATAATTGCATTAATGAGAAATAGAACAGGTGTTCCTAATAATTCTTTAGGTGAGTGTATGCTGTGCTGCTGTTAGTGAAGAAGAATTCATTACAAGATGGAGCTTGCTGTTAGATATTTACATAGTTCACATACCAAAGTGGGTAAAACAATTCACAATGCACAGATGCCAAGTATTATCTCTTTTCTTATTATTGTTTTCTAGCCAATAGAACAATGCCACGAGCCTCAGGGGAGATGCCCCTTCTGATGTCCTTATAAACTACTTTCTTGAATAAATGAGAAATTGTTTTGACCCTACTGAGAGTCAGTGTCATTTCTTCCGTGCATGTAAAATCCTTGGATTACTACCAATTTGGAGCAGTAGAGCAAATGTGATTGACCCTGATTGGGGCATCCTTAACATATTTGCGGTGAATTTTGTTAACAAAATGGCTATTTCATGGCTGCAGAGAACCTTTATAGTGGTCTAGAACACTGTGCCTTGCAGTAACACGCATGGAGAGTCTGCTTTGTTAGTAAAATAATACTGTCAGTCCGTATGACATGCAGATGACAGGCGTCGAACTTAGAATCACTGCACACTTCACTTATTTGGGCCGTCACGGGGCCAAAACTGACCAAATAACTAAAGTATGAACTCAGCCTTACAGGTCGCGCACTTCTTTTACACCGTCATCAGCTGATTCCACATAGATGTCTACAGAACCTGTTCTATTAAATGCTTATACAAGTAGAGCCCCCTGACAAAGTGGAGAGGGTGTCAGCAGTAAGTTTGTGTTGATGTCACTGATTATTTTGCCCTTCCTCTGATCTGTCAGAACAATAACCCACAAAAAATTGAACCTGTCTGTGGAGCATCCACCTTCACTCGGTCAGCATTTGGTCAGTGATCCATCAGTATTGCTAATGCTAAAAAAAAAACAGGAGTGGATCCAAATCAGAGATGACACGTGAATGGAATATTTGCATGTCTTCTGTAGTGATGAGCGGCAGGGGCAATATTTGATTTCGCGATATTTCGCGAATATTTGGATGAATATTCGCCATATATTCGAGAATTCGCAAATTCATGATCTCCAGGCATTATTTTCTTGATTGCCAAAATTCGCCTAAAATACTCGCATAAAAATTCGCATGAACGATTACGAATATATTTTGCGATATTCTAAATATTTGCGAATTCTCGAAGTGCCGATATTCGCGATTAAAATTCACAATTCGAGTATTTGTGATCAACACTAGTCTTCTGTGTTTTGTACACACTCCTGCTTTTGGCTAGCAAATCACAAGCCAATTCTTTTTTTTTACGGGGAAGAAAAAATAAAATTTATTTAACAAACAAGGCATTAACACACATAAAATACAACACAGAAGGAGCAAAACCACAAGATTTAAAAGAGAAACTGAAAAAAAAAAGTTATTCATCAACAAGAATGGATTGACGACCAGTGTTGGGTTGACCACGATGGTAATGCATATTGATCATGAAATGTATGAATTTATGGCTGATAACTGGAGGACAGTCCAGCAAACAAGCCGACTCCAGCTCATTCCTACAGTGCAGGCTACACAATCACAGCTGGAAGGTAACTGGTCAGTACAGGCAACACCCAAAAATCTTCATAAATAAGACTTAGTATGTGCAGATCTCACAGCCGCTGTAACAGAATGGTAAGAAGCAGTATAACATGTAGTAAGCCCTGCAGGGATCATGTCTAAGACATGCAAGACCACCAGGGGGTCCCGAACATTGTGGACAAGGCCCGAGATGAGAGTCGTCCATGTGTTCAGTTCAATGCTGTATGTTATTGATGGCCAGCTGCATGATGAATCACAGCACTCAGATTTGGTAGTCCTTACTGAGAAACTTCACTTTTCCTTCACAATGCGCTGATGCCACAGATGCCGTCAACTTGACGAGCTGGGTTGCTGATAAGTGGATTCTAATGTGTCTGAAGAAATGTGAGTAAAGATTTTGGAATAAATTGTACACTTCCTCCAATGTGACCTCGTCCTTTGATTTATGAATATCATTCCATAAAGTCTTGAAGTCCTCTGTGTGGCTAGCATAAGAAATGTCCATGCAAGGTTCGACGGGCACAGAGAAAACTAGCTCTGTGGCGACACTGATCCAGACATGTCATACCCAGTCCACATCGCTGCTAGCCACGTAAGGTCCTGAGAACTGATCACCAGCTTACCGAAACAACAGTCAAAGTTTATTTGCAACCACGTCCCCACGATAGCCGTGAGCGTCTTGGAGCCGGGAAGAGCGGGAGGCAAGTAAATGTGTTTGGTAACACCTCCAATAGATCGTCCACCTGTGCTTGCCTTGGTGAGTGGAGGCTTGGATGAAATCTGTATGAGCACAGCCAGTGGATCTCTGTCCTTTCCTTTGTGTCCAGATAAACAGGAAAATTTGGCTTTTAGGTCTGAGCCCCCTTCAATTGCAAGCCCCTTCTGTTTTTCGGCAGCTATGTGGGCTGACAGGTGCTTGGAATACTCTTTCAGTCTGGTGTATGAGAAATTATACATTGGTGTCATGCTGTACAGAGTCCATTGTTTTTGAAGGAGCAAAGAAGCCTGTGCCGGATAAAGAATTTCCTCCAAGGGGCTGCACTGCAGGATTTTTCTTTTTGACAAGCTTCGCAAGTGCAGACCTTCGACGTGCACCCCATCGGTTGGTGTTTGCATATCCTTGCGATGAATGATGTTCCCGTTCACTGACTATAAACAGAGATATTGACAGACAAATGTATCAAACTCTGTTGCCATCTTTCTAGGCGCCATGTCTCCAGTCCCCTGACCAGCCAGATTTACCAGCATCTGTTCCAGGGCATAAAGCAGTGGAATGACATCATTCATACCGTACTACAAGAGAATTTTGACTAGAACCTTCAGAATCACAGGTGCACATCCATGAAGCAAACATAACCACAAAAAATAAAATGGCTGCACATCATTCCACATACAAACAATACAGCCAAGAAATGGGGGTCACTTTTATTTGGAATGACCCCCATTTCTTGGCTCTAGTGTTTGTATGTGTAATGGTGTGCAGCCGTTTTATTTTTTGTGATCATTCATACCGTAGTCCTGGCGACTGACAAATAATGTGGCCTTCTCAAAGGGCTTGAGCAAACGGTAGGTGTCACGCATGAGCTGCCACTGGCTGACATCGAAGTTACACAGGGGACTACTCCTGTCCGCTTGGATCATCAAGAAATCGTTGATGGCCTTTCTCTGTTCATATAGTCGGTCCAACATATGGAGGGTGGAATTCCAACGGGTGGAAACGTATCAGCCTATGTTGGGGGATGCCGTTCTGCCGCTGCAACTCAAGGAGGGTGTGCTTTGCGATGTACGAGTGGCTGAAGTGCATGCAAAGTTTCCTGGACATTTTTAGGATGTCTTGCAGATGGGTGGAAGACTTCAGCAACCACTTGACAACCAATTGAACATGTGTGCCATGCAAGGCGCATGGCTCAGCCCTCCTTGACGCAGCGGCGACACCATGTTCTTCCCGTTGTCGGTCACCATGGTTCTGATTTTCAGCGGAGAAAGCCAGGATTCAATTTCTTGCTGAAGGACATGGAGCAGTTCCTCCCCTGTGTAACTCCGTTCACCCAGGCAAACCAGGTACAGAACAGCATGAGAGTGATGAGCGGGGTCACACATGGCTTGCATACACTACATGCCTCCAACATAATTCTTGGATCTCTACATGAAAATAATTAATTTGGTGTAAATCACGAGAGGAGCATAGTTGGAGACATTGAATTCACAAGAGATACAGAGCAGCGGAGTTTGCTTTGAAATAAAAAATTTCACCACTGCGTAATTCGGCCCATACAGCAAATGGGGGGTGTACAATCACCCATCAATTTTCCCCAAAAAAGCCTGTTTCACATAAAAAATTTCACCACTACTTAATTCAGCCCATACAGCAAAAGGTGTACAATCACCCATTAATTTTCCCGCAAAAAACATGTTTGAAATAACAAATTTCACCACTACGTAATTTGGCCCATACAGCAAAAGGAGGTGTACAATTACCCATAAATTTTCCTAAAAAAAAACATGTTTGAAATAAAAAATTTCACCACTACATAATTTGGCCCATACAGCAAAAGGAGGTGTGCAGTCACCCATCAATTTTCTCAAAAAAGCCTGTTTCACATAAAAAATGTCACCACTATGTAATTTGGTCCATACTGCAAAAGGAGGTGTACAATCACCCATCAATTTTCCAAAAAAACCATGTTTGAAATAAAAAAAATTACCACTACGTAATTTGGCCCATACAGCAAAAGGAGGTGTACAATCACCCATCAATTTTCCCCAAAAAGCCTGTTTCGCATAACAAATTTCACCACTATGTAATTCAGCCCATACAGCAATCACCCATCAATTTTCCTGAAATAAAAGTGTTTTAAATAAAAAATTTCACCACTACGTAATTTGGCATATACAGCAAAAGGAGGTGTACAATCAGCCATAAATTTTCCCCAAAAAAGCCTGTTTCACATAAAAAATGTCACCTCTACATAATTCGGCCCATACAGCAAAAAGGGCTTTACCACATATAACTGCACCACTGAACGGCAAATAGGCCCTTATTTTTTTCCACTTTTACACTACACAAGGCTTTTCAACATATAAGTGCAATGCTGAACAGCGAATATATTTTTCTTTTGCCTACAGAGTTCAATGGTTATGGCTTTGCACAGGGGGCAAGAATATATTTCTGATTCTGATGGCTGTCCTGATCTTAAGAAACTGGACTTGGACTCCAAAGCAGAAGCTCTCCTGTCATGTCTTGTGTGCTGTGGAACTCTAATGCAGACGAGCAGATAAAAACACTTGAATATTTTCAACTAACTGAAGCTGCTTGATTTAATTGTGAATAGATGGTGAAGGCAATTTGTGTAAAACATTTCAGACAGCACTCCAATTTTTTATGATGCTTAATTGGTTTTTATTGGCCGAACATGGTGGTACACAAAGCAACGTTTCGGGCACATTAGATGCCCTTCGTCAGGCTGATGTACAAAAATAGAAAAATAGATACATGTAAGTATACGACAATTAAAGGAACATGTTTGACAACAGTTTACATGATTGGTAGTAAAAAAACATATCAACGTGATGGATCATGTCATGGATCCATGGATTTCATCAATTAATTTCACCAGTAGGTATTTATCCGTATTTCATTGGTACATGTTCATCCATAAATTTCATCAATTAATTTTATCAATAATTTCATCAATAATTCTCATCAGTGCTCATCAGTACATCTCATCAGTAGTTCTCATCAATAAATCTCATCAATAAATCTCATCAGTTAATCTTATCAATACTTCTATCACATAGTACAGGGTGGGCCATTTATATGGATACACCTTAATAAAATGGGAATGGTTGGTGATATTAACTTCCTGTTTGTGGCACATTAGTATATGTGAGGGGGGAAACTTTTCAAGATGGGTGGTGACCATGGCGGCCATTTTGAAGTCGGACATTTTGAATCCAACTTTTGTTTTTTCCATAGGAAGAGGGTCATGTGACACATCAAACTTATTGGGACTTTCACAGGAAAAACAATGGTGTACTTGGTTTTAACGTAACTTTATTCTTTCATGAGTTATTTACAAGTTTCTGACCACTTATAAAATGTGTTCAATGTGCTGCCCATTGTGTTGGATTGTCAATGCAACCCTCTTCTCCCACTCTTCACACACTGATAGCAACACCGCAGGAGAAATGCTAGCACAGGCTTCCAGTATCCGTAGTTTCAGGTGCTGCACATCTCGTATCTTCACAGCATAGACAATTGCCTTCAGATGACCCCAAAGATAAAAGTCTAAGGGGGTCAGATCGGGAGACCTTGGGGGCCATTCAACTGGCCCACGACGACCAATCCACTTTCCAGGAAACTGTTCATCTAGGAATGCTCGGACCTGACACCCATATTGTGGTGGTGCACCATCTTGCTGGAAAAACTCATGGAACATGCCAGCTTCAGTGCATAAAGAGGGAAACACATCATCATGTAGCAATTTCGCATATCCAGTGGCCTTGAGGTTTCCATTGATGAAGAATGGCCCCACTATCTTTGTACCCCATATACCACACCATACCATCAATTTTTTTGTTCCAACAGTCTTGGAGGGATCTATCCAATGTGGGTTAGTGTCAGACCAATAGCGGTGGTTTTGTTTGTTAACTTCACCATTCACATAAAAGTTTGCCTCATCACTGAACAAAATCTTCTGCGTAAACTGAGGGTCCTGTTCCAATTTTTGTTTTGCCCATTCTGCAAATTCAGTGCGCCGATCTGGGTCATCCTCGTTGAGATGCTGCAGTAGCTGGAGTTTGTAAGGGTGCCATTTGTGAGTAGCTATTATCTGCCGAAGGGATGTTCGACTAATGCCACTCTCCAGTGACATGCGGCGAGTGCTACGCTGTGGGCTCTTGCTGAATGAAGCTAGGACAGCCATTGATGTTTCTTCATTAGAGACAGATTTCATGCGTCCACATTTTGGCAAATCCAACACTGAACCAGTTTCACGAAACTTAGCAAGCAGTTTGCTAACTGTAGCATGGGAGATGGGTGGTCTCGTAGGGTGTCTTGCATTGAAATCTGCTGCAATGACCCGGTTACTGCAATCACCAGACATCAACACAATTTCTATCCGCTCCTCACTTGTTAACCTTGGCGACATGTCAATGGCTGTAAACAAAGAGAAACTTGTAAATAACTAATGAAAGAATAAAGTTACGTTAAAACCAAGCACACCATTGTTTTTCGTGTGAAATTCCCAATATGTTTGATGTGTCACATGTGACCCTCTTCCTATTAAAAAAACAAAAGTTGGATTCAAAATGGCCGACTTCAAAATGGCCACCATGGTCACCACCCATCTTGAAAAGTTCCCCCCCTCACAATACTAATGTGCCACAAACAGGAAGTTAATATCACCAACCATTCCCATTTTATTAAGGTGTATCCATATAAATGGCCCACCCTGTACATTTAGTTAACAGAGTAAAGAGCGAAGAGCGACCACCAGGGGGCACTGTGGTGCTGAAGCATAATTTACTAAACAATAGTGGAGGGATAGAGCTTTAAAGAAGGTAATAAGGATAAAGCAAATTTTAGAAAAGGTTCAAGACACAAAAGAGAGGTAAGATGCTACATAAGAAAAGCCTGTAGTGATGGGGATAAAAAAAACTGGCTTACCAGAAAATTGTCCACTGGACAGAGGGAAAGAGCCGGCGCTAAAGGGGCATATAGGGCACCATGTTAAATAGGCAAAGGGCGATCCTAATTGGCACGACAGTGGAGCAGGCGCATTGGGCCGCCAATAGCGGCGTACGCATGTAGTAGCCCTATGAATTCCGCCCACAGTGAGTACGTCGGGCAGGGAAGGAGAAGGGAGGGCGCAGAGAGCCGGCTGGCAGAAGAGAGGAGTGGGCGGGTACAGTCGGGAGTGTATAGCCTGCGCATTGAGGCACTGGATGTGCGTGGGGGCCATATTGGATGAGGGCAAGGAAGCCCACAGTGAGAGATGGGACGCACGCAGCGCACTCGGGCTAGGGAAACTATAATAAGCCACATCAAACCAGGTCAAAGGCATAAGGGTGACGGACCTTAAAGGATGGGATAGACCATGTCATCACTGGACAGTGATGTCAGGGTGACGGACTTAGGATGCTGATTGTATATGTCAGACTGAATTAGTACTAGTGCGAAATAATTCACAATTCTCTCAGAGCGACACCAGAGTATGAAAGAAATACATGGACCGTGGGGCGTGCTTCACGGGTGTCGCCACCCGTTATTAGACTGCTCAGGTCCTGTGGGAAAAAACATAAAAATATATATTAGATGGCGGTCATACAGGAAATTTTTTTTTTAGCCATAATTATAACTCCCATTAATCAATACAATAATCTTTGTTAAGTCCATTAGGTTGCAAGGTGTTCAGACGACGGATCCATGACATCTCTCTCTCCTGTAACTGCAGCTCACAGTTGCCACCCGTCTCAAGGGGGGTATCCAGTCAATGACCTGGAAACGCAATTGACTAACGGCATGCTTGTATTCAATAAAGTGTTGAACCAGAGGTGCATTTGTTTTATGGGTACGTATGTTGGATTTGTGTTGGGAGATACGATCTTTGATTTTTTGAGTAGTCTCACCAACATATCCTATCCGCATCGACATTTGATTAGGTAAATAACATAACTGGTATGACAGGAGAAGTGTCCATTTATGTTATATATTCTACCGGTGGTGGGATGTGAAAAGGTGAAGCATTTGGTAATGTTGCCACAATGTGCACAGGATAGGCATGGGTATGTACCCTTGTTGATGGTACCCGTGATCGTGCTTTGTATAATGTTCCTTTAGTTGGAGCCAAGGTCGGACCTGACTAGTTTGTCCCTGATATTTCTCGCCCTTTTGTAAGACATAAGAGGTTTCTCAGAAAATATATTGGGGAAATTACTCAACAGGGTGCGCCAATGTTTATATATAGTATTCTAAATATCCTGACTCAAGTGGGAGAATGTGGTGACACATGGAATGCGCGTGTTCTTGCGGTCATGTTTGCGGAATCTGGGTGTCAGTAGGTCGGATCTGGAGAGATCCTTTGTTCTATTAAGAGGTTTATGAAGAACGTAATCAGGAAACGCTCTCATGAGGAGTTTGTTGGACATGGCTGACAGTCAAGAGTCTATAACACTCGTGTCGGACACTATACGTTTCACCCTCATGAGTTGTGAGCGGGGGAGGGAACGTATTAAACCTGATTGGTGGAAGAAGTTAAATCTTAAAAGGCTATTTTTGTCTGTGGGTTTGGTGTATAAATCTGTTACCAGGGTGTTGTCCCTTACCTTGACAAGAACATCCAAAAATGAGATTTCGGTGTCACTGCAGTCCAGGGAGTGAAAAGTGATCAAATCCTCTTTTGTGCCCTGCCAAATACAAAAGATGTCATCAATATACCTAAACCAGCATTGGACATGTTGGCGGAACATCTGATTGGGATATACTATCTGTTCTTCAAAACGATTCATGTACAGGACAGCGAATATAGGCGCCACATTACAACCCATGGCTGTCCCGGAGATTTGTAGGTAAAATTGGTCTTCAAAAAGGAAATAATTCTGTTTCAGTATAAAGGATAACAAGGACAAGATGAGCTCTTGTTCATCAGTGGACAATTCAGCCTGTTGATGTATAGATTCCCTAACACATTCAATACCTTCCTCCGTAGGGACATTCGTATAAAGGCTGGTGACATCCATGGTGACAAGGAGGCAATCCTTACTGTCAATATGTAGTTCCTTTTATTTTATTCAGGAAATCGGTGGTATCCTGGATGTAGGATCCACCTTTTTGGGCATATGGGCGAAGGAGGTTGTCGAGCATCTTGGCGGCTGTCTGAAAGATAGAATCAAACCCAGAGACAATGGGTCTGCCTGGGGGGTGTTCCCTATTTTTGTGAACTTTAGGTAATGTGTAGATGACAGAAATACGTGGATGTCTGGGGATAAGGTAGTCGGCTACTTTTTATTAATGACATTCTTTATTAGAGCTGTCTCTAAAATGTCAGTTAGTTCTTTGGAACAATCCCTGGTGGGGTCATAGTCTATAGGTAAGTAGACCCTTCGATCCGCAAGTTGTGAGAGGATCTCCTGTCTATAGTCCGTTTTGTTCATGACAACAATCCCTGAGCCTTTGTCAGCCGGCTTGATGATTGTGTCTTTATCATTACATAACTTCTGTAAAGCCTGTGATTGCCCTTTAGACATATTGTGTCTTGATTTGTCAAATATTAGGTCGCACTACTGTGTGGGGTGGCGCAGGATGGGTGCTCTCAGCCAACAGATTCACCCAATCTATAAGCTAAAAACAATATTAAAAAGAAAGGGCTGGGCACTCTCTATATCTGGAGTCAATGGTACTTTTATTCAATAATAAAATATAATATATATAGTAATCACAGTGTTAAAAGTTAAATTAAATAATATATAAATAATGCACAAGTCTGGCCAGACTAAAATAGTACCTACAAACACTTGTACAACCACATAGTTCCTAAACACAATGGTTTTCTTGTAGACCAATCTGCATATAAATTTTCAAATGAGATTTCGGATGAACAAAAGATTTAAATATATAATCACAAGGAAAAAATTCGGATGTATATTCACAAGGAAAAAATTTCAGATATTCGATCCGAATATTCAATCCAATGTCCAACACCTTTTATAGATGAACTTATCCAATTTTCGCTGTAAGCTTGGTTGATCTCTTGAGTCAATATAGTATGGCATCAAAATATATCTGTCGATTATCTGCCGATTATATTTTTCATCACTAAGTGCTTATTCCATTTATAATTGTTTTGTCTACTCACATAACAGGTACACGTAGGCGGCTCCGATCAACAGTCCGCGGCGTCCCGCGTGGTAATCAGAATAAGGTCTTCCGCTATTGCTTGTACGTGTGAGTATCGACTTTGATATGGAGCAAAATTGTGTGATGTATCCAAGATTTGGAAAACTTTTCGACAGATTGTCCTTTGTTATAGCAATATAAAGTTTGACTTACTGGCGCCAGCAATTTCCTTCTAGTCCACAGCTTTGCAAATGCATACGGTGCAATCTCAATGGATTTCCTCCAAACAGAATCAAAGCTGCAAAGGTTAGAAAGGTTGATGCTCCTTATGTTGAATAGGGGGGTCCAGTACCAGACGCGTTTCGGGGCTCTTAGTGGCCCCTTCCTCAGTGGTTGACCTCCCCTCCATAATGTCTCTCATTTTATAGTGGATTCCAGTGTTTTACAAAATAGGAAATGGATCACGTTTTCCTCAAACTCAGTACTGGATTTTAATTATGGGATCTCTTTAAGTAAAACCGTATTATTTTCTACAATGAAGATAGCACATTTCACAGTATTTTTCACTCTGCAGGCTTACTCCATGGTCTACATCATATAGCAACATAAAACGCACCAAAAAACAAAAAAAAAAAAAACGCACATGCGGTATTGATGCGTTTTTGTTGCGTTTTCTTTGAAAATCATGTATTTGGTTATATTAATGTACGCGTGTCTCAAATAAATGTATTCATAAGTATATAATGGTGTAAACATCAAATGCTTAATATCTTCATATTGATCCTCATTATATAGGCTTATACACATCCGTAAATGCTTATGCAGCAAGAAACGCACAATATCGAAAAAAATGCAAATGCGGTATTAATGCGTTTCTAATGCGTTTTCATTGGTAAACCATTGTTTGAATTGTGTGGTACATAGATACTTCATAATATGCATGATACATGGCAATATACATATACAAAGAACATCTAAAAATATCAGAATATATAAACAATATATAAATATATAAAAATACTATAAAAAGTTGTATAAACAATGTTTTAAAAGTTGTTTTAAAAAACGGCCTTCATGTCAGATATAACGATATGGAGCTATCTGTGTTCTCAAAGCATTGGCTTATAAAAATGTCTCAAAACTATGTAAAAATGTCACAAATTTTGCAGACCTCTGTGTTAAAAGACCTAATGTTAGAATACATGTAATATATTGGTCCTCTGCAGCTGGAACTCAGAAGTCATTAATCATTGTTGTAAGTTGTATGTCAAGGGTGGGTGCCAACGGCAGAGGGGGACCGGCCACCTTAAATATGGCACGGTCCCTAGTCGGCCGATGGCATCCACCCCAGGTCCAGTCTACAGAAAGCCAAATAATTCAAACTCAGAGTTAAACCCCAGTGGAAGGAGTGTGTCAAATTTGAAAATCTTTTGTGTCTCCGCTCTTGACATCCTGCCTATGTGGTCCTCTCCCCTCCAATCTCTATGTACCTTTTCAAGGGCTACAAACTTGAGACCCGAAGGATCCTGGTTGTGCATATCTTTAAAGTGACTAGAGAGGGAGTGGTTCTCAAAGCCCTTTTTAATCTTAGCAATATGCTCCGCTATTCTCTTTTTTAATAATCTTTTTGTTCTCCCAATATATTGTAGTCTACAGGGACATTCGATAATGTAAATAACGTCACTTGTATCACAGGATAGGAATTCTTTGATCGTGTGTCTATGTCCATTTGAAGTCGATATTATTTCCATTGTCTTTTTTGGGAAGGACGTGGACTTGCAGTTATTGCACTGTCCACACCTAAAAAAAACTTTGATATCGGCCCATTTTTGTATAGTTTGTACTTTTTCCATTCTCGGTTTAATAGATGGGGCTACCTTAAGGCCCAAATTCGGGGCCTTCGTGAAAGAGATCAGTGGGAATTCTGGCATCATGGCTCCAATAATCTTATCCTTCTGGACCATGTGCCAGTATTTCCCAATGATCTTTTGAATTTTCACGTATTGTTCGTTATATGGTAATATCATCCTAACCTGGTCATCAATAGTTCTTTTTTTAGGTACAGTACTATCATCAAAAAAAGAGCTCCTGTCCATATTGCGGACCCTATCAAGGGTTTCATCAATTATTTTTGAGGGATATTGTTTTACTAAAAATTGTTTCTTCATTCTTGTTGCCTCAACCTCAAATTGTTGGTCCGCTGTGCAGTTCCTTTTTATTCTTCTAAACTGCCCTTGAAGTATATTCAGAAGCCATTTTGGGAGATGACAACTGTTATATAGTATAAAACTATTACGGGCCGTAGGTTTAATAAAAGTACTACATTTTATTGCTTAATCGTCAATTTGGATCTGTAAGTCAAAAAATTCAAGTTTCGTTCGACTAATTTTTGAGGTAGATTTTAGGTTAAAATGATTATTATTAATATCAATTAAGAACTGGTCCAAATTTACTTGGCCTGATTGCCAAATAAAAAATACATCATCGATGTATCTCTGCCAGAGCACCAGGTCTGACCCCAGCCTGGGAGTGATGGTGCTCTCCTCCCAGTTGGCCATAAAAAGATTGGCATAACTGGGGGCAAACCTGGTGCCCATGGCAGTGCCTTGAGTCTGCAAATAAAATTGGCCATTAAAATCTAAATAATTATGCTTGAGAATAAAATCAATTCCTTCAATGATAAAATCTATTTGTGCATTAGGTAGAATCCTATCCTTTAAAAGTGTATCTCTTATTGCATCTTTCCCCTGTTCATGATCGATTACTGTATACAATGACTGTACGTCCAAGGTTCCCATTATCCAATTTGGTTCAACATCTAAATTTTCTACTATCTTTATAATCTGGGTCGTATCTTTCGTATATTATGTTGTTAAATTTACCTTGGGCTGAAGTAATGTATCGATATATTGGGATAAGTTTGCAGTAAGTGACCCAATGCCCGACACTATGGGTCTTCCTGGTGGATCTGCTTTATCCTTATGGATCTTTGGGAGGCAATAAAAAATTGGTGTTCTAGGTTGGTCATTCAGGATAAAAAGGTATTCATCGTCTGTTAAAATGCCTTTCTCCAAACCTCTATCACACAACACCTTCAATTCTTTTTGGAACATCTCAGTCGGGTTTCCTCTGATAGGTTTATATGTATTTGTGTCTGCTAGTTGGCGTAGGCATTCAGCATCGTATCTCTCTTTATCCTGAATAACTATAGAATGCCTACGCCAACTAGCAGACACAAATACATATAAACCTATCAGAGGAAACCCGACTGAGATGTTCCAAAAATAATTGAAGGTGTTGTGTGATAGAGGTTTGGAGAAAGGCATTTTAACAGACGATGAATACCTTTTTATCCTGAATGATCAACCTAGAACACCAATTTTTTATTGCCTCCCAAAGATCCATAAGGATAAAGCAGATCCACCAGGAAGACCCATAGTGTCGGGCATTGGGTCACTAACTGCAAACTTATCCCAATATATCGATACATTACTTCAGCCCAAGGTAAAATTAACAACATCATATACGAAAGATACGACCCAGATTATAAAGATAGTAGAAAATTTAGATGTTGAACCAAATTGGATAATGGGCACCTTGGACGTACAGTCATTGTATACAGTAATCGATCATGAACAGGGGAAAGATGCAATAAGAGATACACTCTTTAAGGATAGGACTCTACCTAATGCACAAATAGATTTTATCATTGAAGGGATTGATTTTATTCTCAAGCATAATTATTTAGATTTTAATGGCCAATTTTATTTGCAGACTCAAGGCACTGCCATGGGCACCAGGTTTGCCCCCAGTTATGCCAATCTTTTTATGGCCAACTGGGAGGAGAGCACCATCACTCCCAGGCTGGGGTCAGACCTGATGCTCTGGCAGAGATACATCGATGATGTATTTTTTATTTGGCAATCAGGCCAAGTAAATTTGGACCAGTTCTTAATTGTTATTAATAATAATCATTTTAACCTAAAATTTACCTCAAAAATTAGTCGAACGAAACTTGAATTTTTTGACTTACAGATCCAAATTGAAGATAAAGCAATAAAATGTAGTACTTTTATTAAACCTACGGCCCGTAATAGTTTTATACTATATAACAGTTGTCATCTCCCAAAATGGCTTCTGAATATACCTCAAGGGCAGTTTAGAAGAATAAAAAGGAACTGCACAGCGGACCAACAATTTGAGGTTGAGGCAACAAGAATGAAGAAACAATTTTTAGTAAAACAATATCCCTCAAAAATAATTGATGAAACCCTTGATAGGGTCCGCAATATGGACAGGAGCTCTTTTTTTGATGATAGTACTGTACCTAAAAAAAGAACTATTGATGACCAGGTTAGGATGATATTACCATATAACGAACAATACGTGAAAATTCAAAAGATCATTGGGATATACTGGCACATGGTCCAGAAGGATAAGATTATTGGAGCCATGATGCCAGAATTCCCACTGATTAGGGATGAGCGAACCCGAACTGTATAGTTCGGGTTCGTCCGAATTTTGGGGTGTTCGTGACACGGACTCGAACCCGAACATTTTTGTAAAAGTCCGGGTTCGAGTTCGGTGTTTGGCGCTTTCTTGGCGCTTTTTGAAAGGCTGCAAAGCAGCCAATCATCAAGCATCATACTACTTGCCCCAAGAGGCCATCACCAGCCTCTATATAAGCTTGGGTCACGTAGCGCTGCACGTCACTTGCTGATACAAGTGTAGGAGAGGTTGCAGCTGCGACGTTAGGGCGAGATTAGGCAGTGATTAACTCCTCCAAAAGACTTCATTCAGTGATCGATCTACAGCTGTGGATCATTGAACTGCTGCTATTCATTTGCTCAGTGTTTTTAGGCTGCCCAGAGCGTTTTTCAGTCACTTTTTTCTGGGGTGATCGGCGGCCATTTTGTGGCTTGTGGAGCGCCAGCACAAGCTGCCACCAAGTACATTTAACCATCAATAGTGTGGTTATTTTTTTGCTATATCCTACATCAGGGTCAAGCTTTCATCAAGTGCATTTAACCATCAATAGTGTGGTTATTTTTTTGGCCATATACTACATCAGGGGCAAGCTGAGCCTGTCACCCAAGTGCATTTAACCATCAATAGTGTGGTTATTTTTTGCTATATCCTACATCAGGGTCAATCTTTCATCAAGTGCATTTAACCATCAATAGTGTGGTTATTTTTTGGCCATATACTACATCAGGGGCAAGCTGAGCCTGTCACCCAAGTGCATTTAACCATCAATAGTGTGGTTATTTTTTGCTATATCCTACATCAGGGTCAAGCTTTCATCAAGTGCATTTAACCATCAATAGTGTGGTTATTTTTTTGGCCATATACTACATCAGGGGCAAGCTGAGCCTGTCACCCAAGTGCATTTAACCATCAATAGTGTGGTAATATTTTGGCTATATCCTACATCAGGGTCAAGCTGTCATCAAGTGCATTTAACCATCAATAGTGTGGTCATTTTTTGGCCATATACTACATCAGGGGCAAGTTGAGCCTGTCACCCAGCGCCTAAAAATAGGCCTCACATTTATATTCATCCAAATCTGTCATTACTGCTTTAGCTGGTCAAGTTATTTAGTGTCCGTCAAAGCACTGTTTTTGTTCTGGGTTGAAATACAATTCCAAATTTTGCAATTCTCAAAATTAGTGGTTTCTGCTGTATCAGGCCTACTTTAAATCTATCCCTAAAATGGTATATTAGATTCAAGGTGCTGATAGGGTAATTCTCAAGAACTTCACACACACGCTACAGTGCAGATCCAAGTCTAATTCTGTGATTAAACGTATACCTGTCACCCAGCGCCTAAAAAATAGGCCTCACATTTATATTCATCCAAATCTGTCATTACTGCTTTAGCTGGTCAAGTTATTTAGTGTCCGTCAAAGCACAGTTTTTGTTCTGGGTTGAAATACAATTCCCAATTTTGCAATTCTCAAAATTAGTGGTTTCTGCTGTATCAGGCTTACTTTAAATCTATCCCTAAAAGGGTATATTAGATTCAAGGTGCTGATAGGGTAATTCTCAAGAACTTCACACACACGCTACAGTGCAGATCCAAGTCTAATTCTGTGATTAAACGTATACCTGTCACCCAGCGCCTAAAAAATAGACCTCACATTTATATTCATCCAAATCTGTCATTACTGCTTTAGCTGGTCAAGTTATTTAGTGTCCGTCAAAGCACAGTTTTAGTTCCTGGTTGAAATACAATTCCCAATTTTGCAATTCTCAAAATTAGTTGTTTCTGCTGTATCAGGCCTACTTTAAATCTATCCCTAAAAGGGTATATTAGATTCAAGGTGCTGATAGGGTAATTCTCAAGAACTTCACACACACGCTACAGTGCAGATCCAAGTCTAATTCTGTGATTAAACGTATACCTGTCACCCAGCGCCTAAAAAATAGGCCTCACATTTATATTCATCCAAATCTGTCATTACTGCTTTAGCTGGTCAAGTTATTTAGTGTCCGTCAAAGCACAGTTTTAGTTCTGGGTTGAAATACAATTCCCAATTTTGCAATTCTCAAAATTAGTGGTTTCTACTGTATCAGGCCTACTTTAAATCTATCCCTAAAAGGGTATATTATATTCAAGGTGCTGATAGGGTAATTCTCAAGAACTTCACACACACGCTACAGTGCAGATCCAAGTCTAATTCTGTGATTAAACGTATACCTGTCACCCAGCGCCTAAAAAATAGGTCTCACATTTATATTCATCCAAATCTGTCATTACTGTTTTAGCTGGTCAAGTTATTTAGTGTCCGTCAAAGCACAGTTTTTGTTCTGGGTTGAAATACAATTCCCAATTTTGCAATTCTCAAAATTAGTGGTTTCTGCTGTATCAGGCCTACTTTAAATCTATTCCTAAAAGGGTATATTAGATTCAAGGTGCTGATAGGGTCATTCTCAATAACTTCACACACACGCTACAGTGCAGATCCAAGTCTAATTCTGTCCGTAAACGTATACCTGTCACCCAGCGCCTAAATAATAGGCCTCAAATTTATATTCAGCTAAATCTGTCATTACTGGTGTGCCTGTATTAGTGTAATACGGTACCTAAATAGATAGCCAGATAGTGTTAGGTGTCTGTAAAAAAAGGCCTGAATTTGAATTCAATACATTGCCCGAATAATATTTTTCTTATTGTGGTGAACGGTAACAATGAGGAAAACATCTAGTAAGGGACGCGGAAATGGTCGTGGTGGTGTTAGTGGACCCTCTGGTGCTGGGAGAGGACGTGGCCGTTCTGCCACAGCCACACGTCCTAGCTGTACCAACTACCTCAGGTCCCAGTAACCGCCAGAATTTACAGCCATATTTGGTGGGGCCCAATGCCGTTCTAAGGATGGTAAGGCCTGAGCAGGTACAGGCATTAGTCAATTGGGTGGCCCGACAGTGCATCCAGCACGTTCACATTATCTCCCACCCAGTCTTCTGCAGAAAGCGCACAGATGGCGCATGAAAACCAAGCCCATCAGTCTGTCACATCACCCCCCATGCATATCAGGAAACTGTCTGAGCCTCAAGTTATGCAGCAGTCTCTTATGCTGTTGAAGACTCTGCTGGCAGGGTTTCCCAAGGGCATCCACCTAGCCCTTCCCCAGCGGTGGAAGACATAGAATGCACTAACGCACAACCACTTATGTTTCCTGATGATGAGGACATGGGAATACCACCTCAGCACGTCTCTGATGATGACGAAACACAGGTGCCAACTGCTGCGTCTTTCTGCAGTTTGCAGACTGAACAGGAGGTCAGGGATCAAGACTGGGTGGAAGACGATTCAGGGAACGATGAGGTCCTAGACCCCACATGGAATGAAGGTCGCGCCACTGACTTTCACAGTTCGGAGGAAGAGGCAGTGGTGAGACCGAGCCAACAGCGTAGCAAATGAGGGAGCAGTGGGCAAAATCAGAACACCCGCCGCCAAGAGACTCCGCCTGCTACTGACCGCTGCCATCTGGGACCGAGCACCCCAAAGGCAGCTTCAAGGAGTTCCCTGGCATGGCACTTCTTCAAACAATGTGCTGACGACAAGACCCGAGTGGTTTGCACGCTGTGCCATCAGAGCCTGAAGCGAGGCATTAACGTTCTGAACCTTAGCACAACCTGCATGACCAGGCACCTGCATGCAAAGCATGACTGCAGTGGAGTAAACACCTTAAAAACAAGGAAGTCACTCAGGCTCCCCCTGCTACCTCTTCTGCTGCTGCCGCCTCGGCCTCTTCTGCTGCTGCCACTGCCTCGGCCTCTTCCTCCGCCTCTGGAGGAACGTTGGCACCTGCCGCCCAGCAACATGGGATGTACCACCAACACCACCACCTGCGTCACCAAGCATCTCAACCATGTCACACGGCAGCGTTTCAGCTCTCCATCTCACAAACATTTGAGAGAAAGCGTAAATTCCCACCTAGCCACCCTCCATCCCTGGCCCTGAATGCCAGCATTTCTAAACTACTGGCTATGAAATGCTGTCATTTAGGCTGGTGGACACAGACAGCTTCAAAAAGCTCATGTCGCTTGCTGTCCCACAGTATGTTGTTCCAGCAAGAGAGCCGTGCCTTCCCTGCACAACCAAGTTTCGATAAAATCAAGTGTGCACTGCGCAACGCCATTTGTGGCAAGGTCCACCTAACCACAGATACGTGGACCAGTAAGCACGGCCAGGGACGCTATATCTCCCCAACTGCACACTGGGTAATGTAGTGGCGGCTGGGGCCCAGGCGGAGAGCGGTTTGGCGCACGTCCTTCCGCCGCCAAGGATCGCAGGGCAACATTCTTTGCCTCCTGTCTCCTCCTCCGCCTACTCAGCTTCCTCCTCCTCTTCTTCCACCTGCTCATCCAGTCAGCCACACACCTTCACCACAACTTCAGCACAGCCCGGGGTAAACGTCAGCAGGCCATTCTGAAACTCATATTTTTGGGGACAGGCCCCACACCGCACAGGAGTTGTGGCGGGGTATAGAACAACAGACCGACGAGTGGTTGCTGCCGGTGAGCCTCAAGCCCGGCCTGGTGGTGTGCGATAATGGGCGAAATCTCGTTGCAGCTCTGGGACTAGCCGATTTGACGCACATCCCTTGCCTGGCGCATGTGCTGAATTTGGTGGTGCAGAAGTTCATTCGCAACTACCCCGACATGTCAGAGCTGCTGCATAAAGTGCGGGCCGTCTGTTCGCGCTTCCAGCGTTTACATCCTGCCGCTGTTCACCTGTCTGCGCTACAGCGTAACTTCGGCCTTCCCGCTCACCGCGACGTGCCCACCAGGTGGAACTCCACCTTGCACATGCTGGACAGACTGTGCGAGCAGCAGCAGGCCATAGTGGAGTTTCAGCTGCAGCACGCACGGGTCAGTCGCACTGCGGAACAGCACCACTTCACCACCAATGACTGGGCCTCCATGCGAGACCTGTGTGCCCTGTTGCGCTGTTTCGAGTACTCCACCAACATGGCCAGTGGCGATGACGCCATTATCAGCGTTACAATACCACTTCTATGTCTCCTTGAGAAAACACTTAGGGCGATGATGGAAGAGGAGGTGGCCCAGGAGGAGGAGGAGGAAGAGGGGTCATTTTTAGCACTTTCAGGCCAGTCTCTTCGAAGTGACTCAGAGGGAGGTTTTTTGCAACAGCAGGGCCAGGTACAAATGTGGCCAGACAGGGCCCACTACTGGAGGACGAGGAAGACGAGATGAGGAGGAGGTGGAGGTTGATGAGGATGAAGCATGTTCACAGCGGGGTGGCACCCAACGCAGCTCGGGCCCATCACTGGTGCATGGCTGGGGGGAAACGCAGGACGATGACGATACGCCTCCCACAGAGGACAGCTTGCCCTTACCTCTGGGCAGCCTGGCACACATGAGAGACTACATGCTGCAGTGCCTGCGCAACGACAGCAGAGTTGCCCAAATTTTAACGTGTGCGGAGTACTGGGTTGCCACCCTGCTGGATCCACGGTACAAAGACAATGTGCCCACCTTACTTCCTACACTGGAGCGTGATAGGAAGATGCGCGAGTACAAGCGCACGTTGGTAGACGCGCTACTGAGAGCATTCCCAAATGTCCCAGGGGAACAAGTGGAAGCCCAAGGCGAAGGCAGAGGAGGAGCAGAGGTCGCCAACGCAGCTGTGTCACGGCCAGCTCCTCTGAGGGCAGGGTTAGCATGGCAGAGATGTGGAAAAGTTTTGTCACCACGCCACAGCTAACTGCACCACCACCCTGATACGGAACGTGTTAGCAGGAGGCAACATTTCACTAACATGGTGGAACAGTACCTGTGCACACCCCTCCACGTACTGACTGATGGTTCGGCCCCATTCAACTTCTGGGTCTCCAAATTGTCCACGTGGCCAGAGCTAGCCTTTTATGCCTTGGAGGTGCTGGCCTGCCCGGCGGCCAGCGTTTTTTCTGAACGTGTATTCAGCACGACAGGCGGCGTCATTACAGACAAACGCAGCCGCCTGTCAACAGCCAATGTGGACAAGCTGACGTTCATAAAAATGAACCAGGCATGGATCCCACAGGACCTGTTTATCCCTTGTGCAGATTAGACATTAACTACCTCCCTTAACAATATATTATTGTACTCCAGGGCACTTACTCATTCAATCCTATTTTTATTTTCATTTACCATTATATTGCGGTGGCAACCAAAGTTGAATTAACCTCTCCTCTGTCTGGATGCCGGGGCCTAAAAATATCTGACAGTGGCCTGTTTCAGTGGTGGGTGACATGAAGCCTGATTCTCTGCTATGACATGAAGACTGATTCTCTGCTGACATGAAGCCTGAATCTCTGTTATGGGACCTCTCTCCTCTGTCTGGGTGCCGGGCCTAAAAATATCTGACAGTGGCTGTTCCAGTGGTGGGTGACATGAAGACTGATTTTCTGCTATGACATGAAGACTGATTCTCTGCTGACATGAAGCCTGAATCTCTGTTATGGGACCTCTCTCCTCTGCTGGGTGCCTGGGCCTAAATATGTGACAATGACTGTTCCAGTGGTGGGTGACGTGAAGCCTGATTCTCTGCTATATAGAGATAATCCACGGCACACCAATGTCTTTTGCTTTGCAAATTTATTATTGGTACAAAAAGTATTCATAGATTTTTTCATAGATTTTTTCATAGATTTTGTCATATTCACAAAATCTATGAAAAAATTATGAATACTTTTTTGTACCAATAAAATTTGCAAAGCAAAAGACATTGGTGTGCCGTGGATTATCTCTATATACTCTGCGACTGAAGTCCTCTGCGAGCACCCACCATTATATTCAGGTGTGCGGACTCCACAATTTCCTCAATTGATTCTCTGCTATGACATGAAGACTGATTCTCTGCTAACATGAAGCCTGAATCTCTGTTATGGGACCTCTCTCCTCTGTCTGGGTGCCTGGGCCTAAAAATATCTGACAGTGGCCTGTTCCAGTGGTGGGTGACATGAAGCCTGATTCTCTGCTATGACATGAAGACTGATTCTCTGCTGACATGAAGCCTGAATCTCTGTTATGGGACCTCTCTCCTCTGTCTGGGTGCCGGGGCCTAAATATATGACAATGGACTGTTCCAGTTTTGGGTGACGTGAAGCCTGATTCTCTGCTATGACATGAAGACTGATTCTCTGCTGACATGAAGCCTGATTCTCTACTATGGGACCTCTCTCCAATTGATATTGGTAAATTTTTATTTATTTAATTTTTATTTTAATTCATTTCCCTATCCACATTTGTTTGCAGGGGATTTAACTACATTTTGCTGCCTTTTGCAGCCCTCTAGCCCTTTCCTGGGCTGTTTTACAGCCTTTTTAGTGCCGAAAAGTTCGGGTCCCCATTGACTTCAATGGGGTTCGGGTTCGGGACGAAGTTCGGGTCGGGTTCGGATCCCGAACCCGAACATTTCCGGGAAGTTCGGCCGAACTTCTCGAACCCGAACATCCAGGTGTTCGCTCAACTCTACCACTGATCTCTTTCACGATGGCCCCAAATTTGGGCCTTAAGGTAGCCCCATCTATCAAACCGAGAATGGAAAAAGTACAAACTATACAAAAATGGGCCGATATCAAAGTTTTTTTTAGCTGTGGACAGTGCAATAACTGCAAGTCCACGTCTTCCCAAAAAAGGCATAGACACACGATCAAAGAATTCCTATCCTGTGATACAAGTGACGTTATTTACATTATCGAATGTCCCTGTAGACTACAATATATTGGGAGAACAAAAAGATTATTAAGAAGAGAATAGCGGAGCATATTGCTAAGATTAAAAAGGGCTTTGAGAAACCACTCCCTCTCTAGTCACTTTCAAGATATGCACAACCAGATCCTTCGGGTCTCAAGTTTGTAGCCCTTGAAAGGTACATAGAGATTGGAGGGGAGGGGACCACATAGCAGGATGTCAAGAGCGGAGACACAAAAGATTTTCGAATTTGACACACTCCTTCCAATGGGGTTTAACTCTGAGTATGAATTATTGGCTTTCTGTCGACTGGACCTGGGGTGGATGCCATCGGCCGACTAGGGACCGTGCCATATTTAAGGTGGCCGGTCCCCCTCTGCCGTTGGCACCCACCCTTGACATACAACTTACAACAATGATTAATGACTTCTGAGTTCCAGCTGCAGAGGACCAATATATTACATGTATTCTAACATTAGGTCTTTTAACACAGAGGTCTGCAAAATTTGTGACATTTTTAAATAGTTTTGAGACATTTTTATAAGCCAATGCTTTGAGAACACAGATCGATCCATATCGTTATATCTGACATGAAGGCCGTTTTTTAAAACATCTTTTAAAACATTGTTTATGCAACTTTTTATAGTATTTTTATATATTTATATATTGTTTATATATTCAGATATTTTTAGATGTTCTTTGTATATGTATATTCCCATGTATCATGCATATTATGAAGTATCTATGTACCACACAACTCAAACAATGGTTTACCAATGAAAATGCATTAGAAACGCATTAATACCGCATTTGCATTTTTTCTATATTGTGCGTTTCTTGCTGCATAAGCATTTACGGATGTGTATAAGCCTATATAATGAGGATCAATATGAAGATATTAAGCATTTGATGTTTACACCATTATATACTTATTTTTTTTTTTTTTTTTTAATATCTTTATTACTTGAAGTATATAAAAGAACAGAGAATTACAGTACAAAAGTATTTTTTTTTTTTTTTCCTTTTTTTCTTTCCCCTTGCCCCCGTAACCACCCCCCTCCCCATACCTGTGGTGCGTCAGAAAAAAAAAAAAAAAAAAAAAGAAAAAAAAAAAAAAAAGAGTTTATCCAAACTAATCAAGTCCTCCAACCGCCCCATATCTTGATCCACTTCTCCTCAGCTTCCCTCTGTTTGTACATAATTTTCTCATAGTTTTTTACCTTGTTAGTTGGTTTATCCATGTATTTATCTCTGGAGTATATCGAGCAAACAGGTCCGACTGACCAAAACTCTGGCCAACATCAGTATTCTGCCTAGGAAAATCTTTTGGTACTTATGGTTATTTATTTTGGAAAGATCGTTAAGCACAAACACTTGTGGTTCAAGAGGAATTCGTATTTTTAATTTGTGGCGGATGAAGTTGTGAATACTGTTCCAGTATTTTATAAGTTCTGGGCACGTCCAGATCATATGAAAATAATCCGCACCTAAGGTGTCACATTTAGGGCAGTTAGACGTGTCTCTTAATCCACATTTATTCATCCATAAAGGGGTAACATATAGTCTGTGACAAATATTAAAATGTACTAGCACATGGTTAAAGTTCTGGGATAGTGAACCTAGATTCCCAAAAATATTCTCCCACCCTTCTATTTGTATATTCGGACAGTCCATCTCCCACGCTCTTTGTCCTGGTGATTGTGTATCACTAAATCGTGCCTTAAGTAATAGTTTATATATATTTGAAATCTTCATTCTATGCGGTGTCCCCCCTACCCAATCATTCAAAAAAGATGAACTATCTATATCCAACACAGATTTATCATCCAAACTGGATAATGCTGAACGCAGTTGAAAATATCTAAACCATGAAACATTTTCTATATTATGTGATATCTCTGTAAATGACTTAATCTCTCTATCCTTAATTACCTGTGAAATATACAGAATTTTATTTTTTTGCCAAAATGTGTCAGCTGCAATATCATCTAACCTTTGGAGGTGCAGATTATGCCAAAGAGGCGTAAATGTAAGTGAACCCTTTACCTTCAACCATGTCCTAGTAGTAGCCCACACTTTCAGGAGTAATTTTATAGTCTCGCTATAGCCCTGCTCATGGCTCCTCAATAGCCCAGATTCCAGAAGAGTGAATATATTACCATGAACGTGGCTACCCACTATTTTCCCTAAACATGCACTACTTTCTGATTCATAGCACATCAATAGCTGGGTAGCAATGAAATAGCCTTTAAAGTAAGGGAGATTTAAACCCCCGCACTCCAATGATTTATACAAATGTTCTAACTTTATTCGCACTCGTTTTCTTCCCCATATTAGATCATTAATTATTCTTTCCATAAGTTTAAAATATTTATCCTGTATCCAAATGGTGTATTCCTAAGCACATAAAGAGTTGTGGTAGTATCACCATTTTGACCAATGAAACTCGGTCAGCTTAGACAGGGGGAGTCTCAACCAGATCCCTATTTTAGCTCTAATCTTTGTCACCATGGGGATCAGATTAAGTTGTAGAAAATTTTGAACCCTGGATGAGATAATCAAACCCAGATACTGAAAAGAGTCAACGATATCCAGCTGCGTCACATGAACCTCTTTCTGTGACAGGGGGTCTATTGGCATCAAACTGGTCTTAGACCAGTTTATAAGAAACCGGACACCTCCACCGAATGACTTAACCATTTGAATAATTCTGGGGAGAGTTGTTTCCGTATGGTCTATAAAAAAAAGAACATCATCCGCGTATAAGGAAATACGGTCCTGCGCTCTAGCGTACCAAATCCCTTGACTTGATAATCCTGCCTGATGGCCAGCGCAAGAGGTTCAATATAAATATCAAATAGCAATGGGGATAGTGGGCAGCCCTGACGCGTCCCTCTATTTAAATCAAAGCTAGTTGTCAGGATTCCATTAAGACTCAATTTTGCGCTGGGGGATCTGTACAGCAATTTCAGAATGCCTATGAATCTTTCCCCAAAGCCCATCCTTACCAGAATCTTCCAGAGGAATCGCCACTCCACCCGGTCAAAGGCCTTAGAGGCATCCAGTGACAGGATGGAGCGAGCGGTCCCTCCAGGGGCCTGGATATTAGCAAAGAGCCGATGGAGATTGTGGTGTGTGCCCTTATTTGGAATAAAGCCATTCTGATCCGGATGGACAATGGAGGAGATAACCCCTGAAAGCCTTGTGGCAAAAATCCTCGCAAAGAGCTTTACATCTGCGTTGAGCAGTGAGATTGGTCTATATGTTTCTAGATCTACGGGGTCTTTACCTTTTTTTGGAATTAATGTTATTACGGCTTCCAACATTGAATCTGGTAGCTTCCCGTCCTCCACTGAATCAGAAAGGACCTCCAGCAGTCTGGGGAAAATAAGGTCCCCATATTTATTGTAGAATTCAAATGGAAGTCCGTCTGGGCCAGGGGTGGAATTGGCCGAAACATAGTTTAATCGCTCCCTCAAGTTCCTGTATTGAGACATCCAATTCCAGTGCTTTCTTTTGCGCTTCCGAGATAGTTGGAAAAGAAATGTCATCAAGATAGGCATCCATCTTATCATCTGTGATATTTAGATCAGCTTTATACAAATCCAAAAATAGTCCACAAAAGCCTTCTCTACAGGGCCCTGCCCGCTGACCATCTTACCATTGACCAATCTAATATTATCTATATATTTTTTGGATTGTTGCTTGAGATTATTCTGGCCAAAAGTTTACCAGGTCGCCCAGATTCCACAAAATATTTTTGCCCTTTAAAGAAAAGGCTCTGTTGGGCCTTGTCCAATAAAAAGTTGGAGTATGCTTGTGTGGCCGTTTGCATACTTTCTCTGTTCTCCTCCGTCTTATTCATATAAAAGGATTGTGTCGCCATTGATGCGAGTTTCTTCCAGATTTTTCTGTTTTTTCCCATACTCCTTTCTAAGGTTCGCAATATTACTGACCATTATTCCCCTCATGTATGCCTTAAATGTATCCCATACCACTTGGATTTTTACTGAGCCGTAGTTGTTATCCCAAAATCGACAAATTTCCTTCTGAATTGTTTCGTGTGTCTTAATTACTGTTAACCAGTAAGGGTTTAGTCTAAAAGGGGGTTTTTGTGTGTGTCTTTCCTGAGTTAAACAGAGTTCAAGGAGTAGCGGTGAATGGTCCGAAATTGACCTTGTTTCATATTTCATTCGTTTTGCGAATTTCACATATTTACTATTTATCAATGCTAGATCTATTCTAGACATAGATTTACCTGATTTACTGAAGCATGAAAAGGCCCTTTTCCCCTGTCCTAGATGTCCCCACACATCTTCAAAGTCCGCCTCAGAACAAAACCGTGCCAGGGGAGATCCCTGAATCGGGCTATCTCTCCTGACACTTGTAGAGACCCTGTCACGCAGAGGATCAATGACACAGTTGAAGTCGCCAATAATCGTTGTTGGACACTCTGGCCATTTATCCATAAACAATAACAAAGAATTAAGAACCAAAAAGGAAAATGGCGGCGGGATATAGACAAAAGCCAAGATACATGTCTTCCCCCTTAATTTACAGTACAAAAAGATAAATCTCCCCTGACGGTCGACAGAGGATGCCTCGCAGGCGAAATCAATCTGTCTATGTATCAAGACAGTCACACCTCTAGAGTGGCTGGAAAAGGTAGAATGATACGTGTGCGCAGCCCATCCCCTGCCGACCACCCTAGAGGTCTCTTCAGTAAGATGAGTTTCTAGCAAACATACTATTGCTGGTAGGTGAACCTGTATCAAATCAAAGATCGCTTGTCTTTTTCCTCTATCCCCCAATCCACGTATATTCCAGGCAAGGATTCTAGTTGTCATTATCAAAAGCGGTTAGAGAGAAAAAAAAAAAAATAAATAAATAAATAAATAAATAAATAAATAAATAAACTTGACGCACCACAGCCCATCTCCCACCCCAAACCCCACACCCCATCCCCCCATATAGGTAATCCACCACGTATTGTAGTAGATTTCTCTCCTATGACCATCCCTCCCGCACTCCCCACACTCGGCCCTCCCCATTAGAAAGAAGAAGATAAAGAAAAAGAAAAAGGGGGCAGTTGGGGGTATAGACCCCCCGTAGCGGTTATTGTTCCCACCAAATTCTGCAACTATTAAGTCACTGATCATTTTGTTCGAGCCAGTCCGCGGCTTTTTCTGGAGTATCAAAAAATAGAGTTATATACTTATGAATATATTTATTTGAGACATGCATACATTAATATAACCAAATACATGATTTTCAAAGAAAACGCAACAAAAACGCATCAATACAGCATATGCGTTTTTTTTGTTTTTTGTTTTTGGTGCGTTTTATGTTGCTATATGATGTAGACCATGGAGTAAGCCTGCAGAGTGAAAAATACTGTGAAATGTGCTATCTTCATTGTAGAAAATAATACGGTTTTACTTAAAGAGATCTCATAATTAAAATCCAGTACTGAGTTTGAGGAAAACCTGATCCATTTCCTATTTTGTAAAACACTGGAATCCACTATAAAATGAGAGACATTATGGAGGGGAGGTCAACCACTGAGGAAGGGGCCACTAAGAGCCCCGAAACGCGTCTGGTACTGGACCCCCTGATTCAACATAAGGAGCATCAAACTTTCTAACCTTTGCAGCTTTGAACCTGTTTGGAGGAAATCCATTGAGATTGCACCGTATGCATTTGCAAAGCTGTGGACTAGAAGGAAATTGCTGGCGCCAGTAAGTCAAACTTTATATTGCTATAACAAAGGACAATCTGTCGAAAAGTTTTCCAAATCTTTGGATACATCACACAATTTTTCTCCATATCAAAGTCGATACTCACACGTACAAGCAATAGCGGAAGACCTTATTCTGATCACCACGCGGGACGCCGCGGACTGTTGATCGGAGCCGCCTACGTGTACCTGTTATGTGAGTAGACAAAACAATTATAAATGGAATAAGCACTTAGTGATGAAAAATATAATCGGCAGATAATCGACAGATATATTTTGATGCCATACTATATTGACTAAAGAGATCAACCAAGCTTACACCGAAAATTGGATAAGTTCATCTATAAAACATATTGTGTCTTACCTTCATAGAGGATGCCTTCTTTTCTAGTGTTTTAAGGTCCTGTAGTACATGAGAAATGTAGTTTTCCACTGCCTCATATCTTTTTGGAGGTACGAAGTGGTTTGGTGGTTTGCAGTTCTTGGTGCGGTCCTGGAAAGGTGTAATGGTGTCTTGGTTGTCCATGGTCCAGGTGGGTCTCTCGATTTCGATGTATGTCCGTAGTCTGATTGCTCTAAAGAACGTTGACATTTCTTTGTCCAGGAGAGAAGGGTTAGTGAAATTGGTTGGGGCAAATCCTAGGCCCAGATTCAATGTGGATATTTCGTCATTCGTCAGTAATTTATTTGATAAGTTAATTACCAAGTTGTTGGAACTAACCTGGCTTGTGTTGATGTTCATGTTTAGTTCCTGTGTGTAGATCTGGTTCCGATTGGTTCTCTCAATTGTTGATAGTAACCTTGTCCCCTTCCTCTTATGTTTCATGCCTGCCCTCCTTAACGGACTCCTCGTCTGGTTCTCGAAGGGCGTCTTTCTAAAAAATCTATCTCACCACTGGGGCTGGATGATCCTGACGTTTGTGTGGTAGTAGGTCTGGGTGGTGGATAATTTTGGGCCACTGTACGATATATTTGATTTGTTGCGTAATCTTGGACGTCTCCCAAGAAATTGGATCTCTTGCGGTCCTCCAAGTTTCACTTAAAGAAGTTATCTTTTTGTAATGATATTATTCCTGATTGTCACTGCTTCTTCTGCGGATAGTTCTTGTAGCATGTTCTGTTCCAGGGAATTAATCTCTTCTTTAGTTTTCCTGAGCTCTGTCCTGGCGCGTTCTAAAGTGAGAAGGATGATGTCAAAGATTCCTTGTTAAGAATCCTTTCAAATTGGAGACAAAATTCTGAATCTTCTGAGAACAGTGTGGGCCGTAAGTTGGAATGAAGGCCTCTTGGGATAATTTTCTTCTTATAATATTCGGCTGGCGTGACCTTATGCAGTTCCAGTGATATGGATTTCTTATGAACGTTTTCCAGTGAGTAAATAGAAACTCTTTGGTTAGTATTTGATAAATATTCGTTAGAAGCCGTAACAGACGATGTGATTCTTCTCGCGTCATCTTCCGAAAACGAGAAAACTCCACTATTGTCACGTTGTGAGCTTGTGTTTAAGAACGATATTTGACGTTAGATGATGATATATGGTTAACCAGAGATGGTGCACGTGAATCTGTGCTGGAGTATACGTCAATATGATAATCCTAGTTGATCACAGCACTCTGTCTATTCTGGCTGGTGTGGGTGCTCGTCAGGGGTTTGCTCCTGGCTCCACCTCCAATTCATGTAAAAAAAATTCAGACAGCACTCCAATTTTTTATGATGCTTAATTGGTTTTTATTGGCTGGACATGGTGGTACACAAAGCAATGTTTCGAGCACATAGGATGCCCTCCGTCAGGCTGATGTACAAAAATAGAAAAATAGATACATGTAAGTATACAACAATTAAAGAAACATGTTTGACAACAGTTTACATGATTGGTAGTAAAAAACTTATTAACATGATGGATCATGTCATGGATCCATGGATTTCATCAATGAATTTGACCGGTAGGTATTTATCCGTATTTCATTGGTATATGTTCATCCATAAATTTCATCCATAAATTTTATCAATAAATTTCATCAATAATTTCATGTCCTGGACATGACAGACTCCGCACCAGTTCACTATAGTGTGAATTACACACATTGTCTCCTTCTGCGTCTGCCTTCCTGCTACCAATTCTCCCTCTTCCAATACTGTGGCTTAGGTAAGTTCAATGGGTCCTTACATAAGTAATTGCTGTTTTCTTATGCCAGTATCTTAGGCTACCTACCCGTTATACCAGCTGAACAGTTTATGTTACCAAGTCTTGACTATCACCAAATATGGTCCATTTTTGCCCCAGCCTACCTATGAGAGGAGTATACCCTACAAACCTCCAGTCCGGTCCTCATAATTGTCTCACTGGTTGATGACTTCACCTGTTATATACATACTGCTCTGATGTGACATCTATGTAGAATCTGATATACCTGATCGTATCTGACTACCTCCTTGATATCATGCTTTGTTATGCTGTTAATATATACATTTTTACTGACTCATGGTCATTGTACATGAGATACATCTTAAAAAATGTTGATCCAGAGGAAGGTAAAAGAAACTGTGAGGTAGAAGCCAATTTTCCCCACTTAAGGGGGGAAAATTTCCTTCCCGACTCCAATAAGGCAATCAGAATAACTCCCTGGATCCACAACCCCTCTCTAGTAGCTATAGCCTGTAATATTATTACACTACAGAAATTCATCCAAGCCCCTCTTGAGTTCGTTCATTGTACTCACCATCACCACCTCCTCAGGCAGAGTTCGATAGTCTCACTGCTCTTACCGTAAAGAATCCTTTTCTATGTTTGTGTACAAACCTTCTTTCCTCCAGATGTAGAGGATGTCCCCTCATCACAGTCACAGTCCTGGGGATAAATAGGAGAGATCTCTGTACTGCCCCCTGATATATTTATACATAGTAATTCGATCTCCCCTCAGTCGTCTTTTTTCTAAAGTGAATAGCCCTAATGTTGATAATCTTTCAGGGTACTGTAGTTGCCCCATTCCAGTTATTATTTTAGTTGCCCTCCTCTGAACCCTCTCCAGCTCTGCTATGTCTGCCTTGTTCACAGGAGCCCAGAACTGTACACAGTACTCTATCTGTGGTTTGACTAGTGATTTGTAAAGTGGTAGGACTATGTTCTCATCATGGGCATCTATGCCCCTTTTGATACAACCCATTAACTTAATGGCCTTGGCAGCAGCTGCCTGACACTGTTTTTTACTGCTTAGTTTGCTGTTTATTAAAATTCCTAGGTCCTTTTCCATGTCAGTGTTACCGAGTGTTTTACCATTTAGTATGTACGGGTGATTTGCATTATTCCTTCCCATGTGCATAACCTTAAATTTGTCAGTGTTAAACCTCATCTGCCACTTCTCTGCCCAAGCCTCTAATCTATCCAGATCCACCTGGACCCCTGAGGTACTCCGCTAGTGACAGTGACCCAATCTGAGTGTGTACCATTAATAGCCACCCTCTGTTTTCTATCATTGAGCCAGTTACTTACCCACATACATACAGACGTTTTCCCCCAGTCCGAGCATTCTCATTTTATATACTAACCTTTTATGTGGTACAGTGTTAAATGCTTTGGAAAAGCCCAGATATACGACATCCATTGATTCGCCGCTGTCAAGTCTAGAACTTACCTCCTCATTAGTTATGAGCGGGAGGTGCCATATTCGATTTCGACGAAATTCTCAAATATTCGCTAGAATATTCGTCTCATATTCGTCTAAATCGAATATTCGGCATTATTCTAGTTATCGCGATTAATATGCGATTTAAATAATTGCGTATTGCGATTTTAACTTAAGGCAACTTTCCTATTGGTTTGATATCTAGAATTAGCGAAGATGACGAATATGACGAATGTATTCGTCATATTCCTCAAAACGAAGATAACAAAATATTCTCCATCTTCGTTTTATCTCTATATTCGTCAACTTCGCTAATTCTAGCAATCAAATAGGAAAGTTGACTAGAGACAGCTAAGTTTTTAATTCGCTATGCAATAATATTACTTTGCTTTTTTTAAATAAATAGAATGATTATAGTACTTGATAATTATTATAATTATTTTATTTATTAAAAAAAAAAGCAAAGTAATATAATCGCATAGTGAAATAAACACAGCTGTCTCTATAGTCAACTTTCCTATTTGATTGCTAGAATTAGCGAAGTTGACGAATATGGAGCTAAAACGAAGATGGAGATTATTTCGTTATCTTCATTTTGAGGAATATGACGAATACATTCGTCATATTCGTCATCTTCGCTAATTCTACCAAGCCAACCATAGTAAACCAGGTCTAAATTGAAATCGCAATGCGATTACTTCAAGTTATATTAATCGCATTGCGATTTCAACTTTGCACTGCTATATTCCATATTCGTTAACTTCGTTAATTCTGGCAAGCTGACCCATTAGAAACCCAGCTCTAAGTTGAAATCGCAATCCGATTACTTTAAGTTATATTAATTGCATTGCGATTTCAACTTAATTCTCACATCCGACAGTACATTTTAGTATGGAGGTGTTCCCATGAGCACGGAAGTCGTCAGAAGCGACAACGGGCACTGACTGGAGCAGCCAGGAAGCCAGGAATCCTCAGAACAGGTAAGAACTACTTTTGGGAAGTGCGAAAGAAAAAAATATAACAATTAAAATAAAAATTAAAATAATATTCAAAATAACGAATTTATAGCGCTATATTTGAAATATTTGCGAATTATCGAAGTGCCGATATTCGCTAAAAAAATTTGCTATTCGAATATTCGCGCTCAACACTATTTCTCATAGAAACTGATTAAATTAGTTTGACATGACCGATCCCTCATGAAGCCATGCTAATATGATGTTATTTGTTGGTTTTCATTGAGATCCTCCAAGATAGCATCTCTTAGAAAACCTTCAAACAGTTTACCCACAACAGATGTTAAACTTACCGGCCTATAGTTTCCGGGGTCTTTTTTTGCACCATTTTTGAATATTGGCACCACATTTGCTATGTGCCAATCATGTGGAACACTCCCTGTCAGTATAAAGTCTGTAAATATCAGAAATAAGGGGCTGGCTATGACATTACTTAATTCTCTTAGGTTACGGGGGTGTATGCCATCTGGCCCTGGTGATTTGTCTATTTTAATATTTTTAAGTCGCTGTTGTACTTCTTCCTGGGTCGGACAGGGCAATTTTAATGGGGAATTTACTTTTACATTCTGCATTTCATCTGACAGTTTATTTTCCTAAGTGAATACAGTGGAGAAAAAAAATATTTAATTGCTTTCCTGTCTCCTTGTCGCTTTCTGCAACTCCCCCCCTCATTGCTCTGTAGAGGGCCGACACTTTCAGATTTATACTTTTTACCATTTACATAATTGAAGAACATTTTAGGGTTAGTTTTGCTCTCTTTGGCAATCAATCTCGCGATCTCTAGTTTGGCTGCTTTTATTTGTTTCTTACATATTCTATTTTTTTCCTTATAGTTTTTCAGTGCTTCCTCACTACCCTCCTGTTTTAGTGATTTAAATGCTTTCTTTTTGTCATTTATTGCTTTCTTTACAGTTCTATTTATCCACATTGGTTTCTTCTTGTTTCTTAACCTTTTATTCCCATAAGGTATGTACCTCTTACAATTAGATTTTAGGATGCTTTTAAAAATATTCCATTTTGTGGCTGTATTTTTATTTTTGAGGACTTTGTCCCAGTTAGTTAGGCCTATGGCCTCTCTTAGTTGGCTAAAGTTAGCTTTTTTCAAGTTTGGTATTTTTGTTCCTCCCTGTAGAAACCCTTTTTTGAAGGATAATTGGAAGGTTATTAATTTATGGTCACTATTTCCCAGGTGTCCCCCAACCTGCACATCTGTTGTTCTGTCAGGTCTATTGGTTAATACTAAGTCCAGTATGGCTGTCCCTCTAGTCGGGTCCTGAACCAGTTGGGAAAGGTAATTGTCTTTGGTTATTGCCAAGAACCTGTTTCCTTTATGAGATGTACAGCTATTGGTTTATGATATGAATTTTGCTGCAAGTTAAATAAAAACTTGAATCAGCATTATTGCAAACCAAATGAGCTGTAGTTGTATGCTTTATTGGGAACTGGTGGCACTGTCAGCCATCCAAATTAATACCTCCTCTACTTGTTCTGGACTCACCATTCATAGAACGGTATTCGGGCCTACAAAATGATTCACAAAGTCCTGTAACCTGCGTGCACCAGAGGTGTTTCATTTTGACACGTAACTGGCACAGATTGACAACGTCCTCTCCCTGCAGCTGGAGCTACACCAACATCAGCAGCACCACAACAATGGTTACGTCACTCATTTGATGCTCTACTCATTCTTTGAGGGCACCCACAGAAATAACAGACTGATTATCTATTCTATTACAGTGTGATGGATGCAAATAAGGTGTTTTGCAACCCAAAAAGTGGGTTTATGTGACCGACAGAATTAAAAGACTCATTAACTATACTATTACAGTGTGACGGATGCAAAGTAGGTGTTTTGCATACCCCAAAATGGGTTTAAGTCACCTACAAATTAACAGACTGATTATTCTATTACACAGTGACGGATGCAAAGGAGGTGTTTTGCAACCCAAAAAATGGGTTTCAATTGCAGAAAAAAGGACCCTTAAAACACAAACTTTATTTATATTATATTAAAAGCTGTGGATGCTATTTACATCCAAGTACCCGGGTTGGCAGCGCTACCAAGTGGCTGCTATCTGCAGGTTAACCCACACACACCTACTCATACCTCCGCTTCCGGGCGTTGGTTGAAATGCACACTATTCATTAAATCAAAAGTTCCACGGACCCGGAAGTGATGGGCGGCGTGCATTCCACCGGCCGGAAGTGCTTCTTCCTATTTATGACCCTCCATAACATCTTGCCTCTCTGCATCATCAAGCACCCCACAAGAGTCAGCCTGGTGATTATTGGGCACTTCACATGTGAGTAAGACCCCCCATTACTGTGCTTTGGTGATCTTTGGGTTACTCGCTCTTTCCTTATGGGCCTCTATGTTTTTTGCTTTTAGGTTGTATCCTCTTCCTCAAGCCCATCAGGAACATGTGATGTATAATAATAATTTTTGCCCCTTTTCATTTCTACCTAGTCTGACTCATTTTTGTGTCTATCTAACTGTATCAAGTGTATCTTCTGTTTGATAGGACTATTTCTAACTAGTACCGACCCCCTGAGGAACCTATGTGGGGGAAACGCGTCAGGATAATGTTATTAATAACTCAAGTCATCTAGGGCATTCCAGGTTTTTGTAGGACAGGTACGAGAATAGGGAGCCCCCACCATCAGGGGTCGTCCCTGGGCTGAGGTGTTACTAAGGTCTCCATAGGGAAAGTGTTCCCCTTTGGATATCCCACCTTCTCTAATTTGCACTGCCCATAGTAGTGACCTGTATATTTGGATTAAAATTTTAATATAATCTAAATAAAGTTGATGTTTTAAGGGTCCTTTTTTCTGCAATTGATTTACTTTCTAGTTTCCAAGGACACTACTATCTCTGATATATTTAGTTCTTTTTTTGCAAAAAATTAGTTTATGTCACAGACAGAATTAACAGGCTGATTAACTATTTTATTTCTGTGTAATGGATGCAAAGGAGGTGGTTTGCTCCTCTAAAAAATGGGTTTATGTCACGACAGAATTAACAGACTGATTAACTATTCTATTACAGTGTGAAGGATGCAAAGGAGGTAAGTTGAACCACAAAAAATGGCTATAGGTCACCGACAGAATTAACAGCCAGATTAAGTATTGTTCTTTTGTATCACAGGTGCAAATGAGGTGTATTGCAACCCACAAATGGCTATAGGTCACCAACAGAATTAAAAGCCCGATTAAGTATTGTATTCCTTTGTCACTGGTGTATTGCACCCCAAAAAATGGCTATAGGTCACCCACAGAATTAACAGCCCAATTTAAGTATTATATTTCTGTGTCACTGGTGGAAAAGTGCATTGCACCCACAAAAAATGCCTATAGGTCACCAACAGAGTTATCAAAAGAACTGATTGAAGCAGGACAGTGTTACCTAATGAGGTGTAAGTCCACCCATAGGAGCCTCAAAGGGGATAATCCTCATCTGGAAATGTGGGTGCACGCAGTATTGGGCCTTGGCTCAAGGGTCCCAAAGTTGAAATCCACAAATGATCCACAGCACTTCTTATAGTTTCAAAGTGTGTTTTTTCACCAAAAAGCATCATAAAAGAGTGACTCTAGTGAGTCTTGAACATCAGCCACATCAAAAGCCCAACACTGTCCCTCACTGCAGCAGTCCTGTCCCTAGACTCGTTAGAGGAGAATGGCGGCGCAACACGTGATCAGGCATTTATGCAGGCAGGGTCACTGCTGCATCAGCCAATCACAGCCATGTCAATACTAGGCATGACTGTGATCACTTCAAAAAGTGCTTCAACAAGCTTTATTATTCATCCGAACACCGAACCAGAACACAGACTTTTGTGGCAAAGTCCATGTTCGGTTTTGGGTGCCTGAACACCGTAATGTTCACTACGAACCTGAACATTATGGTCTGGATTCGCTCATCCCTAATTCTGACAATTTTTGTAATATACTGTAATTACTCAAATTGTAAATTTTTATAAAAATTGCTCTAAAGTAGCCCATTTTATGCTCTCCGTCTTCTTTTTACTGAACTATGGAGATGAACTCCACACTGACTGCTGCTGCTGATACATAGTTCCCTGCCTGGCTGCTATTTCTGAATTGTTCCAATATAAGCCTGTATGCTGGGAGAAATGTGTAACAAGAGAGCAGCTACATGATTTACTATGAGCAGTGAGTGATTGCGATTCAGAAGGCAGCGGGCTGTAACAGCTGTTCTACACTATATAGGGACAGAATTTAAAGGATACATACAACTTTGGTGGCAATGTTTTTTTATTATTTCACTGTACTCATTTTAGCTAGCAATAATATTTTTAATTGGTCTTTATTACAAATATGGAACCTTTTTTTCTTTACAGGGCTGATATGCTCTACAAGAGGGATCTGAATTTTCTCTCTGCTCCTGACTGGCTCCTTATCTTTGCTCTCTAACATTATAAACACTCATTATAGCTCTATTTTTATCTTACTAATAAGAATGTGGCTTAAATAAATGTGTATGACCTCTTAGTAAATTAGCACAACTAGCACAAAGTGAAAGTAAAAAGTATGATTTACACAGCTACACAGTTAACCCTTTGTGACAAAACAGCTCAATATTTTTTAACCCCTTAGTGACCACCCATACGTGTTTTTACGGCGGTCACTAAGGGGCCTTGGGCTGGAGCGCCGCCTTTTTACGGCGGCACTTTAGCCCAAGTTAGCGCTAAAATCAAGCTCTGTAGCTCCGTTCCCGCAGCTACCGGAGGTAGCTGAGGGCTCGGGGCAGTGATCAGAGACCGTGACAAGCGGTCTCTGATCACGTGATCGCCGTGATACACTTTATCACGGCGATCACCGAAAATGCCGGCAGCATTAAACTTCATGTAAGAGAGGAGGGAGAAAGTCTCCGGTGCTAGGATCGGGTCCCCCAGCGCTGCAGGTCCTAAGCTGGGTCCCGATCCCCCCCCCCACCCCCCCTTACCCTCAAGTGAGATGGCGGGCCCCGATCGGGGCAATATGGCCCCAAGATATTTAATAATAAAGTTATTAGGGCGCCCCCCCATAATAAAAAAAAAAAAATGCCACAGACATGCGCACTGGTTACTGTGCTGAAGATCTGCCTTCATCACAGTAACCATCAGGGACCAATAATAATGGTCCCTGATCATGTGGTCTCCATGTTAAACCTATCATGGAGATCAGATCCATTATATTTACAAAACATGGCCAGGACAGGGGCTGTGCTTCTCTCTCCCCTCAGCGCAGTTGTTCTGTGAGGAGAGAGAGATCGGACTTCTGTCCTGGCTCTGTGAATACTTACTGTGTAAAGAAAAAGAAAAAAAATCAAATTATAAACTGTCCGTCAGTAACTGGCGGTCAGTGGGTGTCCGTGATTAGGCGTCCGTCATTAGACGTCTATTAGTTACGGTCAATTATTTTTATTAGGGACCCTGTGTCCGTCTGTTACTGGCGGTCAGTCAGTGTCAGTCAGTCGGTGGGTGTCAGTGAGTTGTTGGGTGTCACTCCGTCAGTCGGTGGGTGTCACTCTGTCAGTGGGTGTCAGTCAGTCGGTGGGTGTCAGTCAGTTTTAGGGACGGTCAGTTATTTCTGAGCTGTACAGAAAAAAAAAAATGGCTCGGAGATTGTTAAGTGCGGAGCAGGCCTACGAATTTCTCTGCTCTGACCACTCTGAATCTGGCACCGCTTCAGAGGCGGAAATATTTTCAGATAGCGGGGACTCCGATTCCATCCCCAGACCCCATAGCCCTATGGTGGTAGAAGTCACCACCTCCTCTCATTCTCCACCCAGCGGTCCCGTCCCTTCTGCTACGTGGGTTCCTGCCACTTCATTTTCCCCCCAAGTACCCCAATTTTTATCCACTCCCCAAATTAATGTGGATGTCGGCAATTGTACCCCTTATGATTTTTTTCATTTATTTTTGGACGATAACGTCCTTGAGTTAATTGTGCAGCAAACTAATTTGTACGCCACACAGTTTGCTGTACAAAAGCCCACGTCTATTTATGTAAGACGGTGGACCCCCACAAGTGTCCCTGAAATAAAAAAAAATTTGGGGCTTACCCTGAACATGGGCATTGTAAAAAAAACCTCTGTCCGATCCTATTGGGCTGCGAGTACTGTCCACTGAACCCCTGTGTTTGCAGCAGTTATGTCCCATAACCGCTATGAAGTTCTAATGCGGTTCATGCATTTTTCAGACAATTCCCAAGTCCCCCCCAGAACTGACCCAGCCTTTGACCGCCTAAATAAATTGAGACCCATTATTTCCCTCCTTACAGATTTATTCTTGAAATTATATACCCCTGAGAAAAATTTATCCGTTGACGAGTCCCTTTTTAGTTTTAAAGGCCGCCTTTCCTTCCGTCAATATATTCCCTCCAAGCGTGCCAGATATGGTGTAAAATTATATAAGGTGTGCGAGAGCACAACCGGCTACACCTGTGGTCTGTCTATTTATGAGGGCAGAGACTCCCAACTTAACCCCCCAGGCTGCCCTGAAAATATTGGGACATCAGGAAAAATTGTGTGGGATTTATTGGCGCCATTCCTGCACAAAGGGTACCACGTGTACACCGATAATTTTTACACTAGTATACCCCTTTATAAATCCCTCCATGCTGCAAACACAGGGGCTTGTGGGACAGTCCGCAAAAATAGAGTGGGATACCCACAACCGCTGGTCTCCAAACGTTTGGAGAAAGGAACATCCTTCGCCCTCGCAAGTGACCAGCTGCTTGCTGTGAAGTGGAAGGACAGGAGGGATGTCTACATGCTGACCACCTTGCATGCAGACACCACAGTGGCAGTTAGGGAGAGGGGGGCTACGGCGGACAAGCACAAACCAGTCTGTGACAGACTATAATAAATTTATGGGAGGTGTAGACCTCTCGGACCAGGCGCTTCACCCCTACCTGGTGAAGCAAAAAAACAGGGCCTGGTATAAAAAGGTAGCAGTCTACCTCATCCAGATTGCTACCTACAATAGTTTTATTTTATTTAAAAAGTCCCAGGGAAACCTCAACTTCCTAGAGTACCAGGAGAAGGTGATTGAGAGTCTCCTGTTTGAGTCCCCCGCCCCTAGGCAAACCTTCGAATCGGAGGACGTTCGAAGGCTTTCAGAACACCATTTCCCTCACCCCGTCCCTGCCACTACCAGCAAAACGTATACCCCAGAAAAGATGCCGGGTGTGTAGCAAACATGGAAGGAGGAGGGACACCCGGATTTACTGCTCCAGTTGCCCATCACAACCAGGCCTCTGTAATTACCCCTGCTTTGAAACGTACCATACGGTTGCGAATTATTAATTTTATTTAATTAATACCAAAAAGAACGGAGGGGGGGGGGGGGGGGGGGGGTTCAGGAATTCAATTTATTCTCATTTTCTGTTTAGTTTGTGGGCTTTCCAGGGAGGGAGGGATCCCTTTGGGATGGGTCATAGAGACATTGGAATAAATTTTACCTTTTCTGATTTGCTTTGAATTAATTTCTACAAAAAACTAGGGGGTCTAAATGCTCACTACACCCCTAGGTGAATACCTTAGGGGGTCTAGTTTTCAAAATGGGGTCCATTATGGGGGTTTTCTATTGTTTTGGCAGCTCAACGCCATTACAAGTGTGCAATGGGGCCTGAACCATTTTCAAGCAAATTTTGTGTTCTGAAAACAACTGGGTGTTCCTTTATGTTTGGGCCCTGCCGTTTGTCAAGACATAAGATTAGGGCCACAATGGGGGTATTTCTGAAGACAGGAGAAACGGGGTGATACATTTTGGAGTGTACATCTTCATTTTCATGTGCTCTGTAGAAAAAAATCTGTCTTTCAATTGACACTTTTGTGTAAAAAATGAAAATTACATTTTTTCCGCCTGCTTTGCATTAATTTCTACAAAAAACTAGGGGGTCTAAATGCTCACTACACCCCTAGGTGAATACCTTAGGGGGTCTAGTTTTCAAAATGGGGTCCATTATGGGGGTTTTCTATTGTTTTGGCAGCTCAACGCCATTACAAGTGTGCAATGGGGCCTGAACCATTTTCAAGCAAATTTTGTGTTCTGAAAACAACTGGGTGTTCCTTTATGTTTGGGCCCTGCCGTTTGTCAAGACATAAGATTAGGGCCACAATGGGGGTATTTCTGAAGACAGGAGAAACGGGGTGATACATTTTGGAGTGTACATCTTCATTTTCATGTGCTCTGTAGAAAAAAATCTGTCTTTCAATTGACACTTTTGTGTAAAAAATGAAAATTACATTTTTTCCGCCTGCTTTGCATTAATTTCTACAAAAAACTAGGGGGTCTAAATGCTCACTACACCCCTAGGTGAATACCTTAGGGGGTCTAGTTTTCAAAATGGGGTCCATTATGGGGGTTTTCTATTGTTTTGGCAGCTCAACGCCATTACAAGTGTGCAATGGGGCCTGAACCATTTTCAAGCAAATTTTGTGTTCTGAAAACAACTGGGTGTTCCTTTATGTTTGGGCCCTGCCGTTTGTCAAGACATAAGATTAGGGCCACAATGGGGGTATTTCTGAAGACAGGAGAAACGGGGTGATACATTTTGGAGTGTACATCTTCATTTTCATGTGCTCTGTAGAAAAAAATCTGTCTTTCAATTGACACTTTTGTGTAAAAAATGAAAATTACATTTTTTCCGCCTGCTTTGCATTAATTTCTACAAAAAACTAGGGGGTCTAAATGCTCACTACACCCCTAGGTGAATACCTTAGGGGGTCTAGTTTTCAAAATGGGGTCCATTATGGGGGTTTTCTATTGTTTTGGCAGCTCAACGCCATTACAAGTGTGCAATGGGGCCTGAACCATTTTCAAGCAAATTTTGTGTTCTGAAAACAACTGGGTGTTCCTTTATGTTTGGGCCCTGCCGTTTGTCAAGACATAAGATTAGGGCCACAATGGGGGTATTTCTGAAGACAGGAGAAACGGGGTGATACATTTTGGAGTGTACATCTTCATTTTCATGTGCTCTGTAGAAAAAAATCTGTCTTTCAATTGACACTTTTGTGTAAAAAATGAAAATTACATTTTTTCCGCCTGCTTTGCATTAATTTCTACAAAAAACTAGGGGGTCTAAATGCTCACTACACCCCTAGGTGAATACCTTAGGGGGTCTAGTTTTCAAAATGGGGTCCATTATGGGGGTTTTCTATTGTTTTGGCAGCTCAACGCCATTACAAGTGTGCAATGGGGCCTGAACCATTTTCAAGCAAATTTTGTGTTCTGAAAACAACTGGGTGTTCCTTTATGTTTGGGCCCTGCCGTTTGTCAAGACATAAGATTAGGGCCACAATGGGGGTATTTCTGAAGACAGGAGAAACGGGGTGATACATTTTGGAGTGTACATCTTCATTTTCATGTGCTCTGTAGAAAAAAATCTGTCTTTCAATTGACACTTTTGTGTAAAAAATGAAAATTACATTTTTTCCGCCTGCTTTGCATTAATTTCTACAAAAAACTAGGGGGTCTAAATGCTCACTACACCCCTAGGTGAATACCTTAGGGGGTCTAGTTTTCAAAATGGGGTCCATTATGGGGGTTTTCTATTGTTTTGGCAGCTCAACGCCATTACAAGTGTGCAATGGGGCCTGAACCATTTTCAAGCAAATTTTGTGTTCTGAAAACAACTGGGTGTTCCTTTATGTTTGGGCCCTGCCGTTTGTCAAGACATAAGATTAGGGCCACAATGGGGGTATTTCTGAAGACAGGAGAAACGGGGTGATACATTTTGGAGTGTACATCTTCATTTTCATGTGCTCTGTAGAAAAAAATCTGTCTTTCAATTGACACTTTTGTGTAAAAAATGAAAATTACATTTTTTCCGCCTGCTTTGCATTAATTTCTACAAAAAACTAGGGGGTCTAAATGCTCACTACACCCCTAGGTGAATACCTTAGGGGGTCTAGTTTTCAAAATGGGGTCCATTATGGGGGTTTTCTATTGTTTTGGCAGCTCAACGCCATTACAAGTGTGCAATGGGGCCTGAACCATTTTCAAGCAAATTTTGTGTTCTGAAAACAACTGGGTGTTCCTTTATGTTTGGGCCCTGCCGTTTGTCAAGACATAAGATTAGGGCCACAATGGGGGTATTTCTGAAGACAGGAGAAACGGGGTGATACATTTTGGAGTGTACATCTTCATTTTCATGTGCTCTGTAGAAAAAAATCTGTCTTTCAATTGACACTTTTGTGTAAAAAATGAAAATTACATTTTTTCCGCCTGCTTTGCATTAATTTCTACAAAAAACTAGGGGGTCTAAATGCTCACTACACCCCTAGGTGAATACCTTAGGGGGTCTAGTTTTCAAAATGGGGTCCATTATGGGGGTTTTCTATTGTTTTGGCAGCTCAACGCCATTACAAGTGTGCAATGGGGCCTGAACCATTTTCAAGCAAATTTTGTGTTCTGAAAACAACTGGGTGTTCCTTTATGTTTGGGCCCTGCCGTTTGTCAAGACATAAGATTAGGGCCACAATGGGGGTATTTCTGAAGACAGGAGAAACGGGGTGATACATTTTGGAGTGTACATCTTCATTTTCATGTGCTCTGTAGAAAAAAATCTGTCTTTCAATTGACACTTTTGTGTAAAAAATGAAAATTACATTTTTTCCGCCTGCTTTGCATTAATTTCTACAAAAAACTAGGGGGTCTAAATGCTCACTACACCCCTAGGTGAATACCTTAGGGGGTCTAGTTTTCAAAATGGGGTCCATTATGGGGGTTTTCTATTGTTTTGGCAGCTCAACGCCATTACAAGTGTGCAATGGGGCCTGAACCATTTTCAAGCAAATTTTGTGTTCTGAAAACAACTGGGTGTTCCTTTATGTTTGGGCCCTGCCGTTTGTCAAGACATAAGATTAGGGCCACAATGGGGGTATTTCTGAAGACAGGAGAAACGGGGTGATACATTTTGGAGTGTACATCTTCATTTTCATGTGCTCTGTAGAAAAAAATCTGTCTTTCAATTGACACTTTTGTGTAAAAAATGAAAATTACATTTTTTCCGCCTGCTTTGCATTAATTTCTACAAAAAACTAGGGGGTCTAAATGCTCACTACACCCCTAGGTGAATACCTTAGGGGGTCTAGTTTTCAAAATGGGGTCCATTATGGGGGTTTTCTATTGTTTTGGCAGCTCAACGCCATTACAAGTGTGCAATGGGGCCTGAACCATTTTCAAGCAAATTTTGTGTTCTGAAAACAACTGGGTGTTCCTTTATGTTTGGGCCCTGCCGTTTGTCAAGACATAAGATTAGGGCCACAATGGGGGTATTTCTGAAGACAGGAGAAACGGGGTGATACATTTTGGAGTGTACATCTTCATTTTCATGTGCTCTGTAGAAAAAAATCTGTCTTTCAATTGACACTTTTGTGTAAAAAATGAAAATTACATTTTTTCCGCCTGCTTTGCATTAATTTCTACAAAAAACTAGGGGGTCTAAATGCTCACTACACCCCTAGGTGAATACCTTAGGGGGTCTAGTTTTCAAAATGGGGTCCATTATGGGGGTTTTCTATTGTTTTGGCAGCTCAACGCCATTACAAGTGTGCAATGGGGCCTGAACCATTTTCAAGCAAATTTTGTGTTCTGAAAACAACTGGGTGTTCCTTTATGTTTGGGCCCTGCCGTTTGTCAAGACATAAGATTAGGGCCACAATGGGGGTATTTCTGAAGACAGGAGAAACGGGGTGATACATTTTGGAGTGTACATCTTCATTTTCATGTGCTCTGTAGAAAAAAATCTGTCTTTCAATTGACACTTTTGTGTAAAAAATGAAAATTACATTTTTTCCGCCTGCTTTGCATTAATTTCTACAAAAAACTAGGGGGTCTAAATGCTCACTACACCCCTAGGTGAATACCTTAGGGGGTCTAGTTTTCAAAATGGGGTCCATTATGGGGGTTTTCTATTGTTTTGGCAGCTCAACGCCATTACAAGTGTGCAATGGGGCCTGAACCATTTTCAAGCAAATTTTGTGTTCTGAAAACAACTGGGTGTTCCTTTATGTTTGGGCCCTGCCGTTTGTCAAGACATAAGATTAGGGCCACAATGGGGGTATTTCTGAAGACAGGAGAAACGGGGTGATACATTTTGGAGTGTACATCTTCATTTTCATGTGCTCTGTAGAAAAAAATCTGTCTTTCAATTGACACTTTTGTGTAAAAAATGAAAATTACATTTTTTCCGCCTGCTTTGCATTAATTTCTACAAAAAACTAGGGGGTCTAAATGCTCACTACACCCCTAGGTGAATACCTTAGGGGGTCTAGTTTTCAAAATGGGGTCCATTATGGGGGTTTTCTATTGTTTTGGCAGCTCAACGCCATTACAAGTGTGCAATGGGGCCTGAACCATTTTCAAGCAAATTTTGTGTTCTGAAAACAACTGGGTGTTCCTTTATGTTTGGGCCCTGCCGTTTGTCAAGACATAAGATTAGGGCCACAATGGGGGTATTTCTGAAGACAGGAGAAACGGGGTGATACATTTTGGAGTGTACATCTTCATTTTCATGTGCTCTGTAGAAAAAAATCTGTCTTTCAATTGACACTTTTGTGTAAAAAATGAAAATTACATTTTTTCCGCCTGCTTTGCATTAATTTCTACAAAAAACTAGGGGGTCTAAATGCTCACTACACCCCTAGGTGAATACCTTAGGGGGTCTAGTTTTCAAAATGGGGTCCATTATGGGGGTTTTCTATTGTTTTGGCAGCTCAACGCCATTACAAGTGTGCAATGGGGCCTGAACCATTTTCAAGCAAATTTTGTGTTCTGAAAACAACTGGGTGTTCCTTTATGTTTGGGCCCTGCCGTTTGTCAAGACATAAGATTAGGGCCACAATGGGGGTATTTCTGAAGACAGGAGAAACGGGGTGATACATTTTGGAGTGTACATCTTCATTTTCATGTGCTCTGTAGAAAAAAATCTGTCTTTCAATTGACACTTTTGTGTAAAAAATGAAAATTACATTTTTTCCGCCTGCTTTGCATTAATTTCTACAAAAAACTAGGGGGTCTAAATGCTCACTACACCCCTAGGTGAATACCTTAGGGGGTCTAGTTTTCAAAATGGGGTCCATTATGGGGGTTTTCTATTGTTTTGGCAGCTCAACGCCATTACAAGTGTGCAATGGGGCCTGAACCATTTTCAAGCAAATTTTGTGTTCTGAAAACAACTGGGTGTTCCTTTATGTTTGGGCCCTGCCGTTTGTCAAGACATAAGATTAGGGCCACAATGGGGGTATTTCTGAAGACAGGAGAAACGGGGTGATACATTTTGGAGTGTACATCTTCATTTTCATGTGCTCTGTAGAAAAAAATCTGTCTTTCAATTGACACTTTTGTGTAAAAAATGAAAATTACATTTTTTCCGCCTGCTTTGCATTAATTTCTACAAAAAACTAGGGGGTCTAAATGCTCACTACACCCCTAGGTGAATACCTTAGGGGGTCTAGTTTTCAAAATGGGGTCCATTATGGGGGTTTTCTATTGTTTTGGCAGCTCAACGCCATTACAAGTGTGCAATGGGGCCTGAACCATTTTCAAGCAAATTTTGTGTTCTGAAAACAACTGGGTGTTCCTTTATGTTTGGGCCCTGCCGTTTGTCAAGACATAAGATTAGGGCCACAATGGGGGTATTTCTGAAGACAGGAGAAACGGGGTGATACATTTTGGAGTGTACATCTTCATTTTCATGTGCTCTGTAGAAAAAAATCTGTCTTTCAATTGACACTTTTGTGTAAAAAATGAAAATTACATTTTTTCCGCCTGCTTTGCATTAATTTCTACAAAAAACTAGGGGGTCTAAATGCTCACTACACCCCTAGGTGAATACCTTAGGGGGTCTAGTTTTCAAAATGGGGTCCATTATGGGGGTTTTCTATTGTTTTGGCAGCTCAACGCCATTACAAGTGTGCAATGGGGCCTGAACCATTTTCAAGCAAATTTTGTGTTCTGAAAACAACTGGGTGTTCCTTTATGTTTGGGCCCTGCCGTTTGTCAAGACATAAGATTAGGGCCACAATGGGGGTATTTCTGAAGACAGGAGAAACGGGGTGATACATTTTGGAGTGTACATCTTCATTTTCATGTGCTCTGTAGAAAAAAATCTGTCTTTCAATTGACACTTTTGTGTAAAAAATGAAAATTACATTTTTTCCGCCTGCTTTGCATTAATTTCTACAAAAAACTAGGGGGTCTAAATGCTCACTACACCCCTAGGTGAATACCTTAGGGGGTCTAGTTTTCAAAATGGGGTCCATTATGGGGGTTTTCTATTGTTTTGGCAGCTCAACGCCATTACAAGTGTGCAATGGGGCCTGAACCATTTTCAAGCAAATTTTGTGTTCTGAAAACAACTGGGTGTTCCTTTATGTTTGGGCCCTGCCGTTTGTCAAGACATAAGATTAGGGCCACAATGGGGGTATTTCTGAAGACAGGAGAAACGGGGTGATACATTTTGGAGTGTACATCTTCATTTTCATGTGCTCTGTAGAAAAAAATCTGTCTTTCAATTGACACTTTTGTGTAAAAAATGAAAATTACATTTTTTCCGCCTGCTTTGCATTAATTTCTACAAAAAACTAGGGGGTCTAAATGCTCACTACACCCCTAGGTGAATACCTTAGGGGGTCTAGTTTTCAAAATGGGGTCCATTATGGGGGTTTTCTATTGTTTTGGCAGCTCAACGCCATTACAAGTGTGCAATGGGGCCTGAACCATTTTCAAGCAAATTTTGTGTTCTGAAAACAACTGGGTGTTCCTTTATGTTTGGGCCCTGCCGTTTGTCAAGACATAAGATTAGGGCCACAATGGGGGTATTTCTGAAGACAGGAGAAACGGGGTGATACATTTTGGAGTGTACATCTTCATTTTCATGTGCTCTGTAGAAAAAAATCTGTCTTTCAATTGACACTTTTGTGTAAAAAATGAAAATTACATTTTTTCCGCCTGCTTTGCATTAATTTCTACAAAAAACTAGGGGGTCTAAATGCTCACTACACCCCTAGGTGAATACCTTAGGGGGTCTAGTTTTCAAAATGGGGTCCATTATGGGGGTTTTCTATTGTTTTGGCAGCTCAACGCCATTACAAGTGTGCAATGGGGCCTGAACCATTTTCAAGCAAATTTTGTGTTCTGAAAACAACTGGGTGTTCCTTTATGTTTGGGCCCTGCCGTTTGTCAAGACATAAGATTAGGGCCACAATGGGGGTATTTCTGAAGACAGGAGAAACGGGGTGATACATTTTGGAGTGTACATCTTCATTTTCATGTGCTCTGTAGAAAAAAATCTGTCTTTCAATTGACACTTTTGTGTAAAAAATGAAAATTACATTTTTTCCGCCTGCTTTGCATTAATTTCTACAAAAAACTAGGGGGTCTAAATGCTCACTACACCCCTAGGTGAATACCTTAGGGGGTCTAGTTTTCAAAATGGGGTCCATTATGGGGGTTTTCTATTGTTTTGGCAGCTCAACGCCATTACAAGTGTGCAATGGGGCCTGAACCATTTTCAAGCAAATTTTGTGTTCTGAAAACAACTGGGTGTTCCTTTATGTTTGGGCCCTGCCGTTTGTCAAGACATAAGATTAGGGCCACAATGGGGGTATTTCTGAAGACAGGAGAAACGGGGTGATACATTTTGGAGTGTACATCTTCATTTTCATGTGCTCTGTAGAAAAAAATCTGTCTTTCAATTGACACTTTTGTGTAAAAAATGAAAATTACATTTTTTCCGCCTGCTTTGCATTAATTTCTACAAAAAACTAGGGGGTCTAAATGCTCACTACACCCCTAGGTGAATACCTTAGGGGGTCTAGTTTTCAAAATGGGGTCCATTATGGGGGTTTTCTATTGTTTTGGCAGCTCAACGCCATTACAAGTGTGCAATGGGGCCTGAACCATTTTCAAGCAAATTTTGTGTTCTGAAAACAACTGGGTGTTCCTTTATGTTTGGGCCCTGCCGTTTGTCAAGACATAAGATTAGGGCCACAATGGGGGTATTTCTGAAGACAGGAGAAACGGGGTGATACATTTTGGAGTGTACATCTTCATTTTCATGTGCTCTGTAGAAAAAAATCTGTCTTTCAATTGACACTTTTGTGTAAAAAATGAAAATTACATTTTTTCCGCCTGCTTTGCATTAATTTCTACAAAAAACTAGGGGGTCTAAATGCTCACTACACCCCTAGGTGAATACCTTAGGGGGTCTAGTTTTCAAAATGGGGTCCATTATGGGGGTTTTCTATTGTTTTGGCAGCTCAACGCCATTACAAGTGTGCAATGGGGCCTGAACCATTTTCAAGCAAATTTTGTGTTCTGAAAACAACTGGGTGTTCCTTTATGTTTGGGCCCTGCCGTTTGTCAAGACATAAGATTAGGGCCACAATGGGGGTATTTCTGAAGACAGGAGAAACGGGGTGATACATTTTGGAGTGTACATCTTCATTTTCATGTGCTCTGTAGAAAAAAATCTGTCTTTCAATTGACACTTTTGTGTAAAAAATGAAAATTACATTTTTTCCGCCTGCTTTGCATTAATTTCTACAAAAAACTAGGGGGTCTAAATGCTCACTACACCCCTAGGTGAATACCTTAGGGGGTCTAGTTTTCAAAATGGGGTCCATTATGGGGGTTTTCTATTGTTTTGGCAGCTCAACGCCATTACAAGTGTGCAATGGGGCCTGAACCATTTTCAAGCAAATTTTGTGTTCTGAAAACAACTGGGTGTTCCTTTATGTTTGGGCCCTGCCGTTTGTCAAGACATAAGATTAGGGCCACAATGGGGGTATTTCTGAAGACAGGAGAAACGGGGTGATACATTTTGGAGTGTACATCTTCATTTTCATGTGCTCTGTAGAAAAAAATCTGTCTTTCAATTGACACTTTTGTGTAAAAAATGAAAATTACATTTTTTCCGCCTGCTTTGCATTAATTTCTACAAAAAACTAGGGGGTCTAAATGCTCACTACACCCCTAGGTGAATACCTTAGGGGGTCTAGTTTTCAAAATGGGGTCCATTATGGGGGTTTTCTATTGTTTTGGCAGCTCAACGCCATTACAAGTGTGCAATGGGGCCTGAACCATTTTCAAGCAAATTTTGTGTTCTGAAAACAACTGGGTGTTCCTTTATGTTTGGGCCCTGCCGTTTGTCAAGACATAAGATTAGGGCCACAATGGGGGTATTTCTGAAGACAGGAGAAACGGGGTGATACATTTTGGAGTGTACATCTTCATTTTCATGTGCTCTGTAGAAAAAAATCTGTCTTTCAATTGACACTTTTGTGTAAAAAATGAAAATTACATTTTTTCCGCCTGCTTTGCATTAATTTCTACAAAAAACTAGGGGGTCTAAATGCTCACTACACCCCTAGGTGAATACCTTAGGGGGTCTAGTTTTCAAAATGGGGTCCATTATGGGGGTTTTCTATTGTTTTGGCAGCTCAACGCCATTACAAGTGTGCAATGGGGCCTGAACCATTTTCAAGCAAATTTTGTGTTCTGAAAACAACTGGGTGTTCCTTTATGTTTGGGCCCTGCCGTTTGTCAAGACATAAGATTAGGGCCACAATGGGGGTATTTCTGAAGACAGGAGAAACGGGGTGATACATTTTGGAGTGTACATCTTCATTTTCATGTGCTCTGTAGAAAAAAATCTGTCTTTCAATTGACACTTTTGTGTAAAAAATGAAAATTACATTTTTTCCGCCTGCTTTGCATTAATTTCTACAAAAAACTAGGGGGTCTAAATGCTCACTACACCCCTAGGTGAATACCTTAGGGGGTCTAGTTTTCAAAATGGGGTCCATTATGGGGGTTTTCTATTGTTTTGGCAGCTCAACGCCATTACAAGTGTGCAATGGGGCCTGAACCATTTTCAAGCAAATTTTGTGTTCTGAAAACAACTGGGTGTTCCTTTATGTTTGGGCCCTGCCGTTTGTCAAGACATAAGATTAGGGCCACAATGGGGGTATTTCTGAAGACAGGAGAAACGGGGTGATACATTTTGGAGTGTACATCTTCATTTTCATGTGCTCTGTAGAAAAAAATCTGTCTTTCAATTGACACTTTTGTGTAAAAAATGAAAATTACATTTTTTCCGCCTGCTTTGCATTAATTTCTACAAAAAACTAGGGGGTCTAAATGCTCACTACACCCCTAGGTGAATACCTTAGGGGGTCTAGTTTTCAAAATGGGGTCCATTATGGGGGTTTTCTATTGTTTTGGCAGCTCAACGCCATTACAAGTGTGCAATGGGGCCTGAACCATTTTCAAGCAAATTTTGTGTTCTGAAAACAACTGGGTGTTCCTTTATGTTTGGGCCCTGCCGTTTGTCAAGACATAAGATTAGGGCCACAATGGGGGTATTTCTGAAGACAGGAGAAACGGGGTGATACATTTTGGAGTGTACATCTTCATTTTCATGTGCTCTGTAGAAAAAAATCTGTCTTTCAATTGACACTTTTGTGTAAAAAATGAAAATTACATTTTTTCCGCCTGCTTTGCATTAATTTCTACAAAAAACTAGGGGGTCTAAATGCTCACTACACCCCTAGGTGAATACCTTAGGGGGTCTAGTTTTCAAAATGGGGTCCATTATGGGGGTTTTCTATTGTTTTGGCAGCTCAACGCCATTACAAGTGTGCAATGGGGCCTGAACCATTTTCAAGCAAATTTTGTGTTCTGAAAACAACTGGGTGTTCCTTTATGTTTGGGCCCTGCCGTTTGTCAAGACATAAGATTAGGGCCACAATGGGGGTATTTCTGAAGACAGGAGAAACGGGGTGATACATTTTGGAGTGTACATCTTCATTTTCATGTGCTCTGTAGAAAAAAATCTGTCTTTCAATTGACACTTTTGTGTAAAAAATGAAAATTACATTTTTTCCGCCTGCTTTGCATTAATTTCTACAAAAAACTAGGGGGTCTAAATGCTCACTACACCCCTAGGTGAATACCTTAGGGGGTCTAGTTTTCAAAATGGGGTCCATTATGGGGGTTTTCTATTGTTTTGGCAGCTCAACGCCATTACAAGTGTGCAATGGGGCCTGAACCATTTTCAAGCAAATTTTGTGTTCTGAAAACAACTGGGTGTTCCTTTATGTTTGGGCCCTGCCGTTTGTCAAGACATAAGATTAGGGCCACAATGGGGGTATTTCTGAAGACAGGAGAAACGGGGTGATACATTTTGGAGTGTACATCTTCATTTTCATGTGCTCTGTAGAAAAAAATCTGTCTTTCAATTGACACTTTTGTGTAAAAAATGAAAATTACATTTTTTCCGCCTGCTTTGCATTAATTTCTACAAAAAACTAGGGGGTCTAAATGCTCACTACACCCCTAGGTGAATACCTTAGGGGGTCTAGTTTTCAAAATGGGGTCCATTATGGGGGTTTTCTATTGTTTTGGCAGCTCAACGCCATTACAAGTGTGCAATGGGGCCTGAACCATTTTCAAGCAAATTTTGTGTTCTGAAAACAACTGGGTGTTCCTTTATGTTTGGGCCCTGCCGTTTGTCAAGACATAAGATTAGGGCCACAATGGGGGTATTTCTGAAGACAGGAGAAACGGGGTGATACATTTTGGAGTGTACATCTTCATTTTCATGTGCTCTGTAGAAAAAAATCTGTCTTTCAATTGACACTTTTGTGTAAAAAATGAAAATTACATTTTTTCCGCCTGCTTTGCATTAATTTCTACAAAAAACTAGGGGGTCTAAATGCTCACTACACCCCTAGGTGAATACCTTAGGGGGTCTAGTTTTCAAAATGGGGTCCATTATGGGGGTTTTCTATTGTTTTGGCAGCTCAACGCCATTACAAGTGTGCAATGGGGCCTGAACCATTTTCAAGCAAATTTTGTGTTCTGAAAACAACTGGGTGTTCCTTTATGTTTGGGCCCTGCCGTTTGTCAAGACATAAGATTAGGGCCACAATGGGGGTATTTCTGAAGACAGGAGAAACGGGGTGATACATTTTGGAGTGTACATCTTCATTTTCATGTGCTCTGTAGAAAAAAATCTGTCTTTCAATTGACACTTTTGTGTAAAAAATGAAAATTACATTTTTTCCGCCTGCTTTGCATTAATTTCTACAAAAAACTAGGGGGTCTAAATGCTCACTACACCCCTAGGTGAATACCTTAGGGGGTCTAGTTTTCAAAATGGGGTCCATTATGGGGGTTTTCTATTGTTTTGGCAGCTCAACGCCATTACAAGTGTGCAATGGGGCCTGAACCATTTTCAAGCAAATTTTGTGTTCTGAAAACAACTGGGTGTTCCTTTATGTTTGGGCCCTGCCGTTTGTCAAGACATAAGATTAGGGCCACAATGGGGGTATTTCTGAAGACAGGAGAAACGGGGTGATACATTTTGGAGTGTACATCTTCATTTTCATGTGCTCTGTAGAAAAAAATCTGTCTTTCAATTGACACTTTTGTGTAAAAAATGAAAATTACATTTTTTCCGCCTGCTTTGCATTAATTTCTACAAAAAACTAGGGGGTCTAAATGCTCACTACACCCCTAGGTGAATACCTTAGGGGGTCTAGTTTTCAAAATGGGGTCCATTATGGGGGTTTTCTATTGTTTTGGCAGCTCAACGCCATTACAAGTGTGCAATGGGGCCTGAACCATTTTCAAGCAAATTTTGTGTTCTGAAAACAACTGGGTGTTCCTTTATGTTTGGGCCCTGCCGTTTGTCAAGACATAAGATTAGGGCCACAATGGGGGTATTTCTGAAGACAGGAGAAACGGGGTGATACATTTTGGAGTGTACATCTTCATTTTCATGTGCTCTGTAGAAAAAAATCTGTCTTTCAATTGACACTTTTGTGTAAAAAATGAAAATTACATTTTTTCCGCCTGCTTTGCATTAATTTCTACAAAAAACTAGGGGGTCTAAATGCTCACTACACCCCTAGGTGAATACCTTAGGGGGTCTAGTTTTCAAAATGGGGTCCATTATGGGGGTTTTCTATTGTTTTGGCAGCTCAACGCCATTACAAGTGTGCAATGGGGCCTGAACCATTTTCAAGCAAATTTTGTGTTCTGAAAACAACTGGGTGTTCCTTTATGTTTGGGCCCTGCCGTTTGTCAAGACATAAGATTAGGGCCACAATGGGGGTATTTCTGAAGACAGGAGAAACGGGGTGATACATTTTGGAGTGTACATCTTCATTTTCATGTGCTCTGTAGAAAAAAATCTGTCTTTCAATTGACACTTTTGTGTAAAAAATGAAAATTACATTTTTTCCGCCTGCTTTGCATTAATTTCTACAAAAAACTAGGGGGTCTAAATGCTCACTACACCCCTAGGTGAATACCTTAGGGGGTCTAGTTTTCAAAATGGGGTCCATTATGGGGGTTTTCTATTGTTTTGGCAGCTCAACGCCATTACAAGTGTGCAATGGGGCCTGAACCATTTTCAAGCAAATTTTGTGTTCTGAAAACAACTGGGTGTTCCTTTATGTTTGGGCCCTGCCGTTTGTCAAGACATAAGATTAGGGCCACAATGGGGGTATTTCTGAAGACAGGAGAAACGGGGTGATACATTTTGGAGTGTACATCTTCATTTTCATGTGCTCTGTAGAAAAAAATCTGTCTTTCAATTGACACTTTTGTGTAAAAAATGAAAATTACATTTTTTCCGCCTGCTTTGCATTAATTTCTACAAAAAACTAGGGGGTCTAAATGCTCACTACACCCCTAGGTGAATACCTTAGGGGGTCTAGTTTTCAAAATGGGGTCCATTATGGGGGTTTTCTATTGTTTTGGCAGCTCAACGCCATTACAAGTGTGCAATGGGGCCTGAACCATTTTCAAGCAAATTTTGTGTTCTGAAAACAACTGGGTGTTCCTTTATGTTTGGGCCCTGCCGTTTGTCAAGACATAAGATTAGGGCCACAATGGGGGTATTTCTGAAGACAGGAGAAACGGGGTGATACATTTTGGAGTGTACATCTTCATTTTCATGTGCTCTGTAGAAAAAAATCTGTCTTTCAATTGACACTTTTGTGTAAAAAATGAAAATTACATTTTTTCCGCCTGCTTTGCATTAATTTCTACAAAAAACTAGGGGGTCTAAATGCTCACTACACCCCTAGGTGAATACCTTAGGGGGTCTAGTTTTCAAAATGGGGTCCATTATGGGGGTTTTCTATTGTTTTGGCAGCTCAACGCCATTACAAGTGTGCAATGGGGCCTGAACCATTTTCAAGCAAATTTTGTGTTCTGAAAACAACTGGGTGTTCCTTTATGTTTGGGCCCTGCCGTTTGTCAAGACATAAGATTAGGGCCACAATGGGGGTATTTCTGAAGACAGGAGAAACGGGGTGATACATTTTGGAGTGTACATCTTCATTTTCATGTGCTCTGTAGAAAAAAATCTGTCTTTCAATTGACACTTTTGTGTAAAAAATGAAAATTACATTTTTTCCGCCTGCTTTGCATTAATTTCTACAAAAAACTAGGGGGTCTAAATGCTCACTACACCCCTAGGTGAATACCTTAGGGGGTCTAGTTTTCAAAATGGGGTCCATTATGGGGGTTTTCTATTGTTTTGGCAGCTCAACGCCATTACAAGTGTGCAATGGGGCCTGAACCATTTTCAAGCAAATTTTGTGTTCTGAAAACAACTGGGTGTTCCTTTATGTTTGGGCCCTGCCGTTTGTCAAGACATAAGATTAGGGCCACAATGGGGGTATTTCTGAAGACAGGAGAAACGGGGTGATACATTTTGGAGTGTACATCTTCATTTTCATGTGCTCTGTAGAAAAAAATCTGTCTTTCAATTGACACTTTTGTGTAAAAAATGAAAATTACATTTTTTCCGCCTGCTTTGCATTAATTTCTACAAAAAACTAGGGGGTCTAAATGCTCACTACACCCCTAGGTGAATACCTTAGGGGGTCTAGTTTTCAAAATGGGGTCCATTATGGGGGTTTTCTATTGTTTTGGCAGCTCAACGCCATTACAAGTGTGCAATGGGGCCTGAACCATTTTCAAGCAAATTTTGTGTTCTGAAAACAACTGGGTGTTCCTTTATGTTTGGGCCCTGCCGTTTGTCAAGACATAAGATTAGGGCCACAATGGGGGTATTTCTGAAGACAGGAGAAACGGGGTGATACATTTTGGAGTGTACATCTTCATTTTCATGTGCTCTGTAGAAAAAAATCTGTCTTTCAATTGACACTTTTGTGTAAAAAATGAAAATTACATTTTTTCCGCCTGCTTTGCATTAATTTCTACAAAAAACTAGGGGGTCTAAATGCTCACTACACCCCTAGGTGAATACCTTAGGGGGTCTAGTTTTCAAAATGGGGTCCATTATGGGGGTTTTCTATTGTTTTGGCAGCTCAACGCCATTACAAGTGTGCAATGGGGCCTGAACCATTTTCAAGCAAATTTTGTGTTCTGAAAACAACTGGGTGTTCCTTTATGTTTGGGCCCTGCCGTTTGTCAAGACATAAGATTAGGGCCACAATGGGGGTATTTCTGAAGACAGGAGAAACGGGGTGATACATTTTGGAGTGTACATCTTCATTTTCATGTGCTCTGTAGAAAAAAATCTGTCTTTCAATTGACACTTTTGTGTAAAAAATGAAAATTACATTTTTTCCGCCTGCTTTGCATTAATTTCTACAAAAAACTAGGGGGTCTAAATGCTCACTACACCCCTAGGTGAATACCTTAGGGGGTCTAGTTTTCAAAATGGGGTCCATTATGGGGGTTTTCTATTGTTTTGGCAGCTCAACGCCATTACAAGTGTGCAATGGGGCCTGAACCATTTTCAAGCAAATTTTGTGTTCTGAAAACAACTGGGTGTTCCTTTATGTTTGGGCCCTGCCGTTTGTCAAGACATAAGATTAGGGCCACAATGGGGGTATTTCTGAAGACAGGAGAAACGGGGTGATACATTTTGGAGTGTACATCTTCATTTTCATGTGCTCTGTAGAAAAAAATCTGTCTTTCAATTGACACTTTTGTGTAAAAAATGAAAATTACATTTTTTCCGCCTGCTTTGCATTAATTTCTACAAAAAACTAGGGGGTCTAAATGCTCACTACACCCCTAGGTGAATACCTTAGGGGGTCTAGTTTTCAAAATGGGGTCCATTATGGGGGTTTTCTATTGTTTTGGCAGCTCAACGCCATTACAAGTGTGCAATGGGGCCTGAACCATTTTCAAGCAAATTTTGTGTTCTGAAAACAACTGGGTGTTCCTTTATGTTTGGGCCCTGCCGTTTGTCAAGACATAAGATTAGGGCCACAATGGGGGTATTTCTGAAGACAGGAGAAACGGGGTGATACATTTTGGAGTGTACATCTTCATTTTCATGTGCTCTGTAGAAAAAAATCTGTCTTTCAATTGACACTTTTGTGTAAAAAATGAAAATTACATTTTTTCCGCCTGCTTTGCATTAATTTCTACAAAAAACTAGGGGGTCTAAATGCTCACTACACCCCTAGGTGAATACCTTAGGGGGTCTAGTTTTCAAAATGGGGTCCATTATGGGGGTTTTCTATTGTTTTGGCAGCTCAACGCCATTACAAGTGTGCAATGGGGCCTGAACCATTTTCAAGCAAATTTTGTGTTCTGAAAACAACTGGGTGTTCCTTTATGTTTGGGCCCTGCCGTTTGTCAAGACATAAGATTAGGGCCACAATGGGGGTATTTCTGAAGACAGGAGAAACGGGGTGATACATTTTGGAGTGTACATCTTCATTTTCATGTGCTCTGTAGAAAAAAATCTGTCTTTCAATTGACACTTTTGTGTAAAAAATGAAAATTACATTTTTTCCGCCTGCTTTGCATTAATTTCTACAAAAAACTAGGGGGTCTAAATGCTCACTACACCCCTAGGTGAATACCTTAGGGGGTCTAGTTTTCAAAATGGGGTCCATTATGGGGGTTTTCTATTGTTTTGGCAGCTCAACGCCATTACAAGTGTGCAATGGGGCCTGAACCATTTTCAAGCAAATTTTGTGTTCTGAAAACAACTGGGTGTTCCTTTATGTTTGGGCCCTGCCGTTTGTCAAGACATAAGATTAGGGCCACAATGGGGGTATTTCTGAAGACAGGAGAAACGGGGTGATACATTTTGGAGTGTACATCTTCATTTTCATGTGCTCTGTAGAAAAAAATCTGTCTTTCAATTGACACTTTTGTGTAAAAAATGAAAATTACATTTTTTCCGCCTGCTTTGCATTAATTTCTACAAAAAACTAGGGGGTCTAAATGCTCACTACACCCCTAGGTGAATACCTTAGGGGGTCTAGTTTTCAAAATGGGGTCCATTATGGGGGTTTTCTATTGTTTTGGCAGCTCAACGCCATTACAAGTGTGCAATGGGGCCTGAACCATTTTCAAGCAAATTTTGTGTTCTGAAAACAACTGGGTGTTCCTTTATGTTTGGGCCCTGCCGTTTGTCAAGACATAAGATTAGGGCCACAATGGGGGTATTTCTGAAGACAGGAGAAACGGGGTGATACATTTTGGAGTGTACATCTTCATTTTCATGTGCTCTGTAGAAAAAAATCTGTCTTTCAATTGACACTTTTGTGTAAAAAATGAAAATTACATTTTTTCCGCCTGCTTTGCATTAATTTCTACAAAAAACTAGGGGGTCTAAATGCTCACTACACCCCTAGGTGAATACCTTAGGGGGTCTAGTTTTCAAAATGGGGTCCATTATGGGGGTTTTCTATTGTTTTGGCAGCTCAACGCCATTACAAGTGTGCAATGGGGCCTGAACCATTTTCAAGCAAATTTTGTGTTCTGAAAACAACTGGGTGTTCCTTTATGTTTGGGCCCTGCCGTTTGTCAAGACATAAGATTAGGGCCACAATGGGGGTATTTCTGAAGACAGGAGAAACGGGGTGATACATTTTGGAGTGTACATCTTCATTTTCATGTGCTCTGTAGAAAAAAATCTGTCTTTCAATTGACACTTTTGTGTAAAAAATGAAAATTACATTTTTTCCGCCTGCTTTGCATTAATTTCTACAAAAAACTAGGGGGTCTAAATGCTCACTACACCCCTAGGTGAATACCTTAGGGGGTCTAGTTTTCAAAATGGGGTCCATTATGGGGGTTTTCTATTGTTTTGGCAGCTCAACGCCATTACAAGTGTGCAATGGGGCCTGAACCATTTTCAAGCAAATTTTGTGTTCTGAAAACAACTGGGTGTTCCTTTATGTTTGGGCCCTGCCGTTTGTCAAGACATAAGATTAGGGCCACAATGGGGGTATTTCTGAAGACAGGAGAAATGGGGTGATACATTTTGGAGTGTACATCTTCATTTTCATGTGCTCTGTAGAAAAAAATCTGTCTTTCAATTGACACTTTTGTGTAAAAAATGAAAATTACATTTTTTCCGCCTGCTTTGCATTAATTTCTACAAAAAACTAGGGGGTCTAAATGCTCACTACACCCCTAGGTGAATACCTTAGGGGGTCTAGTTTTCAAAATGGGGTCCATTATGGGGGTTTTCTATTGTTTTGGCAGCTCAACGCCATTACAAGTGTGCAATGGGGCCTGAACCATTTTCAAGCAAATTTTGTGTTCTGAAAACAACTGGGTGTTCCTTTATGTTTGGGCCCTGCCGTTTGTCAAGACATAAGATTAGGGCCACAATGGGGGTATTTCTGAAGACAGGAGAAACGGGGTGATACATTTTGGAGTGTACATCTTCATTTTCATGTGCTCTGTAGAAAAAAATCTGTCTTTCAATTGACACTTTTGTGTAAAAAATGAAAATTACATTTTTTCCGCCTGCTTTGCATTAATTTCTACAAAAAACTAGGGGGTCTAAATGCTCACTACACCCCTAGGTGAATACCTTAGGGGGTCTAGTTTTCAAAATGGGGTCCATTATGGGGGTTTTCTATTGTTTTGGCAGCTCAACGCCATTACAAGTGTGCAATGGGGCCTGAACCATTTTCAAGCAAATTTTGTGTTCTGAAAACAACTGGGTGTTCCTTTATGTTTGGGCCCTGCCGTTTGTCAAGACATAAGATTAGGGCCACAATGGGGGTATTTCTGAAGACAGGAGAAACGGGGTGATACATTTTGGAGTGTACATCTTCATTTTCATGTGCTCTGTAGAAAAAAATCTGTCTTTCAATTGACACTTTTGTGTAAAAAATGAAAATTACATTTTTTCCGCCTGCTTTGCATTAATTTCTACAAAAAACTAGGGGGTCTAAATGCTCACTACACCCCTAGGTGAATACCTTAGGGGGTCTAGTTTTCAAAATGGGGTCCATTATGGGGGTTTTCTATTGTTTTGGCAGCTCAACGCCATTACAAGTGTGCAATGGGGCCTGAACCATTTTCAAGCAAATTTTGTGTTCTGAAAACAACTGGGTGTTCCTTTATGTTTGGGCCCTGCCGTTTGTCAAGACATAAGATTAGGGCCACAATGGGGGTATTTCTGAAGACAGGAGAAACGGGGTGATACATTTTGGAGTGTACATCTTCATTTTCATGTGCTCTGTAGAAAAAAATCTGTCTTTCAATTGACACTTTTGTGTAAAAAATGAAAATTACATTTTTTCCGCCTGCTTTGCATTAATTTCTACAAAAAACTAGGGGGTCTAAATGCTCACTACACCCCTAGGTGAATACCTTAGGGGGTCTAGTTTTCAAAATGGGGTCCATTATGGGGGTTTTCTATTGTTTTGGCAGCTCAACGCCATTACAAGTGTGCAATGGGGCCTGAACCATTTTCAAGCAAATTTTGTGTTCTGAAAACAACTGGGTGTTCCTTTATGTTTGGGCCCTGCCGTTTGTCAAGACATAAGATTAGGGCCACAATGGGGGTATTTCTGAAGACAGGAGAAACGGGGTGATACATTTTGGAGTGTACATCTTCATTTTCATGTGCTCTGTAGAAAAAAATCTGTCTTTCAATTGACACTTTTGTGTAAAAAATGAAAATTACATTTTTTCCGCCTGCTTTGCATTAATTTCTACAAAAAACTAGGGGGTCTAAATGCTCACTACACCCCTAGGTGAATACCTTAGGGGGTCTAGTTTTCAAAATGGGGTCCATTATGGGGGTTTTCTATTGTTTTGGCAGCTCAACGCCATTACAAGTGTGCAATGGGGCCTGAACCATTTTCAAGCAAATTTTGTGTTCTGAAAACAACTGGGTGTTCCTTTATGTTTGGGCCCTGCCGTTTGTCAAGACATAAGATTAGGGCCACAATGGGGGTATTTCTGAAGACAGGAGAAACGGGGTGATACATTTTGGAGTGTACATCTTCATTTTCATGTGCTCTGTAGAAAAAAATCTGTCTTTCAATTGACACTTTTGTGTAAAAAATGAAAATTACATTTTTTCCGCCTGCTTTGCATTAATTTCTACAAAAAACTAGGGGGTCTAAATGCTCACTACACCCCTAGGTGAATACCTTAGGGGGTCTAGTTTTCAAAATGGGGTCCATTATGGGGGTTTTCTATTGTTTTGGCAGCTCAACGCCATTACAAGTGTGCAATGGGGCCTGAACCATTTTCAAGCAAATTTTGTGTTCTGAAAACAACTGGGTGTTCCTTTATGTTTGGGCCCTGCCGTTTGTCAAGACATAAGATTAGGGCCACAATGGGGGTATTTCTGAAGACAGGAGAAACGGGGTGATACATTTTGGAGTGTACATCTTCATTTTCATGTGCTCTGTAGAAAAAAATCTGTCTTTCAATTGACACTTTTGTGTAAAAAATGAAAATTACATTTTTTCCGCCTGCTTTGCATTAATTTCTACAAAAAACTAGGGGGTCTAAATGCTCACTACACCCCTAGGTGAATACCTTAGGGGGTCTAGTTTTCAAAATGGGGTCCATTATGGGGGTTTTCTATTGTTTTGGCAGCTCAACGCCATTACAAGTGTGCAATGGGGCCTGAACCATTTTCAAGCAAATTTTGTGTTCTGAAAACAACTGGGTGTTCCTTTATGTTTGGGCCCTGCCGTTTGTCAAGACATAAGATTAGGGCCACAATGGGGGTATTTCTGAAGACAGGAGAAACGGGGTGATACATTTTGGAGTGTACATCTTCATTTTCATGTGCTCTGTAGAAAAAAATCTGTCTTTCAATTGACACTTTTGTGTAAAAAATGAAAATTACATTTTTTCCGCCTGCTTTGCATTAATTTCTACAAAAAACTAGGGGGTCTAAATGCTCACTACACCCCTAGGTGAATACCTTAGGGGGTCTAGTTTTCAAAATGGGGTCCATTATGGGGGTTTTCTATTGTTTTGGCAGCTCAACGCCATTACAAGTGTGCAATGGGGCCTGAACCATTTTCAAGCAAATTTTGTGTTCTGAAAACAACTGGGTGTTCCTTTATGTTTGGGCCCTGCCGTTTGTCAAGACATAAGATTAGGGCCACAATGGGGGTATTTCTGAAGACAGGAGAAACGGGGTGATACATTTTGGAGTGTACATCTTCATTTTCATGTGCTCTGTAGAAAAAAATCTGTCTTTCAATTGACACTTTTGTGTAAAAAATGAAAATTACATTTTTTCCGCCTGCTTTGCATTAATTTCTACAAAAAACTAGGGGGTCTAAATGCTCACTACACCCCTAGGTGAATACCTTAGGGGGTCTAGTTTTCAAAATGGGGTCCATTATGGGGGTTTTCTATTGTTTTGGCAGCTCAACGCCATTACAAGTGTGCAATGGGGCCTGAACCATTTTCAAGCAAATTTTGTGTTCTGAAAACAACTGGGTGTTCCTTTATGTTTGGGCCCTGCCGTTTGTCAAGACATAAGATTAGGGCCACAATGGGGGTATTTCTGAAGACAGGAGAAACGGGGTGATACATTTTGGAGTGTACATCTTCATTTTCATGTGCTCTGTAGAAAAAAATCTGTCTTTCAATTGACACTTTTGTGTAAAAAATGAAAATTACATTTTTTCCGCCTGCTTTGCATTAATTTCTACAAAAAACTAGGGGGTCTAAATGCTCACTACACCCCTAGGTGAATACCTTAGGGGGTCTAGTTTTCAAAATGGGGTCCATTATGGGGGTTTTCTATTGTTTTGGCAGCTCAACGCCATTACAAGTGTGCAATGGGGCCTGAACCATTTTCAAGCAAATTTTGTGTTCTGAAAACAACTGGGTGTTCCTTTATGTTTGGGCCCTGCCGTTTGTCAAGACATAAGATTAGGGCCACAATGGGGGTATTTCTGAAGACAGGAGAAACGGGGTGATACATTTTGGAGTGTACATCTTCATTTTCATGTGCTCTGTAGAAAAAAATCTGTCTTTCAATTGACACTTTTGTGTAAAAAATGAAAATTACATTTTTTCCGCCTGCTTTGCATTAATTTCTACAAAAAACTAGGGGGTCTAAATGCTCACTACACCCCTAGGTGAATACCTTAGGGGGTCTAGTTTTCAAAATGGGGTCCATTATGGGGGTTTTCTATTGTTTTGGCAGCTCAACGCCATTACAAGTGTGCAATGGGGCCTGAACCATTTTCAAGCAAATTTTGTGTTCTGAAAACAACTGGGTGTTCCTTTATGTTTGGGCCCTGCCGTTTGTCAAGACATAAGATTAGGGCCACAATGGGGGTATTTCTGAAGACAGGAGAAACGGGGTGATACATTTTGGAGTGTACATCTTCATTTTCATGTGCTCTGTAGAAAAAAATCTGTCTTTCAATTGACACTTTTGTGTAAAAAATGAAAATTACATTTTTTCCGCCTGCTTTGCATTAATTTCTACAAAAAACTAGGGGGTCTAAATGCTCACTACACCCCTAGGTGAATACCTTAGGGGGTCTAGTTTTCAAAATGGGGTCCATTATGGGGGTTTTCTATTGTTTTGGCAGCTCAACGCCATTACAAGTGTGCAATGGGGCCTGAACCATTTTCAAGCAAATTTTGTGTTCTGAAAACAACTGGGTGTTCCTTTATGTTTGGGCCCTGCCGTTTGTCAAGACATAAGATTAGGGCCACAATGGGGGTATTTCTGAAGACAGGAGAAACGGGGTGATACATTTTGGAGTGTACATCTTCATTTTCATGTGCTCTGTAGAAAAAAATCTGTCTTTCAATTGACACTTTTGTGTAAAAAATGAAAATTACATTTTTTCCGCCTGCTTTGCATTAATTTCTACAAAAAACTAGGGGGTCTAAATGCTCACTACACCCCTAGGTGAATACCTTAGGGGGTCTAGTTTTCAAAATGGGGTCCATTATGGGGGTTTTCTATTGTTTTGGCAGCTCAACGCCATTACAAGTGTGCAATGGGGCCTGAACCATTTTCAAGCAAATTTTGTGTTCTGAAAACAACTGGGTGTTCCTTTATGTTTGGGCCCTGCCGTTTGTCAAGACATAAGATTAGGGCCACAATGGGGGTATTTCTGAAGACAGGAGAAACGGGGTGATACATTTTGGAGTGTACATCTTCATTTTCATGTGCTCTGTAGAAAAAAATCTGTCTTTCAATTGACACTTTTGTGTAAAAAATGAAAATTACATTTTTTCCGCCTGCTTTGCATTAATTTCTACAAAAAACTAGGGGGTCTAAATGCTCACTACACCCCTAGGTGAATACCTTAGGGGGTCTAGTTTTCAAAATGGGGTCCATTATGGGGGTTTTCTATTGTTTTGGCAGCTCAACGCCATTACAAGTGTGCAATGGGGCCTGAACCATTTTCAAGCAAATTTTGTGTTCTGAAAACAACTGGGTGTTCCTTTATGTTTGGGCCCTGCCGTTTGTCAAGACATAAGATTAGGGCCACAATGGGGGTATTTCTGAAGACAGGAGAAACGGGGTGATACATTTTGGAGTGTACATCTTCATTTTCATGTGCTCTGTAGAAAAAAATCTGTCTTTCAATTGACACTTTTGTGTAAAAAATGAAAATTACATTTTTTCCGCCTGCTTTGCATTAATTTCTACAAAAAACTAGGGGGTCTAAATGCTCACTACACCCCTAGGTGAATACCTTAGGGGGTCTAGTTTTCAAAATGGGGTCCATTATGGGGGTTTTCTATTGTTTTGGCAGCTCAACGCCATTACAAGTGTGCAATGGGGCCTGAACCATTTTCAAGCAAATTTTGTGTTCTGAAAACAACTGGGTGTTCCTTTATGTTTGGGCCCTGCCGTTTGTCAAGACATAAGATTAGGGCCACAATGGGGGTATTTCTGAAGACAGGAGAAACGGGGTGATACATTTTGGAGTGTACATCTTCATTTTCATGTGCTCTGTAGAAAAAAATCTGTCTTTCAATTGACACTTTTGTGTAAAAAATGAAAATTACATTTTTTCCGCCTGCTTTGCATTAATTTCTACAAAAAACTAGGGGGTCTAAATGCTCACTACACCCCTAGGTGAATACCTTAGGGGGTCTAGTTTTCAAAATGGGGTCCATTATGGGGGTTTTCTATTGTTTTGGCAGCTCAACGCCATTACAAGTGTGCAATGGGGCCTGAACCATTTTCAAGCAAATTTTGTGTTCTGAAAACAACTGGGTGTTCCTTTATGTTTGGGCCCTGCCGTTTGTCAAGACATAAGATTAGGGCCACAATGGGGGTATTTCTGAAGACAGGAGAAACGGGGTGATACATTTTGGAGTGTACATCTTCATTTTCATGTGCTCTGTAGAAAAAAATCTGTCTTTCAATTGACACTTTTGTGTAAAAAATGAAAATTACATTTTTTCCGCCTGCTTTGCATTAATTTCTACAAAAAACTAGGGGGTCTAAATGCTCACTACACCCCTAGGTGAATACCTTAGGGGGTCTAGTTTTCAAAATGGGGTCCATTATGGGGGTTTTCTATTGTTTTGGCAGCTCAACGCCATTACAAGTGTGCAATGGGGCCTGAACCATTTTCAAGCAAATTTTGTGTTCTGAAAACAACTGGGTGTTCCTTTATGTTTGGGCCCTGCCGTTTGTCAAGACATAAGATTAGGGCCACAATGGGGGTATTTCTGAAGACAGGAGAAACGGGGTGATACATTTTGGAGTGTACATCTTCATTTTCATGTGCTCTGTAGAAAAAAATCTGTCTTTCAATTGACACTTTTGTGTAAAAAATGAAAATTACATTTTTTCCGCCTGCTTTGCATTAATTTCTACAAAAAACTAGGGGGTCTAAATGCTCACTACACCCCTAGGTGAATACCTTAGGGGGTCTAGTTTTCAAAATGGGGTCCATTATGGGGGTTTTCTATTGTTTTGGCAGCTCAACGCCATTACAAGTGTGCAATGGGGCCTGAACCATTTTCAAGCAAATTTTGTGTTCTGAAAACAACTGGGTGTTCCTTTATGTTTGGGCCCTGCCGTTTGTCAAGACATAAGATTAGGGCCACAATGGGGGTATTTCTGAAGACAGGAGAAACGGGGTGATACATTTTGGAGTGTACATCTTCATTTTCATGTGCTCTGTAGAAAAAAATCTGTCTTTCAATTGACACTTTTGTGTAAAAAATGAAAATTACATTTTTTCCGCCTGCTTTGCATTAATTTCTACAAAAAACTAGGGGGTCTAAATGCTCACTACACCCCTAGGTGAATACCTTAGGGGGTCTAGTTTTCAAAATGGGGTCCATTATGGGGGTTTTCTATTGTTTTGGCAGCTCAACGCCATTACAAGTGTGCAATGGGGCCTGAACCATTTTCAAGCAAATTTTGTGTTCTGAAAACAACTGGGTGTTCCTTTATGTTTGGGCCCTGCCGTTTGTCAAGACATAAGATTAGGGCCACAATGGGGGTATTTCTGAAGACAGGAGAAACGGGGTGATACATTTTGGAGTGTACATCTTCATTTTCATGTGCTCTGTAGAAAAAAATCTGTCTTTCAATTGACACTTTTGTGTAAAAAATGAAAATTACATTTTTTCCGCCTGCTTTGCATTAATTTCTACAAAAAACTAGGGGGTCTAAATGCTCACTACACCCCTAGGTGAATACCTTAGGGGGTCTAGTTTTCAAAATGGGGTCCATTATGGGGGTTTTCTATTGTTTTGGCAGCTCAACGCCATTACAAGTGTGCAATGGGGCCTGAACCATTTTCAAGCAAATTTTGTGTTCTGAAAACAACTGGGTGTTCCTTTATGTTTGGGCCCTGCCGTTTGTCAAGACATAAGATTAGGGCCACAATGGGGGTATTTCTGAAGACAGGAGAAACGGGGTGATACATTTTGGAGTGTACATCTTCATTTTCATGTGCTCTGTAGAAAAAAATCTGTCTTTCAATTGACACTTTTGTGTAAAAAATGAAAATTACATTTTTTCCGCCTGCTTTGCATTAATTTCTACAAAAAACTAGGGGGTCTAAATGCTCACTACACCCCTAGGTGAATACCTTAGGGGGTCTAGTTTTCAAAATGGGGTCCATTATGGGGGTTTTCTATTGTTTTGGCAGCTCAACGCCATTACAAGTGTGCAATGGGGCCTGAACCATTTTCAAGCAAATTTTGTGTTCTGAAAACAACTGGGTGTTCCTTTATGTTTGGGCCCTGCCGTTTGTCAAGACATAAGATTAGGGCCACAATGGGGGTATTTCTGAAGACAGGAGAAACGGGGTGATACATTTTGGAGTGTACATCTTCATTTTCATGTGCTCTGTAGAAAAAAATCTGTCTTTCAATTGACACTTTTGTGTAAAAAATGAAAATTACATTTTTTCCGCCTGCTTTGCATTAATTTCTACAAAAAACTAGGGGGTCTAAATGCTCACTACACCCCTAGGTGAATACCTTAGGGGGTCTAGTTTTCAAAATGGGGTCCATTATGGGGGTTTTCTATTGTTTTGGCAGCTCAACGCCATTACAAGTGTGCAATGGGGCCTGAACCATTTTCAAGCAAATTTTGTGTTCTGAAAACAACTGGGTGTTCCTTTATGTTTGGGCCCTGCCGTTTGTCAAGACATAAGATTAGGGCCACAATGGGGGTATTTCTGAAGACAGGAGAAACGGGGTGATACATTTTGGAGTGTACATCTTCATTTTCATGTGCTCTGTAGAAAAAAATCTGTCTTTCAATTGACACTTTTGTGTAAAAAATGAAAATTACATTTTTTCCGCCTGCTTTGCATTAATTTCTACAAAAAACTAGGGGGTCTAAATGCTCACTACACCCCTAGGTGAATACCTTAGGGGGTCTAGTTTTCAAAATGGGGTCCATTATGGGGGTTTTCTATTGTTTTGGCAGCTCAACGCCATTACAAGTGTGCAATGGGGCCTGAACCATTTTCAAGCAAATTTTGTGTTCTGAAAACAACTGGGTGTTCCTTTATGTTTGGGCCCTGCCGTTTGTCAAGACATAAGATTAGGGCCACAATGGGGGTATTTCTGAAGACAGGAGAAACGGGGTGATACATTTTGGAGTGTACATCTTCATTTTCATGTGCTCTGTAGAAAAAAATCTGTCTTTCAATTGACACTTTTGTGTAAAAAATGAAAATTACATTTTTTCCGCCTGCTTTGCATTAATTTCTACAAAAAACTAGGGGGTCTAAATGCTCACTACACCCCTAGGTGAATACCTTAGGGGGTCTAGTTTTCAAAATGGGGTCCATTATGGGGGTTTTCTATTGTTTTGGCAGCTCAACGCCATTACAAGTGTGCAATGGGGCCTGAACCATTTTCAAGCAAATTTTGTGTTCTGAAAACAACTGGGTGTTCCTTTATGTTTGGGCCCTGCCGTTTGTCAAGACATAAGATTAGGGCCACAATGGGGGTATTTCTGAAGACAGGAGAAACGGGGTGATACATTTTGGAGTGTACATCTTCATTTTCATGTGCTCTGTAGAAAAAAATCTGTCTTTCAATTGACACTTTTGTGTAAAAAATGAAAATTACATTTTTTCCGCCTGCTTTGCATTAATTTCTACAAAAAACTAGGGGGTCTAAATGCTCACTACACCCCTAGGTGAATACCTTAGGGGGTCTAGTTTTCAAAATGGGGTCCATTATGGGGGTTTTCTATTGTTTTGGCAGCTCAACGCCATTACAAGTGTGCAATGGGGCCTGAACCATTTTCAAGCAAATTTTGTGTTCTGAAAACAACTGGGTGTTCCTTTATGTTTGGGCCCTGCCGTTTGTCAAGACATAAGATTAGGGCCACAATGGGGGTATTTCTGAAGACAGGAGAAACGGGGTGATACATTTTGGAGTGTACATCTTCATTTTCATGTGCTCTGTAGAAAAAAATCTGTCTTTCAATTGACACTTTTGTGTAAAAAATGAAAATTACATTTTTTCCGCCTGCTTTGCATTAATTTCTACAAAAAACTAGGGGGTCTAAATGCTCACTACACCCCTAGGTGAATACCTTAGGGGGTCTAGTTTTCAAAATGGGGTCCATTATGGGGGTTTTCTATTGTTTTGGCAGCTCAACGCCATTACAAGTGTGCAATGGGGCCTGAACCATTTTCAAGCAAATTTTGTGTTCTGAAAACAACTGGGTGTTCCTTTATGTTTGGGCCCTGCCGTTTGTCAAGACATAAGATTAGGGCCACAATGGGGGTATTTCTGAAGACAGGAGAAACGGGGTGATACATTTTGGAGTGTACATCTTCATTTTCATGTGCTCTGTAGAAAAAAATCTGTCTTTCAATTGACACTTTTGTGTAAAAAATGAAAATTACATTTTTTCCGCCTGCTTTGCATTAATTTCTACAAAAAACTAGGGGGTCTAAATGCTCACTACACCCCTAGGTGAATACCTTAGGGGGTCTAGTTTTCAAAATGGGGTCCATTATGGGGGTTTTCTATTGTTTTGGCAGCTCAACGCCATTACAAGTGTGCAATGGGGCCTGAACCATTTTCAAGCAAATTTTGTGTTCTGAAAACAACTGGGTGTTCCTTTATGTTTGGGCCCTGCCGTTTGTCAAGACATAAGATTAGGGCCACAATGGGGGTATTTCTGAAGACAGGAGAAACGGGGTGATACATTTTGGAGTGTACATCTTCATTTTCATGTGCTCTGTAGAAAAAAATCTGTCTTTCAATTGACACTTTTGTGTAAAAAATGAAAATTACATTTTTTCCGCCTGCTTTGCATTAATTTCTACAAAAAACTAGGGGGTCTAAATACTCATTACACCCATAGATAAATACGTTAAGGGGCCTAGTTTTTAAAATGGGTTCACTTTTGGGGGCGTTCTATTATTCTGACACTTATAAGCCTCTGCAAACTTGGCTTGTTGCAGGAAAAAAATATGTACTTCAAAAATGTTAAAATTTATGTTAAAATGTAAAGTCTCCTAAATAAAAAAATAAAAAGTAAAAAAAATTTGTGAGTGCAGCCAAAATAAAGTAAAGATGTGGAAATATATTTCTGATAAAAAAATATTGAATAGTATTTATGTATGTATATGAAATATTGCAGTTGAAAATAGGAAAATGTGCCAATTTTTACAAATTTTCATAAATTTTCACTTTTTTAATAAAGATACGCATATTTTATCGGTATAATTTTACCACCTAAGTAAAGTACAATATGTGACGAGAAAACAATGTCAGAATTACTTTGATGTGCAAAACCGTTACAAAGTTATTCTAAGCTAAAATGACGCATGTCAGATTTCCAAAATTTGGTCTTGGTCATTAAGGCCCAAACAGGCTTGGTCACTAAGGGGTTAATAAAGACCAATTGAAAAAATTATTTTAGCACAAAATGAGTACACTGCAATCATAAAAAATTTTGCCTCCGAAGGTGTACATAGCCTTTAATTAGTATTTTATACAACTAACTGGTACACTAATGCTTCAGTATAATGCATTGAATTTAACTTGTATTTTAAATCCGCAGTATAATGCAACTAAATGGTATATTAACCCTACAGTATTATGTGTTGAATTTACCTTGTATATTAATGTTGCAGTGTATTGAATTTACAGGGGTTATCCAACCCCTATAATGACCCCCCCAATGCCTGGTCACCTCATATAGGTTATAATTACCCTTCCCCCTGGCACCCATGTCGTTCCTGAACCCGCCACTGTTGCCACTGCATCTCCCCATCGCTCAGTTCAAAAGAGCCTACCCAGCATCGCGGGTGGCGTGGGCATTGGTGGGGGGTCATTATAGGTGTTGGATAACCCCTTTAACTTCTATTTTAACGTAGTAGTTAGAGATGAGCAAATTTTTTAAAAGTTTGATTCGGCTGCTTGGGCGAATTTTACCCAAAATTTTGATTTGTGACAAAATACTACGTCACGAAGCACATTTATTTGTAGGTAGCAGTAAGTAGTGAGCTGCGATAGCGCCGTCCCCGTCATTGTACCCCTCAGATGCCGCATTCATACATGATCGCGGCATCTGAGTGTGAAAACAATGTAACATGAACATAAAAAAACTAAATCAAACTTACTGCCTCCATTTGCTTGAAAATCTGGCAGGAAATCTCGCGCGGTGCAAGATGACATCATCACTCCAGCCTGTGTGATGATGTCATAAGTCACCATGCACGAGATTTCTGCTGAGATCTTCAATCAAGATGGCGGCTGGCGGCCGTCGCCAGCAAATGGAGGAGGTAAGTAAGAATTCTTTAGTTTTTTACACTATTTCAGGTTAAATCAATTTGCTAACATTAGGCACGAGGAAATTCGGCTTCGAGGTGAATCAAATTTATCCTGGAATTCAGATCGAATTCCACTTCGTGGGATTCGATTCACTTATCTCTAGTAGTAGTACAATGCTTTGAATTGAATTAGTAGTATAAAGTGTGTTCATCTGTGTAGTTTTAAATGGTAGCAACATTGCAACTAGTTTTTAGAAAGAAAAAGTTGCAATCACACAATGTAGCCAGCAAAATGCATGTTGCTATGCTGGGATTGCCTGGGAATATGGCTATAAAACACTTATTATTATTATTATTATTTATTATTAAAGCGCCATTCATTCCATAGCGCTGTACATATGAGAAGAGGTATACATACATAATACAGACAATTGCACTAATCATAAACAAGACGAGTTACAAACTGGTACAGAAGGAGAGAGGGCCCTGCCCGTGAGGGCTTACAATCTACATGGTATGGGAGAAGGACACAGTAGGTGTGGGTGAAGTTGGTCATGGCGGTATGGAGGCAGCAGGGTCACTGGTTGTTGGCTTGTCTGAAGAGATGGGTTTTCAGGTTTCTTTTGAAGGATTCCACTGTAGGTGAGAGTCTGATATGTTGGGGTAGCGAGTTCCAGAGTATGGGGGATGCAAGGGAGAAATCTTGGAGGCGATTGTGGGAAGAGGCGATAAGAGGAGAGGAGAGAAGGAGGTCTTGTGAGGATCGAAGAGTGCGTGTGGAGGTGTATCGGGAAAGTAGCTCAGAGATGTAGGGAGGGGACAGGTTATGGACGGCCTTGTATGTATTTGTTAGTACTTTGAAGTGAATTCGCTGGGCAATGGGGAGCCAGTGAAGGGATTAGCAGAGGGGAGAGGCAGAGGAGATCATGTCAAACTAATCTTATTGATTTTTTTGATTGGGTGACTAAAATAATAGATGGAGGAGGTGCAGTAGACATCGCTTATCTAGACTTTAGTAAGGCTTTTGATACTGTCCCACATAGAAAGCTTATCAATAAAGTGCAGTCTTTGGGCTTGGACTCCCATATTGTTGAATGGATTAGGCAGTGGCTGAGGGACAGGCAACAGAGGGTTGTAGTCAATGGAGTATATTCAGACCAAGGTCTTGTTACCAGTGGGGTACCTCAGGAATCTGTTCTGGGACCCATATTGTTTAATATCTTTATCAGCGAAATTGCAGAAGGCCTCGATGGTAAGGTGTGTCTTTTTGCTGATGACACAAAGATTTATAACAGGGTTGATTTTCCTGGAGGGATACACCAAATGGAAAAGGACTTGGGAAAACTAGAGGAATGGTCAAAAATATGGCAACTAAAATTTAATGTTGATAAGTGCAAGATAATGCACCTGGGACGTAAAAACCCAAGAGCAGAATATAAAATCAGTGATACAGTCCTAACCTCAGTATCTGAGGAAAGGGATTTAGGGGTCATTATTTCAGAAGACTTAAAGGTAGGCAGACAATGTCATAGAGCAGCAGGAAATGCTAGCAGAATGCTTGGGTGTATAGGGAGAGGAATTACCAGTAGAAAGAGGGAGGTGCTCATGCCGCTCTACAGAGCACTAGTGAGACCTCATTTGGAGTATTGTGCTCAGTACTGGAGACCATATCTCCAGAAGGATATTGATACTTTGGAGAGAGTTCAGAGAAGAGCTACTAAACTGGTACATGGATTGCAGGATAAACCTTACCAGGAAAGATTAAAGGACCTTAACATGTATAGCTTGGAAGAAAGACGAGACAGAGGGGATATGATAGAAACTTTTAAATACATAAAGGGAATCAACAAGGTAAAAGAGGAGAAAATTTTTAAAAGAAGAAAAACTGCTACAAGAGGACATAGTTTTAAATTAGAGGGGCAAAGGTTTAAAAGTAATATCAGGAAGTATTACTTTACTGAGAGAGTAGTGGATGCATGGAATAGCCTTCCTGCAGAAGTGGTAGCTGCAAATACAGTGGAGGAGTTTAAGCATGCATGGGATAGGCATAATGCCATCCTTCATATAAGATAGGGCCAGGGGCTATCCATAGTATTTAGTATATTGGGCAGACTAGATGGGCCAAATGGTTCTTATCTGCCGACACATTCTATGTTTCTATGTTTCTATGTATTAGGGTGAGAGGTGGATTAGTCGGGCAGCAGAGTTGAGGATAGATTGGAGGGGTGTGAGAGTGCTAGATGGAAGGCCACAGAGGACAATGTTGCAGTAGTCTAGGCGGGAGATGATGAGGGCAGGTACAAGCATTTTCGCAGATTCAAAATTAAGGAAAGCACGGATGCGGGAGATGTTTTTGAGTTGGAGGCGGCAGGTGGTGAAAAGTGCTTGGATGTGCGGTCTGAAGGAGAGGGCAGAATCCAAGGTCACTCCAAGGCAGCGGACTTGGTTGACCGGGGAGAGTGTGCAGCCATTGATCGTGATAGATAGGTCTGTTGGGGGGGTTGAGCAAGATGGGGGAAAGAGGATGAATTCTGTTTTATCCATGTTAAGTTTTAGAAAGCGAGAGGAGAAGAAGGATGATATAGAAGATAGACATTGTGGGATTCTGGATAGTAAGGTGGTGATGTCTGGACCAGAGAGGTAGATTTGTGTGTCGTCAGCGTAGGAGTGATACTGAAAGCCATGGGACTCTATGAGCTGTCCCAGGCCAAAAGTGTAGATAGAGAAGAGCAGGGGTCCTAGGAAAGAGCCTTGCGGGACACCAACAGAGAGGGAATGAGACGAGGAGGTGGTGGGAGACACTAATCGTCCGGTCTGTGAGGTAGGATGTGATCCAGGAGAGGGCCAGGTCAGTGATGCCAAGAGATGAGAGAGTTTTCAACAGAAAGGAGTGGTCAACAGTGTTGAAGGCAGAGGACAGGTCAAGGAGAAGGAGGACAGAGCATGGGCGTACCTAGAGCATTTGGCACCCAGGGCGAACCCTTTGTTTGGCACCCCCCCCCCCCAGAAAGTTAAGAAAACACATGCACAAACTTTTTTCAATGTTTTCAATAATATTTATAAATATAAATAAAACCCCTTAATAAAATAAACCTCTGCACACCCCCTTAACTAAATAAACCCATTAACCCCCCTTAATAAAACCCATTAACCACCCCTTAATAAACCCCTTAACCCTTCCTTAATAAAATAAAAACCTGCACCCCCTTAAACCCCAGTATAATAAACATTGGTGGCGCAGTGCTCCCCCCCAACATAATAAACATTGGTGGCGCAGTGCGCCCCCCCTCCCTAGTATAATAAACATATAAACATTGGTGGTGCAGTGCGCCCCCCCCAACATAATAAACATTGGTGGCGCAGTGTGCCACCCCTCCCTAGTATAATAAACATATAAACATTGGTGGTGCAGTGCGCCCCCCAACACCCTAGTATAATAAACATTGGTGGCGCAGTGTGCCCCCCCCCAACATAATAAACATTGGTGGGCAGTGCGCCCCCCCTCCCTAGCATAATAAACATATAACATTGGTGGTGCAGTGCGCCCCCCCCCCAACACCCCAGTATAATAAACATTGGTGGCACAGTGCGCCCCCCCCAACATAATAAACATTGGTGGGCAGTGCCAATGAGGGTTAAAAAATAAAAAATTAACTCACCACCTCCAATTGATCGCGTAGCAGCCGGTCTCATGTACTTTCTTCAGGACCTGTGGTGATGTCACTGAGCTCATCACATGATACATCACATGATCCATCACCATGGTAATGGACCATGTGATAGAGGCTGGAGCTCAGTGACGTCACCACAGGTCCTGAAGAAATTACAAGGAGACCGGCAGCAGCTACGCGATCAATTGGAGGAGTGAGTTAATTTTTTATTTTTTAACCCTCATTGGCACTGCCCACTGCCCACCAATGTTTATTATACTGGGGGGGGGGCGCACTCAATGTTTATTATACTGGGGGGGGCCGCACTCAATGTTTATTATACTCGGGGGGGCCGCACTCAATGTTTATTATACTGGGGGGGGCGCACTCAATGTTTATTATACTGGGGGGGGCCGCACTCAATGTTTATTATACTGGGGGGCGGGGGGCCGCACTCAATGTTAATGAAGATAACTGACCTGTTAATACAAATGCAGGTGCGGGTGCCGGAATCAAATAGCGGCACCCGACCTCTATGACAGGGAGCGGCACCTAAGGGGTTAACTGCCGCTGATGAGGCTGATCGCGGCTATTTGATTCCGGCACCCGCCTCCTGCATTTGTATTAACAGGTCAGTTATCTTCATTGGTGGCGCAGTGGCCACAGCCCCGGCCCTGTCCCTCTTCTTATTGGCCGCGGCGGCAGCAGCACAGGGGAGGGAGAGACCATCTGGAGCCCTGCCCCTATCACAGCGCCACGCCTGGCACACTCGCCACATTTTTTAAATTTTTTTTTAATTTTTTTTAATTTTTTTTTTTATCCTCAGTCGCGGCTGGCACCCCCCTTGTGAGTGGCACCCGGGGCGGGCCGCCCCCCCCCCCCCCCCTTGGTACACCACTGGGACAGAGTATTGTTTCTTGGTTTTGGCTGTCAGTAGGTCATTGGTGACTTTGGTGAGGGCAGTCTCAGTCGAATGGTGGGGTCGGAAGCTAGATTGTAGGCGGTCAAAGAGGGAGCAGGAGGAAAGGTGAGAGGACAGCTCAGAATGGACATGTTGTTCAAGTAGCTTTGAGGTATACGGAAGCAGTGATATGGGGCGATAACTGGACAAAGAAGATGGGTCAAGTGAAGGCTTTTTGAGGATGGGTGTAATGGTAGCGTGTTTAAAAGCAGAGGGGAAGACACCAGAGGTTAGTGATAGGTTGAAGAGATGAGTTCGGGCTGGGATAAACACTGTGGTAAGGTTAGGGATGAGGTGGGATGGGATTGGGTCAAGTGCACAGGTGGTGAGATGTGATCTGGAGAGTAGAGTGGAGAGTTTTTCTTCTGTAATGGTGGAGAAGCGGGTTTTGGGAGAAGAGGACCGAGCAGTTGTGTAGAGGTCTGTGGGGACTGTGTAGTGAAGCTTTCTCTGATGTAGAATATCTTATTTTTGAAATATTTGGCAAAGTCCTCAGCAGAGAAGAGAGGAGAGGGTGGGGGCGCTAGGGGACGGAGAAGGAGTTAAAAGTGCTTAAAGTTGTTAGGGCTGTAGGCCAGGGAACATATGAGAGATGAGAAGTAGGCCTGTTTTGCATCAGCGAGTGAGGATTTGAATATGAGGAGGGATTGCTTGCATGCGGTAAAATTATCTTTTGAATGGGATTTCTTCCATCGCCGCTCAGCAGCCCTGGAAGCTTGTCTGAGTTTTTTGGTCAGGTTGGTGTGCCAGGGTTGTCTGTTAATTTTTCAGGTTTTGTTGTGTGTGAGCGGGGCAACAGTGTCCAGAGCTGTACTTATTGTGGTGTTATATAGGGTGGTAGCAGCATCTGGGTCTTGGAGGGAACAGATGGTAGAGAGTGGGAGAAGAGAGTCAGAAAGCAAGTGAAAGTCTAGATGTTTAAGGTTCCTGCGGGGGTGTGCTAGTGTGTGGACCGGGGGAGCAGCAGAAGAGACCAATGAAGAGAAGGTGAGTAGGTTGTGGTCGGATAGGGGGAGAGGCAAATTAGAAACGTTAGATAGGGAGCAGAGGCGGGTAAAGATAAGATCCAGAGTGTGACCATCTCTGTGGGTGGGAGCTGAAGACCACTGTGATAGGCCGAAGGAGGAAGAGAGCGATAGGAGTTTAGAGGCGGCTGAGTGGCAGGTGTCAATAGGGATGTTGAAGTCACCCATGATAATAGTGAGGATGTCGGCAGAAAGAAAGTGTAGTAGCCAGGTGTTAAAGTGGTCAAGAAAGATGGTGGCTGGGCCTGGGGGGCGGTAAATGACGGGAGAGTAGATGCGAACAGAGTGTACTTCAAATGAGGTGAGCGTAATGGAGGGTGGCAGTGGAGTTGGGCTGTAGGAGCAGGTGTCTGATAGGAGAAGACCAACTCCTCCACCATGTTTGCAGCCGGGGTGGGGGGTGTGAGTGAATTGAGATCCACTATATGAGAGTGCAGCAGGGGAGGAGGTGTCAGAGGATATCAGCCATGTTTCTGTGAGACCCAGAAAGGAAAGGTTTTGAGAGATGAAAAGTTTGTGAATGTACGACAGTTTGTTACAGACAGAGCGTGCGTTCCATAATGCTCCTGCAAGAGGAACCAAAGGAGCAGGGGTCAGAGGAATGGTTATTAGGTTTAAGGGGTTGCAGAAATTTGAAGAAGGAGATTTGTATTGGGACATAGAGGTGATATCGGGGATTTGCTGAGGGGGGCCTGGATTTGGAGAGATATCACCAGCAGTAAGGAGAAGCAGAGAAAGTGTTGATAGGTGAGAATAGGAGAGGGCAGGAGGTATCTGTGTGTGTTTGGGAAGGAAGTGTTTTATGTTGCCAAGCAGGTTTGTGCAAGCTGTCAGATGAGAAGGTAAGATGGAGGGAGAGATGAATAGTTCCTTGCTGGGTGAATGAACGTGGGGGTATTTCAGGAGGTTGTTGACAAGTGGGAACAGTAAGATGAAAAATTTAAACATTGTTTGCATTAACTATGTCTGTAATTACCTGTGGTCCCCTTCTGGTCCAATTCTGGTATAATTCAGTCTGTGCACTTAAGAGTTGCACTTGAAAGATGTTACATTTGGAAAGACCAAGGTCTGAAAAGACCTAGGACCTTAGATTTATACCACTCAGTGTTCAATCAGGTGTGACCAAGAGGGAGGGGGTACATTTGGCCTAATCAAGGAGGACCAGATACAGGGGTGAAATAGTCAATGTAAACAAATACTCAATAAATCCAGCAGGGAAAGAGACATTAATAGTTCAGACAAGACAAGACTTATGAATAGTGATGGACGAACATCGGCCGGGACGACTCACGAACACGATCAAATGTTCGCGAACCGCAAATTCGCGGCGGGCCCCATTCATATTTGCAGCCACCAATAGTTACTAGACTTGCACAAATCGTCCCACCACATGGACAGTGACATACCAAAGTGGAAACAATGGCAAAAATTCCACAAAAAATATGTATTTTAATCAGGGCCATTTTTATGCGTCTTAAAGGGAAACTGTCAGAAATGTGCCTTACTGGAGCCTAGAACAATTTTATTTTAGACCACGAGAGTACAGGCCCCAAACATTAGCCATTCACCGGACAGAAAACATCAAGTGATTATGTGGCTGGAGGTATATTAGACGGTCATTGGATATCAATTTTAGTGCAGGCCAGTGGAGTACAGGCCCAAACATTAGGCATCACCGGACAGAAAACTTCAATGTGATTATGTGTCTGGAGGTAAATAAGATGGTCAATGGATATCAATTTTACTGCAGGCCAGTGACCACAGGCCCCAAAAATTATTAATTCACCGTACAGAAAAGAACAACTGATAATGTGGCTGGAGGTACATTAGGCGGTCACCGTATAACAATTTTACTGTTGGCTAGTCAGATTACAGGCCCCAAAAATGATGCATTCACTGTACAGAAAATATCAAGTGATTATGTGTCTGGAGGTATATTAGATGGTCAATGGATATCAATTTTGCTGCCGGCCAGTGGACTACAGGCCCCAAAAATTATTCATTCACCAGACAGAAAACATCAAGTGATTATGTGGCTGGAGGTATATTATACGGTCATTGGCTATCAATTTTATTGCAGGCTAGTGGAGTACAGGCCCTAAACATTAGGCATTCACCAGACAGAAAATATCAAGTGATTATGTATAAATTTATAGGTATATCACATAGGTATATAGGTATAAATTTATAGGTATATACAAACCCTCTATCATTTTTTTTTGGGGGGGGGGGCAACAGGTATATCACACCTGTTGCAATTACTTATTTCAATAGCGTTTGTCCCTCTATCTAGCTGCGGTATCTCAGCTTCACCGCACATAACTGCTGCACAATACAAATAGTGTTGAGCAAGACTATTCGAAAAGCAAATTTTTATCGCAAATTTCTGCACTTCGAGAATTCGCGAATATTTAGAATATAGTGCTATATATTCGTAATGCCGAATATTCTTTTTTTTTTTTTTAACACAGTACACATCAGGTGATCATCCTTCCCTTCTTCTAGCTTGTGGGCCAATGAGAAGGCTTTGTCACAGCTTAGCAACATCCCTAGCAAGCAATAGAAAAGTTGCCTTCCCCACGCCAGTATTCCGCGCGTATTACGTGAATAATCCATTGCCGATTTCCGTAATCAAGAATACAATCTCGAATTCGTGAATTCACGAATATATGGCGAATATTCTACAAAATATTCGTGAAATATCACAAATTTGAATATTGCCCCTTCTGCTCATCACTAAATACAAATGTACTATAATATACTTTCTATGTTGGAAGGTATATTATAGGTATATCACACCCCTCAATCATTTTTATTTTTTTGGGGGGGCAACAGGTATATCACACAAGCTGCAATTATTTATTCCAATAGCGTTTTTCCCTTATCTAGCTGCAGTATCGCAACAGAATCTCACACAACTGCTGCACAATACAAATGCACTATTATATACTTTCTATGTTAGAAAGTATATAATAAGTATATCACACCCCTCTGTATGTCACACCTATCGATAGCACACCTCTACCAGTCCTTAAAAGGACTTTTGTGGCCCTATTAGCTAGCATTTGGTGTCCCTAACAGTCTGTCCCTGCTCCATACAGCAACCTCTCCCTACACTGGCAAAAAACAGAATGTAAAATGGCTGCCAGATTGGGTTTATTTATAGGGTAGGGGGTGTGTCCATGTGCTGAAATGTCTCAATTGGCTGTCCTGTACCACCTGATGGATGTGTCATGAGTCAAAGTTATTCAGAAAGCAAAGAATATGGCGCCGGTGGACATCGCTATATGTTCGCCTGTTCAGCAAACCGTGAACGAGCAAAGTTCACCGTGAAACGACCACCGGGCGAACCGCAAGGCCATCTCTACTTATGAACTGTAGAAGATTGAAGTTTTTTTTATAAAAGACAGTTGATTGCTGAATACATATGTTGTTTCTGCAGTCACAACTGTGACCCTTTGTTTTCCCTGATAACTTTTCTAGATTTAATCTAGCTAACTAAACACATCCTTAAATTCTCCCTAATTCACACCAATAAGGCTGGCTTGTTTCTATAATTACTGTCAGACACATCCGACACACATCCTCTTAAGTTGCAAGCTACGGTCAGATTTGCTCAAAGGCTCTGTCAGCTTCTGAGCAATCAGCGCAAGCCCCTCCTAGAGTGATGTGATCCTCCATCCTTATCTTCCCTATCCTTTTTCCCTCCAATTTTCACAGTAAAATGGCGTTGACATCGTTTTGCACAGTTCATTTGAAGCTAATCGGCAAAACTTTGAATTGATTTGGCAGAATTTTTGTGAAATTCTTAATGAATCTAACTAGTTTAGCATCAATCAGCTCATCTGTATATTCATGTTTTCTGTTGCAGTTTGTTTAGTTTAATACATTTATGCAGCCTTACCGACTCTTAATCTTTATTTCTTATATTTCATAATTTTGCAGTCAGCCAATGGCACAATATACACTGAGCAAAAATATAAATGCAACACTTTCGGTTTTGCTCCCATTTTATATGAGCTGAACTAAAAGATCTGAAACATTTTCTACATACACAAAAGACCCATTACTCTCAAATATTGTTCACAAATCTGTCTAAATCTGTGTTAGTGAGCACTTCTCCTTTGCCGAGATAATCCATCCCACTTCACAGGTGTGTCATATCAAGGTGCTGATTAGACAGCATGAATATTGCACAGGTGTGCCTTAGACTGCCCACAATAAAAGTCCACTCTGAAATGTGCACAGTTTTGCCTTACTGGGTAGGGGGGTCAGAAAACCAGTCAGTATCTGGTGTGGCCACCATTTGCCTCACGCAGTGCAACACATCTCTGTCGCATACAGTTGATCAGCTTGTTGATTGTGGCCTGTGGAATGTTGGTCCACTCCTCTTCAATCACTGTGCGAAGTAGCAGAATATTTTCAGGAACTGGAACACGCTGTTGTATACGCCGATCCAGAACATCCCAAACATGCTCAATGGTTGACATGTCCGGTGAGTATGCTGGCCATGCAAGAACTGGGATGTTTTCAGCTTCCAGGAATTGTGTACAGATCCTTGCAATATGGGGCCATGCATTATCATGCTACAACATTAGGTGATGGCCGTGGATGAATGGCACAACAATGGGCATCAGGATCTCGTCACAGTATCTCTGTGCATTCAAGATGCCATCAATAAAATGCACCTGTGTTCATTGTCCATAACATATGCCTGCCCATACCATAACCCCACCGCCACCATGGGCTACTCGATCCACATCATTGACGTCAGCAAACCGCTCACCCACACAACGCCACACACACTGTCTGCCATCTGCCATGAACAGTGAAAACAGGGACTCATCCGTGAACAGAACGCCTCTCCAACGTGCCAGATTCCATCGAATGTGAGCATTTGCCCACTCAAGTCGGTTACGACAACGAACTGCAGTCAGGTCCAAACCCCGATGAGGATGACGAGCATGCAGATGAGCTTCCTGAGACGGTTTCTGACAGTTTGTGCAGAAATTCTATGGTTATGCAAACCGATTGTTGCTGCAGCTGTCCGGGTGGCTGGTCTCAGACGATCATGGAAGTGAATTTGCTGGATGTGGAGATGCTGGGTTGGTGTGGTTACACTTGGTCTGCGGTTGTGATGTCGGTTAGATGTACTGTCAAATTCTCTGAAATGCCTTATGTAGATAAATGAACATTCATCTCATGGGCAACAGCTCTGGTAGACATTCCTGCAGTCAGCATGCCAATTGCATGCTCCCTCAAGCATTGCTACATCTGTGGCATTGTGCTGTATGATCAAACTGCACATTTTAGAGTGGCCTTTAATTGTGGGCAGTCTAAGGCACACCTATGCAATATTCATGCTGTCTAATCAGCACCTTGATATGCCACACCTGTGAGGTGGGATGGATTATCTCGGCAAAGGAGAATTGGTCACTAACACAGATTTAGACAAATTTGTGAACAATATATGAGAGTAATGGGTCTTTTGTGTATGTAAGATTTCAGATCTTTGAGTTCAGCTCATGCAAAATGGGAGCAAAATTGAAAGTGTTGCATTTATATTTTTACTCAGTGTATGTATTTTAGACTATACAACTTGAACCACTATTTTGGAATGATGTGACCTGGGTTGAGGTTTGAGTATGTATTCTGCTCAAATGCATGGAAATACCATTTATAAACTTGCAAATATACATAGTATACTAATGAGTGTTGCTATGCTTGTTTTTCTGTTATTGTATTGGCTGTTTATAATATTTTCTTACAAAAACCATGAAGGTAAGAAAAAAGAAATTAATAAATGTAACATGAAAGAAATTGTAAGGCTCTATGAAAAATTCAAAAACAAGTAATAGTTCAACATTTGTTCCTTACTTTGCTACCTCAGTTCTTTTGTTATATGTTGTGAAATAGTTGCTGAGGTAGGTGTGAATATCTTCACGGATGGCTACAATAGATTTTTTTGTTCTATTTGCTATTATGTAATACTTATGCTTCTAATTTATTTCTTCTTTCAAGCATACATAAACTATTTGCAGACTCATCACAAGTTAAATTCCCTGTTGGGCTTTTATGTCCGTCACTAGCGTGATATAAATGAGTGCATTTACGGAGATATATCAATTTCCTGATCCATCCTTCTAGCCTAAGTCTAGTAATTAAGAAGCAAATCAATCAGATGCTTAGACTGAGATGGCTCTGTAGTCTATTAGAGTAATGCTGCATAAAGCAGGGCTGCATAATATTTTATTATGTCCTCGATAGATATGTACTTTTATCTTTCCATTGTATGAAATAGAAAAAAATCTATTTTACATAGGGATAAATCTAAATACAGTGGCCCTTTAAGATACAATGGCCTCAGGATACAATATTTTCAACTTACAATGGTCTTTTCTGACCCATCGTAAGTTGAAACTAGACACAACATACAATGACTCACACTAAGATCCAACCACTTCTCTGGTAAAATAGCTGTACAGGGAGTGCAGAATTATTAGGCAAGTTGTATTTTTGAGGATTAATTTTATTATTGAACAACAACCATGTTCTCAATGACCCAAAAAACTCATTAATATCAAAGCTGAATATTTTTGGAAGTAGTTTTTAGTTTGTTTTTAGTTTTAGCTAATTTAGGGGATATCTGTGTGTGCAGGTGACTATTACTGTGCATAATTATTAGGCAACTTAACAAAAAACAAATATATACCCATTTCAATTATTTATTTTTACCAGTGAAACCAATATAACATCTCAACATTCACAAATATACATTTCTGACATTCAAAAACAAAACAAAAACAAATCAGTGACCAATATAGCCACCTTTCTTTGCAAGGACACTCAAAAGCCTGCATCCATGGATTCTGTCAGTGTTTTGATCTGTTCACCATCAACATTGCGTGCAGCAGCAACCACAGCCTCCCAGACACTGTTCAGAGAGGTGTACTGTTTTCCCTCCCTTGTAAATCTCACATTTGATGATGGACCACAGGTTCTCAATGGGGTTCAGATCAGGTGAACAAGGAGGCCATGTCATTAGATTTTCTTCTTTTATACCCTTTCTTGCCAGCCATGCTGTGGAGTACTTGGACGCGTGTGATGGAGCATTGTCCTGCATGAAAATCATGTTTTTCTTGAAGGATTCAGACTTCTTCCTGTACCACTGCTTGAAGAAGGTGTTGTCACGGGGTTCCGAAGGTGCACTCGGTCCCCCATTGCCCGCAGAACTGTTGCTTAGCTTTTGGAATGAGGTTTTGTGTTTGACCTCATTCCCAGGGCGGCTTTACTAGCTGGGTGGCTCCCTGCTCCTAGTCTGCCTTGAGCGCCGAGCTGATCACTCGGTGCTCAACTGGTTGGTCTGTCGGTCATGTGACGCTGGCCACGTCACATGACCCTCACTCCTCACTATAAATACAGGCAGCCTGCTAGCCACAGGTTGCCTGTTAATTTCTAGGTTCCTGGCTATTTGTTGGACTGCTGAATACTTACCTGATCCTGTTCCCTGACCATCCTTTTGCCTGCTGCTCCTGTACTGCGTTTCCGTCCTGGTATTGTGACCTCGGCTCCCACCTGACTACTCTCTTAGGACTCCTCTTGTACTTCTCTGCTCTCCTGGTATTTATGACCCGGCTTCTCCTGACAATTCTCTGCTTGCTCCATTTGTACTTTGCAGCTTTCCTGGTATTGACTCGGTCCGAACATTTCAGTAAAAGTTTGGGTTCGGTGTTCGGCGCTTTCTTGGCGCTTTTTGAAAGGCTGCAAAGCAGCCAATCAACAAGCGTTTAACTGTGTGCCCTTAGAATCCATCACAGCCATGCCTACTAATGGCATGGCTGTGATTGGCCAGTGCAGCATGTGACCCAGCCTCTATATAAGCTGGAGTCACGTAGCGTTGCACGTTACTCTGCTGTGCTTAGTGTAGGGAGAGGATGCTGCTGGTGATTTCAGGCAGAGAATAGGAGAGAATCTTTGTTCAAAACGTGAATCTAACTCAGCGATCTACATACATTGTGTTGTGTGGGTGCAGGTCACAATTTTTTTATCCTGCCCTGAGCCCAGTGACCGAAAATAAATAAATTTTATAAGTCAGTTAGGTGGGCGGCGGCGGCCATTTTATGCAAGCTCAGTGCACCAGCATTGCATCTGCGCTTTTGGGACATTGAAATCCAAGCTTTAAAAACAGCACAAATAATCTGTTTGGCAATTTACAACATCTGATGCATTTGCAGGCTTAGTCAGTGTGCAATTTAAGCTAGAAATACAGCCATAATTTTCAGGGTTTTTAAAAACACACTTTTTTGCCAAAAAACACTATTTTCCAGATCTGCAAGTGTTAAATTCAAGTTTAATATATACAGCTTTCATATTCTGTTACCAAAAAAACACTTTTTTGGCAATATACAACATATGTATTAGTCAGTGTGCAATTTAAGCTAGAAATACAGCCATAATTTTCTGGGTTTTTAAAAACATACATTTTTTTTGCCAGAATCCACTATTTTTCTGCCCTTGCAGCATCAGCACGTGTGAAATTCCAGGGTTATATACTGCTGTCAAATTCAGTTATTAAACAAACACCCGTTTGGGCACAAAAAAATTAGTTGGCAGCCATTGCTGCAGATGTCATTGTGAGATACACCCTTTATATATTTGGCTTATATTCAGGTATTTGAAATACAGCCATTTTGGGCAAACAAATTTAATTGAGGCCTAGTCTGGTTCAGGGCGTGTGAGATACACCCTTTAAATACAGGGGTTTGATTCTTTTATTAATTAAACACCTTTTTTTGTCCAAAATACAAAATTTTTCAAGCCTTGCAGCATCAGCACGTTTGAAATTCCAGGGTTTTATACTGCTGTTATTTTCAGTTATTAAACAAACACCCGTTTGTGCAAAATAAATTTAGTTGGCAGCATTTCCTGCATATGTCATTGTGAGATACCACCTTTACATACTGTCTTTCTATTCAGTTATTTGAAATAAAGCCATTTTGGGCACAATTCTTTGATAGCGTCCTAGTGTGAATCAGGGCGTGTGAGATACACCCTTTAAATACAGGGCTTTTATTCAGGTATTTGAAATACAACCATTTTGGGCAAACAAATTTAATTGAGGCCTAGTCTGGTTCAGGGCGTGTGAGATACACCCTTTAAATACAGGGGTTTGATTATTTTATTAATTAAACACCTTTTTTTGTCAAAAATACAAATTTTTTAAGCCTTGTAGCATCAGCACGTTTGAAATTCCAAGGTTTTATGCTGCTGTCATTTTCAGTTATTAAACTAACACCCGTTTGGGCAAAAAAAAAATATTTGGCAGCCTTTGCTGCATATGTCATTGTGAGATACAGCCTTTACATAGTGTGGTTCTATTCAGATATTTGAAATACCGCCATTTGGTGCACAAATCTTTAATTGCGGCCTAGTGTGGGTCAGGCCGTGGGAGATACACCCTGTATATACAGGGCTTATATTCTTCTATTAATAAAAGTTTTCAGGCCTTGCAGCATCAAGATATTTGAAATTCCACGGTTATATACTGCTGTCATATTCAGTTATTAAACTAACACCCGTTTGGGCAAAAAAAATGTAGTTGGCAGCCTTTGCTGCAGATGTCATTGTGAGATACACCCTTTATAATACAGGGGTTCTATTCAGATATTTGAAATAACGCCATTTTGTGCACAAATCTTTAATTGCGGCCTAGTGTGGGTCAGGGCGTGTGAGAATCACCCTGTATATACAGGGCTTATAGTCATCTATTAATAAAACACCCTTTTTGGGGCAAAATACACAATTGTTGCGCACTTACATCATCAAGACGTTTAAAAATTCCCTTTAAATACAGGGGTTTTATTCAGGTATTTGAAATACAGCCATTTTTGGCAAACAAATTTAATTGAGGCATAGTCTGGTTCAGGGCGTGTGAGATACACCGTTTAAATACAGGGCTTCTATTCAGGTATTTGAAATACAGCCATTTTGGTCAAACAAATTTAATTGAGATCCAGTCTGGTTCAGGGCGTGTGAGATACACCCTGTACATAATGTCGTTCTATTCTACTATGAATTAAACACCCATTTAGGGAAAGATCCTAAATTCGAGAAATATGAGGAGAGCGTCAAATAAGGGACGTGGCCCAGGTTGATGTGCTGCTGGTGGAGCTCCTGTTGCAGGGAGAGGACGTGGTCGATCTGTGCCAGCTACACGCACAAGTGAAACCTCTTTCTCTGGTGCGAGTAGGCGACAGAACCTGCAGCGGTATTTGGTCGGGCCTAATGCGGCTCTATGAAAGGTGAGGCCTGAACAAGTACAGGCGATAGTAGATTGGGTAGATGACAGTGGCTCTAGTTGCTTCACATTGTGTCTCACCCAGTCTCATGCTAAAAGTTGGCACCTGCAGCCGATGTCTATCAGTCTTTCACCTCAGCCCCTTGCAAATCAACTAAGCAGTCTGAGCCCCAAGTCATGCAACAGTCTCTTCTGGTTTTGATGACTCTGTTAGCAGGGATTCCCAGGGCCATCCACCTAGCCCTGCCCCAGAAGTGGAAGAGATTGAGTGCGCCGATGCCCAACGACTTATCTTTCAAGATGAGTACATGGGAGGACCATCGCAGCACGTCTCGGATGATGACGAAACACAGGTGGCAACTGCTGGGGCTTTCGAAAGTGTGCAGACCAACAAGGAGGGCAGGGGTGAAGACTGGGTGGAAGATGATGTGGAGGACGATGTGGTCCTCGACCCCACATGGAATCAAGGTCATGCGACTGACCTATGTAGTTCGGAGAAAGAGGCTGTGGTTGCACAGAGCCACCAGCACAGCAGAATAGGGAGCAGGGTCCAAAAGCGGAGCAGCCATCCTCTAGACAGTACGCCTGCTACTGCCCACCGCAGCAAGGGACCGTGCACACCAAAGCCAGCTCCAAGGAGTTCCCTGGCATGGCAGTTCTTCAGACAAAGTGCTGACGACAAGACACGAGTGGTTTGCACGCTGTGCAATCAGACGCTGAAGCGAGGCATAAAGGTTCTCAACCTGAGCACAACCTGCATGACCAGGAATTTAAGTGCAAAGCACGAGCTGCAGTGGAGTAGACACCTCAAAAACCAAGAAAGGTCTCTGGCTCCTCCTGCTTCCTCTTCTGCTGCAGTCTCAGCCTCTTCATCCACCTCTGGAGTGACAGTGCCACCTGCCACCTCGCAAACAGAGGATCTTCCAGCAACACCACCACCAGGGTCACCAAGCATCTCCACAATGTCCCACGGAAGCGCACAGCTCTCCATCTCCCAAACGCTGGAGAGAAAGAGGAAGTACCCCCCTACCCACCTGCGATCACTAGCCCTGAATGCCAGCATTTCAAAATTACTGGCCTTTGAAATGCTGTCATTCCGTCTGGTGGAGACGGATAGTTTTAAAGGTCTTATGGCGGTGGCTGTCCCAAAGTACGTCATGCCCAGCCACCACTACTTTTCCAGGTGAGCCATCCCTTCCCTGCACAACCAAGTAGGGGACAAAATCAGCTGTGCACTGCTCCATCTATGGCAAGGTGCACCTCACTACGGATATGTGGACCAGTAAGCACGGTCAGGGACGTTATATCTCCATAACAGCACACTGGGTAAATGCAGTGGCGGCTGGGCCTGAGGCGGATAGCAGTTTCACCACCGAGGATTGCAGGGCGCTTCAGTTTGCCTCCTGTTGCTTCCTCCTCCTACTATGCTTCCTCATCCTCTACCAGCTCCTCATCCGGTCAGCGTAACACCTTCACCACCAACTTCCGCACAGCCAGGGGTAAACGACAGCAGGCAGTTTTAAAACTTATCTGTTTGGGGGACAAACGCCACACAGCGCAGGAACTGTGGATGGGCCTTGAACAACAGACCAATGAGTGGTTCGTGCCAGTAAGCCTCAAGCCCGGCCTGGTGGTGTGCGATAATGGGCGAAATCTCGTAGCAGCTCTGGGACTAGCCGGTTTGATGCACATTCCTTGTCTGGCACATGTGCTGAATTTGGTGGTTCCTTAAAAATTACCCAGATACTGTATGTCAGAGCTGCTGCAGAAAGTGCGGGCCATCTGTGCGCGCTTTTGGCATTCTCACCCTGCTGCTACTCGCCTGTCAGCGCTGCAGCGTAACTTTGGCCTTCCCGCTCACTACCTCATATGCGACGTGCCCACAAGGTTGAACTCCACCTTGCACATGCTGGCCAGACTGTGCGAGCATCAGCAGGCGATAGTGGAGTTTCAGCTGCAGCACGCATGGGTGAGTCGCTCGGTGGAACAGCACCACCTCACCACCAATGACTGGGCCTCCATGCGAGACCTGTGTTTCTTGTTGCGCTGTTTCGAGTACTCCACCAACATGGCCAGTGCCGATAACGCCGTTCTCAGCATAACATTCCCACTTCTATGCCTCTTTGAAAAAACGCTGCTGGCGATGATGGAAGAGGATGTGGCACAGGAGGAGGAGGAGGAATAAGGATCATTTCGTAGGGATTCTGGCCAGTCATTCCCATGTGGCTCCGAGGGTGGGTTCCCGCACTCACAAACGCCAGGTACACAATTGTCCAGCCAGGGCACAGTTCTGGAGGATGACGAGGTGGAGGATGAGGAGATGGAGGAGGAGAAACCATGTTCACAGCAGGGTGGTACCCAGACCAGCTCATGGCCATCACTGGTGCGTGGCTGGGGGGATACGGAGGACACAGACGATGCACCTCCCACAGAGGACAGCTTTTCGTTGCCTCTGGGCAGCCTGGCACACATGAGCGATTACATGCTGCAGTGTCTCTGCAACGACCGCCGAGTTGCCCACATTCTAACTTGTACTGATTACTGGATGGCCACGCTACTGGATCCCCGTTACAGGGACAACATACCGTCCTTAATTCCGTCACTGGAGCATGATCGTAAGATTGGGCATGCTCTCAATCAACTTCTGGGCCAATTCCTGACTGATAGCAACCCATTCTTTGATAATCACTTCTTGGAGTTTGTCAGAATTAGTGGGTTTTTGTTTGTCCACCTGCCTCTTGAGGATTGACCACAAGTTCTCAATGTTTTTGGGCAAAATTGTGAGTGAGACCACTCCCTTGGATGAGAAGCAACCCCACACATGAATGGTCTCAGGATGCTTTACTGTTGGCATGACACAGGACTGATGGTAGCGCTCACCTTTTCTTCTCCGGACAAGCCTTTTTCCAGATGCCCCAAACAATCGGAAAGAGGCTTCATCGGAGAATATGACTTTGCCCCAGTCCTCAGCAGTCCATTCACCATACTTTCTGCAGAAGATCAATCTGTCCCTGATGTTTTTGGCTGTCCCTGATGTGGCTTCTTTGCTGCCCTTCTTGACACCAGGCCATCTTCCAAAAGTCTTCGCCTCACTGTGCGTGCAGATGCGCTCACACCTGCCTGCTGCCATTCCTGAGCAAGCTCTGCACTGGTGGCACTCCGATCCCGCAGCTGAATCCTCTTTAGGAGACGATTCTGGCGCTTGCTGGACTTTCTTGGACGCCCTAAAGCCTACTTAACAGGAATTGAACCTCTTTCCTTGAAGTTCTTGATGATCCTATAAATTGTTGATTGAGGTGCAATCTTAGTAGCCACAATATCCTTGCCTGTGAAGCCATTTTTATGCAACGCAATGATGGCTGCACGCGTTTCTTTGCAGGTCACCAGGGTTAACAATGGAAGAACAATGATTTCAAGCATCACCCTCCTTTTAACATGCCAAGTCTGCCATTTTAACCCAATCAGCCTGACATAATGATCTCCAGCCTTGTGCTTGTCAACATTCTCACCTGAGTTAACAAGACGATTACTGAAATGATCTCAGCAGGTCCTTTAATGACAGCAATGAAATGCAGTGGAAAGGTTTTTTGGGGATTAAGTTATTTTTCATGGCAAGGAAGGACTATGCAATTCATCTGATCACTCTTCATAACATTCTGGAGTATATGCAAATTGCTATTATAAAAACTTAAGCAGAAACTTTTCCAATTTTCAATATTTATGTAATTCTCAAAACTTTTGGCCACGACTGTATTATCTGAACGTGTGTTTAGCACGGCAGGGGGCGTCATCACAGACAAGCGCAGCCGCCTGTCCACAGCCAATGTGGACAAGCTCACGTTCATTAAAATGAACCAGGCATGGATCCCACAGGACTTGTCCGTACCTTGTGCAGAATAGACATATATACCTGCCTTAACCAGCCATTGTTATACTGCAGTGCAATTGCTCATTCTTGTATTTTGGATATTTCACACTCTTTTTGAGTGTACTCTAATTTTAAAAAATGTAATTAAAACCAAAAACCTGTGTTGGCTATCTCGTCCTCCTCCACCGCCGCTTTCACCTACACCGCTATGTCCACCGCCTCCTCAAACTCCTACTCCATATGGAACTCCACCTCATAAATCTATAATTTTTTTTTATTTGTACGTTTTTTATTTTATGTCATTTCACTACTTTGTCAGTTACATTTTCTGGTGAAATTCACCAATTTTTGGGTGTGATGTACCACTGCTATACCAAGTAGACAGTTTAAAAAAAAATGTGTCTGTTACATTTTTGGGTGTAATTCACAAATTTTTGGGTGTAATATACCCCTCCTCTACCTAGTTGACAGCTTAATAAATTTCAATAATTTTTCTTTAACATTTTCGGGTGACAATAAACTATTTTTTTCTGTCATAGACCCCTGCTCTACCAAGTAGTTAGGTTAATAAATTTCACAAATTTTTCTGTTACATTCTTGGGTTGACATTATACAATTTTAGACGTTAATAAACCCCTGCTCTGCATAGGTGACAGGGAATACAATTTTAGAAATTCTTCTTTAATTGATGCGCGCCACCTCCTTTGATTCAATGCTTAAACTTTAACAAGTTGTACTACATTTGCGCTTCAATAATTTGTCCCACAATTCCGCTTTACTCTTTTGGCCAACATTTGTGCTTCTGTAATTTATACCACATTTGCGCTTTAACAGCTTTTCCCACATTTCCACTATACTCTTTTGGCCCACATTTGGGCTTCTGTAATTTGTACCACATTTGCGCTATAACAGCTTTTCCCACATTTCCACTTAACTCTTTTGGCCCACATTTGGGCTTCTGTAATTTGTCCCACATTTGCGCCTTAATAACTTTTCCCATAATTCCGCTTTACTCTTTTGGCCCACATTTGGGCTTCTGAAATTTGTCCCAAATTTTTCCTCAATAACTTTTCCCATAATTCCGCTTTACTCTTCTGGCCCACATTTGGGCTTCTGTAATTTGTCCCACATTTGCGATTTGACAGCTTTTCCCACATTTCCGCTCGATCCCAAAATTTTTATATAGATTTATCTCCCTTAAATTTGGTCTCTTTTTCTCACACTCCCTCTCCGGCGTGGAACCCTGATTCGCCGATATCCGTGATCAACAGGGTAGGCTCAGAAAAGAACATCGAAAGTTGATAGAGAAGATATCAAAATGGATGGTGGATGTCACTGGGGCACCTCTACATAAGTGACAGGAACATAAATAAAAAAAAATCGTCAATTACATTTTCAGGTGCCATTTTTCAAATTTTGCTGGATAGAAACCCCTGTTCTCATAGTTGACAGGGAATAAAATTAAATAAATTCTTCATTGATTAATGTGTGGCACATCCTTTCATTCAATGCTTAAACTTTAAAAAGTTGTCCCACTTTTACGCTTTAATAATTTGTCCCATAATTCCACTTTATAATTTTAAATTTGAAAAAATGAATCCTCCCTTGGATGTGGTCTCTCTTTCTCACGCTCCCTCTCCATGGTGGAACCCCAATTCCCCGCCACCCATGATCACCATGGTAGGCGCAGAAAAGAACATCGAAAGTTGATAGAGCAGATATTAAATTGGATCGTGAACATCACGGGGACGTGCAACATGGTGGGGCAGTAAGTGTGCACACACCTACACGAACTAACTGATAGGTGTCAGCCCCTGCAACTTCTGGGTCTCCAAATTGGGCACATGGCCTGAGCTTGCCCTTTACGCCTTGAAGGTGCTGGCCTGCCCTGCAGCCAGTGTATTGTCTGAACATGTATTTAGCACGACTGCAGGGGGTTATCACAGGTTATATTTCCCAATGTTTTGGTGTGGTGTACCCTAATTAAAAAAAATTTAAATAAATTTAAAAGCAAAAAGCAGTGTAGGCTACCTCCTCCTCCTCCACCGCCGCTTCCACCTACACCGCCACATCCACCGCCTCCTCAACCTCCTACTCCATATGGACCTCGTCCTCCTAGATCAAGATTATTATTTTTTATTTTGACATATTTTATGTTATTTAAAGTAATTTCCCTATCCACATTTGTTTGCAGAGCGCTTGCCATGCTCTTAACCACATTTTGATGCCATTTGCAGCACTCTAGCCCTTTCCATGAAATTTTTACAGCCATCTTAGTGCTCCAAAGTTCAGGTCCTTACTGACTTCAATGGGGTTCGGGGTCAAGTTCGGGGCCCGAACTCGAACTTTTTTCCGAAGTTCGGCCGAACCCGTCGAACCCGAATATCCAGGTGTCCGCTCAACTCTAATACTGGTTGATGTCATATAAATTATACTTTATTTTTATTGTAAATTGTTAGCTAAGTAAACATAGTGGAAATTTTGATGGATCATTTTAAATTCTGAGGTCCTTACTTTATGAAACATAGGCCCTGATTTATCAAACTGGTTTTGCGTTTATTTCGGCATAGAGACTTTTCTGTTTTCATTATAAGACACATTTAGCAATAGTCTGTAACAGACCAAAGTTATTTATTGTGCTTAGAGTTGAGCAGACACCTTGATGTTTGGCCGAACTTTGCAAAAAAAAGTTCAAGTTCAGGACCCGAACTTGACTCCGAACCCAAACCCCATTGAAGTCAATGGGGACTCAGACTTTTGAGCACTAAAATGGCTCTAAAAAAGTCATGAAAATGGCTAGAGGGCTGCAAACGGCAGCAAAATGTGGTTAACAGCATGACAAGTGCTCTGCAAACAAATGTGGATAGGGAAATATCTTCAAATAACATAAAATACGTAAAAAAATAAATATTTATCTTGATCTAGGATGAGGAGGTCCATATGGAGTAGGAGGTTGAGGAGGCGGTGGATGTGGCAGTGTAGGTGGAAGCGGCAGTGGAGGGGGAGGAGGTAGCCAACACTTTTTATTTATTAATTTTTTATTATTTTTTTTGGGTAGACCCGAAAACATTGAGAAATATAAAAAATAAAACAAAGAGAAAGTGCGCTGGAGTACAACAATGGCTGAGTGAGGCCGGTATACATGTCTATTCTGCACAAGCTACGGACAAGTCCTGTGGGATCCCAGACTGGTTCATTTTAATGTACGTGAGCTTGTCCACATTGGCTGTGCACAGGCGGCTACGCTTGTCTTTGATAACCTCCTCCTGCCGTGCTAAACAAATGTTCAGGCAATACACTGGCTGCAGGGCAGGCCAGCACCTCCAAGGCATAAAGGGCAAGCTCAGGCCATGTGCCCAACTTGGAGACCCAGAAGTTGAAGGAAGCAGACCCATCAGTCAGTACGTGTAGGCGTGTGTACACATACTGCTCCACCATGTCGAACATCCCTGTGACGTCCACGATCCAATTGGATATCTTCCTTATCAACTTTCGATGTTTTTTTATGCGCCTACCATGGTGATCACGGGTATCGGGCAATAAGGGTTCCATGCTAGAGAGGGAGCCTGAGAAATGGATACCACATCCAAGGGGGGACAATGGCTGAAATGTGATCGAGCGGAAATGTGGAATAAGTTATTAAATTAAATTCAGCACATGCGCCAGACAAGGGATGTGCGTCAAACCGGCAAGGCCCAGAGCTGCTACGAGATTTCGCTCATTATCGCACACCACCGGGCTTGAGGCTCACTGGCACCTACCACTCATCGGTCTGTTGGGCTATAAGAGTCACCTGCCTAACAGACACAGAGCACCCGCCCCGATAGGGGCGACCCCATACGGAACCTGTCCCTGTATTGGGGCCTAATCCCTATATGAACACTAATTACAAAGCCCTACATGCCATGTTTCGTTCCAAATAGCTGGAACTTATCAGGGGACTCAATGAACTGAAGGGAATACTAGAAAAATAAAAGGGAAACAAAAAGTACATAAAACAATGGTCACTTACAATCCTATATGACAAACTCCACATAGAAAGACCAAATTGGTCATCAGTGTAAGTTTCTACTTACTAGTTTCGACTACAGGAATATTCCTTGTAATGTACATTGTAGGGACTTTCAATGACGAACGTCCGTACCAAGGTGTGGGGAAGTGTCCCCAATCCACCTTCGTCTCACAGCAAGTTGTGGGTATTTGGGAGAGCGCTGAGTTGAGCGCCATCTCCCATTTAAATAAGAAAGGTATCCGGCTTGATAAACCCCCGTAAGCCCGCCTCACCTGGCTGTCATGACCTGCAAGCAGGACTCGTGACCCGCAGGTGTAACGCACGCCGACAGCGTGCGTTCCACAGCACCGGAAGCAGGCACCGCGTGATCTACGGGTTGCCAGAAGTGAAGTGAAAACAGTGTGTTCGCGTCACCCGGAACTAAGCAACCGGGTGACGCTCAAACACACAGTCCACCTATGCCATCAATAATATATGACAGCTGGTAAGTACGTCTGAATCGCATCACAGTGGATTTAATAGGCAAGAGCCCTGAGTACATTTTTTATATAAACACTGTTTCATCCGAAGTCGATTCGCTCATCCCTAATCAGTATGTCTCAAGCGATTGAGACAGAACCACTAGAGAGACATTGACAGCAGCTCTCAGTGACTTCTGTGTGCCTGCACTGCTTAAACTAGCAGGTATTTACTGAAAGCAATGATATGATCCATCTAGAGGAGGCGGAGCTTCCAGACATGATATGATCGATCTAAGGGGGTGGGGCTTCTAGGATGTTGGATGCTACTGGCATGCTACTGTGCACTGAACCTAACAGGTACTTAGCTGACCTTAAAGGATACATGATCCATCTAAGGGGGAATAGCTACATGGGGAAGAGGTCATGCTGCATGTGTGTACTAACCCAATAAGAAGGAAAGTGCTACTTTATAAAGATTCAATTAGACAAATCACCAGGTCCAGATGGTAAAACCTCTATATTCAAAATTAATTAAAGGGGTTTTCCAAGATTTTAATATTGATGACCTATCCTCAGAAGTTTAGGAAAACTTTGATTCTAAATGAATCCAAGTTTCCTTGTGCTTTGTGGTAATGAATCTGGTTTTTCTAAAATGTCGGCTGCACATGGTACAAAGCAAATCTAAGTGTAGAGGAGACAAGCCCCGAAATGTAAGATCACCTATAATGTCATGCAGCCAGCCAATCAGCAGATAGCCATCCCCTTTGATGTCACAGTCCTATAAAACCCTCATCCGGTGTGGTCTCTGCCATTGTTCTTTGAGTTGAGTATAGGGAGAGATGTGACAAGCGCTCATGCGCTAGGGACAGTGTTGCTGAAAACAATAAATAGAAGAATATGGGAGAGGGAGAGTATAGGGAGAGTGCAGGGAGAATTATTCTGTGTCAGTTTTATTTATCCCTGCATTTACTTATTTCTACATCAGCCGTAAACTAAGATATACAGTGGGATGCGAAAGTTTGGGCAACCTTGTTAATCGTCATGATTTTCCTGTATAAATCAGTGGTTGTTACGATAAAAAATGTCAGTTAAATATATCATATAGGAGACACACACAGTGATATTTGAGAAGTGAAATTAAGTTTATTGGATTTACAGAAAGTGTGCTATAATTGTTTAAACAAAATTAGGCAGGTGCATAAATTTGGGCACCACAAAAAAGAAATGAAATCAATATTTAGTAGATCCTCCTTTTGCAGAAATTACAGCCTCTAAACGCTTCCTGTAGGTTCCAATGAGAGTCTGGATTCTGGTTGAAGGTATTTTGGACCATTCCTCTTTACAAAACATCTTTAGTTCATTCAGGTTTGATGGCTTCCGAGCATGGACAGCTCTCTTTAAGTCACACCACAGATTTTCAATTATATTCAGGTCTGGGGACTGAGATGGCCATTCCAGAACGTTGTACTTGTTCCTCTGCATAAATGCCTTAGTGGATTTTGAGCAGTGTTTAGGGTCGTTGTCTTGTTGAAAGATCCAGCCCCGGCGCAGCTTCAGCTTTGTCACTGATTCCTGGACATTGGTCTCCAGAATCTGCTGATACTGAGTGGAATCCATGCGTCCCTCAACTTTGACAAGATTCCCAGTCCCTGCACTGGCCACACAGCCCCACAGCATGATGGAACCACCACCATATTTTACTGTAGGTAGCAGGTGTTTTTCTTGCAATGCTGTGTTCTTTTTCCTCCATGCATAACGCCCCTTGTTATGGCCAAATAACTCAATTTTAGTTTCATCAGTCCACAGCACCTTATTCCAAAATGAAGCTGGGTTGTCCAAATGTGCTTTAGCCCACCTCAAGCGGCACTTTTTGTGCTGTGGGTGGAGAAAAGGCTTCCTCTGCATCACTCTCGCATACAGCATCTCCTTGTGTAAAGTGCGCCGAATGGGTGAACGATGCACAGTGATTCCATCTGCAGCAAGATGATGTTGTAGGTCTTTGGTGCTGGTCTGTGGGTTGACTCTGACTGTTCTCACCATTCGTCGCTTCTGTCTATCCGAGATTTTTCTTGGTCTGCCACTTCGAGTCTTAACTCGAACTGAGCCTGTGGTCTTCCATTTCCTAAATATGTTCCTAACTGTGGAAACAGACAGCTGAAATCTCTGAGACAGCTTTCTGTATCCTTACCCTAAACCATGATGGTGAACAATCTTTGTCTTCAGGTCATTTGAGAGTTGTTTTGAGACCCCCATGTTGCTACTCTTCAGAAAAAATTAAAAGAGGAGGGAAACTTACAATTGACCCCCATAAATACTCTTTCTCATAATTGGATTCACCTGTGTATGTAGGTCAGAGGTCACTGAGCTTACCAAGACAATTTGAGTTCCAATAATTAGTTCTAAAGGTTTTGGAATCAATAAAATGACAACAGTGCCCAAATTTATGCACCTGCCTAATTTTGTTTAAACAATTATAGCACACTTTCTGTAAATCCAATAAACTTCATTTCATTTCTCAAATATCACTGTGTGTGTCTCCTATATGATATATTTAACTGACATTTTTTATCGTAACAGCCAACGATTTATACAGGAAAATCATGACGATTAACAAGGTTGCCCAAACTTTCGCATCCCACTGTATAATTCAATACCAATAAGATGGAAAAACTTCATTATTCCAGTGCCAGCATGCCAACCAATTCCATCCAGTCTGCACCCCTTGGAGGGGACCAGGTCTTAATGATGACCATCCTTATCTTTTACTGGATTTACTTCTTTCAACCATCTTTCAAAGTCTCCATATCCTAGAAAAGTCAGCAAGATGCAGAGAGGAGGAGCTGGATGTTCCTAATGACATATTCTCATCAATATTAGATGATGTGGGAAAAGAGTAAAAGCAGATGGCTGAAGAAGGGCTTCTACCTATAGGGCAGGAGAACACTGGGGTTGGAGAAGTGGGTACAGCTCCTGTTTAAAGGTGCATTAAAGGTGCCACATGTTCATTAACAATGAAGACCGACTATACAATGCAGTCTTCATTATTAACTAAAAGGCGCTGCAGGCTATTTGGCTCCATGTGGCCATACCCCAAGGCAGAGTGGCCTGGGTATACCTGCTTTATAGAGATTTGTGACTAATTAATTAAAAAAAAATCTAATTTCTTGGCAGACTTGGTTGAAGTTGCCAAATCAAATTTTTCAAAACTTCGCTCATCTCTACTGGTAACCTATCCTAAGAATAGGTCATCAGAATTAAAATCTCAGAAAACCCTTTTAAGTACTGTAATAAGCCATTATTTAAGGGTCTATTATATAGACATAGACCTATAAGCATAGCAAATGTGGTGCCGGTATTTAAAAAAATGGTGAAAAGGTGGGCTCAGACGTTATAGGTCTGCACATTTTTACTACACAAAATTGGAGTATCTTAATGAAAATAAATATTTCACTTCAAATCATTTGAGTTTATGGGGGACCAGTCATGTCAAACTAACCTGATCAACTAGTTCTAGCCTAGACCAGAGTGAGTCAAGGGATGTCATTTAATGTGATCTTTTCAAAGTATTTGATACTGTAAGGGCATCAAAGGTTGGTACATGAAAATGAAAAGTTGGCACCAAAATTACACAGCACCACTAGATTGTTGACGGTGCTGTGTAGTTCAGGTGCTCACTTCTGGAAATGGCGCTGAACATAACAGCTGGTTGTCAGGGGTGCAGGGTTGAGGGACCTCAGCTGATCAGCTAGTGAGGATAGGCAATCACTTGAAAAAGGTTGAAAAACCTTTAGTGGTATATATATATATATATATACACTGCTCAAAAAAATAAAGGGAACACAAAAATAACACATCCTAGATCTGAATTAATTAAATATTCTTCTGAAATACTTTGTTCTTTACATAGTTGAATGTGCTGACAACAAAATCACACAAAAATTTAAAAATGGAAATCAAATTTTTCAACCCATGGAGGTCTGGATTTGGAGTCACACTCAAAATTAAAGTGGAAAAACACACTACAGGCTGATCCAATTTTGATGTAATGTCCTTAAAACAAGTCAAAATGAGTCTCAGTAGTGTGTGTGGCTTTCACGTGCCTGTATGACCTCCCTACAATGCCTGTGCATGCTCCTGATGAGGTGGCGGACGGTCTCCTGAGGGATCTCCTCACAGACCTGGACTAAAGCATCTGCCAACTCCTAGACAGTATGTGGTGCAACGTGACGTTGGTGGATAGAGCAAGACATGATGTCCCAGATGTGCTCAATTGGATTCAGGTCTGGGGAACGGGCGGGCCAGTCCATAGCATCAATGCCTTTGTCTTGCAGGAACTGCTGACACACTCCAGCCACATGAGGTCTAGCATTGTCTTGCATTAGGAGGAACCCAGGGTCAACCGCACCAGCATATGGTCTCACAAGGGGTCTGAGGATCTCATCTCGGTACCTAATGGCAGTCAGGCTACCTCTGGCGAGCACATGGAGGGCTGTGCGGCCCTCCAAAGAAATGCCACCCCACACCATTACTGACCCAATGCCAAACCGGTCATGCTGGAGGATGTTGCAGGCAGCAGAACGTTCTCCACGGCGTCTCAAGACTCTGCCACGTCTGTCACATGTGCTCAGTGTGAACCTACTTTCATCTGTGAAGAGCACAGGGCACCAGTGGCGAATTTGCCAATCTTGGTGTTCTCTGGTAAATGCCAAACGTCCTGCACGGTGTTGGGCTGTAAGCACAACCCCCACCTGTGGACGTCGGGCCCTCATATCACCCTCATGGAGTCTGTTTCTGACCGTTTGAACAGACACATGCACATTTGTGGCCTGCTGGAGGTCATTTTGCAGGGCTCTGGCAGTGCTCCTCCTGTTCCTCCTTGCACAAAGGCGGAGGTAGTGGTCCTGCTGCTGGGTTGTTGCCCTCCTACGGCCTCCTCCACGTCTCCTGATGTACTGGCCTGTCTCCTGGTAGCGCCTCCATGCTTTGGACACTACCCTGACAGACACAGCAAACCTTCTTGCCACAGCTCGCATTGATGTGCCATCCTGGATAAGCTGCACTACCTGAGCCACTTGTGTGGGTTGTAGACTCCGTCTCATGCTACAACTAGAGTGAAAGCACCGCCAGCATTCAAAAGTGACCAAAACATCAGCCAGGAAGCATAGGAACTGAGAAGTGGTCTGTGGTCACCACCTGCAGAACCACTCCTTTATTGGGGGTGTCTTGCTAATTGCCTATAATTTCCACCTGTTGTCTATCCCATTTGCACAACAGCATGTGAAATTGATTGTAACTCAGTGTTGCTTCCTAAGTGGACAGTTTGATTTCACAGAAGTGTTATTGACTTGGAGTTACATTGTGTTGTTTAAGTGTTCCCTTTATTTTTTTGAGCAGTGTATATATACATACACAGTATATATATGAAAATTGTAGATTCACACTGAAGGCATCAAAACTATGAATTAACACATGTTGAATTATATACATAACAAACGAGTGTGAAACAACTGAAAATATGTCATATTCTAGGTTCTTCAAAGTAGCCACCTTTTGCTTTGATTACTGCTTTGCACACTCTTGGCATTCTCTTGATGAGCTTCAAGAGGTAGTCCCCTGAAATGGTTTTCACTTCACAGGTGTGCCCTGTTAGGTTTAATAAGTGGGATCTCTTGCCTTATAAATGGGGTTGGGACCATCAGTTGCGTTGAGGAGAAGTCAGGTGGATACACAGCTGATAGTCCTACTGAATAGACTGTTAGAATTTGTATTATGGCAAGAAAAAAGCAGCTAAGTAAAGAAAAACGAGTGGCCATCATTACTTTAAGAAATTAAGGTCAGTCAGTCAGCCGAAAAATTGGGAAAACTTTGAAAGTAAGGGCTATTTGACCATGAAGGAGAGTGATGGGGTGCTGCGCCAGATGACCTGGCCTCCACAGTCACCGGATCTGAACCCAATCGAGATGGTTTGGGGTGAGCTGGACCGCAGAGTGAAGGCAAAAGGGCCAACAAGTGCTAAGCATCTCTGGGAACTCCTTCAAGACTGTTGGAAGACCATTTCAGGGGACTATCTCTTAAAGCTCATCAAGAGAATGCCAAGAGTGTGCAAAGCAGTAATCAAAGCAAAAGGTGGCTACTTTGAAGAACCTAGAATATGACATATTTTCAGTTGTTTCACACTTATTTCAGTTGTTATGTATATAATTCAACATGTGTTAATTCATAGTTTTGATGCTTTCATAGTCATGAAAATAAAGAAAACTCTTTGAATGAGAAGGTGTGTCCAATCTTTTGGTCTGTACTGTATATATAATTAAATTGCCTTAAACAAAGGATAATCTATTACACAGACAGAGAATATAAGTAATTATTATAGTGATTGTGTTAATATTTGATAAGAAATTGGTAAATACCAATATCTGAGTTTATAAAAAAGGTAGCAGGAAAGAATACATATGAAGAAGTGAAACTGGGTAGATGGGGTGGGGTGGGACAACTGGTGAAAATATAATTTGAAAGTATTATGTGTTTCTAAGAATTCAACTAGAGACTTGCCAACAGTTAACTTGTATAAATCATAATCTGTTGAGGAGATTCTATTGTTTTCTAAAATCCTCCCAGTTGGCCCAGGTAGCATTGAATTGTTACAAATTTCCCTTTGTCCTTTCTCCTCAAGTCTATAAAAGCCATCTACCTTTGAGATCAATTTTTGGATTATGAATAGGGAAAATTACTTCCACTTTTTGGACAGGAAGAACCTAGTAGCAACTAAGAGGGACCCAATTACTGGTAAGGATATGGGAGTGGAAGAGATTGGAAAGATTTTCCTTTCAATCTATGAAATGAAAATAATACTACTATGAAGTTTTAGCAGCGATAAATTGTCTGGCATTGGACTGCATTTCTATAATATCATAGCTTTGTGATAAAGTTCTTAAAGGATTTGTCCAATTAAATATTTATTGATGACCTATCCTCAGGATAGGTCATCAATATCAGATCGGCTGGGGTCCGACACCCGGCACCCCGTCGATCAGCTGTTTGAAGAGAAGGCGGGCGCCGTGCCAGCGCCGTCTCCTCTTCACTGTTTACCTTCTAGCCGTTATATCTGCAGTGGTTAGCAGGTGTAAAAACACCTAACCGTCCCATTCATTTCAATGGTACGGATCGCTCCTATACAAGTGTATAGAAACAAGCCGTCCCATAGAAATTTATGGGAGGGCTTGGGTGTAATTACACCTGCTCACCGCTGCAGATGCAACGGCTAGAAGGTAAACAGTGAAGGGGAGGTAGCGCTGGCACGGCACGCACCTTCTTTTCAAACAGCTGATAGGCTGGGGTGTCGGACCCCAGCCGATCTGATATTGATGACCTATCCTGAGGATAAGTCATCAATAAATATAACTTGGACAACCCCTTTAAGTTGGGATTAAAACACAATATAAAAGTTGGCTGAAATGCCCTATTTTTCCATTGCAGCTTACCACCATTAAAAAGTTATGCAAACAATTATTCCTCATGCCCATTTATTTATGTTTTTTTAAACTAGACATGTATGACACGATCTGCCAAATACAGCTGATCATTTGTCACTTTGCACAAGTTTATTACACTATTTTTCCTTTTCTAAATATGTGCTTTTTGCTGGTGCGATTGTTTGAATGAACCAATTGTATGACTGATCGGCCACATTTCTGACAGATAATAATCTTATGTGTATGACTATGTTTATCTAACTTACAATTACACCATTAATATACAAGTTAATTTAGGGATGTAAGCTTCACATTAATTATCTTTCCTTAGTCCTAAAACTTCAGGCTGAAAATGGTTTATGAAGTTAAGACAGGTTTTTACATTAATGTCTATCACTATGAAATATATTTTACAGTATCATTTATATTTAAATTAGGAGACTTCATTTTCATGTCAGAATTAATTTAGAGCATATTAGTCATTTTATTAGTAAAAAAGTGCAGATTAATTGATGCTTGTGGTAATGTAACAGATTTTCTTAATGTCACATCCTCATGAAAAAGTCATATTCCTGTGCCAGTTAAAAAAAATAAAATAAAAAAAATAATATATATATATATATATATATTATACCCCCCCTCTAAAATAACAAAAATGTTTTAAATAAAAGTAAATTGCTTAAAAATTGGTTCATATAGCACAAATTAAAGTGATTACTGGTATTACTGGTATTAAACCAATGAAATATAAAATTTTTCAATTACTTTTAGCTCCAGATGAGTAAAGTGCCTTATAGGACAGGTTAGATGTCTTTTACACTTTATCACTTCCGGTCTATGTCCTGTGACTTCACGATTTGCTCAAACGTAAGGTCTACAACTCTCCACCAAGCACCACATCTCTACAGAGATCTTTTGAAACACACAATCCTATTGTATTTGGGGTTTGCTATTTCTTCTTGTGGAGATTGCCTAGTAGGTGCAAGGAGAAATAGTACTCCCAGACATCCTACAAAGACCTCTCACTCAGGTAAGTCAGTTCTCTCTGCTGTGCACTGATTATTATTTATTATTAAAGTGCCATTCATTCCATAGCGCTGTACATATGAAAAGGGGAACACATACATAGTACAGACAATTGCACTAAGCATGAACAAGACGAGTTACAAGCTGGTACAGAAGGAGAGAGGGCCCTGCCGTGAGGTTTAACAATCTACATGGTATGGGAGAAGGATACAGTAGGAGTGGGTAAAATTGGTCATGGTGGTATATAGGCAGCAGGGTCACTGGTTGTAGGCTTCTCTGAAGAGGTGGTTTTTTAAGGTTACTTTTGAAGTATTCCACTGTAGGTGAGAGTCTGATATGATGGGGTAGAGAGATCCAGAGTGTGGGGGATGCACTTGAGAAATCTTGGAGGCCATTGTGGGAAGAGGTGATAAGAGGAGAGGAGAGAAGGATGTCTTGTGATTATCGGAGATTGCGTGTGGGGATGTATCAGGAAAGTAGCTCAGAGATGTATGGAGGGGACAGGTTGTGGACGGCCTTGTATGTTTTTGTTAGTATTTTGAACTGAATTCGCTGGGCAATGGGAAGCCAGTGAAGGGTAGAGATGGCCTTGCGGTTCGCCCAGCGGTCGGTTCGCAGCGAACTTGCAAACTTGCGCTGTTCGCCGAACATGCGAACATATGGCGATATTCGCGCCCCACATATTCTTTTACATTGTGAAGAACTTTGACCCATGACACATCCATCAGGTGGTACAGGACAGCCAATTGAGACATTTCAGCACATGGACATACCCCCTACCTTATAAATAGACTTGATCTGGCCGCCATTTTACATTCTGTCTTTTGTCAGTGTAGGGAGAGGTTGCTGTGTGGAGCAGTGACACAAATCGCTAGCTAATAGGTCCACAAAAGTCCTTTTAAGGACTGGTATAGGTGTACTATTGTTTGGTGTGCAGTATATAGGGGTCTAATACACTTATAATATACTTTCTAATATAGAAAGCATATTACAGTAGATGTGCAGCATTGTGACTGGTTAGCGGTTCTGCAGCGATACTACAACTACAAAGAGTGACAAACGCAATTATAAAAAAGTATTATAACTGGTGTGATAGATGTCCCCCAAAACAACATATTGAAGTGGGGTGTTATCTAAGAATATACTTTTCTAATAGTGTATTTGGGTACTGTAGAAATTTAGCCTCTTTCGCTGCGTTACCTCTGCTACACACAGTGAGAAAAGTTACAGAAATAATTTTTTTTATAACTGGTGTGATAGACCAGTGGCCCCACCAAAACGACATATTGAAGCGGGGTGTTATATACCTTCTTCCACATACATGTGGCTTCTTTAGAGACTTTTGTCACAGGGTCATTAAAAAAATGACAGGCAGAGGAAGAGGCAGGCCCTTCTGCAGGGGTGGTAGGGGTAGGGCAGGAGCACCAGACCGGAGCCAAAGTGGGAAGTTGCAGAAGGTTCGTTCGATTACGTCAAAGGATGCACCAGACTTGGTTGAGTGGCTCACTCAGCCTTCCGCTTCTGCACCCTCCTCATCCTCTCTATCTGCACCCTCTTAACTCTCTGCTGTGTGCACCCCCCAAAGGCACCAACACCAACACCACCACCATTATATACCCTCCGCTTGAGTCACAGGAATTATTTTCTGATTCATCACAAGACATTTCCGATGCGCAGCCATTCTTGGCATCGGATCAGGAAGAGGAGGTAGCAACAGCCGCCACTCAGCAGTCTGACGACAGTACCCAGATCAGCCCAAGGAGGTTGGTCCCCACTCTTGCTGCCTACTCCGAGATCTCTAATGTAAGTGGTGGGGAAGGTGACGTCGATGATGACATGTCTATGGACGTAATGTGGGTGCCCACAAGAGAGGAAGAGGAGGGGAGTTCAGAGGGAGAGATAGACCAGCAGATAGGGAGGAGAAGCAGGCCGAACTTACATTGCACAGGAGAGACAAACCAGACTGCTAATGTATCAGGAGAGAGCCATCAACCATGTACGGTCACATCTGGCGCTCCCAGGACACTCCGCAGTGTAGGCTTTTTTTATTGTGTCAGCTGCTGACAATAGTGTTGCCATTTGCAGTCGCAGTAAGCCCAACACTCACCTAGGGACGACCGCCTTAAGAAGGCACCTGCCCTCCCATCACCGAGCCCAGTGGGAGCAACGCCGTCAGAACCCACAAAGCCACACTCCAGGCTCTCACGTCCAGCCTCTTCTCCTCTCTCCTCACAATTGTCCTCCCCTCCACCTTCCATCATGCCGTCCTCACGTTTGTCTGGAAAAAGGTAGGCTTCCGTGGCCCGAATGTTTGAGCGTAAAAAAATGACGCCTGATAACCCTCTTGCCCAACGGTGGACTCAGAGGCCTTTTGAAAATTTGTGGCCATTGGAGCACCACAATGGAAGGTCCCAGGAAGAAAATATTTCTCGCAGAAGGACATCCCAGAGCTATATGGCCACGTTTAGCTGCAAGTGAATGTATCTCTGGCACACAGTGTCGGTGCCAAGATACAGCTGACCACAGACACATGGTCTAGCAAACACAGGCAGGGAAGGTATATAACTTTTACTGCCCACTGGGTGAACCTTCTGACGGCCGTCAAGCATGTAACCCGTGGCACCATTGTAGATTTGGTTTTACCGCCACGGATTGCATGCAGGCCTGCCTCTTCTTCTCCTCCTCCTACTCCATCCTCCCTCTCCTCCTTAGCTGACTCCTCCTTTTCTGCTGCTACCGTCTCTTCCGCTGCACCTCCAAAGATCCCCAGAACCTATTCGACATGCCAGGTGAGACGTTGCCATGCTGTGCTGCGTCTGTTGTGCCTGGAAGCCAAGAGCCACACTGGTCCTGCACTCCTTTCAGCTTTGCGTTCACAGGCAGATCAGTGGCTAACACCGCTCAATTTGACAGTTGGTAAAGTGGTGTGCGACAACGGTGCAAATCTGCTGAGCGCACTGAAACAGGGCAAAATTACACACGTGCCATGCATGGCACACGTCCTGAACTTGGTCGTGCAGCGATTCGTTGTCAAATACCCTGGGGTCTAGGACGTTGCGGCAGGCCAGGAAAATCTCGGGCCATTTCAGGAGATCTTACACGGCCATGGCTCGCCTTGCTGACATTCAGCGGCGACACAACCTGCCCGTCAGACGTCTTATTTTTGACTGCCCGACGCGATGGAACTCAAGCTTGTATATGCTTGATAGTCTGCTCCAGCAGAAACGTGCAGTTAACGATTACCTGTACAAATTCTGCGGCAGGACAGGTTCAGGGGAGCTTGTTTTTTTTTCACCGCGCCAGTAGCTGCTCATGCGCGATGCATGCAGACTTCTGCGGCCATTTAATGAGATCACCAAACTGGTCAGTCGCAGCCAAGGTGCCATCAGTGACATCGTACCTTTTGCCTTCTTTCTGGAGCGTGCATTGCGTCGTGTCATTGGTCAAGCCGTCGAGGAGCAGGAGCAGGAAGATGAGGAAGTTGCAATGCTGGATGAATTCCCAGGGCGGGCTACATCATCTGAGACAAGTCAACAACAGGAGTCTGAAGAGGAGTCAGAGGAGGATATGGTGCCGGGGCGGATGAGGAGGAGCAAGAAGAGCATGCTTCAAACCTTTCAGGGATCCCTGGTGTTGTCCGTGGATGGGGGGAGGACGACATTATCCTGGATGATGAGCAGGAGCCAGGCCACTACACCGCTTCCAGTTTAGTGCAAATGGGGGCCTTCATGCTCCAGTATTTTAAGAGGGACCCCCGTATAAAAAGCATAAAGGGCAAGGACCAGTACTGGGTGGCAACGCACTTAGACCCCCAATACAAACAAAAAATGTCGGAAATGTTACCATCATCACAGAGGGCTGTCAGAATGCAGCACTTCCAGGCCTTGCTTAGAGAAATGCTGCATTCTGCTTTTGGGGGCGCTGGCAGAGGAATTTCCACTCACAGAGAAACAGTTGCGGGTACCAATCCAACAGCGCCTGCAAGAAGAGGGCGGTTTGAAGATGTATTGATCACTTCTGATATGAGATCATTCTTTCAGCCGACCCATCGACAGCTGTCCTCCGGATCCAGCATCAGGGAACGCCTAGACCGGCAGGTGTCCGACTACATCAGGTTAATGGCCGATGTGGACGCTCTGAGAAGTGATGAACCCCTGGGCTACTGTGTGGACAGGCTTGACCTCTGGCCAGAGCTGGCACAATTTGCCATGGAACTGTTGGCTTGCCCCTCGTCAAGTGTCCTGTCCGAAAGGACGTTCAGCACAGCAGGGGGGATCGTGACCGATAAGCGCACTCGCCTAGCTCACGACAGTGTTGACTACCTCACATTTCTAAAAATGAATGAGGCATGGATCTCGGAGGAATTCAACACATGTGACCAGTAGACCATGTTTGATTCAAATTCCTCATGACAGCCCACAAATATCCGCCACCACCCATAACAATTTATGGTCCCTGTCTTCGGTACATACAGCGGCATAAAAGGCCTTTTATGTCCGTTGAATGCCTAATTTATGGGGCCTGTAATGGCCGACACTTATTTATCCTGTGAATGCCTAATGTACCACCAGCCACAGAATAAAAAATGCTTTGCTGTCAGGTGAACGCATGTTGGCTAATTTTGGGGGCCTGTAATGGCCTACACTTACTTCTGTATCCGGTGAATGCCTAATGTACCACCAGCCACAGAATAAAAAATGCTTTGCTGTCAGGCCAACACCTGTTGGCTAATTTTTGCGGCCTGTAATGGCCGACACTTACTTCTGTATCCTGTGAATGCCTAATGTACCACCAGCCACAGAATACAAAGTGCTTTGCTGTCAGGTGAACGCCTGTTGGCAAATTTTTGGGGCCTGTACTGGCCGACACTTATTTATCCTGTCAATGCCTAATGTACCACCAGCCACAGAATAAAAAATGCTTTGCTGTCAGGCCAACACTGTTGGCTAATTTTTGGGGCCTGTAATGGCCGACACTTACTTCTGTATCCTGTGAATGCCTAATGTACCACCAGCCACAGAATACAAAGTGCTTTGCTGTCAGGAGAACGCCTGTTGGCAAATTTTTGGGTCCTGTACTGGCCGACACTTATTTATCCTGTGAATGCCTAATGTACCACCAGCCACAGAATAAAAAATGCTTTGCTGTCAGGCCAACACCTGTTGGCTAATTTTTGGGGCCTGTAATGGCCGACACTTACTTCTGTATCCTGTGAATGCCTAATGTACCACCAGCCACAGAATACAAAGTTCTTTGCTGTCAGGTGAATGCCTGTTGGCTAATTCTTGGGGCCTGTAATGGCCGACACTTACTTCTGTATCCGCTGAATGCCAAATGTACCTCCAGCCACAGAATAAAAAATGCTTTGCTGTCAGGTGAACGCCGGTCGGCAAATTTTTGGGGCCTGTACTGGCCGACACTTATTTATCCTGTGAATGCCTAATGTACCTCCAGCCACAGAATACAAAGTTCTTTGCTGTCAGGTGAACGCCTGTTGGCAAATTTTTGGGTCCTGTACTGGCCGACACTTATTTATCCTGTGAATGCCTAATGTACCACCAGCCACAGAATAAAAAATGCTTTGCTGTCAGGCCAACACCTGTTGGCTAATTTTTGGGGCCTGTAATGGCCGACACTTACTTCTGTATCCTGTGAATGCCTAATGTACCACCAGCCACAGAATACAAAGTTCTTTGCTGTCAGGTGAACGCCTGTTGGCAAATTTTTGGGGCCTGTAATGGCCGACATTTACTTCTGTATCCGCAGAATGCCAAATGTACCTCCAGCCACAGAATAAAAAATGCTTTGTTGTCAGGCCAACACCTGTTGGCTAATTTTTGGGGCCTGTAATGGCCGACACTTACTTCTGTATCCTGTGAATGCCTAATGTACCACCAGCCACAGAATACAAAGTGCTTTGCTGTCAGGTGAACGCCTGTTGGCAAATTTTTGGGTCCTGTACTGGCCGACACTTATTTATCCTGTGAATGCCTAATGTACCACCAGCCACAGAATAAAAAATGCTTTGCTGTCAGGCCAACACCTGTTGGTTAATTTTTGGGGCCTGTAATGGCCGACACTTACTTCTGTATCCTGTGAATGCCTAATGTACCACCAGCCACAGAATACAAAGTTCTTTGCTGTCAAGTGAACGCCTGTTGGCTAATTTTTGGGGCCTGTAATGGCCGACACTTACTTCTGTATCCGCTGAATGCCTAATGTACCCCCAGCCACAGAATAAAAAATGCTTTGCTGTCAGGTGAACGCCGGTCGGCTAATTTTTGGGGCCTGTACTGGCCGACACTTATTTATCCTGTGAATGCCTAATGTACCTCCAGCCACAGAATACAAAGTTCTTTGCTGTCAGGTGAACGCCTGTTGGCAAATTTTTGGGTCCTGTACTGGCCGACACTTATTTATCCTGTGAATGCCTAATGTACCACCAGCCACAGAATAAAACATGCTTTGCTGTCAGGCCAACACCTGTTGGCTAATTTTTGGGGCCTGTAATGGCCGACACTTACTTCTGTATCCTGTGAATGCCTAATGTACCACCAGCCACAGAATACAAAGTGCTTTGCTGTCAGGTGAACGCCTGTTGGCAAATTTTTGGGGCCTGTACTGGCCGACACTTATTTATCCTGTCAATGCCTAATGTACCACCAGCCACAGAATAAAAAATGCTTTGTTGTCAGGCCAACACCTGTTGGCTAATTTTTGGGGCCTGTAATGGCCGACACTTACTTCTGTATCCTGTGAATGCCTAATGTACCACCAGCCACAGAATACAAAGTGCTTTGCTGCCAGGTGAACGCCTGTTGGCAAATTTTTGGGTCCTGTACTGGCCGACACTTATTTATCCTGTGAATGCCTAATGTACCACCAGCCACAGAATAAAAAATGCTTTGCTGTCAGGCCAACACCTGTTGGTTAATTTTTGGGGCCTGTAATGGCCGACACTTACTTCTGTATCCTGTGAATGCCTAATGTACCACCAGCCACAGAATACAAAGTTCTTTGCTGTCAAGTGAACGCCTGTTGGCTAATTTTTGGGGCCTGTAATTGCTGACACTTACTTCTGTATCCGCTGAATGCCTAATGTACCCCCAGCCACAGAATAAAAAATGCTTTGCTGTCAGGTGAACGCCGGTCGGCTAATTTTTGGGGCCTGTACTGGCCGACACTTATTTATCCTGTGAATGCCTAATGTACCTCCAGCCACAGAATACAAAGTTCTTTGCTGTCAGGTGAACGCCTGTTGGCAAATTTTTGGGTCCTGTACTGGCCGACACTTATTTATCCTGTGAATGCCTAATGTACCACCAGCCACAGAATAAAAAATGCTTTGCTGTCAGGCCAACACCTGTTGGCTAATTTTTGGGGCCTGTAATGGCCGACACTTACTTCTGTATCCTGTGAATGCCTAATGTATCACCAGCCACAGAATACAAAGTTCTTTGCTGTCAGGTGAACGCCTGTTGGCTAATTTTTGGGGCCTGTAATGGCCGACACTTACTTCTGTATCCGCTGAATGCCAAATGTACCTCCAGCCACAGAATAAAAAATGCTTTGCTGTCAGGTGAACGCCGGTCGGCTAATTTTTGCGGCCTGTACTGGCCGACACTTACTTCTTTATCCTGTGAATGCCTAATTTTTCAGACTGGCATTGAAAATCAATGGGTCTGTGAACGTTCCGCTAAATTGTGGAACGGATGCGGACCCATTTTACAGACGTGTGAATGAACCCTATATGTATTTGACATGTATTTACCGGCTGCTGTCAGTTCTGGCTGATTTAGGCCTAGCTATTACACTAAAACCGAGCAAAATTGCAAAAAACAAAATACACGTTATAATTGTATAAACAATTTATATAAATCGCTAACAGAAGGACCAGGCTCCGCACGGGTGTATTTCATCTATTTCAATTCATATTCATATTTCCATGTGTCGTAAAAAGATATCAACAGTATCCCCATAACAGTGATCTCCACAGTGCCCGCCCCTTTAACAGTGACCTCCACAATGGCCACCCCTTTAACATTGACCTCCACAATGCCACCCCTTTAACAGTGATCTCAAAAGTGCCCACCCCTTTAACAGTGACCGCATTTTTAACAGGGACCTCCACAGTGCTTGTCCCTTTAACAGTGACCTCCCCTTTAAAATTGACCTCCGTAGTCTATGCCCCTTTAACAGAGAAAACCACAATGCCTGCCCATTTAACATTGACCACCCCTTTAACAGTGACCTTTATAGTGGTCACCCCTCTAACAGTGACTTCCACAGTGCCCGCCCTTTTAACAGTGACCTCTTCAATGTCTGCCCCTTTAACAGGGACATCAACAGTGGCCGCCCCTTTAATATTGACCTCCACAGTGGCCGCTCCTTTAACAGTGACCTCTGCAGTGCCCACCCCTTTAACAGTGCCCTCCACAATGCCTGCCCCTTTAACAGTAACCTCTACAGTGCCTGCTCCTTTTAACAGTGCCCGCCCCTTTAAAAGTGATCTCCACAGTGCCTGCCATTTTAACATTGATCACCCCTTTAACAGTGACCTTTATAGTGGCTGCCCCTTTAACAGTGACTTCCACAGTGCCCATCCCTTTAACAGTGACCTCTGCACTGCCTTCCCCTTTAACAGTGACCTTCACAGTGACCGCACAATTAATAGTGACCTCCACATTGACCGTCCCTTTAATAGTGATCGCCCCTTTAGCAGTGACCTTCAAAGTGTCTGCCCCTTTAACAGTGACCTCCACAGTGCCCGCCCCTTCAACAGTGACCTCCACAGTGCCCGCCCCTTCAACAGTGACCTCCATAGTGAACGCCTCTTTAACAATGACCTCCATAGTGCCCGTCCCTTAACATTGACAACCCCTTTAACTGACCTTCATAGTGATCTCCCCTTTAACAGTGACTTCCACAATGCCCACCCATTTAACAGTGACCTCCACTGTGCCTGCCCCTTTAACAGTGACCTCCACAGTGCTTGACCCTTTATCAGTGACCTCCACAGTACCTGCCCCTTTAACAGTGACCTAGACAGTGCCTGCCCCTTTAACATTGACCATTCCTTTAACAGTAACCTTCACCGTGCCCGCCACTTTAACATTGACCACCCCTTTAACAGTGACCTTTATAGTAGTCGCCCCTTTAACAGTGACCTTCACAATGCCTGCCTCTTTAGCAGTGACTTCCACAGTGCCAACTCCTTTAACATTGACTACCCCTTTAACAGTTACCTTCATAGTGGCTGCCCCTTTAACAGTGAACACCCCTTTAAAAGTAACCTTCATAGTGGCACCCCTTTTATCAGTGACCTCCACAGTACCCACCCCTTTAGCAGTGAATCCCATCCGTTTAATAGTGGCCCCTGCCCCCATGCATGTAGCAGTGTAGTTGTGTCGTCATACGTCATATGACTGAATATTTTAGGACCTCCGAACTGCTAAAACCTGTGATTAGTTGTTATGTCAACCTGGAGTAGGACCTGCGAGCTTCTATTGGCTAATAAGGGACATGTGACCATGTAAATGTCAGTTTGGATTTAAGTGAAAGGCTTGCTGGCTTCTATTGGCTAATTCAGGTCTAAAACCTGCACAAACACCTCATGTACCTGTGTGCCAAATTTGTTGAAGATCGGTCCAGTCATTTGGTTGTGCATAAAGAACGTCTAGACAGATAGACAGACAGACAGACAGACAGAAACTCATTTAAATATATATATACTAGCAGAAGGACCCAGCTTCGCACGGGTATATTTCAACTATTTTATTTTATGTTTCCGTGTGTCATTAAAAGATATCGACAGTGACCTCTACAGTACACGCCCCTTTATCAATGACCTCCATAGTGGCTGCCCCTTTAACATTGACCTTCACAGTGGCCGCCCCTTTAGCATTGACCTCCAAAGTGCCTGCCCCTTTAACAATGACCTTAACAGTGCCCTCCCCTTTAACAGTGACCTCTACAGTGCCCGCCCCTTTAGCATTGACCACCCCTTTAACAGTGACCTTTATAGTGGCCGCCCCTTTAACAGTGACTTTCACAGTGACCTCCCCTTTAACAGTGACCTTCACAGTGCCTGCCTCTTTAGCAGTGACTTCCACAGTGCCAACTCCTTTAACATTGACTACCCCTTTAACAGTTACCTTCATAGTGGCTGCCCCTTTAACAGTGAACACCCCTTTAAAAGTAACCTTCATAGTGGCACCCCTTTTATCAGTGACCTCCACAGTACCAACCCCTTTAGCAGTGAATTCCACAGCGCCCGTCCGTTTAATAGTGGCCCCTGCCCCCATGCATGTAGCAGTGTAGTTGTGTCGTCATACGTCATATGACTGAATATTTTAGGACCTCCGAACTGCTAAAACCTGTGATTAGTTGTTATGTCAACCTGGAGTAGGACCTGCGAGCTTCTATTGGCTAATAAGGGACATGTGACCATGTAAATGTCAGTTTGGATTTAAGTGAAAGGCTTGCTGGCTTCTATTGGCTAATTCAAGTCTAAAACCTGCACAAACACCTCATGTACCTGTGTGCCAAATTTGTTGAAGATCGGTCCAGTCATTTGGTTGTGCATAAAGAACGTCTAGACAGATAGACAGACAGACAGACAGACAGAAACTCATTTAAATATATATATACTAGCAGAAGGACCCAGCTTCACACGGGTATATTTCATCTATTTTATTTTATGTTTCCGTGTGTCGTAAAAAGATATCGACAGTGACCTCTACAGTACACGCCCCTTTATCAATGACCTCCATAGTGGCTGCCCCTTTAACATTGACCTCCACAGTGGCCGCCCCTTTAACATTGACCTCCAAAGTGCCTGCCCCTTTAACAATGACCTTAACAGTGCCCTCCCCTTTAACAGTGACCTCTACAGTGCCCGTCCCTTTAGCATTGACCACCCCTTTAACAGTGACCTTTATAGTGGCCGCCCCTTTAACAGTGACTTTCACAGTGACCTCCCCTTTAACAGTGACTTTCGCAGTGACCTCCCCTTTAACTGTGACTTTTACAGTGACCTCCCCCTTAACAGTGACTTTCACAGTGACCGCCCCTTTAACAATGACTTTCACAGTGACCGCCCCTTTAACTGTGACTTTTACAGTGACCTCCCCTTTAACAGTGACTTTCACAGTGACCGCCCCTTTAACAATGACTTTCACAGTGGCCGCCCCTTTAACAGTGACTTTCGCAGTGACCTCCCCTTTAACTGTGACTTTTACAGTGACCTCCCCTTTAACAGTGACTTTCATTGTGACCGCTTCTTTAATGGTGACTTTCACAGTGACCGCCCCTTTAACAGTGACTTTCACAGTGACCGCCCCTTTAACAATGACTTTCACAGTGACCGCCCCTTTAACAATGACTTTCACAATGACCGCCCTTTTAACAGTGACTTTCACAGTGACCGCCCCTTTAAAAGTGACTTCCACAGTCACCACCCCTTTAACAGTGACTTTCACAGTGTCCGTCCCTTTAACAGTGGCCTCCCCTTTAACAGTGATTTTTACAGTGACCGACCCTTTAACAGTGACTTTCACAGTGACCGCCCCTTTAACAGTGACTTTTACAGTGACCGCCCCTTTAACAGTGACTGCTTTTTTAACAGTGACTTTCACAGTGACCGCCCCTTTAAGAGTGAATTTCATAATGACCTCCTCTTTAACAGTGACTTTCACAATGACCGCCCCTTTAACAGTGACTTTCACAGTGACCGCCCCTTTAACAGTGACTTTCACAGTGACCGCCCCTTTAACAGTGACTTTTACAGTGACTGCCCCTTTAACAGTGACCGCCCTTTTAACAGTGACTTTCACAGTGAACGCCCCTTTAACAGTGACTTTCACAGTGACAGTCCCTTTAACAGTGACTTTCACAGTGACAGTCCCTTTAACAGTGACTTTCACAGTGATCGCCCCTTTAACAGTGAATTTCACAGTTACTGCACCTTTAACAGTGACTTTAACAGTGACCGCCCCTTTAACATTGACTTTCACAGTTACCGTCCCTTTAACAGTGACTTTCACAGTGAACGCCCCTTTAACAGTGACTTTCACAGTGGCCGTCCTTTTAACAGCGACTTTCACAGTGGCCGTCCTTTTAACAGCGACTTTCACAGTGACCGCCCCTTTAACAGTGACTTTCACAGTGAACGCCCCTTTAACAGTGACTTTTACAGCTACCGCCCCTTTAAGAGTGACTTTTACAGTGACCTCCCCTTTAACAGTGACTTTCACAGTGAACGCCTCTTTAACAGTGACTTTCACAGTGACCGCCCCTTTAACAGCGTACACTCAGTCTAACAGATAACGCACCAACCAGGATCTGGGCGAGAGACAGGCGGAGGGTCACCTCCTAACTAATCCCTGACCTCTTTCCCTGCACTGCTCAGCCAGACCTTTAAGGTAGGTATGAGGTGTCCCCGTGCCTGGGCTGACAAAACCCAGAATTCCCTGAGATGGTGAAGTGGGGAAATAGGAGCAGCCTGCTTGCACAGAACCTGGATGGGATAGATGATGCAAAACAACCAAACTTGAAATAACACTTATCTTCCTGAGCTGGAACAGACACCCAACCTTCCTTCCTAGCTTCCAATGATTAGTATAATCCGCCCAGATCACTGGGCTGGTGTACTATTTAAACTAATGACCCCACCCAGTGCACTTGATGAGAGGCGGATCCAGCACAGCTCCAAAACAAACACTAAACTCGTGCTGCTATCCTGGCCGACCTCCGCACATCGTCAGAGTGGGGCATGACACTTTCACAGTGACCGCCCCTTTGACAGTGACTTTCACAGTGGTCGCCCCTTTAACAGTGACTTTCACTGTGACCGCCCCTTTAACAGCGACTTTCACAGTGGCCACCCCTTTAAAATTGACTTTCATAGTGACCGCCCTTTTAACCGTGACTTTCAGAGTCACCACCCCTTTAACAGTGACTTTCGGTGACCGCCTCTTTAACAGTGACTTTCACAGCGACCACCCCTTTAACAGTGACTGTCACTTTAAAAGTGACTTTCACAGTGGCCGCCCCTTTAACAGTGACTTTCAAAGTGACAGCCCCTTTAACAGTGACCGCCCCTTTAACAGTGACCACCCTTTAACAGGGACCCTCATAGAGCTCGCCCCTTTAATAACAGTGACCTCCACTGTGCCCGCCCCTTTAATAACCGTGACCGCCACTGTGCCCGCCCCTTTAAAAACAGTGACCTTCACTGTGCCCGCCCCTCAACAGTACCCGCCCCTTTAATCAGTAAAGAAAAATGTCTGGGTTGTTATGGAAACCTGGAGTAAAACTGTGTTTATAGCAGTTGGGATTTGAACATCCTGAACAGGTGCTCCTGAACATCCAGAGGCTTCTCCGGGGAGTTTCCTGCCATCTCTTTCCCAGGAGGAGATCCAGGCTTGCGGGGGAGTGTAACACCTTTCCCCCAGCCCAGGCCCTACCTCTCCCTAAGGAGCTGGTGGGGTCCTGGGCTATGCGTTCAGCAAAGTCCCAGGATCCTGCTACCCGGGGTAGGCCGACGGGAGGTAGGGGAGGCGAACAACCGGCCTCTGCTCCATCATCGGTCCCGGGGGTCAGAAAATTAAGCATGGGTCATGTTGAAGTGGCCCCTGTGGCCCCTAGGGGCAAAGCCGGAAACATTGTCGGCAAGTCCAGGAGGGTGGACGGTAGCCCTCCAGAAGGTATGCGGGGGGTGCTCCTAGAGGTGGGTCAGGTCCGGTGGATGCGGACTGGGGCAGTATGAGGCCCCAGGAGCTGGTGAGTGTGTATAGCACCCGTATAGCGGCCTACCTCCGGGAGTACGAAGAGGCTGGGAAAGCCCTAAAAAAGATGAGAAATTAGCTCAAGGTGGAAAGGTAAAAGGCCGGATCAAGGAGCTTAAGAAAGAAGTGAGCGAGTTGGAAGTCAGGAGGGCAGTTATTTAAAAAAATGGTGGCCCTTTTGAGGAAAAGCTTAAAAATGAAGAAAGGTTCCAAGGAATGGAGGAAAAAGCACAACAGCAGCAAGAAGTAGAATCCTCAGATGAGGAGGAAGAGTCAATAGTGGGCCAGGGGGGGCAGTCTGTGGGGTCTGTAGACGCAGGTGCATCTCCCCTCCACAAGCTTGGACGAGGAGGATGGAAAAGACAGTGAGAGTAGTGGGGTGGGAGGACAGCTAATGGAGCAGATAAGGTACCTGGAGTCCCCCTGGGCCCATGTGGAAGGTCTTGCGGTTGGAGATAAGTTGCTGGAGGATGGTCCTGCAAGGAAAAGGGAAAAGAAAGAAAGAAAAGAATAAGAAACAGAAGCTGAAAGAGGTGAAATTGGTGTATTTAACTTACCTGTTGCCCCCATGATCCCCCCTAGCCCGGTTTCTATAGTGGAACCGGAGCGTGGGAGTGGGGAGAGCAGTGCTAAGGCTATTTTCACACTGCCATTTCAGGGTCCACCTGTGAGATCACAAGCGGCCTCAAACGGATCAGTTTAGCCCCAATGCTTTCTGAATGGATAAGGATCCGTTCAGAATGCATCAGTTTGGCTCCGTTCCGCCTCTATTCCGCTCAGGAGGCAGACACCAAAACGCTGCTTGCAGCGTTTTGGTGCCCGCCTGACGATGCGGAGACAAACGGATCCGTCCTGACTTACAATGTAAGTCAATGGGGACGGATCCGTTTACATTGACACAATATTGGTGCAATTGTAAACGGATCCGTCCCCCATTGACTTTCAATGTAAAGTCAGGACGGATCTGTTTGACTTACACTTAGACTTAGGGCTCTTTCACACTTGCGTTATTGTCTTCCGGCATAGAGTTCCGTCGTCGGGACTCTATGCCGGAAGAATACTGATCAGGATTATCCTAATGCATTCTGAATGGAGAGTAATCCGTTCAGGATGCATCAGGATGTCTTCAGTTCCGGTACGGAACGTTTTTTGGCCGGAGAAAATACCGCAGCATGCTGCGCTTTTTGCTCCGGCCAAAAATCCTGAAGACTTGCCGCAAGGCCGGATCCGGGATCAATGCCCATTGAAAGGCATTGATCCGGATCCGGCCTTAAGCTAAACGTCGTTTCGGCGCATTGCCGGACCCGACGTTTAGCTTTTTCTGAATAGTTACCATGGCTGCCGGGACGCTAAAGTCCTGACAGCCATGGTAAGTGTAGCGGGGAGCGGGGGAGCAGCATACTTACCGTCCGTGCGGCTCCCCGGGCGCTCCAGAGTGACGTCAGGGCGCCCCAAGCGCATGGATCACGTGATCACATGGATCACGTCATCCATGCGCATGGGGCGCTCTGACGTCATTCTGGAGCGCCCGGGGAGCCGCATGGACTGTAAGTATACCGCTCCCCTGCTCCCCGCTCCTACTATGGCAACCAGGACTTTAATAGCGTCCTGGGTGCCATAGTAACACTGAAAGCATTTGGAAGACGGTTCCGTCTTCAAATGCTTTCAGTACACTTGCGTTGTTACGGATCCGGCAGGCACCTCCGGCAACGGAAGTGCATGCCGGATCCCAACAACGCAAGTGTGAAAGAGGCCTTAGACTTTTTTTGACTAAGTTATGCAGACGGATCCGTACTGAATGGATACCATCGTTTGCATTTATAGGTACGGATCCGTCTGTGCAGATACCAGACGGATCTGCACCTAACGCAGGTGTGAAAGTAGCCTAAGGAAAAGATGGCGGCGTACGCAGTCCTCGCTTGCAGTAGCGAGGGCGGCCTTGGAGAGGGGCAGGCCAACGGGCCCGACACAAAGGTTGCAAGGGCGGAGAGGAGTGGGAGTGGCTCGGTGGCACGGGTGGCCGTACCGACCGCCGCGGTCCAGTCACGCTGGAAAGGTGTGTGGTGGACCTGCGGCGGTGTGCTGTGGTTGCCGCCGGTGTTCCTGCTCCCCCTGAAAGTGTCATGTCTGCCTCTGCTGTCCCCTCCGGTCTTGCTGTGCCTGCGTCGCTTGTCTCCCCGCCGGCCTGTGTTAGTGGGTCGGCGGGGTGTGGGGCGGTACTGTGGGTGCAGTGGGTGTGTCTCCGGGCGCACCTCCTGGTAGCGCTTCTGTGATGGTGGAGGTGTCTGGGGGCGTGCCCAGGGGGTGTATCGGCGGCAGTGGCGTACCAAGGGGGGGGCGGGGGGGGCGGCCCGCCCCGGGTGCCACTCACAAGGGGGGTGCCAGCCGCGACTGAGGATAAAAAAAAAATTAAAAAAAAATAAATAAATAAATAAATATGTGGCGAGTGGGCCGGCCCAGGCGTGGCACTGTGATAGGGGCAGGGCTCCAGATGGTCTCTCCCTCCCCCTGTGCTGCTGCCGCCGCGGCGAATAAGAAGAGGGACAGGGCCGGGGGAGGGGCTGTGGCCACTGCGCCACCAATAAAGATAACTGAGCTGTTAATACAAATACAGGAGGCGGGTGCCGGAATCAAATAGCCGGCACCCGACCTCTATGACAGGGAGCTGCGATCAGCTGCAGTTAACCACTTAGGTGCCGCTCCCTGTCACAGAGGTCGGGTGCCGCTATTTGATTCCGGCACCCGCCTCCTGTATTTGTATTAACAGCTCAGTTATCTTCAGAGTGGCCCCCCCCCAGTATAATAAACATTGATTGTGGCGCCCCCCCCCAGTATAATAAACATTGATTGTGGCGCCCCCCCCCAGTATAATAAACATTGATTGTGGCGCCCCCCCCCAGTATAATAAACATTGAGTGCGCCCCCCCCCCCCCAGTATAATAAACATTGGTGGGCAGTGGGCAGTGCCAATGAGGGTTAAAAAATAAAAAATTAACTCACCTCCTCCAATTGATCGCGTAGCTGCTGCCGGTCTCCTTGTAATTTCTTCAGGACCTGTGGTGACGTCACTGAGCTCCAGCCTCTATCACATGGTACATTACCATGGTGATGTATCATGTGATGTATCATGTGATGAGCTCAGTGACATCACCACAGGTCCTGCGTCCTGAAGAAAAAGTACATGAGACCGGCTGCTACGCGATCAATTGGAGGTGGTGAGTTAATTTTTATTTATTTTTTTAACCCTCATTGGCACTGCCCACCAATGTTTATTATGTTGGGGGGGGGGGCGCACTGTGCCACCAATGTTTATTATACTGGGGTGTTGGGGGGGGCGCACTGCACCACCAATGTTTATATGTTTATTATGCTAGGGAGGGGGGGCGCACTGCCCACCAATGTTTATATGTTTATTATGCTAGGGAGGGGGGGCGCACTGCCCACCAATGTTTATTATGTTGGGGGGGCACACTGCGCCATCAATGTTTATTATACTGGGGTGTTGGGGGGGGCGCACTGCACCACCAATGTTTATATGTTTATTATACTAGGGAGGGGGGCGCACTGCGCCACCAATGTTTATTATGTTGGGGGGGCACACTGCGCCACCAATGTTTATTATACTAGGGTGTTGGGGGGGGCGCACTGCACCACCACACCAATGTTTATATGTTTATTATACTAGGGAGGGGGGGCGCACTGCGCCACCAATGTTTATTATACTGGGGTTTAAGGGGGTGCAGGTTTTTATTTTATTAAGGAAGGGTTAACGGGTCTATTAAGGGGTGGTTAATGGGTTTTATTAAGGGGGGTTAATGGGTTTATTTCGTTAAGGGGGTGTGCAGAGGTTTATTATTTTATTAAGGGGTTTTATTTTTATTTATAAATATTATTGAAAACATTGAAAAAAGTTTGTGCATGTTTTCTTAACTTTCTTGGGGGGGGGGGGGGGGGGGGGGTGCCAAACAAAGGGTTCGCCCCGGGTGCCAAATGCTCTAGGTACGCCCCTGATCGGCGGGCGGGATCGGGGCCGGTGGCGCGATGTGCAGCGCAGTCAGTGCTGGGAACAGTGGTTCCCCAGCAATCCAGGCCAGTATAATTACTGGGCAGAAAAGAGGCACTGTTAGTGCTGAAGGTAAGAACAGTAAGACCCTCACTAGTAAAGAAAATAAGAATGTTAAGGCGGCTAAGCTGGCCAAGCTAGCAATTAAGTATAAGTTCAGGAGGGCTGTGGACTCTGCCTCGTCCTCCTCTAGAGAAGGGGGGGTGGAGGGTATAGTGGCAGAGGCACAAGTCCACCAAGCCCGTCCTGTAAGTGCAAATGTGGAATGTAACACAAAGGCCAATGAAGCCAATGAGGCGGCCGTAAAAGCTGCGGAGGTCAAGGCCGGTTTTCTCACTATCCCCATTGGCCCAGCTGTGTGTCTGGGGGGATGGTGTAGTGAAGGTAGCCACTCAGGGTGGCCAGACGAATGTAAATAATGTAAATAATGTTATTAATGTTGTGGGTGTTGCTCCGGATCCTTATGGGGGGGGGGGGGGTGAGAGCGGGGAGTTGGCCGGGCGCTGTAAAAGTGGCAGGGACCCCTCGTGTAGCCCCTTCGGGGGGTCTGGGACAGCTCCTCTTATAAGTAGTGTGGGGGAGAGGGAGCCATCTCGGCTGCCCCTCCTGCGTCCGTAGCGCCTGGCAGAAGTTATGCCAGTGTGGCTGCGGCCGTGGGGGAGGGGCTGTCCTCGTTGTGCATCGAGCAGGACACTGGGTCATTGGGGCTGCTATGCAGTGGGTCAGATTTAGGTGTGTATAAGTTTGTGATGCCAGTTGCAGCTTGCGCAGGTACTGTAGAAGGGCCCTTTAAGATGGTATGAGCACACGTACTAGGTTAGGAATGGCAGAGGGGGATATTGTCTCTGTATTGTGTCAACGGTGTCTCCTACCTGTAGTACGGCTGGACTCCTGTATCCTGGCTCACATGCAACAAAATTGAGTGCTGTAAATAGGAGTAACTGAGGAATGATGGAATTCCACACAGAGAATAGGGTCCAACTTGTCTTTACTTAAGGCTATCTTATGCAGCTTTAGATCCATACAATTTACAGCTTTAGTCTAGGGTCCCAGCAGGTGTTGGCAATATGTGGCAGGAATTATATCTATATATTCTGCATCTAGTACATACGCCTTTAAGAATCTGGCAGGTATCTATCTTCGGCTCTGTCTTGGGTCTGCTTAGTATGGGCCTGACTAGCTATGGAGGTACTTATCTTCTCCTTGTATTTGGAATCTGCACTTACAGGACTGCTCGCAGGGAATGGTGGTGGCGTCCTGGAGATCTGATAGTTCTGAAGTTGGCTGCTTTCTTGGTCATCCAGATGAGGCAAGGGACTCAGGCTGGGAAAGTTGATCTTGGGCCTCAGGTTGAGGCTTGAATCCCTGGTTGGGGTCCCTGTTTCTGGGAGCTCCTATTCACACAGCCTACCCCAACAGGGGGTGGCTGGTACACTGCCAGAACTTTCTGTCCACAATCTGAAGTAGGATGTGGGAACATTCCACTCCTCCTCAGATAGGGGGGAGCTAGCCTGGAATAGTATATTCCAGTCTAGGTATACTAACCTGCCTTATTCTGTCTACATATTGCTGCCACCTGCTGGTGCACATTTGGAATTACAGCAAATACATTCAATACAGACATAGAAATGGCATACAATATAAATGCAATGTCAGGTTACACAGGGTGACAACACATCTACACTTTAACATCATAAGGCTGGGTGACAGAGTTTTAGTGACATACTCCAGGATGTTACAGTTGGCTTCCTCACTCTCACAGTCCGGTAAAGGGGGCTTGCAGCGGCGACTGCTGGAGACCCTCAAAAAGGGGGAGAGCTCCATCAATGTAAAGGGAAATAAGGTTGACCTGTCATTCTGGTTTAACAGACATGGCGTGAGGGCTTTCCGAGAGCAGAATGGGGGCGAGACTGCCTGGTCGTCACCTACAACCGGCCCTGGAGTGAGGCGGAATGTGGTCTGTCTCAAGTGAAGTAGGGATGAAGCTTGCCCTACAAGAAAGAGGGTGGCGGAGCTCATGCTTGGGATGGGTTTCAAGGCGACTGACATCTTTGCCTTGTTCCATCTGTATGGCTCCAAGGAGTTCGATGTCAGCTTTGTCCGGCCGGAGGGGCTAGAGCTCTTCTGGTCTGGGTATGAGCTGGCAAAGGACACGCCGGACTGGCGTGGTTTACTTGCAAAAGCAATAACCCGTAAGAGTGAGGTCAAGAGAGTGACCGTTTTGACCCGTAACGAGTCGCTCTCTTGTGTTGACATCATGACCTGGCTGGGCAGGTACGGAGAGATCCAGGGGGTTCCATCAAATAACCTGGGTGAGTTTGGCATTTGGTCGGGCGCCTGGACGTTTAACATCAAGCTCAAGCGTCTGGGTAGTACGGTTTCCCACATTCCATCATCTGCCTTTATCGGCTGTGATAGGATTTTGGTTTTCTACAGGGGGCAGCCTAAGCTTTGCCACAAGTGCGGCAGCCCCTCACACTTCAGCGCCAGCTGCCAAGTGCAGAAGTGAGCATTGTGTGGTGGGATCGGTCATCTAGCCGCATCTTGTGAGGAGATTAGGTGCAACCTGTGCGGTGATCTCGGTCACCCTTTCAGTCGTTGTCCTCTCTCTGAGGTCAATGCGGCCCAAGCTCACGCAGGAGTGGGCCGGGAGGTCCCTTCGGCTGAGGCGGGTTCTGGCAAAGACAGCAGAGTTCAGGGGTCGGTGAAGAGCAAAGATGGTCCGTCCTGGCAGAGGCGGAGGGAGAGGCGCCAGGTGGAGAGGGAGTGGTAGGAACCCCGTCCTGGGGTGATGCCTGCCCCTTCCCAAGCGGCTGCCCCTCTCACATCGGAGACCCTAGGGGACAGGGAGCTGAATGAGGAAAACGAGAGACTAGAGTGTGCCGAGGAGAATCTGTCCTCGCACTATGAAAGTGCCGCAGAGGATAGTGGGACAGAGTCCAAAAAAATCAGATGGTTTTGTGTCTGGTTGAAGTTTGTCACTCACTGCTACCTATAGTGAACATCAATAATTTTTTTATTGTTGTTGTAGCAGGTTCAAACAAATACTAAACCATTTCTGATGTCTGAAATAAATTATTATAATATTAATTATTTTATTTTTTTCTTCCGGACAGGGACTACAATCCTGGTGCGGTGGCGGTCAATGAGGGACCGCTATAAGAAGGACTACAACGAGGAGGTCAAGCGCCCGAGTGGTTCGAGAGCAAGCAAAAAGCGGCCGTACCGGTATGCGGCCGCATTAGGTTTTCTCCGTAGAACCCTACAGCTGCGAAGGTAAGCTCTAATGTTTATAATAATTATGAATACTAATCTCCAATCTATGTGTGTGGCCTAGCCAGACTGTCATTTGACACTCTGTCTGGGACATTCACATATAGTTCCCTATTTGTCCATTAATTTTTTTTTTTTTCATTTTACAGCACATCTAGCAGTTCTCGGGCGCACCAAGCTCCTCGTGAAGTCCTTCCAGAGGCCGGAGCACAAGAGGCGGTCCCCGAAGAGCCGCCCACCGCGGGTCCCTCACGTCCTACTCCAACAGCTGGTCGGGACCTCAATGTTCCCCTACCTGTGCCCTCTGGCGACTCAACAATGGCCACAATGGCACCACTTTTTGAGGCATTGTTGCGTCGCCAGAGGACCGGTAGGAGCCGTCAGGCGGACTACGAGGATCTCACAAGGCTCGTTTACGAGTCCTTGATGGGATATACCAATAGAATTGCAGCTTTGGAGGAACAAGTGCGACGTCTGCAGGAGGGGGCGGTGCATACGTCGCAATTGGGTCCTGTGCATCACTATTGGTATTCCTTGCTCCCCGTGATGGAACGATTTACGCCCGACCAGTTGTTTGAGGCCCAAAGACAGGTGGACAGTGTCTTGTGGCAAGTTCAGCACCGCCCCACATCCTATCCCCAATCCATGCCCTATCCCCCATCCATGCCCTATCCCCATCCATGCCCTATCCCCCATCCATGCCCTATCCCCCATCACAACCTCAACAACCCCCTACCCAAACTACCTACCCCCCTTTCCTACCTCCTCAGCCCCCATCCCAGCCTCCCCATTCCACCGAGCACTTTTCTCACCACTTTTCTCCTTCTCCTCCTCAATATTTTCCTTCTGCCAGTTTCAACACTCCTTCTACTCTTGCTCGGTCAACTCCTTCTCCCGCTCCCCCATCCCTCTGTTGTGCTTGCCACAACACACACTTTTATGTCCACAGGGGCACAGGAACGAGGGGGACCAACCAGTGTTCAAACCTCCACCACCACCCAACCTTCTACTCCCACCACTCCCACCGGTCCTACTTACAGGCATTTGTAGCCTTTTCTTATTTTTTTTTTATTCAAAAAAGTTATTTATATTATTTAAAAATATTTATTTTCAAAATAAAATTTTTATTGTTTCAAAATTTTATTTGCTTTGTATTTATTTAAATTTTTTTTTAAATAAAAGTGAACATTCACATCGCTTTTGAAGTGAACTATACTTGGTTTGCTTCAACAGCGATGGGATATTACTTTAGTGTATGTAGGAAAGGTCTTTAAAAATGTCCAATCTCCAGTGGAGCGACACAAGTATGTGTTGCTCCTCTGGCGTTGGTCAGATCACTACACAATAAGAGGCCTGATAAAATCTACCTGCACCAGCGGAGTGACACAGGTATGTGTCGCTCCTCTGGCGTTGGTCAGATCACTACACAATAAGAGGCCTGATAAAATCTACCTGCGCCAGCGGAGCGACACAAGTATGTGTCGCTCCTCTGGCGTTGGTCAGATCACTACACAATAAGAGGCCTCATAAAATCTACCTGCGCCAGCGGAGCGACACAGGTATGTGTCGCTCCTCTGGCATTGGTCAGATCACTACACAATAAGAGGCCTGATAAAATCTACCTGCGCCAGCAGAGCGACACAGGTATGTGTCACTCCTCTGGCGTTGGTCAGATCACTACACAATAAGAGGCCTGATAAAATCTACCTCCGCCAGCGGAGCGACACAAGTAGGTGTCGCTCCTCTGGCGTTGGTCAGATCACTACACAATAAGAGGCCTGATAAAATCTACCTGCGCCAGCAGAGCGACACAGGTATGTTTCGCTCCTCTGGCGTTGGTCAGATCACTACACAATAAGAGGCCTGATAAAATCTACCTGCGCCAGCGGATCGACACAGGTATGTGTCGCTCCTCTGGCGTTGGTCAGATCACTACACAATAAGAGGCCTGATAAAATCTACCTGTGCCAGCGGAGCGACACAAGTATGTGTCGCTCCTCTGGCGTTGGTCAGATCACTACACAATAAGAGGCCTGATAAAATCTACCTGCGCCAGCAGAGCGACCCTTGCACAAGTTTTGCATGGACCCTTGCACAAGTTTTTTAGTTAGCATAGTGGTTAGGTTCTACACATGGAATGCACAGTGTTTAGTTTCTACGCAGCAGAAAGTCCTCCCGGTGGACGAGTTTTGTAGGAACATCTTGGGTGGCCTGGTGAAGGTGCGTTATCTTGAGTATGAGAGACTGGGTACCAGTAGGGCTTCTCTCCTCTGGAGAGGCTTTGCTTTTGATGTACCGTAAGTCTAGTCATACTGTTCCTGGTGGTGGGCTGACGCTTCCACACTAGATTTTTGTTTTGTAGTATCGCTCGCCCGACCCTTACAGAAACTGCAAGATTTCAGTGAGTAATAAGTTGGTGACAGGACTGGTTGACAGTACAGGATCCCCGAGCAGGTCCAGATCAGGGATCCTGGAAATCGTCAGATCCTTCTACTCGTGCCGCTTGGGAAAGAAGGATCTGGATCGGGACAAGATGTCGGCTTTCCTGGCTGAAATCACCCTTGAGCCGAGAGATCACCCCTCTTTTGATGTTTTAGTGGAGATCAGTAAGGAGGAAGTAATCCTGGCGATGGAAGGGTTAGCTCTGAAGAAGTCGCCAGGCCCGGATGGCTTAACATCCGAGTTCTATAAGACCTTTAAGGACTTTTTAAGTCCCCTCTGACAGAGGTATTTAATGAGTGTCTATCCTCGGGCACTCTGCCGAAGTCAATGAGGAGGTCATCTCTGATCCTTCTGTCAAAGGGTAAAGATCCCAGTCGTATTGAGAACTGGCGACCCATAGCACTTCTCAATACGGACAGGAAGATTCTGGCCAAGATACTGTTCAACAGGTTGTTGAAGTTTGCACCACAACTCCTTTCGGTGGCCAAGCATTACTCAGTTCCAGGCCGCAGCACTTTTAGTGCTGTGCTCGGTGTCCGAGAGGCAGTGGAACGCAGTAGAGCGGGTCACTAGAAGGGGTACATGCTATCCTTAGATCAGGCAAAGGCGTTTGATCGGGTGAACCACAAGTACCTCAGGTCGGTCCTTCTGAAGTATGGCCTGCCGGGGGGGTTTGTTGATTGGCTAAAAACCTTGTATGCGGGGGCGGAGAGTTTCCCGCTTGTGAACGGTTGGTCTGGCTGTTCTTTTGAGGTTGGGTCTGGCGTTCGTCAGGGTTGTCCTTTGAGCCCGCTTCTATACGCGTTTGCGATCGATCCCTTTCTTAAGAGGAACGGTCGTGGTCCATTGGCGGGAGTCGGGATGGATCCGGCAGCACCGGAAGCCACTCTGGGGGCAGTAGCGTACGCTGTCCTCGAGAGGGGAGGCGGAGTACTTGATGTCTGAGGTGGACCGCTACTCGGAGGCATCCGGGTCCATGATCAATCGGGATAAGTGTGAGAGTCTCTGGCTGGGAGGGGGTGATCCAGTTTTTGATTTCCCGGACACCCATCCAGGGCCCCAGTCGTCAGCAAACGTTTTAGGCATCCATTTCGACCATGGGGATTATCCCACCCATAATTGGGATGACAGGCTCAAGATCGCCGCTCAGAAGGTTGGCCAGTGGAAGGGTTGGTCCTTGACCCTCAGGGAAAGGGTTAATCTGAATCAAGACTTACCTTCTCCCTTTGCTTATCTATTTGGGTAGTGTGTTGGGTTTATAGCCTGTTCTTCCAGCTTTTATGGGGGAATAAACTGAACCTGATCAAGAGGTGACTTATCGCACGAGAAGACTAGGAGGGTTATCTATGGTCAACCCCATGGTGTATCTTGTGAACACCTTTGTTAAGATACATTTGGCAAACCTCTAGATGGAGAGGGCTCCTCCGTGGATAGTCTCCTGTAGGGGTGGTTTCGGCCTTTCTTCCAGGAATGGGAGATAGGAGGGCAAGTGAAGGACTTGCGTACGCCTCACGGATATCTTCCGGCTTATGTCACCCCAATTCTGAAGGTGATCCGCCGGTGGGGTTTGGAGGTGAGGGAGATGAGGACTCTGTCAAGGAGATCCCTTGATGAGTGGGTCTTGTTGTCCCACTTTCAGAAGCCCCTGGCCCTCAAGGATTGCCCAAGACGGGATTTAGACAAGGGATTACAGTTGCTAAATTCTGCAATGATCCCCTTGAAGTTTTGGGACTTGGCTTGGCTCTGTTTTCACGGGAGGCTGTGTGTAAGGGACAACCTGAAGTACAGGAACTCTGATGAAAGGGGTTGTCCCCGGGAGGAGTGCGGCTCCATACTGGAAAGTATGGAGCACTTCCTGCTTCATTGTCCTTTTAATACAGAGGTGTATGAACGGGTGGGAGCTTCCAATAGCTAACCCAGGCTAGCCAGCCTCTCCTATGTGGAGTGGGCCTATGGAGTGTTCAGAGACCTGGGAAGGAGGGACCCGTGCACAAGTTAGTTAGCATAGTGGTTAGGTTCTACACACAGAATGCACGATGTTTAGTTTCTATGCAGCATAAAGTCCTCCCGGTGGACAAGGTTTGTAGGAACATCTTGGGTGGCCTGGTGAAGGTGTGTTATCTTGAGTATGAGAGACTGGGTACCAGTAGGGCCTCTCTCCTCTGGAGAGGCTTTGCTTTTGACGTACCATAGTCTAGTCATACTGTCCCTGGTGGTAGGCTTTCACACTAGATTTTTGTTTTGTAGTAAGTTGAGCTTATGAAAAAGGCTTGCAAAGACCGAAATTGGGCCTTTCTGAGGGTGTAAAGTTATGTAGTCATGTAGGTTGTTATGTATTGTTAGAAGAGAGACAGTTGGGATTAGTTAGGTTGGGTGGGTGAGGGGGGGGTTTATGTGGGGAGGTCTGCATCTAGCCCTGGACTATACGGACATGGAAGGACATGGGGCGAAAGGCTAGATGTGGGTGGTGGTGGAAGAGCTGGCCTTGGACTATGCGGACATGATAGAGACATGAGTAGTGATGTCGCGAACATAAAATTTTCAGTTCGCGAACAGCGAACGCGAACTTCCGCAAATGTTCGCGAACTGGCGAACCGGGCGAACCGCCATAGACTTCAATAGACAGGCGAATTTTAAAACCCACAGGGACTCTTTCTGGCCACAATAGTGATGAGAAAGTTGTTTCAAGGGGTCTAACACCTGGACTGTGGCATGCCGGAGGGGGATCTATGGCAAAACTCCCATGGAAAATTACGTAGTGGACGCAGAGTCGGGTTTTAATCCATAAAGGGCATAAATCAACTAACATTCCTAAATTGTTTGGAATAACGTGCTTTAAAACATCCAGTGTGTGTATACGATCAGGTATGATGTTGTATCGATCAGGTAGTGTAAGGGTTACGCCCGCATCACAGACATTGACAGACCAAACTCCCCTTTTAATGCACCGCAAACAGTTCATTTGCACAACCGCAAACTCCCCATTTGCACAAGGTTGGATACCAAGCTAGCCACGTCCCGGTGATGTCATTGAAGGTTTCTTCCTCCACCCAGCCACGTACAACACCAAGGGTCCCCGAAAGGTCAATTGAATTGATTTTTCGAACGGGGAGATGGTTAAAAAAACGCTGGCTCCCTCCCCTTTGTTTTTATCCACGGTGACTGCGTCTGCGCCGTGCAATTTACTGTCACACCCGATATGAGTGGTATTTTCTGTAGTACTATTCTCATCAGTTTAATCCCTCTAACGTCCCCGACTCCCCAATCTGGGGGCCATTTATTAAACAGATTTTTCGGACGGGGAGATGGTTAAAAAAACGCTGGCTCCCTCCACTCTGTTTTAATCCACGGTGACTGCGTCTGCGCCGTGCAATTTACTGTCACACCCGATATGAGTGGTATTTTCTGTAGTACTATTCTCATCAGTTTAATCCCTCTAACGTCCCCAATCTGGGTGCCATTTATTGAATAGATTTTTCGAACGGGGAGATGGTTAAAAAAACGCTGGCTCCCTCCCCTTTGTTTTTATCCACGGTGACTGCGTCTGCGCCGTGCAATTTACTGTCACACCCGATATGAGTGGTATTTTCTGTAGTACTATTCTCATCAGTTTAATCCCTCTAACGTCCCCGACTCCCCAATCTGGGGGCCATTTATTAAACAGATTTTTCGGACGGGGAGATGGTTAAAAAAACGCTGGCTCCCTCCACTCTGTTTTAATCCACGGTGACTGCGTCTGCGCCGTGCAATTTACTGTCACACCCGATATGAGTGGTATTTTCTGTAGTACTATTCTCATCAGTTTAATCCCTCTAACGTCCCCAATCTGGGTGCCATTTATTGAATAGATTTTTCGAACGGGGAGATGGTTAAAAAAAACCTGGCTCCCTCCACTCTGTTTTAAACCACGGTGACTGCGTCTGCGCCGTGCAATTTACTGTCACACCCGATATGAGTGGTATTTTCTGTAGTACTATTCTCATCAGTTTAATCCCTCTAACGTCCCCAATCTGGGTGCCATTTATTGAATAGATTTTTCGAACGGGGAGATGGTTAAAAAAACGCTGGCTCCCTCCACTCTGTTTTAAACCACGGTGACTGCATCTGCGCCGTGCAATTTACTGTCACACCCGATATGAGTGGTATTTTCTGTAGTACTATTCTCATCAGTTTAATCCCTCTAACATCCCCAATCTGGGGGCCATTTATTAAATAGATTTTTTGAACGGGGAGATGGTTAAAAAAACGCTGGCTCCCTCCACCGATATGAGTGGTATTTTCTGTAGTATTATTCTCATCAGTTTAATCCCTGTTACGTCCCATATCAGGAATTGCCTTTTATGAAAAAAAATTTAGGCCGGGTACCTTCGACTGCCTTCACAGTGACAGACCAAACTCTCATACACTAAACTGAATTGATTTCAGGAACCGGGAGATGGAAAAAGCAGCTTGGTCGGTCCTCTTACTCCCAAATTGGGGCACTGCGCGTGCACAGAGCAATGTGCTGTGACACCCTATATGAGTGGTGTCTTAACTAGTACTATTGCTATCAGTTTAATCCCTGTTACGGACCCTATCCGGTCGAATTGATTAACCATTGTCGAATCCCCCATTGACATCCCCCTTATAAGCTGTGTAAAGCATATTTTTTAGTTTGGTTTTGAACTGCTGCATCCTTTCCGACTTTTGGTAATTTGGTAACATTTCTGCCACTTTCTGCTTATACCGGGGGTCTAGTAGCGTGGCCACCCGATCGCTTTTGGTCTGACCATAATGAAGCAACGGCCTTATCATCTGGGGTGTGGCAACATTGCCAACACACTTTTATAGAGGTGATGATGATTGCTTCATTGTGATACGCAAGCCCCTTCACCACAACAAGGTAACGATCACGAAGGGGAATTGACACTTGTATGTGCCTTTTTTTTTTGGTTTGTTTTTGCAGCCACAGTGCTGCACCATAGGACAGAAAAATTAGGCATGTACACATGCCTGAAAAATAATGGCACTGTTGCAGACGCTATTGTAGCAGCGGCCGGAAAAATTTATGTTTTCCAGGCAGAAAAGTGACTAAAACATTACGGCTTGAACCCTAGTTGGTGGTGGAGAATTCACGAAAGTCATCCGGTATGCAGACATTAAATACAGCAGCGTGGGGACCATTTTGAGGCCAAGGCATGTAATCAGGCCTTTTGTTAGTCAAACGTATCCCCCACTGTCAGTCCCTTCGGGATCCATGCCTCATTCATCTTTATGAAGGTGAGGTAATCAACACTTTTTTGACCGAGGCGACTTCTCTTGTCAGTGACAATGCCTCCTGCTGCACTGAAGCTCCTTTCTGACAGGACACTTGAAGCAGGGCAGGCCAGAAGTTCTATCGCAAACTGGGATAGCTCAGGCCACAGGTCAAGCCTGCACACCCAGTAGTGAAGGGGTTCATTGCTCCTCAGAGTGTCGATATCTGCTGTTAAGGCGAGGTAGTCTGCTACCTGTCGGTCGAGTCGTTCTCTAAGGCTGGATCCCGAAGGGCTGTGGCGATGAGTAGGACTGAAAAAGCTCCGCATGTCCTCCATCAACAACACATCTGTAAATCGTCCAGTCCTTGCCGCCGTGGTAGGAGGAGGATTACACTCACCTCTTCCCCTGTTAGATTCCCGTTGTGCTGTGACATCTCCCTTATAAGCTGTGTAAAGCATATTTTTTAGTTTGGTTTTGAACTGCTGCATCCTTTCCGACTTTCGGTAATTTGGTAACATTTCTGCCACTTTCTGCTTATACCGGGGGTCTAGTAGCGTGGTCACCCAGTACAGATCGTTCTCCTTTATCCTTTTTATACGTGGGTCCCTCAACAGACATGACAGCATGAAAGACCCCATTTGAACAAGGTTGGATGCAGAGCTTCTCATTTCCCGTTCCTCGTCCTCACTGATGTCATTGACGGTCTGTTCTTCCCCCCAGCCACGTACAACACCATGGGTCCCAGATAGGTGACAACAACGAGCACCCTGGGGTGCCTGCTGTGGTTGGTCTTCCTCCTCCTCAAAGCCGCCACATTCCTCCTCTGACTCCTCTTCCTCATACTCCTCTTCCAGCGTTGCTGCAGGTCCGGCAAGCGATGATGACAAGGCTGTTTCTGGTGGTGATGGTGACCACAACTCTTCCTCTTCCTCTTCACGCTCATCTACAGCCTGATCCAGAACTCTTCGCAGGGCACGCTCCAGGAAGAAAACAAATGGGATGAGGTCGCTGATGGTGCCTTCGGTGCGACTGACTAGGTTTGTCACCTCCTCAAAAGGACGCATAAGCCTACAGGCATTGCGCATGAGTGTCCAGTAACGTGGCAAAAAGATTCCCAGCTCCGCAGAGGCTGTCCTAGCACCCCGGTCATACAAATACTCGTTGACGGCTTTTTCTTGTTGGAGCAGGCGGTCGAACATTAGGAGTGTTGAATTCCAACGTGTCGGGCTGTCGCATATCAAGCGCCTCACTGGCATGTTGTTTCGCCGCTGAATATCGGAAAAGTGCGCCATGGCCGTGTAGGAACGCCTGAAATGGCCACACACCTTCCTGGCCTGCTTGAGGACGTCCTGTAAGCCTGGGTACTTAGACACAAAACGTTGTACGATGAGATTCAACACATGTGCCATGCACGGCACATGTGACAACTTGCCCAAATTTAATGCCGCCAACAGATTGCTTCCATTGTCACACACCACTTTGCCGATCTCCAGTTGGTGCGGGGTCAGCCACTGATCCACCTGTGCGTTCAGGGCGGACAGGAGTGCTGGTCCTGTGTGGCTCTCTGCTTTCAGGCAAGTCAACCCCAAGATAGCGTTACACTGTCGTATCCGGGATGTGGAATAGCCCCTGGGGAGCTGGGGGGAATCAGTTGATGTGCAGCCAGACGCCGCAGCAGAAGAGGACTCAGCCGAGGAGGAAATTAAAGAGGATGGAGTAGGAGTAGAGGAGGTGGCAGTAGGTCTGCCTGCAAGTCGTGGTGGTGTCACCAACTCCGCTGCAGAGCCACGCATTCCATGCTTGTCAGCCGTCAGCAGGTTGACCCAATGCGCAGTATACGTGATATACCTGCCCTGACCGTGCTTTGCAGACCAGGTATCAGTGGTCAGATGGACCCTTGCCCCAACACTGTATGCCAGAGATGCCATGACTTCCTTTTCAATGACATGGTAGAGGTTTGGGATTGCCTTTTTTGAAAAAAAATTTCGTCCGGGTACCTTCCACTGTGGTGTCCCAATAGCGACAAATTTTTTGAAGGCCTCAGACTCTACCAGCTGGTATGGTAAAAGCTGGCGGGCTAAGAGTTCCGTCAAGCCAGCTGTCAGTCGCCGGGCAAGGGGGTGACTTTGTGACATTGGCTTCTTATGCTCAAACATGTCCTTGACAGACACCTGACTGTGGGCAGATGAGCAGGAACTGCTGAAGGTGAGAGATGGAGTGGCGGGTGGTTGAGAGGGGGCAGGGAGGACAGCAGTGGTTGACGTGGCTGAAGATGCAGGACCAGGAGGAGCATGGTGGCTTTGAGTTTGTGTGCTGCTTGTACTCATGTGTTGATCCCATAGGCGTTTGTGATGTGAGATCATGTGCCTTCGCAAAGCAGTTGTACCAAGGTGGGTGTTGGACTTCCCACGACTCAGTTTCTTTTGGCACAGGTTGCAAATGGCATTGCTTTTATCAGAGGCAGACACACAAAAAAAATGCCACACTGCTGAGCTTTGCAATGACGGCATTCTAGTGGTGGCAACAGCATGCGTTGACTGGCGTGCTGTCTGGCTGACCCCAGGTGCCGATACATGCTGTCTGACTGTGCCACTAACTCCTTGCGACGACCTCCCCCTGCTTCCAACTCGTCTCCTCATTCTCTCTGTCTCCCCTTCAGAACTTTCCCCCTCTTCTTCTCTTCGAGCAGGCACCCACGTGGCATCCGTGGACACATCGTCATCATCAACCGCTTCACTTGTATCTGACACCTCAGCAAAGGAAGCAGCAGCGGGTACAACATCATCATCATCACACTGTACGTCCATGTGTGTAATCCTGCCTGACTGAGACATATCCCCGTAATCTACATCATCTGGCAATAATGGTTGCGCATCACTAATTGCATCCAACTGATGTGTAAATAACTCCTCTGACGGATCAAGTGAAGCGGCTGTGGTGGCTGTGGTGGTAGTGGCGACGGGCGGGTGCGTGGTAACTTGAGAGCAGGTGACCGAAGCTGAGTTGGAGGAGGATGGTGCGTCAAGGTTCTTAGCGGAAGCTGTTGAAGATTGGGTGTCCTGTCTAAGCCAGTCAACTACGTCCTCTGAATTTTTCGGGTTCAGGGTACGTGGCCTCTGAAAACTGGGCATTATTCCAGGGACAGTGGAAATCACAGCACCACGACCACGACGGCCCCTGCGGGGTGGCCTGCCTCTGCCTGTCATTTTTTTTTTAGATAAGTGGTACTACGCGTGCTAGGTACTGTGCCACCCGGTATGAGTGGTTGGCACTGGCAGTGGGCACACTACAGTCTGTGGAAGTGGGCCTGACACACACTGGCAGCAGGCAAGCAACTGAATTTAGACTACTGTCTAAAAATTAAATGCCTTATTTATCGGCAAGCTACTGTGCCACCCGGTATGAGTGGTTGGCACTGGCAGTGGGCACACTACAGTCAGTAGAAGCGGGCCTGACACACACTGGCAGCAGGCAAGCAACTGAAATTACACTAAAGTGTAAAAATTAAATGCCTTATTTATCGGCAAGCTACTGTGCCACCCGGTATGAGTGGTTGGCACTGGCAGTGGGCACACTACAGTCAGTGGAAGAGGGCCTGACACACTGACTGGCAGCAGGCAAGCAACTGAATTTAGACTACTGTCTAAAAATTAAATGCCTTATTTATCGGCAAGCACTGTGCCACCCGGTATCAGTGGTTGGCACTGGCAGTGGGCACACTACAGTCAGTGGAAGCGGGCCTGACACACACTGGCAGCAGGCAAGCAACTGAAATTACACTAAAGTGTAAAAATTAAATGCCTTATTTATCGGCAAGCTACTGTGCCACCCGGTATCAGTGGTTGGCACTGGCAGTGGGCACACTACAGTCAGTAGAAGCGGGCCTGACACACACTGGCAGCAGGCAAGCAACTGAAATTACACTAAAGTGTAAAAATTAAATGCCTTATTTATCGGCAAGCTACTGTGCCACCCGGTATGAGTGGTTGGCACTGGCAGTGGGCACACTACAGTCAGTGGAAGAGGGCCTGACACACTGACTGGCAGCAGGCAAGCAACTGAATTTAGACTACTGTCTAAAAATTAAATGCCTTATTTATCGGCAAGCTACTGTGCCACCCGGTATCAGTGGTTGGCACTGGCAGTGGGCACACTACAGTCAGTGGAAGAGGGCCTGACACACACTGGCAGCAGGCAAGCAACTGAAATTACACTAAAGTGTAAAAATTAAATGCCTTATTTATCGGCAAGCTACTGTGCCACCCGGTATGAATGGTTGGCACTGGCAGTGGGCACACTACAGTCAGTGGAAGAGGGCCTGACACACACTGGCAGCAGGCAAGCAACTGAATTTAGACTACTGTCTAAAAATTAAATGCCTTATTTATCGGCAAGCTACTGTGCCACCCGGTATCAGTGGTTGGCACTGGCAGTGGGCACACTACAGTCAGTGGAAGCGGGCCTGACACACACTGGCAGCAGGCAAGCAACTGAAATTACACTAAAGTGTAAAAATTAAATGCCTTATTTATCGACAAGCTACTGTGCCACCCGGTATCAGTGGTTGGCAATGGCAGTGGGCACACTACAGTCAGTGGAAGCGGGCCTGACACACACTGGCAGCAGGCAAGCAACTGAATTTAGACTACTGTCTAAAAATTAAATGCCTTATTTATCGGCAAGCTACTGTGCCACCCGGTATCAGTGGTTGGCACTGGCAGTGGGCACACTACAGTCAGTAGAAGCGGGCCTGACACACACTGGCAGCAGGCAAGCAACTGAAATTACACTAAAGTGTAAAAATTAAATGCCTTATTTATCGGCAAGCTACTGTGCCACCCGGTATGAGTGGTTGGCACTGGCAGTGGGCACACTACAGTCAGTAGAAGCGGGCCTGACACACACTGGCAGCAGGCAAGCAACTGAAATTACACTAAAGTGTAAAAATTAAATGCCTTATTTATCGGCAAGCTACTGTGCCACCCGGTATGAGTGGTTGGCACTGGCAGTGGGCACACTACAGTCAGTGGAAGAGGGCCTGACACACTGACTGGCAGCAGGCAAGCAACTGAATTTAGACTACTGTCTAAAAATTAAATGCCTTATTTATCGGCAAGCTACTGTGCCACCCGGTATCAGTGGTTGGCACTGGCAGTGGGCACACTACAGTCAGTGGAAGCGGGCCTGACACACACTGGCAGCAGGCAAGCAACTGAAATTACACTAAAGTGTAAAAATTAAATGCCTTATTTATCGGCAAGCTACTGTGCCACCCGGTATCAGTGGTTGGCACTGGCAGTGGGCACACTACAGTCAGTAGAAGCGGGCCTGACACACACTGGCAGCAGGCAAGCAACTGAAATTACACTAAAGTGTAAAAATTAAATGCCTTATTTATCGGCAAGCTACTGTGCCACCCGGTATGAGTGGTTGGCACTGGCAGTGGGCACACTACAGTCAGTGGAAGAGGGCCTGACACACTGACTGGCAGCAGGCAAGCAACTGAATTTAGACTACTGTCTAAAAATTAAATGCCTTATTTATCGGCAAGCTACTGTGCCACCCGGTATCAGTGGTTGGCACTGGCAGTGGGCACACTACAGTCAGTGGAAGCGGGCCTGACACACACTGGCAGCAGGCAAGCAACTGAAATTACACTAAAGTGTAAAAATTAAATGCCTTATTTATCGGCAAGCTACTGTGCCACCCGGTATCAGTGGTTGGCACTGGCAGTGGGCACACTACAGTCAGTGGAAGAGGGCCTGACACACACTGGCAGCAGGCAAGCAACTGAATTTAGACTACTGTCTAAAAATTAAATGCCTTATTTATCGGCAAGCTACTGTGCCACCCGGTATCAGTGGTTGGCACTGGCAGTGGGCACACTACAGTCAGTGGAAGCGGGCCTGACACACACTGGCAGCAGGCAAGCAACTGAATTTAGACTACTGTCTAAAAATTAAATGCCTTATTTATCGGCAAGCTACTGTGCCACCCGGTATCAGTGGTTGGCACTGGCAGTGGGCACACTACAGTCAGTTGAAGTCGGCCTGACACACACTAGCAGCAGGCAAGCAGCTGAAATTACACTAAAGTGTAAAAATTAAATGCCTTTTTTATGCAAAGTCCTGTGCCAGCCGGTATGAGTGGTGGGCACTGGCAGTGGGCACACTACAGTCAGTGGAAGTCAGCCTGACACACACTGGCAGGCAACTAACCTTAGATTAAAGTGTAAAAATTAAGTGCCTATTTTTTAAGCAAAGTCCTGTGCCACTCGGTATGACAGGGGTGGGCACTGGCAGTGGGCACACTACAGTCAGTTGAAGTCGGCCTGACACACACTGGCAGGCAACTAACCTTAGATTAAAGTGTAAAAATGAAGTGCCTTTTTTTTAAGCAAAGTCCTGTGCCACTCGGTATGACAGGGGTGGGCACTGGCAGTGGGCACACTACAGTCAGTGGAAGTCAGCCTGACACACACTGGCAGGCAACTAACCTTAGATTAAAGTGTAAAAATTAAGTGCCTATTTTTTAAGCGAAGTCCTGTGCCACTCGGTATGACAGGGGTGGGCACTGGCAGTGGGCACACTACAGTCAGTTGAAGTCGGCCTGACACACACTAGCAGCAGGCAAGCAGCTGAAATTACATTAAAGTGTAAAAATTAAATGCCTTTTTTAAGCAAAGTCCTGTGCCAGCCGGTATGAGTGGTGGGCACTGGCAGTGGGCACACTACAGTCAGTGGAAGTCAGCCTGACACACACTGGCAGGCAACTAACCTTAGATTAAAGTGTAAAAATTAAGTGCCTATTTTTTAAGCAAAGTCCTGTGCCACTCGGGATGACAGGGGTGGGCACTGGCAGTGGGCACACTACAGTCAGTTGAAGTCGGCCTGACACACACTGGCAGGCAACTAACCTTAGATTAAAGTGTAAAAATTAAGTGCCTTTTTTTAAGCAAAGTCCTGTGCCACACGGAATGACAGGGGTGAGCACTGGCAGTGGGCACACTACAGTCTGTGGGCCTGCAGCTCCTCACACACAGGCAGGCCAGGCAACTGCAATATGTATATAAAGGAAAAAAAAAAAGCAGACTAATGTTGCAGCCCTAAAAAGGGCTTTTTGGGGTGCTGTCAGGACGCTGTCCTTACAGCAGAGATCAGATGAGTCTTTCAGGACTGGAGTGGACACTGAATTCACTAGCCTAGCTATCGATTTCCCAATTAAATCAGCAGCAGTTACAGTCTCCCTCCTCTCACTAAGACTGCAGCTTCAGAATGAATCTAAAATGGATGCTGTGCAGGAGGTGGGAGGGTCTGGGAGGGAGGGTATGCTGCTGATTGGCTGGAATGTGTCTGCTGACTGTGAGGTACAGGGTCAAAGTTTGCTCAATGATGATGTATAGGGGGCGGACCGAACATCGCATGTGTTCGCCCGGCAGAGGCGAACGCGAACAAGCTATGTTCGCCGGGAACTGTTCGCCGTCGGATAGTTCGGGCCATCTCTAGACATGAGGTGGAGGTCAGCCCTGGGTGATGGGTAAGGTAGTGTGGTAGGGTTACAATAGGTTAAGTTTTTGGTATTTTTCTTGTTTAGCTTTTTTCTATAAAAAGGTGATGGGAAAATAAAAATATATATATAAAAGTGGCAAGGTCGCCTATTTGTTTGTTTTGCTTGACAGTGGTCGTCTTTTATTTATTTTATTTTATTTACTTTTATTTTCTGTTTATACTTGTTTATTTGTTTATATTCCTTTATGTTCTTTTATGTTCTGTTATTTTCCATTTATGACAAGTTAGTCTTTTTGTTTGGGGTTTTTACAGCCGGGTGGGCAGGTAAGGTTTAGTTTTGTTCCCATGGTGTATATAGGCATATAGTTATAAATTAGTCATTAAGTTTAGTATGTTAGTGCGGTATGAATGCGAGTATGAATGTTGCCGGGCCAGTGAGGGTATTGTTTTTATATATATTGTTTATGTATTATTTTATTTCTGCAAATTGTACAGTTTTGTATTTTTTTTAATAAAAGAGTAAAAGAAAAACTTGCAGGCCTGTATTGGGAGGGGGGCTAATTTTTGGGGGGAATATCTCAGGAACGGTACGTCCTAGAGAGCTGAGACCCGGTCTAAAACCTTCTTGTACACCTGATGTACCTGTGTGCCAAATTTGGTGAAGATCGGTCCAGTCGTTTGGTCGCGCATAAAGAACGCCCAGACAGATGTCTATATACAATTGATGGCTGGCACTCTACTTGGGTTTTTTTTGCTTCGGTGTTCAGTGATGGAGGTAATCTCCGCAATAGTACTGTTAATTAATTCATGGCACTCGAGTTAATGCAAATAAAATTGAAAACTTTATTGAAGTGCCACCAGTGGTTATCAGTGTGATTAGGCCAACGTTTTGGTCCTCCCAGACCTTGTTCACGGCCTGTCAATTACAATCACAGTGAATAAATATGTGAGAAGATATTAGATGAAAAAATTAGTAATTACTAATTAGTAATTAAAAATCTTGGTAATGTCCACACCTCTCGCAGTTCTTGTTGGTTTGGTCATTTAACATCCCCTATTTATTACTGCTTACCCCTTTTGGGGGTGCGGTTTATAGCTTCAGTTTCTGGACTCTGTGCTAACTGGTTGTTGGATCTCAGTTGAGCTCCTGGCGCTGCCTTTGCTCCACGTAAAGTTAAGTGTCGCCTTCTCTGTTTGCATTTTGTCTGTTGAGGTGGGACGAATCCAATTTTTTTAGAATCCGAATCTGAATCCGAAAAGGTTCTCGAATCTCTTGAATCTTTCGAATCTTGAATCCTACGAATCCTGTACATAAGAATTGTGTGAACGGTGTAAGAAACAAAGTGATCCAAACTCAATATTTTTTTAATATGAAAAAATAAAGAATCCTTACTTTTTTAACAAAGTATTCGGATTTGGATTCGAAAAAAATTGGAAATACAGTCATGGGAGGACATGGGGCGAAAGGCTAGATGTGGGTGGTGGTGGAAGAGCTGGCCTTGGACTATGCGGACATGATAGAGACATGAGGTGGAGGTCAGCCCTGGGTGATGGGTAAGGTAGTGTGGTAGGGTTACAATAGGTTAAGTTTTTGGTATTTTTCTTGTTTAGCTTTTTTCTATAAAAAGGTGATGGGAAAATAAAAATATATATATAAAAGTGGCAAGGTCGCCTATTTGTTTGTTTTGCTTGACAGTGGTCGTCTTTTATTTATTTTATTTTATTTACTTTTATTTTCTGTTTATACTTGTTTATTTGTTTATATTCCTTTATGTTCTTTTATGTTCTGTTATTTTCCATTTATGACAAGTTAGTCTTTCTGTTTGGGGTTTTTACAGCCGGGTGGGCAGGTAAGGTTTAGTTTTGTTCCCATGGTGTATATAGGCATATAGTTATAAATTAGTCATTAAGTTTAGTATGTTAGTGCGGTATGAATGCGAGTATGAATGTTGCCGGGCCAGTGAGGGTATTGTTTTTATATATATTGTTTATGTATTATTTTATTTCTGCAAATTGTACAGTTTTGTATTTTTTTTAATAAAAGAGTAAAAGAAAAACTTGCAGGCCTGTATTGGGAGGGGGGCTAATTTTTGGGGGGAATATCTCAGGAACGGTACGTCCTAGAGAGCTGAGACCCGGTCTAAAACCTTCTTGTACACCTGATGTACCTGTGTGCCAAATTTGGTGAAGATCGGTCCAGTCGTTTGGTCGCGCATAAAGAACGCCCAGACAGATGTCTATATACAATTGATGGCTGGCACTCTACTTGGGTTTTTTTTGCTTCGGTGTTCAGTGATGGAGGTAATCTCCGCAATAGTACTGTTAATTAATTCATGGCACTCGAGTTAATGCAAATAAAATTGAAAACTTTATTGAAGTGCCACCAGTGGTTATCAGTGTGATTAGGCCAACGTTTTGGTCCTCCCAGACCTTGTTCACGGCCTGTCAATTACAATCACAGTGAATAAATATGTGAGAAGATATTAGATGAAAAAATTAGTAATTACTAATTAGTAATTAAAAATCTTGGTAATGTCCACACCTCTCGCAGTTCTTGTTGGTTTGGTCATTTAACATCCCCTATTTATTACTGCTTACCCCTTTTGGGGGTGCGGTTTATAGCTTCAGTTTCTGGACTCTGTGCTAACTGGTTGTTGGATCTCAGTTGAGCTCCTGGCGCTGCCTTTGCTCCACGTAAAGTTAAGTGTCGCCTTCTCTGTTTGCATTTTGTTTGTTGAGGTGGGACGAATCCAATTTTTTTAGAATCCGAATCTGAATCCGAAAAGGTTCTCGAATCTCTTGAATCTTTCGAATCTTGAATCCTACGAATCCTGTACATAAGAATTGTGTGAACGGTGTAAGAAACAAAGTGATCCAAACTCAATATTTTTTTAATATGAAAAAATAAAGAATCCTTACTTTTTTAACAAAGTATTCGGATTTGGATTCGAAAAAAATTGGAAATACAGTCATGGGAGGACATGGGGCGAAAGGCTAGATGTGGGTGGTGGTGGAAGAGCTGGCCTTGGACTATGCGGACATGATAGAGACATGAGGTGGAGGTCAGCCCTGGGTGATGGGTAAGGTAGTGTGGTAGGGTTACAATAGGTTAAGTTTTTGGTATTTTTCTTGTTTAGCTTTTTTCTATAAAAAGGTGATGGGAAAATAAAAATATATATATAAAAGTGGCAAGGTCGCCTATTTGTTTGTTTTGCTTGACAGTGGTCGTCTTTTATTTATTTTATTTTATTTACTTTTATTTTCTGTTTATACTTGTTTATTTGTTTATATTCCTTTATGTTCTTTTATGTTCTGTTATTTTCCATTTATGACAAGTTAGTCTTTTTGTTTGGGGTTTTTACAGCCGGGTGGGCAGGTAAGGTTTAGTTTTGTTCCCATGGTGTATATAGGCATATAGTTATAAATTAGTCATTAAGTTTAGTATGTTAGTGCGGTATGAATGCGAGTATGAATGTTGCCGGGCCAGTGAGGGTATTGTTTTTATATATATTGTTTATGTATTATTTTATTTCTGCAAATTGCACAGTTTTGTATTTTTTTTAATAAAAGAGTAAAAGAAAAACTTGCAGGCCTGTATTGGGAGGGGGGCTAATTTTTGGGGGGAATATCTCAGGAACGGTACGTCCTAGAGAGCTGAGACCCGGTCTAAAACCTTCTTGTACACCTGATGTACCTGTGTGCCAAATTTGGTGAAGATCGGTCCAGTCGTTTGGTCGCGCATAAAGAACGCCCAGACAGATGTCTATATACAATTGATGGCTGGCACTCTACTTGGGTTTTTTTTGCTTCGGTGTTCAGTGATGGAGGTAATCTCCGCAATAGTACTGTTAATTAATTCATGGCACTCGAGTTAATGCAAATAAAATTGAAAACTTTATTGAAGTGCCACCAGTGGTTATCAGTGTGATTAGGCCAACGTTTTGGTCCTCCCAGACCTTGTTCACGGCCTGTCAATTACAATCACAGTGAATAAATATGTGAGAAGATATTAGATGAAAAAATTAGTAATTAGTAATTAAAAATCTTGGTAATGTCCACACCTCTCGCAGTTCTTGTTGGTTTGGTCATTTAACATCCCCTATTTATTACTGCTTACCCCTTTTGGGGGTGCGGTTTATAGCTTCAGTTTCTGGACTCTGTGCTAACTGGTTGTTGGATCTCAGTTGAGCTCCTGGCGCTGCCTTTGCTCCACGTAAAGTTAAGTGTCGCCTTCTCTGTTTGCATTTTGTTTGTTGAGGTGGGACGAATCCAATTTTTTTAGAATCCGAATCTGAATCCGAAAAGGTTCTCGAATCTCTTGAATCTTTCGAATCTTGAATCCTACGAATCCTGTACATAAGAATTGTGTGAACGGTGTAAGAAACAAAGTGATCCAAACTCAATATTTTTTTAATATGAAAAAATAAAGAATCCTTACTTTTTTAACAAAGTATTCGGATTTGGATTCGAAAAAATTGGAAATACAGGGTAATACAGAGCACATACCTCTTACATCCAGGGTAATACAGCGCCTCATACCTCTTACATCCAGGGTAATACAGCGCCTCAAACTTCTTACATCCAGGGTAATACAGCTCCCCATACCTCTTACATCCAGTGATGTCTCTTTGACGTAGATGTTCTCTTTCCTCATCTTCTCCTTTCAGACCTTCAGATCAGACCACCAGCTTTCAGTCATTTTTCGTCTCTGCAGTTTGACAAAAAAAAAAATCTTAGTTTACTACATTTCCATCATTCTCGCATCTTTTGGACAAATCATCCTACCACAATACTGTGCCTCTGTGCTCCCCAATACAATTCTGCAGAAACAGATAAACCCCCTGATAATAGTAGTATTAAACAGAGCCCCCCCATATAAAATACCCCTTCTTTGTGGCCTCAGTAGATGCCCCCATAGTGTCCCCCAATAATGTGCCAGTAAAAAGGGACCCCCATAATGCCCCCTATAATGTGCCAGTAAGTGTCCCCATAGATGCCCCCCCATGTGCCAGTATCAAGTGCAACCCCCCCATTTGCCAGTATCAAGTGCCTCTTTCCTCCCCCCATGTCCCAGTATCATGTGCCATCTCGCCCCCCCAAAGTGCCAGTATTAAGTGATTAAGTGCCTCTCTCCTTCCCACCCCCTTATGTGCCAGTATCATAGTGCCTCTCTCCTTCCCACCCCCTATGTGCCAGTATCATAGTGCCATCTCCCCCCCAATGTGCCAGTATCAAGTGCCTCTCTCCTTCCCACCCACCTCCCTATGTTCCAGTATCATAGTGCCATCTCCCACTCAATGTGCCAGTATCAAGTGCCTCTCTCCTTCCCACCCCCCTATGTGCCAGTATCATAGTGCCATCTCCCCCCAATGTGCCAGTATCAAGTGCCTCTCTCCTTCCCACCCACCTCCCCATGTGCCAGTATCATAGTGCCATCTCCCCCCAATGTGCCTGTATTAAGTGCCTCTCTCCTTGGCCCCCTATGTGCCAGTATCATAGTGCCTCTCTCCTTCCCACCCCCCTATGTGCCAGTATCATAGTGCCATCACCCCCCCAATGTGCCAGTATCAAGTGCCTCTCTCCTTCCCACCCACCTCCCTATGTGCCAGTATCATAGTGCCATCTCCCGCTCAATGTGCCAGTATCAAGTGCCTCTCTCCTTCCCACCCACCTCCCCAAGTGCCAGTATCAAGTGCCTCTCTCCTTCCCCCCCATGTGCCAGTATCATAGTGCCAACCCCCCCATGTGCCAGGATCAAGTGCCTCTCTCCTTCCCCCCATGTGCCAGTATCATAGTGCCAACCCCCCCAATGTACCAGTATCATAGTGCCATCTCCCCCCCTCCCAATGTGCCAGTATCAAGTGCCTCTCTCCTCCCCCCCACCCCATGTGCCAGTATCATAGTGCCAACCCTCCCATGTGCCAGTATCATAGTGCCATCTCCCCCCCAATGTGCCAGTATCATAGTGCCATCTCCCCCCTCCCAATGTGCCAGTATCAAGTGCCTCTCTACTTCCCATCCTTCCCACCCCCACCCCCCCATGTGCCAGTATCAAGTGCTTCCCGCTCCCCCCATGTGGCAGTAACAGTCCGGTATTTAAAAAAAAATAAAACACTTCTACTTACCTCCATGTCAGCGATGCGATGCAGGCCTCTTCCGGTCTGTGTCCCGCGCTGTATGTCCATATATGGAGTCAGTGCTTGTGTATTTCAGAAATGTTTCTGCTGGGACTCGAACCTGCGACCTTCTGCATTAGAGGCAAGGCACTTAACCACACAGCTATAAGAGCTGCATAGTCCCTACCTGAAAAAATATGAGACTTCTACTGTAGACTCTGTCATAGCTTTGATAGCCAGTGTACATCCATACACATGACAGCTGCCTCAGAACACTCAGTACTACTACATCTATACACATAACAACAGCTGCCCCAGCACACTCAGCTCTGCTACAGCTATACACATGACAGCTGCCCCAACACACTCAGCTCTGCTACATCTATACACATAACAGCTACCCCAGCACAGCCAGCTTTGCTACATCTATACACATGACAGCTGCCCCAGCACACTCAGCTTTTCTATATCTTTATATATTACAGCTGCCCCAGCACACTCAGCTCTGCTATATCTCTATATATCTATCTACTGTATAGTAATGCTTAGATATATAGATATAGCAGTGGTGAGTGTGCTGGGGCAGCTGTCATATATATATAGTGATATAGCAGAGCTGAGTGTGCTGGGGCAGCTGTCATATATAGAGATATAGTAGAGCTGAGTGTGCTGGGACAGCTGTCATGTGTATAGATGTAGCAGTGCTGGGTGTGCTGGGGCAGCTATCATATATAGAGATATAGCAGAGCTGAGTGTGCTGGGGCAGCTGTCATATAGAGATATAGCAGACCTGGGTGTGTTGGGGCAGCTGTCATGTGTATAGATGTACACTGGCTAGAACAGCTAACAGAGTCTACAGTAGAAGTCTCATATTTTTTCAGTCAGTGCCTGAAGTGCCTTGCCTCTGATACAGAAGGTCGTGGGTTCGAGTCCGAGCAGACTCGAACCTATCCTGCTGCAGCACAGGCAAGGCATCTGTATCGCTGTCCTGAGGACTGCGATACAGATGACTATGCCCGGGATTTGTCGGATTAGAATTTTGTAAATGAGGTCAGGATTCGAAGTCCACGAATCCTTCGAATCCAGCAAGATTCGAGGGATTCGTGGATTCGACTGATTCGTCGTCCCACCTCTAGTTTGTTGTATTTCCTTGTCTTTTGTATCTATGGCTTAAGGAGACTCCTAATCATCCTTCTGGTGGAGGAATAGGTTGTCTCAAGTCCTGTCACTATACCAGGGCCCTATGGGGTGTGTTAGGGCTCTAGGTTCCTGTGTATGAACTTTTCTACCATCGAGGTTAGTTCATACTGATAGTTAGTCAGGACTTGGATTAGGGGAGTTCTAAAAGGTGACCTTGTCCTTTACCCTAGTTTCCAGGCCTAGTTCCTATCCCCTTTCCTCCTGGGCTTGGTGTTATTTCCCACCCACACCATATCCGTGACAGTATAAACCGCCGAATACCCATAATTTTTGTTTGTCTGTATCAGTTCAGCCATGGATCGCTGCACTGGCCGGATGGCTGCAGGGGCTGTCTCTGGAGGTAGCTGACTTCCGCATGACTGTTTCACAGATTCAGAGACAACAGGCGACTGATCCTAGTAATGGTTAACAGGCCTGTCCTGAACCGAAAGTTGCCCCCCCCCGGATAGATTCTCGGGGGGAAGTGATAACTTCGATCGGTTCAGGGAAGTGTGCAAATTGTACTTTAAAGAGGACCTTTCACCGATTATTACCCTAATTATTATCCCGGGGATCTCACTGCACTTACTATTATCCCCGGGCGCCGCTCCGTTCTCCTGCTATGCCCTCCGGTATCTCCGTTCCCTAAGTTATGGTAGGCGGAGTCTGGCCTTGTTCTTCTGTAGCGCTGGCCAATCGCGTTGCAGAGCTCACAGCCTGGGAGAAAATAACCTCCCAGGCTGTGAGCTCTGCGCTGCGATTGGCCAGCGCTAGAGCAGAACAAGGGCAGACTCCGCCTACCATAACTTAGGGACTGGAATCTCCGCCTACTATAACTTAGTGAGCGGAGATACCGGAGGGCATAGCAGGAGAACGGAGCGGCGCCCAGGGATAATAGTAAGTGCAGTGAGATCCCCGGGCGCCGCTCTACATCTCTGTATAGTTAGTTCATAGGGTAATAATCGGTGAAAGGTCCTCTTTAAGCTATGTCCACACTCATCTGGGGATGAGAGTCAGAGGGTGGGTGTGATTATTTTGTTGCTTAAAGGAGACGCCTAGTCTTGGGCTTTTTCTCTGCCGACCAGATCACAGTCCCTCCGATCGGTTGATGAATTTTTCAGAGCTTTAGGACTCATCTATAATGACCTGGATCGGACCTCCCTGGCCGAGACCAAGTTACGCGGCCTGCATCAGGGAGAGCATTCTGCGAGATCTATTGCTCTGAGTTTAGGAGGTGGGCTACGGATACTGAGTGGAACGATCCGGCTCTCCGTAGTCAGTTCTGTCATGGATTAAAGAGAGGCTGAAGGACGCTTTGGCCATTCATGAGAATCCTGAGTCTTTGGAAGCCGCTATGTCTCTTGCTGTATGTATTGATAGACGCCTGAGAGAGAGATCAAAGGGCCCACTCACTCAGGACGTTCTATGTCAGAACATATAGTCTTCCTCTGACACTTTGGGTGAAGCTACTCCTGAGCTTAGGTCGGGAGACGAACCCATGCAGTTGGGGGGAGCTACCCCTGGATCCACTGGTAATAGGAAGGGAGTGTGTTTTTTCTGCGTTAATAAGGGGACATCTTATCAATGTATGTCCAGACATAGAACGTCAAAAAGAGAGAAAAGACATTTAATTCTCATTTGACTCTTGGAGGAGTGAGAGGAGAGTCAGAAAATGTGCATTTGTCTTTTACTGGTAGTACCCGATTTCTCATGACTGCCGAGGTGGAACTTGAGTCCAAGACTGTGGGGATTGAGGTGTTTTTCGACAGTGGGGCAGGGGTGAACCTGATTGATGCTCAGTTTGTCCATATGCACAGGTTGTCACCAAGTGTATTAGAAAAAAAACATTCCCGTATTCAGATATATCAGATTAAAAGTGGGTGACTTTTATCAAGAATTTATCTTGTGTTTTGTGTTGGAAGGTCTCCCTGCATCGGCGGTGATTCTGGGTTTACCATGGCTTAGCAAGCACAATCTAACTATCAATTGGCAAGTTAGGCAGATTCTGGATTGGGGTGATGATTGCATTGACAATTGTCTTAATACATCTTTTTCTGTTGTAACTACCAAGAATTTACCCTCTTTTATGTCTGAGTTTGCCAAAGTGTTTTCTGAGAGTGGATGCCAGGATTTACCTCCACATCGGGAATATGATTATATGAATATCAATCTTATTCCTAGAGCAAAGTTGCCTAAATCTAGGTTGTATAACCTTTTTGAAGCTGAAAGATAGGCCATGAGAGTATATATTACGGAGAGTTTGGCCAAATGACATATAAGACCTTCCAAGTCTCCAGTGGCAGCAAGGTTCTTCTTTGTTAAAAAAAAAGATGGAGGTCTTCGGCCATGTCTGGATTTCCATGAACTTAAAGGGAACCTGTCACCGGGATTTTGGGTATAGAGCTGAGGACATGGGTTGCTAGATGGCCGCTAGCACATCTGCAAAACCCAGTCCCTATAGCTTAGTGTGCTTTTATTGTGTAAAAAAAACTATTTGATACATATGCAAATTAATCTGAGATGAGTTCTGTACGTGAGATGAGTCAGGGACACGACTCATCTCAGGTAAATTTGCATATGTATCAAATCGTTTTTTTGACACAATAAAAGCACACAGAGCTATGGGGACAGGGTATTGCGGATGTGCTAGCGGCCATCTAGCAACCCATGTCCTCAGCTCTATACCCCAAATCCCGGTGACAGGTTCCCTTTAATCGGATTACTGTCCGCGATCCTTACCCTCTTCGTTTGGACCTAAGGGGGGCATATAATCTGGTTAGGATCAAGGAAGGGGATGAATGGAAGACGGCTTTTAATACTCCTGAGGGGCACTTTGAGAACCTGGTCATGCCTTTCGGGTTGACCAATGCTCCTGTGGTGTTCCAACACTTTGTGAATGGCATTTTTCATCACCTGGTGGGGAGGTTTATAGTCGTGTATTTAGATGACATTCTAATTTATTTTCCAGATGTGGAAACACATCAGGATCATGTGAGACAAGTGTTACAGATTCTTAGAGATAACAAATTGTATGCAGAATTGGAGAAGTGTGTTTTTGCAGTACAGAAGGTGCAGTTCTGAGGCTACCTGTTGTCATCTTCAGGTTTTCGAATGGATCCAGAGAAAGTCCGTTCTGTATTGGACTGGGATCGACCCAAAAATCTGAAGGCTCTTATGTGGTTTTTAGGGTTCACCAACTATTACCGAAAATGTATTCAGAATTATTCGACAATAGTAAAGCCCTTAACTGACATAACTAAGAAAGGGACGGATGTCTCGTGTGGTCTGATTACGCATTGCAAGCCTTTTTTGCGATTAAGGAATGCTTTGCTTCTGCCCCTATATTAGTGCAGCCAGGTGTATCACAACTAGAGATGAGCAACGTTTCAAAAATTCGATTCGGCCGGTTTGCCAAATTTTGGGGAAAATATTGCTTTGATCCAAATTTATTTGCTGGAAACATTAAAAAACTGCTATTTCCTGGCTGCTGAGAGCCTTTATAGTGGTGTAGAACACTGTGATTTGTACACTGCTCAAAAAAATAAAGGGAACACTTAAACAACACAATGTAACTCCAAGTCAATCACACTTATGTGAAATCAAACTGTCCACTTAGGAAGCAACACTGAGTGACAATCAATTTCACATGCTGTTGTGCAAATGGGATAGACAACAGGTGGAAATTATAGGCAATTAGCAACACACCCCCAATAAAGGCGTGGTTCTGCAGGTGGTGACCACAGACCACTTCTCAGTTCCTATGCTTCCTGGCTGATGTTTTGGTCACTTTTGAATGCTGGCGGTGCTTTCACTCTAGTTGTAGCATGAGACGGAGTCTACAACCCACACAAGTGGCTCAGGTAGTGCAGCTTATCCAGGATGGCACATCAATGCGAGCTGTAGCAAGAAGGTTTGCTGTGTCTGTCAGCATAGTGTCCAGAGCATGGAGGCGCTACCAGGAGACAGGCCAGTACATCAGGAGACGTGGAGGAGGCCATAGGAAGGCAACAACTTAGCAGCAGGACCTCTACCTCCGCCTTTGTGCAAGGAGGAACAGGAGGAGCACTGCCAGAGCCCTGCAAAATGACCTCCAGCAGGCCACAAATGTGCATGTGTCTGCTCAAACGGTCAGAAACAGACTCCATGAGGGTGATATGAGGGCCCGACGTCCACAGGTGGGGGTTGTGCTTACAGCCCAACACCGTGCAGGACGTTTGGCATTTGCCAGAGAACACCAAGATTGGCAAATTCGCCACTGGCGCCTTGTGCTCTTCACAGATGAAAGCAGGTTCACACTGAGCACATGTGACAGACGTGACAGAGTCTTGAGATGCTGTGGAGAACGTTCTGCTGCCTGCAACATCCTCCAGCATGACCGGTTTGGCATTGGGTCAGTAATGGTGTGGGGTGGCATTTCTTTGGAGGGCCGCACAGCCCTCCATGTGCTCGCCAGAGGTAGCCTGACTGCCATTAGGTACCGAGATGAGATCCTCAGACCCCTTGTGAGACCATATGCTGGTGCGGTTGGCCCTGGGTTCCTCCTAATGCAAGACAATGCTAGACCTCATGTGGCTGGAGTGTGTATTTCAGAAGAATATTTAATTAATTCAGATCTAGGATGTGTTATGACATGCAGATGACAGGTGTCGCTCTTAGAATCACTGCACACTTCACTTATTTGGGCAGTCACGGGGCCAAAACTGACCAAATAACTCAAGTATGAACTCAGCCTTACAGGTCGATGTTAGTGCCAAGAAGAAGCGCACTCCTTTTACACCTTCACCAGCTGATTCCACATAGATGTTTTCAGAATCTGTTCTATTAAATGGGTATACAAGTAGAGCCCCCCAGTCAGAGTCACTGATTAACTTGCCCTTCGTCTGATCCGTCAGAACAATAACCCACAAAAAACGGATCCTGACTGTGGAGCATACGCCTTCACTCGGTCAGCATTTGCTCAATAATCCATCAGTATTGCTAATGCCAAAAAAAAAAAAAACAGGAGTGGATGTAAAACAGAGAAGACATGTGAATGGAATATTTGCATATCTTCCACTCCTGCTTTTGGCTACCAAATCATAAGCCAATTCTGATGGGACCATACAGGCCTTACAGCCGCTACACAGACAGGATCCATTGTGCGTCTCATTTTTACTTCCTTCTGACAGATCAGAAGAAAGGTCAAATAAATGATGATGTCAGCCAGGCCGAAAGGCATAATAGTTGGACCAGTCATGAGGTGGAGAGGGTAGGAACAGCATGAGAAGTCCACAGAGTGGACCTATGACATAGTGGTGAGGTGGAAGCAGCATGAGAAGACCACAGAGTGGCCCGATGATAGGGTCTGGATTTGGCAGAAGTATGAGCAGGCCACCGAGTGGCACAATGACAGTCTGGAGGTGGTGGCATCAGGAGAAAGCCACCAAGTGGCTCAATGACAGAGTCAGTAGATGGCGGATGCAGCAGCAGCATCAGAAGAAGGGCACCGAGTGGCAAAATGAGAGAGTCTGGAAGTGGCGGATGCAGCAGCATCATGAGAAGGCCACCGGGTGGCACAATGACAGAGTCTGTAGATGGCAGCAGTATGAGGAGGCCACCAAGTGACACAATGATTCTGGAGGTGGCAGCAGAATCAGGAGGTTGTCATTGTTTTCATGTACTTTTTGAATATTTGTTGCTTCATAATATATATTTTCCTCACACTTTCAGATGTCATACGACCTCACACGACATCATTCGGTCCATATAGCAAAAGGAGTTTTTCACTCACCCATCATTTTTACCGGAAAAAAAAACCACTTTGAAAGAGTGGAACAATGACAGAGTCTGTAGATGGCAGCAGTATGATGAGGCCACCAAGTGGCAAGGTGACATAGTTTGGAGGTGGCAGCAGCATCCGGAGTCCACAGAGTGACAAGGTGACATAGTGTGGAGATGGCAGCAGCATGAGGAGACCACAGAGTGGCAAGGTGACATAAGGTGGAGATGGCAGCAGCAGGATACCACAGAGTGGCAAGATGACATAGTGTGGAGATGGCAGCAGCATGAAGAAACCACAGAGTGGCAAGGAAAAATAATGTGGAGATGGCAGCAGCATCAGCATCAGGAGACCACATAGTAGCAAGGTGACAGTGTTGATATGGCAGCAGCATGAGGAGGCCACAGAGTGGCAAGGTGACATAATGTGGAGTTTGCAGTAGCAGCATCAGCAGCTTCAGCATCAGAAGACCACAGAGTGGCAAGGTGACATAGTTTGGATATGGCAGCAGCTGCATCAGGAGACCACAAAGTGACCCGGTAACACAGTGGGGCGGTGGGTGGCAATACCAGTACCTGTGGGTGGCAATACCAATAATCCTGGCTGATCCACGCCTGATTCATCTTGATGCAGTGTCCCACTATGTACTATATGTGGGCACTTTAAACTCTTGCTAAATGTCATATCAAATGTATTGTGGTATCATGCTGTAATTCCCTTTAACAGGCTGGCAGTGTAATTTAACTTTATTCGCCCCTAGGTTGTGCTGGCAGCATATATATATATGGTATATATATGCTAGCTGGGGGGTGTCAAATTAGTATGTATTGAGGATGAGACTGAACAGAGGAGGAAGATAATGGAGGAGGCGAATCAGAGCAGTCCACAATGCAGCTGCTATTTTAGCCCCTTGGCTCTGGCCAGGCTGGCACCACTTATATATATATATATAGCTGGGGTGGTGTCAAGTCAATGTGTGTGTTGAGGATGAGAATGAAAAGAGGAGGAAGTTAATGGAGGAGGTGGAAATTAGTTTTTCCACCGAAATAAGTTAAAAAAGATTTTACCGCATATAAGTGCAGCGCTTAACATTGAATACAATTTTTTTTCCACCAAAATAAGTCACAAAAGATTTTACTGCATATAAGTGCAGCGCTGAATGCTGAATGAAATTTGTTTTTCCACCAAAATAATTCACAAAAGATTTTAACGCATATACACTCACCTAAAGAATTCTTAGGAACACCATACTAATACGGTGTTGGACCCCCTTTTGCCTTCAGAACTGCCTTAATTCTACATGGCATTGATTCCACAAGGTGCTGATAGCATTCTTTAGAAATGTTGGCCCATATTGATAGGATAGCATCTTGCAGTTGATGGAGATTTGAGGGATGCACATCCAGGGCACGAAGCTCCCGTTCCACCACATCCCAAAGATGCTCTATTGGGTTGAGATCTGGTGACTGTGGGGGCCATTTTAGTACAGTGAACTCATTGTCATGTTCAAGAAACCAATTTGAAATGATTCGAGCTTTGTGACATGGTGCATTATCCTGCTGGAAGTAGCCATCAGAGGATGGATACATGTTCTCATTCTGTTTACACCAAATTCGGACTCTACCATTTGAATGTCTCAACGGAAATTGAGACTCAGACCAGGCAACATTTTTCCAGTCTTCAACAGTCCAATTTTGGTGAGCTCGTGCCTCAAGGTTGTGCGTGTTGTGGCTTCACAAATGCTTTGCTGCATACCTCGGTTGTAACGAGTGGTTATTTCAGTCAACGTTGCTCTTCTATCAGCTTGAATCAGTCGGCCCATTCTCCTGTGACCTCTAGCATCCACAAGGCATTTTTGCCCACAGGACTGCCGCATACTGGATGTTTTTCCCTTTTCACACCATTCTTTGTAAACCCTAGAAATACAATTGTGCGCCAAAATCCCAGTAACTGAGCAGATTGTGAAATACTCAGACCGGCCCGTCTGGCACCAACAACCATGCCACGCTCAAAATTGCTTAAAATCATCTTTCTTTCCCATTCTGACATTCAGTTTGGAGTTCAGGAGATTGTCTTGACCAGGACCACACCCCTAAATGCATTGAAGCAACTGCCATGTGATTGGTTGACTAGATAATTGCATTAATGAGAAATAGAACAGGTGTTCCTAATAATTCTTTAGGTGAGTGTAAGTGTAGCGCTGAACGCTGAAAAAAAATTATTTTTCCACCAAAATACTTCAATAAAGATTTTACCACATATAACCGCCGCACTGACTGACTGCTACCGCCTCTACTTCTGTTAAACCCTGCACCACTACTTCCCGGGTAGGTAGGCTGCTGCGAAGCAGGTGCTCTACCCTGGGCATTTTTGGCTCCCGACCTCCCACTGCTGCCACCCTGCTGACTCCCAGCCATGCTTTCAGCACATATAACCACCAACGTGAACTGAGAATGTATTTTTCTATTTGTACTGAAATAGGCCACTAAATGCTTTTAACACATATAACTGCCGCCGACGTGAACTGAGAATGTATTTTTCTTTTTGTACTGAAATACAAAATAACACATATAACCACCACACTGAATGAACGCTACCGCCACTAGTTCCGTGAACCCCTGCACCAATACTTCCCGGACAGGCAGGCTGCTTTGAAGCAGGTGCTCTACCCCGGGCACTTTTGGCTCCCGACCTCCCACTGTTGCCACCCTGCTGACTCCCAGCCATGCCTTCAACACATATAACCGCCGACGTGAACTGAGAATTTATTTTTCTTTTTGTACTGAAATAGGCCAGTAAACACTTTCAGCAGAAATAAATGCACCAGTGAAGTGCGTATATATTTTTCTTTCTGTACTGAAATAGGCCACTGAATGCATTTGCCAGAAATAAGTGCACAAGTGAAATGCGTATATATTTTTCTTTTTTTACTGTAATATGCCCCTATACTGCTTTTAACAGAAATAACTGCAGAAGTGAACTGAGCATATATTTTTCTTGTTGGACTGAAATAGGCCACTATACGCTTCCAGCAAAATTAACTGCGGAAATGCACTGAGAATATATTTTTCTTTTTTCTTTTTTTACAGTAATACACCCCTATACACTTTCACCAGAAATAACTGCAACAGTGCGTATATATATTTCTCTTATTTTACAGAAATATGCCCCTATACGCTGTAGGAAGGCGCAACAGTCCGTCATTGATGGAAGGTACGTGTTACCGAGGTTCCTGGCCTCGGTGAGTTAGGAAACTTTAATTTTGTGTGTCAGCGGCAGCTAGTGCTCGCTGACGCTGTTTTACTTAGTGTGGCTATAAAGCCAATCCAGGCCAGTTCTTATTGGGAGCAGTCAAAGAGTAGGGTGGGTGGCTGTCCCCCCCGTCCAGGCCAGGTTTTGGGCTGGGTTTAAAAACCCAACCAGCAGCTCAGCTGGGGGTAGTATGATCCTCCAAGTGATACTGGAGCCATGAAGCTCTGTGTTTTGGGAGCTGAGGAGAGCCACCATGCTGTAAGGCTGAGAGCTGCATGACAGCAGCCTGCTGTGGACTGCCAGGTGATTTGTGGACTCTTTCTGTGTGAAGTAACACCAAGAGCCTGTAAAGTATTGTTTTTCCTTTTCTGCTTTTTTTTATGTGAATAAACACTGAACTTTTGTTTTTCAACCGTGGTCTTGCCTCTGTATTGCGTCCGCTTACCCTGCTTTCCACAGCAAATCCCTACAATTGGTGGCTTGGAGCGGGCAAGCGCAGTGAGGCTGGCGTGAATGCCGAAATATTTTTGGTTTGCATTTTTGAGCACGGTTGTATGTCATTTATTAAACCAGCTAAATTCAAATCTGTGTCTCACGACAAAATGGAGGCTGTTGTGAAGGCCCTCATGGAGCAGCGAGAGACCAACCTGCAGCAGCGAGAGGCTAACAAGCAGCAGCAAGAGACCGACCAGTTGCTGCTACAACAAGTTATGGCTTTGCAAACAGCAGGAGCAACCCCAAGCGTCCATGATGCCCAGAAAGCAGTTCGTGCAGCGATCCTTAAGATGACACCCACAGATGACATCGAGACCTACCGGGCTATGTATGAGAAAGTGGCCACCAGGGAAAGGCTGCCCCAGGACCAGTGGGCTGAGGTCGTTGCTCCTTTTCTGGCATCAGAGTCTCAGCGGGTGTATTTTGATTTGCCGGACGATCAAGCGGCCGACTACCCAAAAAGGTAAAGGGTGAGATTTTGGCAAGACTGGGGGTGAATGTGCTGGTCCGGGTCCAGCGGGTGCATCAGTGGGAGTTCAACCCGACTGAGCCCATGAGACCCCAATATTATAACCTGCTCAACCTTTTGCAAAAGTGGCTACAGCTTGATGTGCTGAGCCCCACTGCTATGCTGGACTGGTTGTTAACAGATATGTTCTGGAGGGCTCTGCCACCCCCTCTCCAGCAATGAATTGGGCAGGTCTCTCCAGGTAATGCACTTGAGATGGTTGACTTGGTGGTGCGCTATGAGGTGACCCGGAACTTGCAGGGGGGTTCCTTTGGGAGGGGGCAGTCAAATCCCGTCACTCTCTACCCCGGACTCGGCGACTGGTGCCCTCCAAACCTGCCCGGGATGTATTCCCTGTGGACCCCGCTCCAATAATCTGCTGGCGGTGTCGGAAGCCTAGCCATGTTCGAGTGGACTGTCCACAACAGGTGAAACCCGAGGACATGAACTATGGCTTCCGTCAATCATTGTATGCCAGGAAACTGTGTGCCGTGGGTGCTCCGGAGTCTCTAAACCACCTGTGCCAGGTGGAGGTGGGAGACACTCCAGCGGAGGCTCTATTGGACTCAGGGAGTCTGGTGACCCTGGTACGCTCCGCTGAGTACACCGACCGTAAGGTCGGAGTCATGTGTATACATGGAGACTTAAAAAACTACCCCACTGCTATGGTGTCTCTGTCCATGGTTTCCAGCAGGTGAACCCACGAGGTGGCTGTCGCAACCAACCTTCACTATGAACTTATAATAGGGAGAGACTTCCCGGGCTTCCCGGCACTGTGGCCGGTTACGAGAGTTACTGATACCCATGTGACAGGGGTAACCCTAGAAGAGTGGCCCAGCTCAGGGGGGAGAAGGGCCAGCGGTATGGGTGACAGCCACTTTGGTGAAAGAGGGGGAGACAACCCCGCTAAGTGTGACTTGCCTCCGGGTCCTGAGCTGGCAGACCTCAATGTCTCCGGGGATAATTTTGGTACCGCCCAGCACCGGAACCCAACCCTATCCCAAGCCTGGGAAAATGTATTAATAGTAGATGGTGAACCACAACAACCAGGGGCAGAGTCGGTGTTCCCCCATTTTGTGGTTCATCAGGATATGTTGTATCGGGTAAATCAGCTGCGAGGTGAATCCGTTGAACAGTTGGTGGTGCCCCAGGCTTATCACAAACTCGTCTTAGAGTTAGCCCACCAGCATGTTCTTGGGAGTCATCTGGGAATGCAGAAAACACAGGACCGGATACTACAATGGTTTTACTGGCCCAGTGTGTTTAAAGAGGGGGACGAGTTCTGTAAATCTTGCCCGACCTGCCAGGCAACTAGCCCTCAGCACCTTTTTTGCAGTCGCTTGGTGCCTCTCCCGATCATCGAGGAGGTACCGTTTGAGTGAATCGCTATGGACCTAGTAGGCCCAGTACCGAAGTCCACTAGGGGACACCAACACATCTTGGTTGTCCTTGATTACGCCACTCGGTACATGCATCGTCGAGACTCATAGCTAAAGAGCTAATGGAAATGTTCTCCCGAGTGGGGCTACCTAAAGAGGTCCTGACTGACCAGGGGACCCCTTTTATGTCCAAGGTCATGAGGGAACTCTGTAATTTGCTGTATATTAAACAGTTACGGACGCCCGTGTACCATCCACAAACGGACGGACTGGTTGAAAGGTTTAACAAAACTCTAAAAACCATGTTAAAAAGGGTGGTGTCCAAAGATGGAAAGGATTGTGACCTTCTTCTGCCCTATCTCATGTTCGCAGTGCGATAGGTGCCCCAGGCCTCTACTGGGTTCTTGCCCTTCGAATTGCTATATGGCAGACATCCTCGTGGTTTGTTGGACGTAGCCAAAGAGGCATGGGAACAACAACCCACTCCACATACAAGCATGCTTGAATATGTTACCAAGGTGCAACAGCGGATAGAGACCGTTTTGCCTCTTGTCAGGGAGCATATGGAGGCTGCTCAGCGAGCCCAGAGTCGGATCTATAATCGGCAGGCCCGGGTCCGGAACTTTAACCCGGGTGATCGAGTTTTGGTTCTGGCGCCGACCGTGGACAGTAAGTACCTAGCCAGGTGGCAGGGGCCCTACGAGCTACGTGAAAAAATTGGAGAGGTAAATTACAAGGTACACCAGCTGGGGAGGCGAAAGCCGGAGCAGGTTTACCATGTTAATTTACTAAAACCTTGGTAGGATAGGGAAACCTGTACGGAAGACAGTCCGCGGCCGGGCTTACTAGGGCAAGAGGTTCCGGCTCCTCTGTCTGATGCAAAGGAAGCGGTTGCCACAATAAAAATTGCTGACCGCCTCTCCTCTAATCAGGCTCAGGAAACCAGGGAGTCCGTTAGTCGGAACACGGATGTGTTCTCAGACCTCCCTGGACGCACTTCCGTAATCCAACATGATATTGTCACTGATCCTCAGGCAAAAGTCCGGTAAAGGCCATACCGGGTACCCGAGGCTTGGCGAAAAGCCATCTAGGAGGAAGTGCAGCTCATGCTTCGGCTTGACGTTATTGAGGAGTCTAAAAGTAAGTGGGCCAGTCCTATAGTCTTAATTCCCAAACCAGACGGGACGTTACGATTTTGTAATGATTTTCGGAAATTAAACGAAATATCTAAGTTCGATGCATATCCCATGCTTTGGGTAGATGAATTTATTGAGAGGTTAGGCCAAGCCAGGTATTTTTCTGTTTTGGACCTCACCAAAGGGTACTAGCAGGTACCTTTGACGGAGGCTGCCAAAGAGAAAACTACCTTCGTTACACCCAGTGGCGTACCTCCAATAGAGGCAGACCACGCAGCTGCTATGGGGCCCCTGGGGGAAGGGGGCCCGCAGTGGAGGATAGGCCCCGCCCACTAATTACACTTGTATGGCTACCTGAGAAAGTAAGAGGTGGAGAAGGACCTTTGGTGATGTCATCAACCATGTGACCAGTGCAGGAAGCCAATGAATAGCAGAGCAGCAGAAGTTTAAAGGACCTTTGGTGATGTCATCAACCATGTGACCAGTGCAGGAAGCCAATGAATAGCAGAGCAGCAGAAGTCTAAAGGACCTTTGGTGATGTCATCATCATGTGACCAGTGCAGAGGACTGGTGAAAGACCTGTGGCATATCACTGTGAGGGGGCGGAGCTTCTGTGTGGTGCCTGAAGGAGAGGTTAGTGGTGTTCTGGGATAACATAACATCCTAGAAAAGCTGGGAGTTGTAGTTTTGTCGTATTATATGTTTCTCAATGTAATTTAAACGTATGCCCTAGTACAGGCTGGTAATGCTGGGAGTTGTAGTTCTATTCTCTTGTACCCTCTCTTTGGAATGTATACTGATGACCCATAATAAGTCTGGCCATACTGGGGGTTATAGTTATTTCTTTTTAAAGCTCTTACCTGGTACAACTAGATGATGTCCTATAATCTGGACATGCTGAGAGTTGTAGTTCTCTTTTCTTAGGCTGGATTCTCATCACCGTTTAGTTTTCCGTTTTGCATGCAGGACTTTTTTCTGTCTAAAATAACGGATCTCCGACAGAAATGGCATAAACGGATGCCAAATGTGCAGAACTGATGCTTGAAATACAGGATCATTTTTTTTCTTTCTTTTTCTGTTTATCTGACGGATCAGAAGAACTGAAAACTAAACGGTGATATGAACCCGGCCTTATACTCTGTGTAATATCTACTTGTATCTGATCATAACAGCCTGGACATGCTGGAAATTGTAGTTCTCTCCACTTTCACCTCTCCCTGTGTTGCTCCCTAATTTCCAATAATAATCTGGTGATGATGAGACTTGTAGTTCCCTTGTCACTATTATAATGTTCTGCAGCAGCTGAGGTGTGTATTACTTGTTCACTTCTGTGCTGGTGACGGTCGCTGTTCTGCCGTCATAGGAGCACAACAACGAAAATCACTGCAGTTCCGGATCTGGCACTTCATGGACGACAACACCTGACGGATCCCGCTGACTATGATGAGATCTGTCAGGTTTCCATCTTCCAGGCTATAAAATTGTGTCCAGCATTTATGACCTGATCCACGAATGAGGCCCCAACACAGATGTGAACGAAGCTTTATATGTTCTGCAGCAGCTGAGGTATGCATTAGGAGGTTCTGACAGTTCATAAGGCAAGGGGGGCTATGGTGGCACTGGTATACTATTATGCCAGCACCACCATAGCACCCCCTGTGTGCTGCTTATAGTGGACAGTGCCCTCAGACAATGAATGGGGACAATCAAAAGCGGGTTTTTTCCCGGTATTGAGACCCTATGACGGATCTCAATACCGGAAAATAGAAACGCAAGTGTGAAAGTAGCTCCTAATGTCTACACGGCTGCAACTGCTGGGGGTATGGCAGGGGAGAAGCCAGGGCAGGTGGTGGGATGGGCCAGTGGACGGAGTTAGTGGGGCCCCATTAAGATTCTTGCTATGGGGCCCAATGATTTCTATGTAGGCCCCTGGTTACACCAGAGGGGCTGTACCAATATAAGGTGTTACCCTTTGGCCTGCATGGCGCCCCTGCCACTTTCCAACGTCTAATGGATATTGTACTTCGTCCACATCGGCGGTACGCCTCGGCTTACCTGGACGATATTATCATTCACAGTACCGACTGGGAAAGTCACTTGCCCAAAGTACAGGCCGTATTGGACTCCCTTCGAAAGGCAGGACTAACAGCTAACCCAAAGAAATGTGCGATAGGGTTAGAGGAGACTAAATACCTTGAGTATGTCATTGGGCGTGGAGTCATCAAACCCCAAGTAAACAAAATAAAGGCAATACGGAATTGGCCCCGACCTGCCACCTCCAGACAAGTAAAGTCGTTCCTGGGAATGGTCGGCTATTATATGAGGTTTGTCCCCGACTTTGCCACTTTAGCAGCTCCGTTGACAGGGCTCTTAAAGGAAAGGAAGTCTGCGATAGTCCGCTGGAATGACCAGGCGGAAGAGGCTTTCTCCGCTTTGAAGTCGGCCCTGTGTGGGTCCCCGGTTTTAGTGACGCCCAACTTCAAGAGGGAATTTGTGGTACAGACCGATGCCTCCGAAGTAGGTCTCGGTGCGGTACTGTCTCAGGAAGTCAACGGGGAGGAGTATCCCGTTGTCTTCCTCAGCTGTATGCTCACTCCAGCGGAGACCCAGTACAGTATAGTGGAGAGAGAGTGCCTGGCAATCAAGTTGGCACTAGAGTCTCTCCGCTATTATCTGTTGGGGAGGAAGTTCCGTCTGGTGACCGATCACTCCCCTCTAAAGTGGATGAGACAGGCCAAAGAGAGGAATGCTCGGGTCACCAGGTGGTTCTTGTCTCTACAAAACTTTAAGTTTACTGTAGAACACAGGGCCTTCCCAGGGAAACACGGATGCCCTGTCCCGAGTACACTGCCTGGCGTGTGTTCACTCCCTCAGGGTTGAACAAAGGGGGGAGGTATGTAGGACGGCGCAAGGGTCCGTCATTGACAGAAGGTACGTGTCACCGAGGTTCCTGGCCTCGGTAAGATAGGAAACGGTAATTTTGTGTGTCAGCGGCAGCTAGTGCTTGCTGACACTGTTTTACTTAGTGTGGCTGTAAAGCCAATCCGGGCCGGTTCTTGTTGGGAGCAGCCAAAGAGTAGGGTGGGTGGCTGTTCCCCACGTCCAGGCCAGGTTTTGGGCTGGGTTTAAAAACCCAGCCAGCAGCTCAGCTGGGGGTGGTATGATCCTCCAAGTGATACTGGAGCCGTGAAGCTCTGTTTTTTGGGAGCTAAGGAGACCCGCCATGCTGCAAGGCTGAGAGCTGCATGAGAGCAGCCTGCTGTGGACTGCCAGGTGATTTGTGGACTCTTGCTGTGTGAAGTAACACCAAGAGCCTGTAAAGTATTGTTTTTCCTTTTCTGCTTTTTTTGGTGAATAAACACTGAACTTTTGTTTTTCAACCGTGGTCTTGCCTCTGTATTGCGTCCGCTTACCCTGCCTACCAGAGCAAATCCCTACAACGCTTTCACCAGAAATAACTGCAACAGTGCAGTGCGTATATATTTGTCTTCTTTTACTGAAATACGTCCCTATACGCTTTCAACAGAAATAACTGCAACAGTCCAGGGTGTATATATTTTTCTTTTTTTACTGTAATACGTACCTATATGCTTTTAAAAGAAATAACCTCAACAGTGCAGTGCGTATATACACTCACCTAAAGAATTATTAGCAACATCATACTAATACGGTGTTGGACCCCCTTTTGCCTTCAGAACTGCCTTAATTCTACGTGGCATTGATTCCACAAGGTGCTGATAGCATTCTTTAGAAATGTTGGCCCATATTGATAGGATAGCATCTTGCAGTTGATGGAGATTTGAGGGATGCACATCCAGGGCACGAAGCTCCCGTTCCACCACATCCCAAAGATGCACTATTGGGTTGAGATCTGGTGACTGTGGGGGCCATTTTAGTACAGTGAACTCATTGTCATGTTCAAGAAACCAATTTGAAATGATTCGAGCATTGTGACATGGTGCATTATCCTGCTGGAAGTAGCCATCAGAGGATGGATACATGTTCTCATTCTGTTTACACCAAATTCGGACTCTACCATTTGAATGTCTCAACAGAAATCGAGACTCATCAGACCAGGCAACATTTTTCCAGTCTTCAACAGTCCAATTTTGGTGAGCTCGTGCAAATTGTAGCCTCTTTTTCCTATTTGTAGTGGAGATGAGTGGTACCCGGTGGGGTCTTCTGCTGTTGTAGGCTTTGTAGCCCATCCGCCTCAAGTTTGTGCGTGTTGTGGCTTCACAAATGCTTTGCTGCATACCTCGGCTGTAACGAGTGGTTATTTCAGTCAACGTTGCTCTTCTATCAGCTTGAATCAGTCGGCCCATTCTCCTCTGACCTCTAGCATCCACAAGGCATTTTTGCCCACAGGACTGCCGCATACTGGATGTTTTTCCCTTTTCACACCATTCTTTGTAAACCCTAGAAATGATTGTGCGTGAAAATCCCAGTAACTGAGCAGATTGTGAAATACTCAGACCGGCCCGTCTGGCACCAACAACCATGCCACGCTCAAAATTGCTTAAATCACCTTTCTTTCCCATTCTGACATTCATTTTGGAGTTCAGGAGATTGTCTTGACCAGGAGCACCCCCCTAAATGCATTGAAGCAACTGCCATGTGATTGGTTGACTAGATAATTACATTAATGAGAAATATAAAAGGTGTTCCTAATAATTCTTTAGGTGAGTGTATATATATATATATAAATTACTGCAACAGTGCAGTGCGTATATATTTGTATTTTTTTTACTGAAATACGACGCTATACGCTTTCACCAGAAATAACCTCAACAGTGCAGTGCATATATATTTTTCTTGTTGGACTGAAATACGCCCCTATATGCTTTCGACAGAAGTAACTGCAACAGTGTAGTGCGTATATATATTTCTTTTTTTACTGTAATACACCCCTATACGCTTTTAACAGAAATAACTGCAACAGTGCAGTGCGTATATATATATTTTTTTTAATGAAATACGCCCCTATACGCTTTCACCAGAAATAACTGCAACAGTGCAGTGCATATACATTTGTCTTCTTTTTACTGAAATACGCCCCTATACACTTTCAACAGAAGTAATTGCAACAGTGCAGTGCGTATATATTTTTCTTTTTTTTACTGTAATATGCCCCTATATGCTTTCACCAGAAATAACTTCAACAATGCAGTGCGTATATATTTTTCTTGTTGGACTGAAATACGCACCTATACACTTTTGCCAAAAATAACTGCAACAGTGCAGTATGTATATATATTTCTTGGTGTACTGAAATACGCCCCTATAAGCTTTCAGCAGAAATAACTGCAACAGTGAAGTGTGTATATATTTATCTTTGTTACTGAAATATGCCCCTATACGCTTCAACAGAAGTGAAATGCGTATATATATTTTTCTTGTAGTACTGAATAAGACATAAGACTTGCAGCCAAATAACAAAAAGCTTGAATAACAGAGCTGTCTAATGACTATTTGGATCCCCAAATAATCGTTCCCTGCACTTGTAAATCACTTTCCTATCAATGTCCCTAGCGCCTTCTGACGTCTCTCCCTGCGCTAAGATGCTGTCAAATGATTCCTCCCTATCCTTTCCCTGCACTTATAAATCATTCTTTCTGTCTTTTTTTTCCCACAATCGTTTTTCCACTACCTGTCCCTAGCGCCTTCACACATCTGTCCCTGCTCTCTGAATGCTGGAAAATGGCAGAATCTAAAATAGCTGCCGTATTTATTGGGCTGTGACATCACAGGGCTGGCTGGCTGCTGATTGGCTGCATGCAGGCATGTCAATCAGGGTGATCTCGCCTTCCCAGAGTTCCTTGCCCCATATCCTCAGTCCTCACATGTGTAGCCGCCATTTTAGAAAAAATGCAATTTGTTACCACGAAGCGCGAAGAAATTTGCATTCGTTGCAAATCAAATTTTTCCTGAAATTTTAAATGAATTCCACCTCGTAAGCTTCGATTCGCTCATCTCTAATCACAACCTTTCATTGTGGAAGTGGACACATCCGAGGTAGGGGTAGGAGCAATTTTATCGCAGGGCCCTTCACCTATTAAATGGCTGCCATGTGTATTTAAAAAAAAAAAAAAAAAACTCTTTGCTGCTGAGAGAAATTTTGATGTGGGTAACTGGCCATTAAGTTGGCTTTTGAGGAGTGGTGTCATTGATTGGAAGGGGAGATTCATCTGATCAGTGTTCACTGATCACAAAAATATGACTTACCTGGAGTCGGCCAAACGACTGAACCCGAGACAAGCCAGATGGTATTGTTTTTCAACAGATTCAATTTCACTGTCACCTATCATCCTGGGGTTAAGAACGTCAAGGCGGATGCCTTGTCATGTAATTTTCCTGGAGGTGGTGATTTTGGAATTCCGAGTCCCATACTGTCTAAAGGGATGATATCCGCTCTTTACCCTGACCTTGAGGTGAAGGTGTTAGAGGCTCAGCGAGACGCACCGGATTCGTGTCCCTCTGGGAAACTATTCGTGCCACCGGAATTAATAACCATTTTATGAGGTATTACTATCTGTCTTAGGGCTTGTTCACACAAACGTGTGAAGCCTGTGCCCATGCTGTGGACTGCAAATTGGGGTCCGCAATGCACGGGCACCATCCGTGGGGCAGGCGCATGGGGATCACAGACCCATTCACTTGAATGGGTCCGCAATCCTTCCGTTCTGCAAAAACATAGAGCAGGTACTATCTTTTTGCGGTGCGGAAACACGGAACGGAACCCCATTCCGCGTCTCTGGATTTGCGGGCACATTAAAATGAATGGGTCCCCATCTGTGATGCGGAATGGCCACGGAACGGTGCCCGTGTATTGCAGATCCGCAAATGCGGTCCGCATTATGGCAACGAGCATCACACATTCGTGTAAACGAGCCCTTAAAAGTAGAGAAATTAAAATTTTTGGTAAATTTTTAATTATTTTATAAATAAGGTGAAATATATAGACTCAAATTTACCACTGTCATGAAGTACAATGTGTCATGAGAAAAAGTATCTCAGAATGACTTGGATAAGTAAAAATGTTCCAAAGTTATTACCACATAAAGTGACACATGTTGGATTTGCAAAATTCACCCTGGAATTTAAGGTGCAAAGTGGCCCGGTAGCGAAAGGGTTAATGGTGCTGTGTATCTACTTCCTAGTATCTGATGGGTGTGGGTTTGAAGTTTTGGATCCGTGTCAATCAACTAGTAAAGGCCCATTCTGTGGAAAAAAAATTCTCTATCTGATCTTGTGTCTACCAAGAGCCTTAAGAGCTCATGGACATGACCGTATGTATTTTGCGGTCCGCAAAAAACGGATCTGCAAAAATACACATGACGTCTGTGTGCATTCCGGATTTTGCGGAACAGAATAGCTGGCCCTTCATAGAACAGTACTATCCTTGTCCGTAATACGGACAATAATAGGACATGTCCTATTTTTTGGCGGAACGGAAATACGGACATACGGAAACCGAATGCACACGGAATTACACCGTTTTTTTAAATAAAGGTTTACAAAATACCAAAAGGCAAAATAATCTTCAAACTTTTTCGACTGGATTCCATTTATTTTCTTTTATTGTAATTGGAAGAACCTTACCTTTTTGCATTGGATATGGTAGAATACATATTTTACATACTATAGCTACTCTTAGTCTTAAACTTTCTTTCCAGAACATTAGCAACCCAAGAAGCCATTACAAATGAGTAAAGCTTCATGGAAGCTTGTTCAAAAAACATATTGAAGCCAGAGACATTGCTGCCTGACACAGAGATACGTGGGAGCTTGGCTCCGAAACAAAGAATTTACCATAGGTGTTCCAGGTGTTTAGTTTTCCTTATCTTTAATGACCCTTTGTTCTAATCACATACACCATAGTGTTCTTCTAAAATTACAACTCACTAAGTCTGTTTGACCTGAATAAGCCAGGTAGACAATATAGATGTTAGAGGTCATTCTATGTGCTCAGTCATGTATAATCAGTGCATTTCTAGTGTTTTCCGATGAAGTAAAATGTAATTCTTTAACTGGCTTAAGTCTCTTGTGTGACACACTTAAACCCCAACTATAGTAGTTAAATATTTCAAAACAGCTTTTGTGAGCAACAGAAATCTAAAACTCTTGTTTGTTTTGTGGTAATTACTACTTTTTTTTCTCTTCATCTTGGCATGAAAAAGACATCAAACAAGGATACAAACACTGAAGGTTGCTGAACTAATGCGATTAAAAGTGAATAAAGAGCTGCATAAAGGCACTATATCAAATTAAAGCCGAGAAAAATAGCTGTTCAGAGTGCTCTGTGGATGTCTGCACCACTTGTCATTTCTAAACATAGGATTGTTCTCAAGTCTATACATGTACCCCCATCTCCACCACAGTCTGTGCAGTGTATGGGATTTTTTTTTTCTGTGGCAGAGGCTTTTCCTGCAGCAGCCATGATATCAGGTGTCCAGTACACTGCACAGATTTTATTTATTTTATGCATTTTATATAGCGCTACTATATTCCACAGCGCTTTACAGACATTAGCATCCAACTGTCCCCATAATCTAAGGTCCCTATCAGTATGTCTTTGGAGTGTGGGAGAAAACCAGAGTAAACCCACACAAACACGGGGAGAACATGCAAACTCCATGCAGATGTTTCCCTTGGTCAGATTCATACCTAGGAATCCAGCGCTGTAAGGCACCAGTGCTAACCACTGAGCCACCATGCTGCCCAATTTTGAGAATAAAGGTGGCCTATGTACAGTATGAGCTTGAGAACATTGCAGTAGCACTAAGCTCTCCAACTTAAAGGGGACCTTTCACCACTCCTGAGATGTTCATATTACTACTGTAAGTACTTTCATTCACCAAACAATAACAATTGTAGAGCATTTATTTTTATAATGAATACATTATGAATAAAAATACAACTGGGTGCTACCAGTTGAAGCTGTATCCCTGCACAGACTGCCACTGTCCAATCAGTACTACTAGTGTCAGACTGTGTAGGGACACACCTTAAACTGGCAACATTCAGTTGTACCTTTATTCATAAACCTCTAGGAGAAATGATAGAAGAGTGACATATCGGGGTAATTTTTAAGGAACCTCTGCACCACCAAATTCAGCACATACGCCACTCAAGGGATGTGCGTGAAACTGGCTCGTCCCAGAGCTGCTACGAGATTTCGCCCACTATCGCACACCATCAGGCCGGGCTTGAGGCTCACTGGCACAAACCACTCATCGGTCTGTTGTTCAAGGCCCGTCCACAGCTCTTGTGCGGTGTGAGGTTTGTCCCACAAACAGATAAGTTTTAAAACTGCCTACTGTCGTTTACCCCTGGCTGTGCTGAAGTTGGTGGTGAAGGTGTTACGCTGACCGGATGAAGAGGCGGTAGAGGATGAGGAAGCGGAGTAGGAGGAGGAAGCAACAGGAGGCAAAGAGTAGTGCCCTGCAATCCTCGGTGGTGGAAGGACATGCGCCAAACTGCTATTCGCCCCAGGCCCAGCCGCCACTGCATTTACCCATTGTGCTGTTAGGGAGATATAACGTCCCTGACCGTGCTTACTGGTCCATGTATCCGTAGTTAGGTGGACTTTGCCACAGATGGCCTTGCGCAGTGCACACCTGATTGTGTCCTTCAACGTGGTTGTGCAAGGAAGGGATGGCTCGCCTAGAAAAGTAGTGGCGGCTGAGCACGACGTACTGTGGGACAGCCACCACCATAAGGCTTTTAAAACTCTCCGTCTCCACCAGACAGAATGACAGCATTTCAAAGGCCAGTAATTTTGAAATGCTGGCATTCAGGGCCAGTGATCGCGGGTGGGTAGTGGGGTACTTCCTCTTCCGCTCCAGTATTTGGGAGATGGAGAGCTGAACACTTCCGTGGGACATTGTGGAGATGCTTGGTGACCCAGGTGGTGGTGTTGCTGGCAGATCCTCTGTTTGCGGGGTGGCAGGTGCCACTGTCATTCCAGAGGTGGATGGAGAGGCCAAGACTGCAGCAGAAGAGCAAGCAGGAGGAGCCAGAGACCTTTCTTGGTTTTTGAGGTGTCTACTCCACTGCAGCTCGTGCTTTGCGCTTAGATGCCTGGTCATGCAGGTTGTGCTCAGGTTGAGAATGTTTATGCCTCGCTTCAGGCTCTGATTGCACAGCGTGCAAGCCACTCGTGTCTTGTCATCAGCACATTTTCTGAAGAACTGCCACGCCAGGGAACTCCTTGGAGCTGGCTTTGGTTTGCTCGGTCCCTTGCTGCGGTGGGCAGTAGCAGGCGTACTGTCTAGGTGACGGCCGCTCCGCTTTTGCACCTTGCGACCTCTTCTGGTGGCTCTGTGCGACCACAGCCTCTTCCTCCAAACTACACAGGTCACTCGCATGACCTTGATTTCATGTGAGGTTGAGGACCTCATCGTCCTCTATATCATCTTACACCCAGAATTCACCCCTGCACTCCTTGTCGGTCTGCACACTTTCGAAAGCCCCAGCAGTTGGCACCTGTGTTTCGTCATCATCCGAGACGTGCTGCGATGGTCCTCCCATGTACTCACCTTGAAACATAAGTGGTTGGGCATCGGTGCACTCAATCTCTTCCACTTCTGGGGCAGGGCTATGTGGATGGCCCTGGGAAACCCTGCTAGCAGAGTCATCAAAAAGCAGAAAGGACTGCTGCATGACTTGGGGCTCAGACTGCTTGGCTGATTTGCAAGGGGGTGAGGTGAAAGACTGATGGACATCGGCTGCAGGTGCCAACTCTGATCTTTCAGCAGTAGACTGGGTGGGAGACAATGTGAAGGAACTGGATAGTGATGAGCGGGAGGTGCCATATTCGATTTCGCGATATTTCGCGAATATTCGATTGAATATTCGTCTTATATTCGTCGAAATCGAATATTCGTCATTCCATATAATATGTGATTTAATTAATCGCGTATTGCGATTTTTTTTTATAAGGCAACGTTCGACTAATTGACTATAGGTAGGCTGATATGTGTATTTTACGAATATTCTTAATATTGCTCTAACTTCGCCTTTTAGAATATTCGTAATATTCTAAAAGACGAAGTTAGAGCAATATTAAGAATATTCGTAAAATACACATATAGATTGTAATTTAGCTAGTATAGTTCTATAATCCTTTTTTTTTTGTCAAATTTTTTTGCCTCTTGTGAACTTCAGTTTTGTAAAATTTGTACACTATTAAAAAAATTACTATAGCAGTATATTAGCTAAATTACAATCTATATGTGTATTTTACGAATATTCTTAATATTGCTCTAACTTCGCCTTTTAGAATATTCTTAATATTCTAAAAGACAAAGTTAGAGCAATATTACAAACATTCGTAAAATACACATATAGATTGTAATTTAGCTAATATACTGCTATAGTAATTTTTGTAATAGTGTACATATTTTACAAAACTGAAGTTCAAAAGAGGCAAAAAAATTAGACAATAAAAAAAAGGATTATAGAACTATATTAGCTAAATTACAATTTATATGTGTATTTTACGAATATTCTTAATATCGCTCTAACTTCGTCTTTTAGAATATTCGTAATATTCTAAAAGACGAAGTTAGAGCAATATTAAGAATATTCGAAAAGACGAAGTTAGAGCAATAATATTCCACTTTAACATACTGCTCCCCGACAAGCGTCCCCGTAACCATGGGAACGCAGGTGGGTTAGAATACACCATCGGATCTGAGTTGAAGGAGAAACTCAGATCCAACAGTATATTCTATCTTTCGAAAAACTGTACTTTGAATATATATATCGATTCCTCCCTGCTCAGTGCCCATTAGCGCAAGAAGCAGGCTGGAATCGATCTTTAAATTCGAATATCCGTATCAACTGAAAATTAGGACGTTCTGAAATTATCGCGTTACCTCGTACGTGATCGTACGAAGTTACATTGTCACATGACTTGGTTTCGTTTTCTATGCCGGATTCGAAAATAGTGCCACAAATATTATCGGCTAGCGAAAGATGGTGAAAAGATACTTTAAAGAGGATAAGGAAGGATTTCTCCTGACTGTAAGTAATATTGTATCACAGCATTCTATTATTTTTTTTTATTACATACTGCATGTATGACAAATAGTTTATACACTGCTCAAAAAAATAAACGCAACACTTAAACAACACAATGTAACTCCAAGTCAATCACACTTCTGTGAAATCAAACTGTCCACTTAGGAAGCAACACTGAGTGACAATCAATTTCACATGCTGTTGTGCAAATGGGATAGACAACAGGTGGAAATTATAGGCAATTAGCAAGACACCCCCAATAAAGGAGTGGTTCTGCAGGTGGTGACCACAGACCACTTCTCAGTTCCTATGCTTCCTGGCTGATGTTTTGGTCACTTTTGAATGCCGCCAGTGCTTTCACTCTAGTGGTAGCATGAGACGTTGTCTACAACCCACACAAGTGGCTCAGGTAGTGCAGCTTATCCAGGATGGCACATCAATGCGAGCTGTGGCAAGAAGGTTTGCTGTGTCTGTCAGCGTAGTGTCCAGAGCATGGAGGCGCTACCAGGAGACAGGCCAGTACATCAGGAGACGTGGAGGAGGCCGTAGGAGGGCAACAACCCAGCAGCAGGACCGCTACCTCCGCCTTTGTGCAAGGAGGAACAGGAGGAGCACTGCCAGAGCCCTGCAAAATGACCTCCAGCAGGCCACAAATGTGCATGTGTCTGCTCAAATGGTCAGAAACAGACTCCATGCTTACAGCCCAACACCGTGCAGGACGTTTGGCATTTGCCAGAGAACACCAAGATTGGCAAATTCACCACTGGCGCCCTGTGCTCTTCACAGATGAAAGCAGGTTCACACTGAGCACATGTGACAGACGTGACGGAGTCTGGAGACGCCGTGGAGAACGTTCCGCTGCCTGCAACACCCTCCAGCATGACCGGTTTGGCATTGGGTCAGTAATGGTGTGGGGTGGCATTTCTTTGGAGGGCCGCACAGCCCTCCATGTGCTCGCCAGAGGTAGCCTGACTGCCATTAGGTACCGAGATGAGATCCTCAGATCCCTTGTGAGACCATATGCTGGTGCGGTTGGCCCTGAGTTCCTCCTAATGCAAGACAATGCTAGACCTCATGTGGCTGGAGTGTGTCAGCAGTTCCTGCAAGACGAAGGCATTGATGCTATGGACTGGCCCGCCCGTTCCCCAGACCTGAATCCAATTGAGCACATCTGGGAAATAATGTCTCGCTCTATCCACTGTCCAGGAGTTGGCAGATGCTTTAGTCCAGGTCTGGGAGGAGATCCCTCAGGAGACCGTCCGCCACCTCATCAGGAGCATGCACAGGCGGTGTAGAGAGGTCATACAGGCACGTGGAGGCGACACACACACACTACTGAGCCTCATTTTGACTTGTTTTAAGGACATTACATCAAAGTTGGATCAGCCTGTAGTGTGTTTTTCCACTTTAATTTTGAGTGTGACTCCAAAACCAGACCTCCATGGGTTGAAAAATTTGATTTCCATTTTTTTATTTTTGTGTGATTTTGTTGTCAGCGCATTCAACTATGTAAAGAACAAAGTATTTCAGAAGAATATTTAATTAACTCAGATCTAGGATGTGTTATTTTTGTGTTCCCTTTATTTTTTTGAGCAGTGTATGTATGTGGAGTGTTTTAACATATGCGTAAATCCGAATATTTTCAATATTGTTCCGAATTATTCTTCCCCACCTCCCACTAAAGAGTAGATATTACTGATTGGTGCACTAAGTAATATTTGTGACATCACGGCACTATGTCTGTAGCATGTATGTCTGGCCATTTGTGCAAGGGACTCCGATAGACTCCCTGCCTCCATCTCCACTGCACATTGACACGGTCTGTTGGGGTCATCTGCGTCATCTTTGTCACCGCATGCTCCTTTCCTGTTGCTTGGGCAGATAAACCACCTAGTTCTCCACTCTTTCTCCTCCTGTGCCAGTCCAGCCTCCACAGAGCTCAGGTGTCTGTGAGATTTAGGTGCCAATTCTTTTTTCCCCTCGCCAGTCAGATTTATCAGCATCCCCTCCAGGACTTGAATGCGTGAAATTACATCATTCATCCCATAATCCTTGTGATTGACAAATAAAGTGGCCTCCTCAAAAGGCCTGAGCAAGCTACAGGAGTCACACATGAGGTGCCACTGTCTAATATCAGTAAGTCCTGTCCGTCTGCATCAAGGAATCGGTCAAGGGTTTCCTGTGCTCATACAGTCAGTCCAACATATGGAGGGTGGAGTTCCAACGTGTGGAAAAGTCGCATATGAGGAGATATAGGGAAACACCATTCTGCTTTTGAAACTCATGAGGAATGTGTTAAGCACAGTAAGAGTAGTGATGAGCGTCAGGGGCAATATTCGAATTCGCAATATTTTGCGAATATTTGGGTGAATATTCGCCATATATTCGAAAATTCGCGAATTCATGATCTCCAGGCATTATTTTCTTGATTGCGAAAATTTGCATAAAATTTGCCTAGAAATTCTCATAAACTGGTATTTAAAAAAAAAATCGAATATTCGCGATTACGAATATATTTAGCAATGTTCTAAATATTCACAAATTCTCGAAGTGCCAATATTCGCGATTAAAATTCGCAATTCGAATATTAGTGATCAACACTAAGTAAGAGTGGCTGAAATGCATGCAGTTTCCTTGACATTTTCAAGACGTCAACCAGATTGAAGACATGCACCATACAGGGAGCATTGGTCAGCCCTCCCTGACGCAGCGCAGACAGAATGTTTTTCACATTATCGGAGACCATGGTCCCAATTCCTATCTCCAGTTGGCGATGAGACAGCCAAGATTTGATTTCTTGGTTGATGATAGAGAGCAATTTCTTCCTGGTATTACCCCATTTGCCCAGGCTGACCAAGTGCAGAACCGTGTGACAATGCTGTGCTTTGCATAGGTGGTATGATGGATGACCAATCTGAACTGTGCCCACAGTGGAGGCTGAGGGCAAGGTGGAGGATGAGGAGGCAGAAAAGGACATTAGTCAGAAATCCCATGATTACAACGCAGAGGCAGCATTGCCATCACCTGGCCAAGTTGCTGGTGTGCCCGGGCTGGAGCCACATTTACCCAGTGGGCTGTAAAGGACATATATTGTCCTTGGCCATAATTACAGCACCACATGTCAGCGCTGGCATAAACTGTACCAGACACTGACAGGCTCAAGGACTGTCCCACCTTCTGCTCAACATACATGTGAAGGGCTGGTACAGCTTTTTTTTTTTTTTTAGAGAACTAATGACTAGGGTTGAGTGAACCCATGAAGTTCGGGGTCGCTGGGTTCGGCCGAACTTCAGGTCAAAGTTCGGGCTCGGGACCCGAACTTACCCCATTTAAGTCAATGGGGACCCAGAACTTCACTTTATTATTTTCCGTTATAACGGAAAATAATTGCATTCTTAAAACAGAATGCTAAATAAAATGTCTATCTTCATTCAGCAGGACCTGCGGTGATGTCAACATGCTCACCATGTGGTGAGCATGGTGACATCATCGCAGGTCTTTTTGCAGGTCCTGAAGAAAGAAGATACCGGCTGCTCGATCAAGTGGATGAGGTGAGTTTATTTATTTTATTTTATTTTTACCCCTGAATAGACATTTTAATTAGCATTCTGCTTTAAGAATGCTATTATTTTCCATTATAACCATATTATAACAGAAAATAAAATCACTCGAACACCAAACTCGAACTTCAGTGAAAAAGTCCGGGTTCCGGGACCCGCATTAACAAAGTTCGGTACGAACCCGAACTTTGCAGTTCAGGTTCGCTCAACTCTAGTAATGACAGCTTGGGATTCTCCACTTTGGGTGGGTACAAGCCATCAGTTCTCTGAAATGTTGAGAGTAGAAAGTGAGGGACTGTAGTACCAGCAACTTGGTGAGGTGCACGTTCAGCTTTTGTGCCATTGGGAAGGAACAACAGCCTTCTTATACTGAGGTTGAGAAGCCCTAACTGCTGGAGAAGGCGTGTGGGCCATTGGGAGATGCAGCGGTTGACTGCTGGATGACCGTGGCAGCTCTGGTCTGTTGCTGCAGCTGCTTCTACCACCACCCCTTTTTCTGCTGACTACAGCAACATTTTTTCCACTGCCTGTTCCTTTTGAGGGCCCAGGCAACTGCATGTTGGTCAACAGATAAAGTATTAATGGAGCAGCAGATAGACTAGAAATGCACCCCTACATATTACACCACCTGTTCAAAATGAGTCTCATGCACAGTATATCTATGTATAACTGGACAGATTCATTAATAATGGCACAGAAGTTGAACTACGGTAGGTACACACTTCTGTATATTAGACTGGCTGTTGAGACTGTCTAATACACAGTTAGTCTATGTATAACAGAACAGATTAAAGGGGTTGTCCGAGTTCAGAGCTGAACGTGGACATACCTCCATTTTCACCCCGGCAGCCCCCCTGACTGGAGCATCGGAGAAGTTCATGCTCCGATGCTCTCCTTTGCCCTGCGCTAAGTCGCACAGGGAAAAAGGCATTTTTTGGAGATCCGGTGATGTACTGGGCTCTCCATGGGGCTGCCAGGAAGCCCGGTGACGTCATCGGCACTGATGGGCGGGATTTAGCGCTGCCCTAGCCAGAAAAATGGCTAGGGCAGCGCTAAAGCCCGCCCATCAGAGCAGGTGAAGTCACCGAACACACTGCCGGGCGTAACTTTTCCACCCGGCAGTGTGTTATTGTAAATAAAAGATCGCTTGCCCTGCACAGGGCAAGGGAGCTCATCGGAGCATGAGATGCTCTGATGCTAGCCTCAGGGGGGCTGCCTGGGTGAAAATAAGGGTATGTCCGGGTTCAGCTCTGAACCCAGACAACCCCTTTAAGTATTAATGGTCAAGCAGATGAACTATATAAATATGCCTAAATATTATACCACCTGTTGACAATGAGTCTGATGCACCCCACGTCTATATATAAGTAAACAGATGCATTATTATTGGCGCAGCAGATTAACTAGGTACATGAGCCTATATATTAGACTGGCTGTTGAGACTAAGTCTGATGCACAAACAGTCTATCTTTAACAGAACAGATTAAAAATGAATGGCACAACAGTGGAACAAAATGCACAGGCCGATTACACTGAGCCTGCACTGTTCCTGCTGTCTCCCTATGTTCTCCCTTCAGTGTCTAAAAACACTCCCTACACTGTCTCGGCACTGTCCCTTTCCAATATTCTGTCACTGTCCCTAGCACTTGTCATATCTCTCCCTATGCTCAGATTATAGTAAAATGGCGAGAACCTGGCGGGATTAGGCTTTTTATAGGGCTGTGACATCACAGGGGATATCTAGTAAAAAAAAAGAAAATATTCCTTGCCATGAGGAAGGAAAGAAATTCATGGCAAATCAAAGTTTTTCAGAAATCAGGATCAAGTTCAATTCGCTTCACTTAGATTCACTCAATACTAATGCTGAGCATAACAAAGGATTATGGAAACAATCAGTAAATTGTGTTGCATACTAAGGATGAGCGAACCAGACCGTACCCAACTGGGTTCGGTCAGAACTTTGCTATTTTTGGGATAGCAGATGAACCTGAATTTTTTTAGGTTTGTTTTGGACGAAACTTCTAAAACGTGCATTTTAGTACACATGTCGGCAGGAAAAAAGCACTAGGGAGGAAGAAGGGTTCTCACATGAACCTGAGAGGCAAGGCTTGCCCCAATTAGCTACCAGGCTGATAGACAGCCTGTATGAGTCAGTCAGTGGTGCAGCAGGCAGGGAATATGTGTTGCTTTGAGTGATGTGGCAGCTCATCCGAGACACCTGTCGGGTGCCTAAGCCCTTTGAAGAGGCTACAAAGTTTATCAGCAGGGACAACTGCGGCATGAACAATGTCATCCCTTTCATATTTATCTTAGATCAGACGCCATGCTCTTAGACCCTCGGTATCAAGGCAAAATGGGGAATGTTTTCCTCTCGCAGAAAAGAAGGACAAATTACGTTATTACTAGGAAACACTGTGTATGCAGCTTGCCGCCAGCGTGTCTGAAAGCGAGGGCCCTCTCTGCCCCCTAGAGTCACCCTCTCCCACCATCACGAGCAGTAGAAGCCGCAGCAACAGAAGCCACAGCAGCAGCTATTTCAGTCTCATCAACATGATGGAGCAGTTTTTCCACATCAAAAAGGAATGTGGAGAAATCCAGTGTTTATTTATAGAAAATTTCAGTAATAAAATTGAAAAAATTGTTTGCACATTTTGCACATGTGTGTACTTACTTGTAGCTAAATTATAGTGTGGAGCATGCAGTGATTTAAAAGAAAAATGGACCAATCAACCAGCAGATTATAGATGACAACATAATTGCTCATTGGTAAAGTGCAGCTGTAATCTAAATTACAACAATAGCAAAATGCAATCATACAAATGTTAATATAAATACATGAATTCATTTTTTTAGCTCATACCTTTTGGGAATCTGGTGCCCAGGGAATGAGAGAGCTTCTCTCATGCGCAGTGTGTGTTGACAGTCCCGATCTTTGTTAGGTCTATTAACCCTCTCAATGCCAAAGTAACTGAACAAATCTAGTTTTCTGTCATGTTTCCATAAAAAAAATGCTTAGCTGCCCCTGAAGCTTCACTTTGATTTCTATTTATATAGTGCAGGCATGGCCAATCTGCGGCTCTCCAGCTGTTGTAAAACTATAACTCCCACCATGCCCTGCTGGAAGCTGAAAGCTGTAGGCAGTCTGAGCATGCTGGGAGTTGTAGTTTTGCAACAGCTGGAGAGCCTCAGGTTGGCCATCCTTGATATAATGTATATGATCGGCTATACGTCTTTTGTAGCAAATACCATATACCACATAGGTGTTATCACAATTGATTAAAGATTGAATGGAAAAAAATCCTGCTGCTGGACAGAGAAGAAAAGGTAGAACTTATTTGTACATATCTGCACACATTGCATTGTGCTCCCCATGGAAAAAAAAAACTTCTGGGTTAGCCATGTTTTGTGCCTAGGAGTAGATTTAAATAGACTCGGTGAAAGAATATTTGCTAGGCTCCACCCCTTGCTACACGCCTACAGCCCTGGCTGCAGGATAGCTCTTACTTTATCATCCTGGGACAATATAGGTAAATATCTAAAAAAAAGTATTGTTGTGACATCACAGCACTATGTCTGCAGCATGTATGTATGGACAGTAGAGAAACAGTATCTGTATTATATATATGAGCTAACTAACTATGTCATGTATGTAATTGGATAAGGAATATGATCCAGATGAAAGCACAGAGCACAGCAATGTCACTGCTCTCTCTCTCAGAACTGCAAAAAACAGCAGAAAATGGCTGCTGGGGAGTTTCTTATATAGTAAGGGATAGGCACCTTTCCTATTGGTTGCTAGGGTTGTTGCTAAGCTCTGACAAAGATATTGCAGCCTTCTCATTGGCTTACAAGAAAGAAGGGAGGTTACTGATGAAAAAAAAAATCTAGAATATTCACGATTACGAATATATAGCACTACATTCTGCATCTTCGCAAATTCTCGAAGTGCCAATATTCGCGATAAAAATTCGTGATTAGAATATTCACGATCAACACTAGTCACTAAACAGTGTGGAGAAAGTGGGTTTATTATCCTGAGGGAGGGAACATTTGTCGGTATTAAGGCCTCATGCACACGGCCATTGTGCGGCCGTTCCATGCATTGGGGACAGCAACATGTTCTATTTTTTTGCGATGCGGATGCACGGACAGAAACACCACGGAAGCACTCGATAGTACTTCTGTGGGGTTCTGTGCCTCCGTTCCGCACCGCAGCTCCGTATTGCGGATCCACTGTTTGCGAGCCGAAATATGGCCACGGCCGGGAAGCGGCAGTGTGCATGAGGCCTAACAGAGAACAATGCTTGTCTGGATTTGTGGTGGACAATATTAGATGCACTGTCCGAAATCTACCACTTGTACCCTCGGTCGGGCAGTCTATTTTTTATAAACTCTGTTCCTGGAGCAAGCCCTTTTTCCTGGAGCAAGCCCATTGCAATACATGTTTTTTTCAGGAAGAGTCGACATTTTTATTGGTACCATTTTTTGGTACATATGATTTTTTGATCATTCAACATAACATTTTATGGGGCAAAGTGACAAAGTTTTTTTTTTTTTTCACGGCATTCACCTCAGAGGGTAGGTTATGTGATATTTTTTATAAAGAAGGTTGTTACGGATGCAGCGATAGCTAAAATGTCTACTATATATTTCAGTTTTACATAATAAAATCATTTTTGAAAGAAAAAAATCTTGTTTTTCTGTCTCCATTTTCTGTATATTTTTTTTCTTTTTCCGGCGATTGTCTTATGTAGGGGCTCTTTTTTTGCGGGATGAGATGATAGTTTGGTACTATTTTGGGCACATATGGCTTTTTGATCGCTTGGTATTACACTTTTTGTGATGTAAGGCGACAAAAATTGGATTTTTTTGGCACAGTTTTTATTTTTTTTATGCCATTAACCTGAGGGGGAAAAGCATGTGATATTTTTTAGAGCGGGGCATTATAGATGTGATGATACCTAATATGTCTACTTTTTTTCTAATATATTTCAGTTTTACACAATAAAAGCATTTTTTAAAGAGAAAAAATAATGTATTTGTATCTCTATTTTCTGAAAGCCATATATATATATATATATATATATATATATATATATACAGTACAGACCAAAAGTTTGGACACACCTTCTCATTCAAAGAGTTTTCTTTATTTTCATGACTATGAAGGCATCAAAACTATGAATTAACACATGTGGAATTATATACATAACAAACAAGTGTGAAACAACTGAAAATATGTCATATTCTAGGTTCTTCAAAGTAGCCACCTTTTGCTTTGATTACTGCTTTGCACACTCTTGGCATTCTCTTGATGAGCTTCAAGAGGTAGTACCCTGAAATGGTCTTCCAGAGATGCTTAGCACTTGTTGGCCCTTTTGCCTTCACTCTGCGGTCCAGCTCACCCCAAACCATCTCGATTGGGTTCAGGTCCGGTGACTGTGGAGGCCAGGTCATCTGGCGCAGCACCCCATGACTCTCCTTCATGGTCAAATAGCCCTTACTTTCAAAGTTTTCCCAATTTTTCGGCTGACTGACTGACCTTCATTTCTTAAAGTAATGATGGCCACTCGTTTTTCTTTACTTAGCTGCTTTTTTTTTGCCATAATACAAATTCTAACAGTCTATTCAGTAGGACTATCAGCTGTGTATCCACCTGACTTCTCCTCAACGCAACTGATGGTCCCAACCCCATTTATAAGGCAAGAAATCCCACTTATTAAACCTGACAGGGCACACCTGCGAAGTGAAAACCATTTCAGGGGAGTACCTCTTGAAGCTCATCAAGAGAATGCCAAGAGTGTGCAAAGCAGTAATCAAAGCAAAAGGTGGCTACTTTGAAGAACCTAGAACATGACATATTTTCAGTTGTTTCACACTTGTTTGTCATGTATATAATTCCACATGTGTTAATTCATAGTTTTGATGCCTTCAGTGTGAATCTACAATTTTCATAGTCATGAAAATAAAGAAAACTCTTTGAATGAGAAGGTGTGTCCAAACTTTTGGTCTGTACTGTATATATATATATATATATATATATATCTTGCTCCTGATATGGGACCTCATATCCCCATATTTGGGATGGCACGACAAAGAGCTGACCACTGTACTGTTAAACTTTACTTCACTGTACAATTATACTCAAACTTTACTTCACACTACTTGTGGGTTACACACAAGCACTTGGTTCTAAGTTTACAAAGGAATGACACATGGATCAGTGGTTACAGTTTTCTGGCAGACACACAGCACAGTGGTTATAGTTCACTGGTGGACACACTGCTTAGGAGTTATAGTTTTGAACAGGCTCAGTAGGAAACATAATGCCACTGTAGCTTGGCACAACACATTACATAGTTACATAGTACGATTGAAAAAAGACAAAAGTATATTATAAGTATATCTCACACCTCTGTGTATCACGCCTATCGATAGCACACCTATACCAGTCCGTAAAAAGACTTTTGTGGCCCTATTAGCTAGCGTTTGGTGTCCCTAACAGCCTGTTCCTGCTCCACAGAGCAACCTCTCCCTACACTGGCAAAACACTGAATGTAAAATGGCGGCCAGATCAGGTTTATTTATAAGGTAGGGGGTATGTCCATGTGCTGAAACATCTCAATTGGCTGACCTGTACCACCTGATGGATGTGTCATGGCTCAAAGTGCTTCACAATATAAAAAAATATGGCGTGCACGAATATCTCCATATGTTCGCATGTTCGGCGAATCGCGAACACGCAAAGTTCGCCGCGAAACAACCGCCGGGCGAACCGCAAGGCCATCTCTATTCAGGAAATTTAAAAAAATCTGTGATCAAAAAAAAAAAAAAATAATGATAAAAAAAAAAAAAGATGTGTTTCTATCTGGTTTTAACTGGCTGATTAAATTTTTGGTGACACATTTCCCTTAATCATGTCTTTCCTTAGACATCTCTTCTGAAGGCTCAATAAAAGTAATTATTTTCATCTTTCTTCATAACTAAGACCCTCCATGCCCCATATTAGTTTAGTTGCTCTCCTTTGTACTCTCTCCAGCTCCAGAGCACCCTTACTAAGGACTGATGCCCAGAACTGAACTACATATTCCAGATGAGGCCGCACCAACGCTTTGTAAAGTTGTAATATTACATTGCTGCCTCGTCCATGCCTGGTTTAATGCATGACAATATCCTGGTAGCCTTAGAAGCGGCTGATTGACATTGTATGCTGTTATTTAATCTATGATATACAAGGACACCCAAATCCTTCTCTATAAGTGACTCCCACAGTGTTACATACCCTAGGACATACAGAATGATGAACAAAGATTATTACTACCAAGATGCTTAACTTTACATTTATCCACTTTGAACCATATTTGCCCAGTTGATGCCCAATCACTCTGTCATCAGCAAAAACTAGAAATGGTGCTATTAAACCTATCCTCAATATAATTGATAAATACATTATAAATACATGATAAATACATAATAAACATTCTCTAGCTTCTTTTCCCAGTTAGAAAAACAGGGCTTCCTATGACCCATGGTAAAGGCACACACACTGGAAGTGTGATGGAATCACTTGCAGACTTCACAGAATTAAAGCTGTTCACAAAGGACTTTGTGCACCAGCAGATCCAAGCAATACAGTAGCCAGTTAGAATCAGGGCCTCACATTGCATCGACACTTAGTTTTTCACAGAGACATATATGCTGGCAGGGCCCCAGGCTAGACCACATCCCTCCTACTGGACTTTGCTGAAATGGCATGATACTGCATTATCTTTCCTCTCCCACCACAAGGCGTGCCAGTCCACCTAATTATACACCACAAGTCCATGGGGTGCTATTCTTATGTGCCTATCATACATTATTCAGAGAACAATCCAGTCCATGTAACTGCCTCTAATGCAAACATAAAATTCACAGTTTAAGGCCCAGTACCTACAAATGAACCAACAAGAAGCAAAGCATTAGGACACAGTAGAACATGTCAACATAAAGGGGTCATCAATATCAGATCAGTGGGGTTCCAACACTCCCACCAATAAGCTGCTAGCAGGAGCTGTCACCACCATCATGGGTTAACTCAGATCCCATTCTATAGTCTACAGTGTTGCAGATGATTCAGGCTCAACCATCTCGTTACATGCAGGTTTCAGCTATTTTAATACTTTAATATTATTGGAATGTATGCAGGTTTAGTAGATGTTTCTTGTTTTGAATATTGCTTTCATCTTCCTTGTACATAGGGATTTTACTTACTGGTCATCAGCTGGTAATCTATAAACCTATTCTTTAAAACACTGTATAGGCAAAAATCTATTATAGTTTCAGAAATGGATTTCTCTCTTTGCTTCTTGAACATCTGCACTTAACTGTAGCTCCAAGTACAATCTTAGAAGTATTTCTCAAGCTCCATGCAGTATAATTATTTTCAAAGCATGCCAAAGGGTTTTGGTAATAGAAATATCAACTGGTTAATGAAAGGACAATTTTCTTTCCTTTTCAGACCATGTTTTTTTTTTTTCTTAGTACAATTGATTTATTAAATTATTTCTCATCTGACCGGTTTTAAAAAGATGTGGGGCTTATACACACAACAATGCCAGGTGCACTGTACCATATGCTGGTACAGCAACCGGAATATGGATGCACAGTACACAGCTGCATTTCACCCTGTGGTGCCTCCATTATACACTGTAATCACACCTAGAAGCAATGGCAAATATCTCAAATATGCCCACTTGCTTGGACTATAAAGATTTATACACACTTTGCAGTCATTAATCACAGCATAAAAAGGTGGCGTTTTGCCACAGTTTAGTGAAATTTGTGATAAAAAACATGTAGTGAATATATCTTGAGAGTAGGTCCACGTTGGACATTATCTGGGGCCAAAAACACACTACAGTTTTGTAGTAAAATCCACATGATTTACTTGCGGATATTTTGTACATTTTGCTGTGGATTTGCTATGGATTTCAACCTCTACATTTCAAAGGGGGAATACTTGGAGGAAATCCACAGCATAAGGGCTCATGCACACGACTGTATATATTTTGCAGTCCGCAAAACACGGATCCTCCAAAAATATGGATGACGTTCGTGTGCATTTCCGTATTTTGCGGAACGGAACAGCTGGCCCCTAATAGAACAGTCCTATCCTTGTCCGTAATGCGGACAATAACAAGACATGTTCTATTTTTTTGTGGAACGTACATACGGACATATTGAATGCACACGGAATCATTTCTGTTTTTTTTGCAGCCCCATTGAAGTGAAGGGTTCCACATACAGGACGAAAAAAAACCTCAACGGATAGGGAAACAAAATACGATTGTGTCCAAATTGCAGTCCCCAATGCATGGAATGGCCGATCAACTTGGCTTTGGTTCCGAGGTACTAATCTGAACGGAAGCCAAGTTTGGTTTCAAGTTTTAAAATGGTTAATTATCCGAAGCTCGCTTTGCTAAACACTAATTATGATCCAATTTATATCAATATGGAATCTGTAGTACAAGTATCTGATCTAATTTAAGCTTTTGGGTATACATTTATTGGAGGATCTTACATGGTTTACACACTGTAATGGTAACACAAAACAGTAGAGGCTATATTTTTTAAATGTGTTTAAGCCCTTAGTGATATGTACTGATCCCCTAGGGGACAAAGGGGTAAAACTTAACATTTAATAATTATTGATGTAAAATAAAGGAGCGCTAACCAGGGTGAAACCCTGAAGGACAAACAAACAGCCCGGGTGGGCCTGGACAAACAAACACTGAATGGTAACAGTAACAAATGGCATATAAAGGAACGTTCTCACGCATCTGAGGCTGTAAAAGTAGATAGTTGAGTCACTTTCAATGCAGCGGGCTCCCGTGCGATGGACTGTAATACCATTCAAAAAATGGTGCCAACGTGTTGACCTCGGTGTAGATAGGAGTCAAGAGAAGAGAGTCCCTAGATCACCCTAGAAAGGGGCGGGGACTAAAACACCCTACCTATCAATACGAGGTACTTGCCCCGCAAGACGCGTCCCTGTCCGGATACCTTTTCCTAATCCCGGGCGGTATCCCTAGTACACCCTACTGGAGTGTGCAAACTGGATTTAGTGCAAACTTAGCCTAAAAATGTGCCAGATTTATCACAGTGTCTAATGACAAATGATAACTCTGATATGCCTTTACACTGTCTCCGCAAAGCTTATAACACTTTTCAGTTGTCTTTGTACCAGAATGTTATGCCAAAATTCTGGTGCAATTTTGGAGAATGGAGTCATATTATAGCATACTCTCTCCAAACCACTGTTTGTTTGTGGTGGTAAATGCACAACCAGTGTTAACACTATTTTGATTGAAGAGGTAGAATTTAAATTATAAATTGTATTAATCTCTTTGCTAAAATGATCAAGTGCTTGGTGATTACATAGATCAAAGGTAGCTACACTGTAACATAGACAGAGAGAAGGGATAGCAAATTTTGTATCTGTGTACGCTACAGCTTACAACTTGGAAATTGGGGTCACTTTTTAGTGTCCTAAAATACAAAGAACTGGAAGGGTTAATATCACTGTATTTGATTTATTATGTGCATGTGCTACATATCCCATAAGGTTGTATAGGCAGTGAGAGGTCCCATCTGGCTAGACAGGGCTGGCTACACCCTTCCTCTGTAGGAGAAAGAGTCTGGAGTTTAAGGGTACATTCACACTAGCGTTTTTCTTTTCCGGCACTGAGTTCCGTCAAAAGGGCTCAATGCCGGAAAGTAACTGAACAGGTATATCCCCATGCATTCTGAATAGAGAGTAATCCGTTCAGGATGCATCAGGATGTCTTCAGTTCAGTCATTTTGACTGATCAGGCAAAAGATTAAACCGCAGCATGCTACGGTTTTATCTCCGGCAAAAAAAACGGAAGACTTACCTGAATGCGATGGAACTGCTTGCTGGATCACTCTGCCGCAAGTGTAGTAAAGTAGCCTAAGTCTCTCTGCTCAGGAGTAAACACCTCAGAACAGCAAGGAGCAGATCCTGTAGGGAGATTTATTAACAGGCTACAAGCAGTTTATGTGCCATGGACAGGGGCATTGCTAGGCTCTGAAAACATCCGGGGCACAAGCCCACTGTGTTGAAATTGCACATTAAAGGCATGCTTAAAGGGGTGTTCTGGTTTATGCAAATAAAGTGCAGTATTGCAGACTGCAGTCATTATATAATACAACATTTAGTAACTTTCCAATATCTGTTATGTTATAACATACTGCAGAAATATTTGCTTGGGTACTTTAATATTGATGGGAGTGGACCCTGGGCAACCCCACAGATCATCGCCCCACCCCCCTTGTACTTGTTTTGCTGATCCGGTACTTGCGGGCTGCGCGGGCATGAGTTCAGTCACTTCGGTGCGCAATCCCGTACTGCCGCGCGTGATCCCGCGAGACACGCCGCGGGAGGTCACGGGATCACATGCCGCAGGACGGGATTGCGCACCAAAGTGACTGAACTCATGCCCGCGCAGACCGCAAGTAGTGGATCGGTAGAACAAGTACAAGGGGGGTGGGGGGATGATCTGTGGTGGGTTGCCCAGGTCCAATCAATATTAAAGGACCCTGGAATAGCCAAATAAATAAAAAATTCTACCAGGCCAGCATAACATTTGGGACACTGACAAAACATCCGGGGCTCAAGCCCCGAATGTTTTGACCTAATGATGCCCCTGGCCAGGGAGTAGATCTACTGAAGTTTAAGCCAACACAAAGGGACTACGGACAACCTTGGCAAGAAGGGTAACCCCCACCAATCTAGCTAAAGCCTCCTCTGCATATGGTGGGAACACTGTAAGCTACAAGCTGCCCACCATAACCAGAAAGGTACCCCATTTCAGAGACTGTATTCCTTTGAGGATACTGTGGATATCATGTATATATACAGTACAGACCAAAAGTTTGGACACACCTTCTCATTCAAAGAGTTTTCTTTATTTTCATGACTATGAAAATTGTAGATTCACACTGAAGGCATCAAAACTATGAATTAACACATGTGGAATTATATACATAACAAACAAGTATGAAACAACTGAAAATATGTCATATTCTAGGTTCTTCAAAGTAGCCACCTTTTGCTTTGATTACTGCAGTACAGGGAACAAAAATGTGGAATTAAGGGGTAATTTAATACACAAAAAAAAAAAAAAGACATTATCCTTTAAGTTTTTCCATTTTAGAAGCTTTTCTTGAAAATTATGATCAGCTAGACAGGAAAGGACCAGCGTTGATCAGCACAATAAGAATCAAGGAATAATTACATTGGAATGTGACTTTGGCTACATCACCTTTAGCTGCACATGGAAGGACATGGTGTTCAAAGATGAACAGACTGTACCATTTGAAAATCTTTTCATTCCTGAGCACAATATAGCCAAGTGCAGCTCATCCTTCCATGTAGTCAAATTCAAATTCCACTGTGATCACACCTTGATTCTTGTTGTGCTGCCCTACCCTTGTTCGTTCCTGTCTAGCTAATCATAATATATGAAAAATTAACCCTGGGCGACCTCCGCTGTACATGTATGGTGGAAGTCGGCACTTTAAAGATGGCGCCCACTTGTAAGTTCAGTGAGTGTCATAGCCACTGAGTTTCTGCTGTTTCAAATAGTAGAGGCTGATTGCAGACATTTAACCCCTCAAATGTGATCATGGCATCTGAGCGGTAAAGACACAGGCGCTGTGAGCTCCTGTGCCTGTAACAGCCTTCCTCTTCTGAGGTTGGAGAGGATAGCTCGGAGCCTCAAGTAGGCTATGATACCTTTCACTGGTATATATCAATATTGGCCTACAGGTGGCAGCACCGTATTGGAATATAGTTAATGGTGTTTTCTGTGATGGATAAATACCTATTAGAGAATACAATTGGTAATCTGATGATTGCTAGTTATAGTCACCTAGGTTGATGATCTGCACTTTTCAGTGATACCATTGAAGTGTGTATGAATTTTTGATCACATTTTATAAAATTTTTATAGGGAGGCAAAGCGACAAAAAATGATGAACATTTGTTTAAAACTGTTCATCTTTTTTTGTAGCTTTACCTCCCTATAAAAATTTAATAAAATGTGATCAAAAAGTCATACACACTTCAATGGTATCACTGAAAAGTACAGATCATCCTGCAAAAAATTAGTCTTCACGCAACTCCATAGACTAAAATGTCAAAAAGTTATAGGGGTTAGAATATGGCAATAAAAAAATAAATAGTTTTTTCCCCAGTATGAAAACACAAGAAAAACTATACAAGTGTGGTATTGTTGTAATGGTACTGACATGGAGAATGAAGGTAAAAGGTAATTTTTACCACATAGAGAACACTGTAAAAACAAACTGTGGCAGTTTTTTTTTTTCAGTTCCACCCCATTTGGAATTTCTTTCTAGCGTCCCACTATATCATATGAAATATTAAATAGTGCCATTAGAAAGTACAACTTGTCCCGCAAAAAACAAGACCTGATATGGCTATGTGTAACCCCCCAGAGTTGTGTTGCTACACTCCTTTACCCCGCTACTGTCACGGCGGACGTGCACAGTTAAACAGATAACACACCAACCAGGCTCTGGACGAGAGACAGGGGAAGGGTCACCTCCTAGTTTATCCCTGACCTCTTTCCCTGCAATGCTCAGCCCACAGACAAACCTTGAAGGTAGATTTGCTGTGTCCTCCAGCCTATACTAACAGAACCCTGAACTCCCTGAGATGGTGAAGTGGGGAGAAAGGAGCAGCCTGCTCGCACAGAACCTGGATGGGAAAGATGACATAAACAACCAAACAAGAAAAGACACTTATCTGCTGAGAGCAGGAACAAACAGCCAACCTTCCCTCTGACACTTCCCAGACCATAATGAACAGTATAATCTGCTCAGAGCACTTAGCTGGAGACCATTTAAACTAATGACTCCACCCAGTGCACCTGATGCGAGGCGGATCCAGCACATCATCAAAACAAATACTAGACTCGTGCTGCAATCCTGGCTGACCTCCGCACATCGTCAGAGTGGGGCATGACAGCTACTATCTTCTAGGAGCTGTTAGATTGTCATCTGATGTGATTTTAATTATGTCTTCACAAATGTGCATGTAAAACAATGTTAAATTCAATTGTTACTGTGCATTGGTAAGGTGCAAGTCCTAGTTTAGTATATCTGGGCTGGAATGAATTATTTCAACTTAGATCCCCCTCTGTGGAGGTGTGGACTGTTCCCACATCCTGCAGCTTGGGTGGAGAAGGAAGTTAGAGTCAGTGTAGCCAACCCCCTGCTAGGGGTAGGGTGTGTCTGTGTGTAGGAGATCCCCTGTATAGGGAAGAAAGCCAGGATCTTGTCTCGGCTGAGACATTGATCATATTCCCAGTCTGAGACCTGCAGCCTCAGCTGGATGACAAAAAAGCAGACAGACAATCTCCAGAGTTCCAGGAAGGAAGCATCCCCTGAGAAAATATCTGTGAGTAAAGTTCAGAGACCTAGGAGAAGCCATATCCTTCTCAGCTAGTCTGTCCCCACAAAGCAGAATATATAGAAAAGCGCAGAAGATTAGTTCCTGCCACAAGTACAGAGCTATCAAGCAGACAAATTATCCTGTAAGCTCCACATCTAAAGTGCAGAAGTATTTATTCCTGCCAATGACTGCCAAAACCTGATGAGACCAGAGACCAAAGCTGTATACTGCTTGGATACAAGTTATCTTCAGTAAAGAAAAGTTTGAACTTCTCTTAAAGGTCTGGACATCATTTCTGCTGCAAAATTCCTCTATTACTCCTACTATCACTACACTCAAATTTATTGCAAGTGAGCCAGGAGCCAAGAGTCCAGCCGTACCAAGGTAGGAGACACCGTTGACACAAATACCACCACCCTATAGAGACATGAAGAGGGCATTGGCTATTTGTTCAGTCCCCCAGATTAACCTTCACCTTACCACCAACCCCACCTAACCCATAGAAATAAACACACAACACCACTGCTTGGATTTAATCGGCCACAGCAGCCGTTTATTGAATAAATAATAAATACATAATATAACATAAATTAACCAATGACGAGGGAGGTCCTAGAAGCCCCAATAACCTCATAAACACTGGAACACCTGCGTCTCCATCTTGCCCCCAGCCGTTGAACCCAGCTCGGAGGCAGCAACTGATGGACGCGTAATTAGTTACTACCAGCTCCTCAATGAGAGTCCAGCCCCTCCCGCGGGGCCCTCCCATCGTCAGGTACCACCATATTCTTCCACTTCAAGGACCTCCCCCGCCTCCACGACTGCCACGACACATAAAGAACCCCAACTCTTCCCCAAGTTCCACTTACACTAGGGACGGGAGGGTGGGCGTTTCTCTCCCCTGGCCGCAATGCTTTTGCTCCCGCCTCCTCCTTCCGTCTCAGCACTGGCCGCACCCCCCGCTGCCCTAGCAACTCGCGCCTCTTCACACCAACCCGCCCCCACTCACACTTAACCCTTCCTCACCTGTCCTTCACCGCCAAGCCCCTTCATGCTCGGCCTCCCCCACCGCTGCGCTCCTGTCCGGCCTGACTTGAAGAGGGCATTGGATATTTGTTCAGTCCCCCAGATTAACCTTCACCTTACCACCAACCCCACCTAACCCATAGAAATAAACACACAACACCACTGCTTGGATTTAATCAGCCACAGCAGCCGTTTATTGAATAAATACATAATATAACATAAATTAACCAATGACGAGGGAGGTTCTAGAAGCCCCAATAACCTCATAAACACTGGAACACCTGCGTCTCCATCTTGCCCCCAGCCGTTGAACCCAGCTCGGAGGCAGCAACTGATGGACGCGTAATTAGTTACTACCAGCTCCTCAATGAGAGTCCAGCCCCTCCCGCGGGGCCCTCCCATCGTCAGGTACCACCATATTCTTCCACTTCAAGGACCTCCCCCGCCTCCAAGAACGCGCAGCTTGACTACCTCAAACCTGCACATCCCTCCACATACGTACGGCTATTTCCACACCACTCTGGAGCCCCAGAGACCACAAATCCGTCCCCACCGCATTCAAATCCGTACTCCATCCGCTCTCCAAAATGCACCAACGCCCTTTTCCAATACCTCATGCCGCACCACCACACCGCCATTCCTCGCCATAAACCAGCCCACTGCCCTATTCACCTTAATCCGTGCCTTATTAAGGCCCTCCACTGACCTCGCACCCCTCCAAGCCTTCCGCGGAACAATGTCCGACCAAACTGTGATCACCCCCGGAAACAACGCCCAGATCCTCAGCAAGTCGAACTTCACATCACGAATCAACTCCCTAAAAGGACGCCTCCCCAAGTCATTACCCCCCACATGCAAAACCAACACGTCCGGAGGACGATCCAACCGCACAAAATGATGAACCTCCCGCAACACTCCGCCCCACAACATACCTCTGACACCTAACCACCTGACCGTAGCCAACTCCGGACTAACCCCCAACTGACGACCGTTCGGCCTCACCAAAGCCGCCGTCGTCAGACCTGTGAACACAAGAGAACAAAATTAACACAAAACCTACCACCCACAGTACCACTGCAACAATGCAGGCCGCACATACGATTTAAAACGCACCGACTCCCAACGCCCTATCCTCTTAATCACCTCCTTACTGGCACCTGACCTGGCTGCCTCCGTCGCCGCACCAATTCTGAACGAATGACCAGAATAATCCTTGACCGGCACCCCCAAAACCTTTAAGCATTTTCTAAAGACTGCCAAAAATTGAAATCTAGACAAAAAGGAACCATCCTCATGCCTAAGAAACGGAACCGCATCCCTCTGAAGACCTGAACCATAAGACCCTGCACACCGCACCGGGCACATACTACACCCTGGCACCGAAAACAAAGTGAACCGCTGCCCCCTACATTCCTGATCCGTTTTCGACCTGCGAATCCGGATAGACACCCTGTCCCCTGCAAACTCGACATCCTCACTCCTAAGCCCCCCCACTCTGTTAACACTGCCACACACCAACTCCCCCAAACGGAAGGCACCAAAAAACGCTAGGGAAAACGCCGCCCTAAACAGCCCCAACTCCCAAGCAGAGCTACAAATACCACTCAACTTATCACCCATTTGCAGCAACAACTCAAAAGATACCGGCCTCCGACAATCCAGCACCCTACCTGCTCCCCTACGCCATCCATTCAAAACCTGCCGCACCAAAAAACTCTTTGTCAAATCCGGTAACCCCCGCAACTTCAACCCAAACGCTACCCCTGCAATAAAATGATTCACCTTCGACACCGACCACCCCTCGCTCTTCAACTGCCCCAGCAACATCAACAACCTCACATCACCATCCCCCACACCAGCCCCCCAATTTCCATTCCAACTTTCCCAGGTCGTCCATGCCTTACCATACTCCCTCCAAGTACCCGGACTCAACGAATCCCTCAACAGCCCCATCACTTCTCCTCCAGGATCCCCCACAGCCACGGCGGACACTCCAGACCCTCCACCTCCGCTTCTGGCGCAAGAAGCCGGAACCGCTCCCACTGTAAATGAGAAAGAGAATCCGCCACAGAATTAGACACTCCAGCAACATGCTCTGCCACCAACCACACATTAATCGACAAACATCGCAATACCAGAAACTGCAAAAGCCTAACCACCGACGGAGAAGATGCGGACAAACTGTTGATAGCCTGAACCACCCCCGAATTGTCGCAATGAAACCGCACCTTCCTGTTCTCAAATTTCTCGCCCCACAACACCACCGCCATCACAATGGGAAAAAGTTCTAACAAAGCCATGTTCCTCACCCACCCGCGACTTACCCACGAATCCGGCCACCCGACCGCACATCATTGTCCCTGGCAATAAGCCCCAAAACCCACTCCCCCCAACGCGTCAGTATATAACTCAAAATCCACACTATCACACAACTCCGCCATCACTAAAGACCTGCCATTGTACTGACCCAAAAACTCCGCCCACACCCTCAAATCCCCTTTTAACTCCTTACGCAACCTAATAAAATGATAAGGCGCTGACACCCCCGCCGTAGCCGCGGCCAACCTTCTACAGAAAATTCTACCCATTGGCATAATCTGACAAGCGAAGTTCAGCTTACCTAACAACGACTGCAAATCCCGCAACCTAATCTTCTCTCTACCTATGGCCCTATCAATCTCCTGTCGCAAATCCAGCAACTTATCCTCAGGAAGCCTACACTCCATTCGCTCCGTATCTATGACAATCCCCAAAAAACACAACTCCGTCACCGGACCCAACGTCTTTTCCCGCGCTAACGGTACCCCAAAACGCGCAAAAACCGACTGCACCGTGTGCAGCAACAAAGAACAAACCCGTGAATTCGCCGGCCCTAAACACAAAAAATCGTCTAAATAATGGATAATAGATGAACAACCTGAAACTTCCATCACTACCCATTCTAAAAACGAGCTAAAGGTCTCAAAATACGCACACGAAAGAGAGCATCCCATCGGCAAGCACCTATCCACAAAATACTCCCCATCCCAAAAACAGCCCAACAACCCCATGCTCTCCACGTGAACCGGAAGCAAACAAAACGCCGCTTCCACATCAACCTTAGCCATCAACGTCCCCTGCCCCCACCGCCTCACCCATCTCACAGCCGCATCAAAGGAAGTATAGACCACCGAACACAGTTCAGGATCTATACCATCATTGACCGACGCACCTTTTGGGTAAGACAAGTGATGAATGAGCCGAAACTTGTTCGGCTCCTTCTTAGGCACCACTCCTAGAGAAGACACCCTCAAGCCAGGAATCGGCGGTTCCTTAAATGGACCCGCCATCCGCCCCAACTCCACCTCCTTCCTCAACTTCTCCGCCACCACTCCCGCATGAACAAGCGCGGACCTAAGATTCTTAAGAACAATAGGCCCCGCCGTGACAACCGATGGAATATGAAACCCGAACCTAAACCCATCCCCCAACAAACCAGCCGCAACCCGATCAGGAAATTTATCTAGATACTCCTGCATCTCTTCCACCCGCACCGGCGTCCGTCCCTTTTCCAGCCCCCTCACCTCCCCTACTCCTTCCCCCTTTGAAGCAACGGTTAGCTCCATGGGGTCCCCCACACACAGTGCACTCGTGCTTAAATTTGCACTTAGCCCCAAATCTGCAGTTTCCTTCATTAAAAAGGAAACACAACCCTTTTGCCGACGCCGCTGCCAAAGCACCCGGGGATGACCCCCCGGACTCCCCCCGAAAGGACTGCCCAGCCCTAGGCGGCGCCGTCACCCTCAACCACAACCCAATATCCTTATGATCCCACCGGATATCAGGCCTCACCGCCTTACGCTGCCGGAACTGCTCGTCATAACGGAGCCAGCCCACACCACCATACACCCTATAAGCTTCCCCTATGGCATCCTGGTAGCAAAACAGCGCCGAACAACAATCCGGAGACCTTTCCCCAATGACACTTGCTAATATGGCAAACGCCTGTAGCCAATTAGCAAACGTACGTGGGATCAATCGATGCCGCCGCTTATCCTCCTCCTCCTTTTTTCCCTCATCCTTCTTCCCCCTATCCAGGTTAAACCGTTTCAATGGGAGCAGCGAGAATATCTCCACATACTCTCCCTTCCAGATCTTTTCCCTCACTTCTTGCTTCAAATGAGCCCCCAGCGGCCCTTCAAAGCACACGTACACCTCACCGCGCGCCCTATCATCCAACCTCTGCACCTCCTCCTCTCCCCCCGCCTGAGTCTCAACCGACACACCGACCCCGCCGTACAACCTTGCGTCCCCGCCACAGACCCCGGCACCACTCCCCACCCTGGCAAAGGAGACCCACCGCCAGACCCCATACCCGACAACCATCCCGCCAACCCCCCCAAAAACTGCCCCAAACCCTTACCAAAACCACCCATGGCCCCCCCCCCCCAACCGGGAAACCCTGCGCTAACATGGAGCCCCAAGCAATCTTACCAGGCACCACGGGCGCTGTGACTTCCGCTGCCGTAGATCCTGACTCCCGCAGCACGGACACTTCACCGGCATAGCTCCTGGACGTCGACGGCTGTTCCTCCTGGACCACCTGCACGACCCTCTGCACCACGCTGGACGGACACCGAGACGAGACCGCGGCACCACCCACGGCAAGGGGACCTTCTTCTTCTCTGTTTTGGCCTTCTCTGGACCTGCACTGGTATTCACCTCCACTCAGTGCAGCCCGAGGAACCAGGATATCGTCAAGAAGCCGAGTGGACCGCCCGCTGAGGGAAGGACTGGGCCGGTCCACCGATCCTGGTACTGAATCCTGCTGAACTGCCGCAGGAAGCGGGGGAAGGGGCGTCCCGCTCCTCTCAAGGCCCCGCCATGTATTGGGATTCCTCCCGCGGCGAGAGCGACTCGCAGAAGGCTGAGCGGTCGCTCTCCGCCGCCGAGGGTCCGCAGGGGGGCTCCCTACTCGGCGCCGGGCCCGGGGGGTGTTTTCAGGGCTTAGGCGCGCCGGTGGGATACTCCGCCGCGGCTGGGCAGCCCGAACAATGGGAGTAACCACAGGAGCAGGTGAAACTATACACGCACCAACCTGCTCCTGCAGCCAGCCAGGCCCCCGCACCTCCGCTTTGCGCCGCAGCCGCTCCAGCATTTCCTCCACGGACATCACGGGCGCCGACATCATCCAGCCTGTCGTTTCTCTCCCCTGGCCGCAACGCTTCTGCTCCCGCCTCCTCCTTCCGTCTCAGCACTGGCCGCACCCCCCGCTGCCCTAGCAACTCGCGCCTCTTCACACCAACCCGCCCCCACTCACACTTAACCCTTCCTTACCTGTCCTTCACCGCCAAGCCCCTTCATGCTCGGCCTCCCCCACCGCTGCGCTCCTGTCCGGCCTGACTTTATAGGCCATTACACCACTCTGGCATTCGTAATCTGGGACGTGCGTTGTAACACCTTGGAAGGGCCCTGGGGTAGTACCCTGCGCATGCTGTAATTGGCGTCACAAACAAACTACTAACTATTATCCACCCATAGCCTGACCCACTGCATAAGTCGCGTCAGCGTACCCTGTTCCTGGTCACTGCATATGTGAATGGAAAAATAAAAAAGGTGGGAAGTGAAAAACAAAAACGCAAAGACTAAAAATCACAGCGTTGTTAATCATTTGCTTTACTTTTCTGCTAGTCAATAGCCAGATATATAGTGAAAATTAATAAGGTACCTATAATTTTTAGTATTGATAGAGCATGCTCGGCCGAACACCGGCTCGAGCATATCAATGCTCGGCACATGGCAGTATTCGGCCGAATACCACATGTGCTCGAGCGCCGCTATGCAGCCAATAAACGTGCAGGTAAGTACTGCCTTTCACTGTAATGCCATAGTCATGCTGGTTACTGGCATTACAGTGATTTGGCTAGCCAGAACGCGTCATCAGGTGCTATATAGCACCTAATGACACGTGTTTTATGCACTTTGGACAACACCGATTACTGGTTGTTCAACCTTCTTGACCCCCGCTACAAAGAGAACTTCTCATCTCTCAATCCTGTGGTGGAGAGGATGAGCAAAATGGTGCAATAACAGAAGGTCCTTGTGGAAAAATTGCTCCATAAACTTCCAGCTGACAAAGCTGGCGGCAGAGTACGTAGTACCTTGGTCAACCGAGGAGGGGAGATGCGGCAAAGACACAGCAGTTCTACCAGAGGCAGGGCAACACTCTCCAAAGTCTGGGACAGTTTCATGACACCCTGCCAGCACCCTCACCCTGATGTGTGGCCTAGTGTCACAAGGAGGGAAAATTTTGGGAAGATAGTGAAGGAGTACGTAGAAGACCGTGTCAGCGTCCTCAATGATCCCTCTGTGTCTTACAACTACTGGGTGTCCAAGCTGGACACGTGGCACGAACTGGCGCTCTAAGCTTTGGAGGTGCTGGCCTGCCCTGCCGCCAGCGTTTTGTCAGAGCGGATATTTAGTGCTGCTCGGGGCATAATAACTGATAAGCGCATCCGCCTCTCAACTGAAAATGCTGACAGGTTGACTCTTATAAAAATGAATAAGGCCTGGATTGCCTCTGACTTTTCTATTCCACCAGAGGAAAGCAGCTGAACATAAAGGCACTTTTTTTTAATATATATATATGTATTGTAATGTGTTTTTAATATGTACTGAATACACTGTATTCCCATGCACCCCTTCCACCACAAAAAAGGCTATATGGTTCAATCTTTCTTTTCTCGTCCTCCTCTTCCATCATATCAACATGCTTATTAGTCTGCCCTTGCTCCTAATGTTGTAGAGGGTCAGCTCACCTGTAGGCCCTCTCATATAATGTTTTTGAGGGTCAGCTCACCAGCAGGCCCTCACCTACAATCTTTTAGAGGGACAGGTCACCTGCAGACCCTCGTATGTAATGTTTTAGAGGGTCAGCTCACCTGCAGGCCCTCGCCCATAATTGTTTCAATGGTCAGCTAAGCAGCAGGCATTCGCCATAATTTTTTCAATGGTCAGCTCAGCAGCAGGCACTCGCCCATAATTTTTTCATTGCTCAGATCAGCAGCAGGCACTTGCCCCTAATGTTTTAGAGAGTCAACTCTGCAGCAGACTCTCACACCTAATGTTTCAGATAGTCAGCTCAGCAGCAGGCCCTCTCCCGTAATATTTTAGAGGGTCACCAGCAGGACCTTGCTGTTAATGTTTTTGAGGGTCACCAGATGGCCATCAATCATAATTTTTCAAGGGTGTATGATGCCCTCCTTTATGTGTAATAAAGGATGTATTGGAGTGCCTTTCACTTAGTGCATAGGCTTTAGGAGTGTAGGAGTCCCACTACCTGAACAATTGTACCACAATGTGAATGAAGCCCTCCATTATGTGATATACAGCTTGTATTGGAATGCCTCTTCCATGTAATTTTTGGCAGCGCTTGCACTTTATATACAAGTATATATGCAGGAAAGAATGTTTCCTAACAATTTTTCCTCTAAAATCGATTTTATCTTTGGTTTTGTGCGTATTATTGTCCATCTGTAAAAGTGGCGTACGACTCGTTCAACATCGTTCCCAGTAGCGACCTCCCCATGCTGTTCCCGAACCATTTTGGGGTGTTTCCATCAATTTCTGACCTTTTCCTATGAACCAGACACCCTCCCTCTTTAGAGCAGGGGGTGCCTGTTTTAATGCTCGGGTTCTTCCATTGATTTCCATTGTGCTCGGGTGCTCGGTAGAGCACCCAAGCATCCCAAGGTGTTTGACCCGAGCACAGAAACACTTTGGTGCTCGATCAACACTAATAATATTTTATTATCTAAAGGGGATTTCCATTTTCCAATGAAAAGTTGCATATTTTTAATACACATTGGGGCACATTTATTAAGACCAGCGTTTTAGAAGCCAGTCTTAATAAACACCTAAGCAGGCCTCTTTATAACTTCTGAGCTGTCTTACATTTAGGGTCCATTCACACGTACGCAACTTTGGTCCGGAACTGGTGCGGACCCATTCATTTTCAATGGGGTCAGAACGGATGTAGACAGCACACTATGTGCTATCCGCATTTCTGGATCCGCACTTCCGGATATGCAATTCCGTTCCCCCAAAAAATAGAACATGTCCTATTCTTGTCCGCAATTGTGGACAAGAAAAGGCATTTTCAATGAGAGTGCCGGGGATGTGCGGTCCGCGAATTGCGGAACGCACATTGCCGTGTCCGTGTTTTGCGGATCCACAAAACACTTACGGACGTGTGAATGGACCCTTAAACCTTATTCTACACCTGAAACAGGCTTATAAAATGGTAAATGAGACGGGCCTACTGGCCCGTCCCGTTCTCCACCTTGCCCACTATTTTAGACCTGGCATGAGCGAGGATAAGTTGCAGGTGTATTTCAGCTTAATAAATGACCCCCTTTGGGCCTCATTTGTCAAAACTGTCTAACAGTAAGATTGTCTTTGTCACCCATAGCAAACAATCAGAATACTGCTTTTACTTTTCCAGAACAGTTTAAAAATGAAAGTTTAGCTCTGATTGGATGTTATAGGCAACAAAGACAATCATACTCTGTGTTTGAGATCCTCACAATTTTGGAACATTTGTTTGCTGTCAGTGAATTAAAACACTATTGTATAGCTAGCTCTGGCCACAGCTAAGAAGTGAATACAATTGTATCCAGTCTAGGCAATCCACTGTGAGCTAAACAACCTGAATTCCAGACTGATATATTGTCGCAAACTATCAAAGATTTGTACTTACAAATGCATTTAGTTGTAAAACGTAAATGTTATGCGCTCCTAGCTTTAGTTTAATCCATTTATGTGCTTTAAAACAAATTACTTTCATTTGCTGTCGATTATTGCATAATCATGTAAGTAAACCAATTATATTTATCAGTGATTATTAGCAATTTTACCATCTAATACCCCTTCTTAATACGCAGCTTATTTCACGTTTGCTGTAAACATAAATCGCTTTTTTAACTTTTAAGACTTGAAATTCAGAAGCATTCCTAGACTTTGTTATATGTCTTGTCAGAGTGTATGATGTGAACAAAATCACATTAACATATTGCAAAGTAAAGTAGGTCATCATACAACCAATGATGTTCCCATGACTACAGTTCCCTAAAACTTCACTTTCACTCATGTCACTGGTAAACTTTAATGACAAATGGCAGCACAATTAATTACATGCTAGACTGGCCTACGGCAAGTTGTTTTGCAGTGCGTCCTACTCGGTTTCTCATTTTTGATGTAATAGATCTGTCAGCCTGGGAAATAAAAATCCTAGATCTACAATGATGCTGCTCCAATTTAACCAACATCAGCAGAAGAGATCCTTGGAACAAAACTCAAAGGCGGCACAATAACTTCATTCAACAAAAAGGAAAGATATTTACTTCTGGGGCTATTTTCCCGCATCTTTACATTTAACGTAATATTGCCGGTGACTAAGGAAGTCATATAAATTACCAAGCAACTGGCTTACAGCACTTCTACAAACATAGGTTTAATATGCTAAATTTGTGCTAGTATGTAGCCAGTATTTCCATTTCGGAAAAGAGTAAAATAGAAATACATTCTTGTGATTCACCTATAATGGCAAGTAAGCAATTATATTTTTCCCCAAGTTCATTGATCTAAGTAATGTCTTACTCCACTCCATCACCTGTGGCTACATATTTCGGTTCAGTTTATCATGTAGTTGCCTGAACAATATGATTTCTAGAGTGTGTTACCTGCCTTAGTATATGGACGGATGTTCACATGAAGCAAATCTGTCATTGCATATACCCTATACCCTTACAAAACAGGGAATGCATACTAAAACAAAAAAGGTGTACAGAAAAATTTTATATTTCATTTTTGGTTAGATTATATTAAAAACTGCATGTGGCCATGACCATCAGTATTATTTAGCAGCAAACCAGTATTTTAATGTAGCTTTGCCTTCCTTCCATAACTCCTTACTGACACAGGGAGATTTAGATTTTGCATTTTCCTGCCTTCCTAGAGTCATAACTTTATCTTTCCATTCACATATCTATATGAGGCTTGTTTTTTTTTTTTTTTAAGTTGTACTTCCTAATGGCACCATTTAATATTGTATTGAGCTTCAAGCCACATAGACTGCAATGGAGGTTAGCAGGTGCAGCTGAGTACTACAAAACTACAGTGAAGTGAAAAATTACAGATAAGTGCATAGTTTTACACTAGGTCATAGTTCAACCCAAGAACATAGGAACCGAGGTTTGAAAAATGTTGCTTTGGCATTGTTTGCTTGATTTCAGCAAAAAACCCAATTACAGCAGTAAGGGGTTTAAATTGAAATCAATTTTTACAGTTTTTTCCCCTTACTGTTCATCCCCATTTAAACATGTGCTCCATGGACAATGTTATTAAGGCCCCTTTCACACGGGCGAGAATTCCGTGCAGGTGCAATGCGTGAGGTGAATGCATTGCACCCGCTCTGAATCTGGACCCATTCATTTCAATGAGGCTGTGCAGATGAGCGGTGAATTTCACGCATCGCTTGAGCGTTGCGTGAAAATTGCAGCATGTTCTATATTCTGCGTTTCTCACGCAATGCGGGCCCCATAGAAATGAATGGAGATGCGTTAAAATAACATAGCATCTGCAAGCAATCGATTTTCACACATGGTTACTACGAGATGTTAGTAAATTGATAAAAGTAAATTTACTGTATTATTTTCCCTTATAACATGGTTATAAAGTAAAATAATAGCATTCTTAGTATAGAATGCCTACTAAAATGTTGCTTATGGGGTTAAAAAATAAATAAATAATTAACTCACCCATCCACTTGTTGGCGCAGCCGGCATAGTCGTCTTTCTTTATCTTTCAGGACCTGCAAAAAGACCTTTGATGGCGTAATCTTGATCACTAAGTGGTGAGCGCGATGATGTCAGTGCAGGTCCTGCATAATGAAGATAGAAGGATCTTCATTCAGCAGGACCTGCGCTGACGTCACCACGCTCACCACGTGGTGTGCGCGATTACGTCATCAAAGGTCCATTTGCAGGTCCTGAAAGAAGAAGAAAGAAGACAATGCCGGCTGCGCAAATAAGTGGATGGGGTGAGTTAATTAATTTATTTATTTTTTGACCCCTCAAGCAACACTTTAGTAAGCATTCTGTATTAAGAATGCTATCACACTGCTCAAAAAAATAAAGGGAACACAAAAATAACACATCCTAGATCTGAGTTAATTAAATATTCTTCTGAAATACTTTGTTCTTTACATAGTTGAATGTGCTGACAACAAAATCACACAAAAATAAAAAAATGGAAATCTAATTTTTCAACCCATGGAGGTCTGGATTTGGAGTCACACTCAAAATGAAAGTGGAAAAACACACTACAGGCTGATCCAACTTTGATGTAATGTCCTTAAAACAAGTCAAAATGAGGCTCAGTAGTGTGTGTGGCCTCCACGTGCCTGTATGACCTCCCTACAACGCCTGTGCATGCTCCTGATGAGGTGGCGGACGGTCTCCTGAGGGATCTCCTCCCAGACCTGGACTAAAGCATCTGCCAACTCCTGGACAGTCTGTGGTGCAACGTGACGTTGGTGGATAGAGCGAGACATGATGTCCCAGATGTGCTCAATTGGATTTAGGTCTGGGGAACGGGCGGGCCAGTCCATAGCATCAATGCCTTCGTCTTGCAGGAACTGCTGACACACTCCAGCCACATGAGGTCTAGCATTGTCTTGCATTAGGAGGAACCCAGGGCCAACTGCACCAGCATATGGTCTCACAAGGGGTCTGAGGATCTCATCTCGGTACCTAATGGCAGTCAGGCTACCTCTGGTGAGCACATGGAGGGCTGTGCGGCCCTCCAAAGAAATGCCACCCCACACCATTACTGACCCAATGCTAAACCGGTCATGCTGGAGGATATTGCAGGCAGCAGAACATTCTCCATTGCATCTCCAGACTCTGTCACGTCTGTCACATGTGCTCAATGTGAACCTGCTTTCATCTGTGAAGAGCACAGGGCGCCGTTGGCGAATTTGCCAATCTTGGTGTTCTCTGGCAAACGTCCTGCACGGTGTTGGGCTGTAAGCACAACCCCCACCTGTGGACGTCGGGCCCTCATATCACCCTCATGGAGTCTGTTTCTGACCGTTTGAGCAGACACATGCACATTTGTGGCCTGCTGGAGGTCATTTTGCAGGGCTCTGGCAGTGCTCCTCCTGTTCCTCCTTGCACAAAGGCGGAGGTAGCGGTCCTGCTGCTGGGTTGTTGCCCTCCTAAGGCCTCCTCCACGTCTCCTGATGTACTGGCCTGTCTCCTAGTAGCGCCTCCATGCTCTGGACACTATGCTGACAGACACAGCAAACCTTCTTGCCACAGCTCGCATTGATGTGCCATCCTGGATAAGCTGCACTACCTGAGCCACTTGTTTGGGTTGTAGACTCCGTCTCATGCTACCACTAGAGTGAAAGCAATGCCAGGATTCAAAAGTGACCAAAACATCAGCCAGGAAGCATAGGAACTGAGAAGTCGTCTGTGGTTACCACCTGCAGAACCACTCCTTTATTGGGGGTGTCTTGCTAATTGCCTATAATTTCCACCTGTTGTCTATCCCATTTGCACAACAGCATGTGAAATTGATTGTCACTCAGTGTTGCTTCCTAAGTAGACAGTTTGATTTCACAGAAGTGTGATTGACTTGGAGTTACATTGTGTTGTTTAAGTGTTCCCTTTATTTTTTTGAGCAGTGTATTTTCCTTTATAACCATGTTATAAGGGAAAATAATAAAATTAATAGAAAACCTAACCGAAACCCAAACTTCAGTGAAGAAGTTCGGGTCTGGGTACCACATTCAGTTTGTTCTCACGCGAGTGCAAAACACATTGCACTCGTGCGGAAAAAAATGAACATCGGAACGCAATCGCAGTCAAAACTGACTGCAATTGCGTGCGTACTCGCGTGGTTTTCCCGCAATGCACACGCGACGCATCCGGAGAAAATGTGGAATGCCCGTGTAAAAGAGGTCTAAGTGTTCTATGCAATTTATGCATGCCTTGAACAGCCGTTTGTCGGTAAATATATTTTCAATAGATAAAAGCATGATTCGCAGATTCTGGATCTAAATGCACAGCTTCCAAATATGCAGAACCTTTGAAAACCTGGAGATTAGGACTATGGGGTTAGTACCTGAGTAACATTTATGAGAAGTGGTAGGGGGATAAGTGCCAAAAAGCCTAGCCCTGAGCTGATATTAGGAATGCAAGCCCAGGGCCAGCAACACTGTAGCAGGGTATTGCACCTTGCAACCAGGAGGATAAGTGTTAAGGCTGGCCGCAGGCTAGCCTGGATTTGTGGGAGGGGCCGGTACCTGTCTTAAGCAGTCTGGCTCTCCCAGGCAGCACGTCGGCATTCGGACGTCTGCTACTTCCGGGTGTGACGTCATCAGCAAGCGTCCTGCACGGGTCAGATCTCAGAGAAGCCGGGTGTACCTTTCCCTTCAGTCTGCAAGCTGTTCAGGTCATTTTCCAAGATAACTGGTTTGTTTGGGGAGCGTGGCAACGTGGAGGAGGGTAGGAGGGTGTGTAGAGAGGGGGAAGTGTGCCGGAGGATCGCTTCTCCTCACTGCGTTCAGGCACATGCAATTCAAGTTTTGGCACCAATGGGCAGCATTGTCACATAGTTGGAGCTCATTGCCTGTCTCAGCATAACCTGTATCTAAGTTCACACAGGGGCTGCGAGTCATCTGGGCTCAGCAGGTTAAACTCTGGCAGCTGGGTCCTGGTGCCATTACTGAGTTGATTACTTACAAAGTTGCTGCTTGTGCACATGTTTGACACTAATCACATACACTACATACATACCTTAGACACATAGTTCGCACATCAGGCAGTTTGACGAAAAAAAAAAAAAAAAAGGGTACAAGTGGATTGTTAAATAAAGTTAAAAAAAAATAAAAATAAATAAAAAAAACTTTATCCACCAAGCTTCATCCATACACCTCTAGCACAGGTTCATCCGCCAATACAGCTACACGCTCGCACGACATACACACCCCGTTTCATCTCGTAGACTAGTGTCATACGTCATACGGTCTGTTTTCCACAAATCCTATACTTACATACATCACCTACCACGTCTGTAGGTTCTTTAGCCCGCAGTATTCGTTTTTAATTAATCTGCCACGTCACAGATTCACACAAACTCGGGCTCGCTTCATACGTCAGTGGAAACAACTATCATACTCCCTGTCAGCCTCGCAGGCTTTTCGTTCAATCGTTTCACGCTGCTTACTTACAAAGTTGCTGCTTGTGCACATGTTTGACACTCATCACATACACTACATACATACCTTAGACACATAGTTCGCACATCAGGCAGTTTGATGAGAAAAAAAAAAAAAAAAAAAGGGGTACAAGTGGATTGTTAAATAAAGTTAAAACAAAAAAAAAAAAAAAAAAAGGGTACAAGTGGATTGTTAAATAAAAAAAAAAAAAAAAAAAAAAAAAACACTTTATCCACCAAGCTTCATCCATACACCTCTAGCATAGGTACATCCGCCAATACAGCTACACGCTCGCACGACATACACACCCCGTTTCATCTCGTAGACTAGTGTCATACGTCATACGGTCTGTTTTCCACAAATCCTATACTTACATACATCACCTACCACGTCTGTAGGTTCTTTAGCCCGCGGTATTCGTTTTTAATTAATCTGCCACGTCACAGATTCGCACAAAGTCGGGCTCGCTTCATACGTCAGTGGAAACGACTATCATACTCCCTGTCAGCCTCGAAGGCTTTTCGTTCAATCGTTTCACGCTGCTGGGGGGGGGGGGGGGAAAGGGGAGGGGCTTAGATTCCGTCATTTTGTTTGTCAGCTTACGGGCAGCAGGTCGTAGGGTTAACAGGTTGTTTTTTTTTGTTTTTTATTGTTGTTGTTTTGTGGTGTTGTTGTGTTGTTTGCAGTGGTCTACGCCATCTGCAACTTCAGCCAGTGCAGGCTCCTGCATGTCTGTGCCACATGTTTTAGGGCACATCCGGTCACGGTCTGCACATTGAAGCCGGCGTGACTGAGCCGGGTGAATGTGGAGGCACTAGACCAGCTGCTGCAGCTTCATCCGGTTCAGCCGTTCCGTACATTCCTGGTGGAAGGGTTTCACGGGGGTTTCACACTGGGCTCATCAACCTGCCCCAGCAGACTCATGAATGCCCCAACTTGCAGTCGGCTTCTAAACATGCTGGTCTGGTGGATTCACTCTTGGCAGTTGAGCTGGACAAGGGTTTCATCATTGTCCTTTCCAGTCCCCTCCTTTCTGCACTTGGAGGGTGAGCCCGGTGGGGGTGGTGCAGGGAAAATATTCCAATAAATTAGTTTGATTCATGATTTGTCTGCTACACATTCTTCCCACGTTCCTAGTCCCAACTCGTTGATTCCGTCCGAGGAATTTTCCTTGAAGTATACTTCCGTAGACCAGGCTATCCAGGTCATTCTTCAGACAGGCATGGGGGCTTGGCTGTCCAAAGCAGATGTCTCTGATGCGTTCAAACTGCTGCCCATTAGCCCATCTCTCTGGCAGTGGCATGGCATCAAATGGAGAGATGCGTACTATTCCCCACCAAGTTGACGTTGGTTCCTAGAGCAGCCCCAGTCTGTTGACAGGTTAGCGCAGGCACTGGAATGGATTTTGTTGGAACAGGGTTGCCAGAATGTCATTCACTACCTGGATGATTTTCTGTTGATCGAAGAACCCTCACAGGCACCTGTTGACTTGCAGGTCTTCAAGGAGTTAAACATTCCAGTGGCCGAACACAAAACAGAAGGGCCTGCGCAGGTTGTCACGTTCTTGGGGATCTCTCTGGATTCACGTGCTATGTCAGCCAGTCTGCCACAAGACAAACTCGACATAATCAAATCAGGTGTCCGTTCCTTGCTCATGTGTCAGATTTGCACCAAGAGAGAATTGCAGTCTCTGTTGGGCATGTTATACTTTGCCATGAGGATCATTCCTCAGGGTAGATCATTCATTTCAAGATTGCTAGTCTTATTACAACAGACCAGTGATTTGGACGCATCAGTGCATCTTAATGCGAACGCCCGAGCAGATCTGTTCATGTGGGACAGATTTCTCAGTGGGTGGAACGGCATTTCCATGGTTATTCCGAGGGCCACTTCTGATTCTCCACACGTATTTTCAGACGCGGCTGCCTCGGTAGGTTTCGCGGCCATATTTGGCTCACATTGGTGCGCCGGCTCATGGCCCACACACGTGCTACAGGTGCCGGGGTTTTCTCAGATGTCGGCATTGTTCGAGATCTCTCCTATCGTAGCAGCTGCTATAGTCTGGGGGCATAGGTGGTCGGGTCACACGGTGGTTTTCCACACTGACAACATGGCGACCGCAGAGATCATTAACAAGGGCAGATCTAAATCGTTATTCATCAGGTCTTTCATGCGTAGATTGACCTGGATAGCTCTGGGACAGGGGTTTCATTTTCATGCCCTGTTTTTGGACGGGGTCAGCAACGTTGCAGCTGATGCTTTATCTCGTTTTGATTTTCTCGCTTTTTCTTACAGAACCCAGAAGCAGACTCAGTGGGCACCCCGGTACCGGACTGGCGGCTGCTGGTCTTGGATTAGACTCTCTGATTGGGGTCGCCAGTTCACTCATTACCAAGTCTTTGTCGGCCAGTACGTTGCGGTCGTACCGCCGAGCGTGGGTGGTTTTTCGAACTTTAAGTTGGCATATCCTAGAGGTGACACAGGTCAGGTCAAGTATATGGTGGCTTTCGTGTCTTATTGTCATTCGGTATTGGCTTTATCCTACAACACCATTAGGCTATATTTGGCTGGGGTGCAGCATTTTTTTTGGCACTTCAAGAGCCAGACAGACCCTCTATATTTTCAGCTCACCCGATCAAGGCCATCCTCAGAGGCATTCAAAAAAGCCAGGTCACGGTCAAGTTGGTCCGTCGACCTATCAAGGGGGACACGTTTCATAGCCTGTCGGAAGTTCTCACATTGTCACCATTCGGAGTCCTTCCCAGCCTGGTGATCAAGGCGGCGATGTACTTGGCGTTTTACGGGTTTTTAAGACCAGGTGAAGTGGCACAGGCCAGACAAGGGGCGGTGGCTCTCCGCAAGGGAGATTTAGTCAGGATGGGCAGTAACTCATTTGCAGTTGCCTCACAACAGAACAAGGCAGGTAGGTCCCGGCCATGTAGTTAAAGTTCTTCCAGACCACAAACGCATGGTGTCCAGTGACAGTCTTGGACAACCTCTTGCTGGCCCTCAGTCTTCACAGCCCCACCGACCCATTACTTCCATTCCCTGTTGGTCCACTGACGTCCAGCCAGTTCATCAAACATATTCGCATCCTGTTGACCAGTGTAGGATTGAATCCGGCTCAATTCTCGGGGCATTCTTTCCGCATCGGTGCGGCATCCGCAGCGTCCAGCATGGAGTCCCTGTGCATATCATTGAACACTTGGGGCGCTGGCGCTCGGGGTGCTTTGTACGGTATATCCCGGAGCCACAAGCGGAGCTGGTCCAAGCATTCAGTACATTGGCAGAGTAGCACCTCAGGCCAATCCTTCCCTCACTGGTGGGTTTTGCCCCCTTTTTCAGGCATACCGACCTAGTGAGGCCAAGGCACACCTCAGGCCAATTAGGTAGGGGGGTGGTGGTTGGGCATCTTCCAATCGTTTAGGTCCTGACCACAACTACTATAGGAAGGATAAGAAGAGGAGCGCATCAAAGATCAGGCAGATGCTGGTGGAAGGGGACACCATTATCGTAGACAGACATGGCAGACAGACATGGTCGTTTGTTACCGAGACCATGAATGATGAATAGTGTGTTGTCTTCTGGTTGTTTGGGTTTGGCATACTGCGGATTGGATAAACAGATTGCTAGGTGGGACTGGGGAAGACTCAGCAGTAAGGGTACACATTGATAACAATGACAAAGTTAGGGAGAGATGGAAGGTCCTTATAAATGATTTTAGGAAACTTGGAGCGTAACTCAAGTCCAGGACATCCAAGGTAGTGTTTTCAGAAATTCTACCAGTGCTACAAGCTTCACTAGAGAAACAGTTGAAGCTTAGGGAATTAATTAGTGGCTCAGAAGCTGGAACAGGAAGAAACGGTTTGGGTTCATGGAGAACTGGGGTGACTAGGACTAGGAACTTAAGGACGAACATGTCCGGATTAGGTCCGGATGTGTTGCGGATGTGTTCAGTGAAAACTGCGCGATTTTGCAGGCAAAGTCATTCAGTTTTCAATTTTTATCGCGCGGGTGCAATGCGTTTTGATGCGTTTTGCATGCGCGTGATAAAAAACTGAATGTATACAAACAACATTTCTTAGCAACCATCCGTGAAAAACGCATCGCACCTGCACTTGCTGGTGGATGCGATTTTGATGCAGCGCCATTCACTACCAGAACACATCCGCCAACAGGCTGTCCAGCATAGCAGTGGGACTCAGTACGTCAGGCTGCAGCCATTTTTGCAACCGGAGTAGCAGATCATTATACTGCGGTCTGGAGGGTTCAGCTGGGTAAATTCCCACTGAGCCCGGATCAATACATTCACCCCCAGTCTTGCCAGAATACGGTCAGGTAGACGGCCACTTGATCATTTTACAGTCTGGTAGACGGCTACTTGATCATCTGGTAGGTCGAAAAACACCTGCTGGGGACCAGATGCCAGGAACAGAGCGACGACCTCAGCCCATTGGTCTCGGAGTAACTTCTCCCTCACGGCCACCTTTTCGAATACACCAGATAGGTCTCGACATCGTCCGAGGGATCATCTTAGAGGTCGACGTGCGGACAGCTTTCCGGGCATCGTGGACGTTCTTGGACGCTCCTGACGCTTATAACACCATCACATGCTTTAATAGCAGCTGGTTGGTTTCCTGCTGCTGCTTGTTAGCCTCCCGCTGCTGCAAGTTAGCCTTTAGGAGGGCTTTCACGACCGCCTCCATTTTGTCAGGGGACACGGGTCGTAACCTTGCTGGATTGATATAAGACACACCCGTGCCCGGAAAAACTAAAACTTTTTGGCCCTTGGGCCAGCCTTACTGCCTGTGCCCGCTCCAAGCCATCAATTGTGGGGATTCGCTCTGGTAGGCAGGTTAGCAGACACAGTATAGAGGCAATAACAAAGTCTTTAACTTAAACAGTTCAGTGTTTATTCACACATTAAGTAGATGACAAAAAAAAAATCATTTTCCAGAAAAAACTGTCACCTTGATTCTGGTGTTCGTTCACACCAGGCAGTAATGCAGAAGTCCTTGTATAAAGCAAAATCCACATGCTGTCACACAAACAAGGTAGCAGGCCTTAATCCCGGCCCAAACTCCCAGGCCCCAACACAGAGACTGTTTTATATCCAAGACCTGTCCTGGAACGTGGGGAGAAGCCACCTACCCATCACTTTGACTACGCCCAATAAGAGCCGTCCTGGGTTAGCTTTGCAGCCATACTAAGACAGCTGAAGTGTCAGACTGCAATCTGCAATAATGACACTTGATAAATACCGGCTCTTACCTCACCGAGGCCAGGAACCTCGGTGACACATACCGACAATCAATGACGGCCCCTTGTACCTTCCTACATATATACACACACACACAAACGTGATCCAAATTGTTAGTATCCATCAGTTAAAGAATGAAAAACTCACAATGGTCACTGAAATAACTTGAAACTGACATAAGTAATGAAAATCAGACATTGCTTTTGAGTTGTGGTTCAACAGAATAATAAAAAAAAACTAATGAAACTGGCACCCTGCAAAAAGATTGAAAATAATTTGACCATAAGGACATGTTAAACTAAGGTGTGTCCTATAATTTGTATCACAGGTGTCTTAAACTTCTAATCAGTCATTCTGCCTAGTTAAAAAGAGTTAAAAGTCACTGTGCTGTTTGGTATCATGCTGTTTGGAGCATGGATCGAAGAAAATAAAGGAGAGAGTTGTTTAACCACCTCCCGCAACTGTAACGCCGAAAGGCGTCATTGCGGCGGCTCCCCCAGGCTACGCTAACGCCAATAGGCGTCATCTCGCGTGAGCCGAGATTTCCTGTGAACGCGCGCACACAGGCGCGCGCGCTCACAGGAACGGAAGGTAAGAGAGTTGATCTCCAGCCTGCCAGCGGCGATCGTTCGCTGGCAGGCTGGAGATGTGTTTTTTTTAACCCCTAACAGGTATATTAGACGCTGTTTTGATAACAGCGTCTAATATACCTGCTACCTGGTCCTCTGGTGGTCCCCTTTGTTTGGATCGACCACCAGAGGACACAGGTAGCTCAGTAAAGTAGCACCAAGCACCACTACACTACACTACACCCCCCCCCCCGTCACTTATTAACCCCTTATTAGCCCCTGATCACCCCTGATCACCCCATATAGACTCCCTGATCACCCCCTGTCATTGATTACCCCCCTGTCATTGATCACCCCCCTGTAAAGCTCCATTCAGACGTCCGCATGATTTTTACGGATCCACTGATAGATGGATCGGATCCGCAAAACGCATCCGGACGTCTGAATGAAGCCTTACAGGGGCGTGATCAATGACTGTGGTGATCACCCCATATAGACTCCCTGATCACCCCCCTGTCATTGATTACCCCCCTGTCATTGATTACCCCCCTGTAAAGCTCCATTCAGACGTCCACATGATTTTTACGGATCCACTGATAGATGGATCGGATCCGCAAAACGCATCCGGACGTCTGAATGAAGCCTTACAGGGGCATGATCAATGACTGTGGTGATCACCCCATATAGACTCCCTGATCACCCCCCTGTAAAGCTCCATTCAGATGTCCGCATGATTTTTACGGATGCACTGATAGATGGATCGGATCCCCAAACGCATCCGGACGTCTGAATGAAGCCTTACAGGGGCGTGATCAATGACTGTGGTTATCACCCCATATAGACTCCCTGATCACCCCCCTGTCATTGATTACACCCCTGTCATTGATCACCCCCCTGTAAAGCTCCATTCAGATGTCCGCATGATTTTTACGGATCCACTGATAGATGGATCGGATCCGCAAAACGCATCCGGACGTCTGAATGAAGCCTTACAGGGGCATGATCAATGACTGTGGTGATCACCCCATATAGACTCCCTGATCACCCCCCTGTCATTGATTACCCCCCTGTCATTGATTACCCCCCTGTAAAGCTCCATTCAGACGTCCGCATGATTTTTACGGATCCACTGAAAGATGGATCGGATCCGCAAAACGCATCCGGACGTCTGAATGAAGCCTTACAGGGGCATGATCAATGACTGTGGTGATCACCCCATATAGACTCCCTGATCACCCCCCTGTCATTGATTACCCCCCTGTAAAGCTCCATTCAGATGTCCGCATGATTTTTACGGATGCACTGATAGATGGATCGGATCCGCAAAACGCATACGGACGTCTGAATGAAGCCTTACACGGGCGTGATCAATGACTGTGGTTATCACCCCATATAGACTCCCTGATCACCCCCCTGTCATTGATCACCCCCCCTGTCATTGATCACCCCCCCTGTCATTGATCACCCCCCTGTCATTGATCACCCCCCTGTCATTGATCACCCCTCTGTAAGGCTCCATTCAGATATTTTTTTGGCCCAAGTTAGCGGAATTATTATTTTTTTTTTCTTACAAAGTCTCATATTCCACTAACTTGTGTCAAAAAATAAAATCTCACATGAACTCACCATACCCCTCACGGAAACCAAATGCGTAAAATTTTTTAGACATTTATATTCCAGACTTCTTCTCACGCTTTAGGGCCCCTAGAATGCCAGGGCAGTATAAATACCCCACATGTGACCCCATTTCGGAAAGAAGACACCCCCAGGTATTCCGTGAGGGGCATATTGAGTCCATGAAAGATTGAAATTTTTGTCCCAAGTTAGCGGAACGGGAGACTTTGTGAGAAAAAAATTAAAAATATCAATTTCCGCTAACTTGTGCCAAAAAAAAAAAATTTCTATGAACTCGCCATGCCCCTCATTGAATACCTTGGGGTGTCTTCTTTCCAAAATGGGGTCACATGTGGGGTATTTATACTGCCCTGGCATTCTAGGGGCCCCAAAGCGTGAGAAGAAGTCTGGTATCCAAATGTCTAAAAATGCCCTCCTAAAAGGAATTTGGGCACCTTTGCGCATCTAGGCTGCAATAAAATGTCACACATCTGGTATCGCCGTACTCAGGAGAAGTTGGGGAATGTGTTTTGGGGTGTCATTTTACATATACCCATGCTGGGTGAGAGAAATATCTTGGTCAAATGCCAACTTTGTATAAAAAAATGGGAAAAGTTGTCTTTTGCCAAGATATTTCTCTCACCCAGCAAGGGTATATGTAAAATGACACCCCAAAACACATTCCCCAACTTCTCCTGAATACGGCGATACCACATGTGTGACACTTTTTTGCAGCCTAGGTGGGCAAAGGGGCCCATATTCCAAAGAGCACCTTTAGGATTTCACAGGTCATTTACCTACTTACCACACATTAGGGCCCCTGGAAAATGCCAGGGCAGTATAACTACCCCACAAGTGACCCCATTTTGGAAAGAAGACACCCCAAGGTATTCCGTGAGGGGCATGGCAAGTTCCTAGAATTTTTTATTTTTTGTCACAAGTTAGTGGAAAATGCAGATTTTTTTTATTTTTTTTTTTTCATACAAAGTCTCATATTCCACTAACTTGTGACAAAAAATAAAAACTTCCATGAACTCACTATGCCCATCAGCGAATACCTTGGGGTCTCTTCTTTCCAAAATGGGGTCACTTGTGGGGTAGTTATACTGCCCTGGCATTCTAGGGGCCCAAATGTGTGGTAAGGAGTTTGAAATCAAATTCTGTAAAAAATGACCTGTGAAATCCGAAAGGTGCTCTTTGGAATATGGGCCCCTTTGCCCACCTAGGCTGCAAAAAAGTGTCACACATCTGGTATTGCCGTACTCAGGAGAAGGTGGGGAATGTGTTTTGGGGTGTCATTTTACATATACCCATGCTGGGTGAGAGAAATATCTTGGCAAAAGACAACTTTTCCCATTTTTTTATACAAAGTTAGCATTTGACCAAGATATTTATCTCACCCAGCATGGGTATATGTAAAATGACACCCCAAAACACATTCCTCAACTTCTCCTGAGTACGTAGATACCAGATGTGTGACACTTTTTTGCAGCCTAGGTGGGCAAAGGGGCCCATATTCCAAAGAGCACCTTTCGGATTTCACTGGTCATTTTTTACAGAATTTGATTTCAAACTCCTTACCACACATTTGGGCCCCTAGAATGCCAGGGCAGTATAACTACCCCACAAGTGACCCCATTTTGGAAAGAAGAGACCCCAAGGTATTTCGTGATGGGCATAGTGAGTTCATAGAAGTTTTTATTTTTTGTCACAAGTTAGTGGAATATGAGACTTTGTAGGAAAAAAAAATAAATAAAAAAAAATCATCATTTTCCGCTAACTTGTGACAAAAAATAAAAAGTTCTATGAACTCACTATGCCCATCAGCGAATACCTTAGGGTGTGTACTTTCCGAAATGGGGTCATTTGTGGGGTGTTTGTACTGTCTGGGCATTGTAGGACCTCAGGAAACATGACAGGTGCTCAGAAAGTCAGAGCTGCTTCAAAAAGCGGAAATTCACATTTTTGTACCATAGTTTGTAAACGCTATAACTTTTACCCAAACCATTTTTTTTTACCCAAACATTTTTTTTTTTATCAAAGACATGTAGAACTATAAATTTTGAGCAAAATTTCTATATGGATCTCGTTTTTTTTTGCAAAATTTTACAACTGAAAGTGAAAAATGTCATTTTTTTGCAAAAAAATCGTTAAATTTTGATTAATAACAAAAAAAGTAAAAATGTCAGCAGCAATGAAATACCACCAAATGAAAGCTCTATTAGTGAGAAGAAAAGGAGGTAAAATTCATTTGGGTGGTAAGTTGCATGACCGAGCAATAAACGGTGAAAGTAGTGTAGTGCCGATTTGTAAAAAAGGGCCTGGTCTTTAGGGGGGTATAAACCTGTGGTCCTTAAGTGGTTAAGGACATTAGAAATAATATAATTGACAAATATATTAAAGGTACAGACTATAAGACCATCCTCAAACAGCTTAATGTTCCTGCTACCACAATTGCACATATTTAAGTTTAAGGTCTACAGGACTTTAGACAACCTCCCTGGACGGGGTCACAAAAGGAAAATTGCTGACAAATTGGGGAAAGAGATAATATGAATGGTAACCAAAAAGCCAAAAACAACTTCCAAAGAGTTTAGAGGCAAACTCCAAGGTCAAGATACATCAGGGTCAGAAATAAAAAAGTATAGGGGCTCACCCTCTTGTTGCTATGGATATGGTGCTCTTGTCAATTTGACTCCCCCTGTCAAAGTAATTGTTAAATTAAGTGTATTTAAGATAGGCACTCTATACCTGAAACCATCCAGAGAGAGTGTTCCCTTAAATGAGTATTTAATATTATACAATTACATTTGCAATAGAAAAATATTCAAATCTACATACACAATAGATAAAACCTGTTTTAGAACATAATTTAAATTATAATAAAAATGATAAAAATTATAAACAAAAAGTAAAATAAAAGTGTGTCACATATGGTGGCATTATTGTGCTAGCAGCTGTATGTCTGATAGATCCGCTAATAATACTGGGAGATTAGTTGTCAAGGTCTGCTATTAGCGTTTAAAACATTTTATATTAGCTATCTATGGTTTATGTCATTAGTGACTATCATCTACAGTTACAGAAGGTTACCAAAATATATACCATAATTATATACCACAATTATATATGGATTATAGATGATAACACATTTGCATATGCTGATATTCAGTTAAAAGTAATAACACAACTTGTTTCAAATTGAACCCATAGGACTTCTTTCTCTTTTGGGCCTGGTTCACACTTGAGCGTATTTGATACGCGCGTTTTAAGCACGTTTTTGTCGGACGTTTTCGGGGCGTATTACAGCGCGTTTTTGGAAATAGGAAGCGTCGTACGCGCGTTCTTGCGATTGACCACAGAGGCGTCCAATGAAAAACAGCCATGTCTACACTGTGGTTTCCAATGAAAGAGTCTTCCTGCGGAGCACCATCACCCTTTCCTGTGTGTTTATGTACAGAGGAGAGTGTGTTGGTTGCAGTCTGTTAAACCATTGATCTCTGCAAATGACGACGAACTGCAGCAATAGTTGCAGCAGTGCATATAATGCGTTTGAGGAGAAGGAGACTGAGCAGGCGACGGTTCTGGATCCATCCTGTGATTGCGAACCGACAGCAAAGAGGACAGTTTTGGGCCATGTACGAAAACTTACATGCACACGAGGAGAAATTTTGCCGCTTTCCCGTTGAAGTCTATGGGCGCGAACGCGCAACAATATGCCCCAAAGAAGCTCCTGTACTTCTTTGGGCGTAGGGCGTTTTACAGTGCTGTAAAACGCGCAGGTGAGAACCATGCCCATAGGGAAACATGGGTTTTTGCCTGTTGAGCCTTAGGCTGAGTTCACACTGGCGAGATTTCCGCGCGGGTGCAATGCGGGAGGTAAACGCATTGCACCCGCACTGAATCCGGACCCATTCATTTCTATGGGGCTGTGCACATGAGGAGTGATTTTCACGCATCACTTATGCGTTGCGTGAAAATCGCAGCATGCTCTATTATGTGCGTTTATCACGCAACGCAGGCCCCATAGAAGTGAATTGGGCTGAGTGAAAATCACAAGCATCCGCAATCAAGTGCGGATGCGGTGCGATTTTCACGCATGGTTGCTAAGATGACAGTCTATTCACTGTATTATTTTCCCTTATAACATGGTTATAAGGGAAAATAATAGCATTCTTTAATACAGAATGCTTAGTAGGTATTCTGTATTAAAGAATGCTATTATAACCATGTTATAAGGGAAAATAATAACATCTACACAACACCGAACCCAAACCTGAACTTCTGTGAAGAAGTTCGGGTCTGGGTACCACAGTCAGTTTTTTATCACGCGCGTGCAAAACGCATTGCACCCGCGCGATAAAAACTGAACAACGGAATGCAATCGCAGTCAAAACTGACTGCAATTGGGTACCTACTCACGCGGGTTTGCCGCAGTACACCCGGGACACATCCTGAACATATCCGTCACGCCCGTGTGAACTCAGCCTTAGGCCTCTTTCACACGGGCGTTGCGGGAAACTGTGCGGGTGCGTTGCAGGAACACCCGCGAGTGCAAAACATTGTAATGCGTTTTGCACTCGCGTGAGAAAAATCGCGCATGTTTGGTACCCAAACCCTAACTTCTTCACAGAAGTTCGGGCTTGGGATCGGTGATCTGTAGATTGTATTATTTTCCCTTATAACATGGTTATAAGGGAAAATAATAGCATTCTGAATACAGAATGCATAGTAAAACAGCGCTGAAGGGGTTAAAAAAAAAATTAAAATAATTTTAATCACCTTAGTCCACTTGATCGCGTAGCCGGCATCTCCTTCTGTCTCCTTTGTTGAACAGGACCTGTGGTGAGCATTAATTACAGGAACAGGACCTTTGATGACGTCACACCGGTCATCACATGATCCATCACCATGATAAAAGATCATGTGACGTACCATGTGATGACCGGAGTGACGTCATCAAAGGTCCTGTTCCTGTAATTAATGCTCACCACAGGTCCTATTCAACAAAGGAGACAGAAGGAGATGCCGGGCTACGCGATCAAGTGGACTAAGGTAAGTTAAATTATTTTAATTTTTTTTAACCCCTCCAGCGCTGTTTTACTATGCATTCTGTATTCAGAATGCTATTATTTTCCCTTATAACCATGTTATAAGGGAAAATAATAATGATCGGGTCTCCATCCCGATCGTCTCCTAGCAACCGTGCGTGAAAATCGCACCGCATCCGCACTTGCTTGCGGATGCTTGCGATTTTCAAACAACCCCATTCACTTCTATGGGGCCTGCGTTGCGTGAAAAACGCAGAATATAGAACATGCTGCGATTTTCATGCAACGCACAAGTGATGCGTGAAAATCACCGTTCATGTGAACAGCCCCATAGAAATGAATGGGTCGGTATTCAGTGCGGGTGCAATGCGTTCAACTCAAGCATCGCATCCGCGCGGAATACTCGCCCGTGTGAAAGGGGCCTTAGAGATAATGTCTCCTTTATGAATAGTTCACTATTAATAGTACTTGTAAGTCTGTTGGTTAGTCCGTAATATTAGATACACAGATGATACATTTAAGTGTCTCTTGTTTCTATATTGTGTCCATTATATAATTATGTCTCCATTTTGCATCATTCAGCCATGTTAGTAAAAGTACTGTCCCAAAGGTAATCAATGTTAGATGTTAGCTGTCATCCGCTGCCTCCTCCTATCTGTAGCTAATACAGCTAATGTTACCTCTACAGATAATGCGGAGAATGCAGCCGGGAGTAGAGGTAACATTAGCTGTATTAGCTACAGAGAAGAGGAGGCAGAAGCCAGTGTATCGTTCGCCACGTGGGACGACTCAGTCGGCGGCTGCTATTAACTAACATCTAGCATTGATTACCTTTGGGACAGTACTTTTACTAACTTGGCTGAATGATGCAAAATGGAGACATAATTATATGTCTACCACAGCAGACTCCCTAAAACAAATTGTGTCATTACTTTTAACTGAATATCAGCATATGCAAATGTGTTATCATTAGAGATAAGCGAATTTTTCAAAAATTCGATTCGGCTGGTTCGTCAAAATTATTTGCAGCTAATCGTGTTAAACGGCTATTTCCGGGCTGCAGAGAGCCTTTATAGGGGTGTAGAACACTGTGCCTTGCAGTAACACGCATAGGGAGTCTGCTGTGGTAGTGAAACAATACAGAGTCAGTATGACAGGTGTCGCTCTTACAATCACTGCACATTTCACTTATTTGAGCAGTCACGGGGCCAAGACTGACCAAATAACTCAAGTATCAACTCAGCCTTACATGTAGATGTTAGCATCAAGAAGAAGCGCACTCCTTTTACATCATCAGCTGATTCCACATAGATGTCTACAGAACCTGTTCTATTAAATGCTTATACAAGTAGAGCCCCCCCTGACAGAGTCAGCATTAAGTTTGTGTTGACGTCACTGATTATTTTGCCCTTCCTCTGATCCGTCACAACTATAACCCCTCAAAAAACGGATTCTGTCTGTTGAGCATGACTTCACTCGGTCAGAATTTGGTCAGTAATCCATTAGTATTGCTAATGCGAAAAAAATACGGGAGTGAATCTAAAACAGAGATGACACATGAACCGAATATTTGCATGTCTGTGTTTTCTACCCACTCCTTCTTTTGGCTACTAAATCATTAGCCAATTCTGATGGGTCCATACAGGCCTTAAAACTGCTACACAGACAGGATCCGTTGTGCGTCTTATTTTTCCTTCCTTCTGACAGATCAGAGCATCCACTAGCACACACCAACGGCAATATTATATTATATCTTATCATATTACACCCATCACAAGTATGCCACCATCTCCTCTCCTGCAACAAATATGTCATCCTCTCCTCTCCTGCTGCCAGCCACTAGTTCTTCCCTTTAATCAACCACTCCATCACCACATAGATACATTCATGCATTTTACACCTTCTCTTTTGTTCTTATCTACAGCCTTCTGGCCACTCTTGCTGCCGACGCCCCTAAGGTAAACCTCTGATTTGTCGTTGTCCTGCGCACCTATACATCACATCACATCACACTGGAGTACAAATTTTATACTAGCAGAATCTATTAGACATCACTGGGTCCATGAGTGGCCGTATACGCGTAATAAGCAACATATAATACCAAACATCTGTTGTTGTTTTTTCTTTACTTTTAATCAATTTACTGCAGTTTAAACTGACATTCGCATTTTATTCATCTGTAAAGCAGAGTTCTTCTTATTTTATGTGTATATAAATATATCTTTTAGTGTATCATACATGTACACATTGTACCCTTCTGACCCTCTATTTTATTGTACAATGCACGTACATACCCCCCTAATCATGTGGGGATGTCTTTCGGCTTCGGCACTTTCATTGTATCCTTTTAGACTTGAGAAAGGAGTTATAAACTCTGAAACGCGTTGTCTACTGCACAATAAACAGCTATCAAACCAAACGTTCCCCGATTGAGGTCGTCTTTTGTGCGCCAAAGAAGTACCCTACCGTGTGCCAGCACACAAACCACCCACAACTTCCTCCACAGTCCCTAGGAGTTTTGGCAACTCCATCCAAAGGGACCGAACGGGTACTGGCGGCACCGACCCCCCCCCCTCCCTCTCTCTGTGGACCTGCCCCTATGGACGTTGTGCGCACACACGCACAACACCAAAAGGTGAGCACACTCCATCCATTTCTGTAAACCGTATCATCGATACCCACCACCCTATGAGCGCCTCTCCCCATTTTTTGTCTCTCGCCAAAACTTCTGACAGATCAGAAGAAGTGTCAAATAAATGCTTACGTCAGCCAGGCCGAAAGCCAAAATAATGGACCAGTCATGAAGTGGGGAAGGGTGGGAACAGAATGAGAAGTCCACAGAGTGGACCTATGACATAGTGGTAAGGTGGAAGCAGCATGAGGAGACCACAGAGTGGCCCAATGACAGGGTCTACAGGTGGAAGCAGTATGAGGAGGCCATTGAGTGGCTCAATGACAGTCTGGAGTCGGCAGCAGTATGAGGAGGCCACAGAGTGGCACAATGACAACAGAGTCTGGAGGTAGCAGCAGCATCATCAGGAGGAGGACACAGAGTGGAAAAATGACAGAGTATGGAGGTGGTAGCAGCATGTGGAAGCAACAGACTGGTACAACGACAGAGTCTGTAGGTGGCAGCAGCATGAGAAGGCCATAGAGTGGAACAATGACCAAGTCTGGAGGTGGCAGCAGCATGAGTAGGCCCCAGAGTGGCACAATGACCGATTCTGGAGGTGGCAGCAGCAGCATCAGGAGGAGGCCACAGAGTGGCACAATGACAGAGTCTGGAGGTGGAAGCAGCATGCGTAGGCCACAGAGTGGCACAATGACTGATTCTGGAGGTGGAAGCATCAGCAGCAGCATCAGGAGGAGGCCACAGAGAGGCACAATGACCGAGTCTGGAGGTGGCAGCAGCATGAGTAGCCCACAGAGTGGCACAATGACTGATTCTGGAGGTGGCAGTAGCAGCATCAGGAGGAGGCCACAGAGTGGCACAATGACAGAGTCTGGAGGAGGTGGCAGCAGCATCTGGAAGCCACAGAATGGCAGAACGACAGAGTTTGGAGGTGGCAGCAGCAGGAGTAGGCCACAGAGTGGCACAATGACCGATTCTGGAGGTGGCAGCAGCAGTAGCAGCATCAGGAGTAGGCCACAGAGTGGCGCAATGACCAATTTTGGAGGTGGCAGCAGCAGTAGCAGCATCAGGAGGAGGCCACAGAGTGGCACAATGACAGAGTCTGGAGGTGGCAGCAGCATCTGGAAGTCACAGAATGGCACAAACGACCGAGTCTGGAGGTGGCAGCAGAATCTGGAAGCCACAGAATGGCACAACGACAGAGTTTGGAGGTGGCAGCAGCAGGAGTAGGCCACAGAGGGGCACAACAACAGAGTCTGGAGGTGGCAGCAGCATGAGTAGGCCACAGAATGGCACAATGACAGAGTGTGGAGGTGGCAGCAGAATCAGGAGGCCACAGAGTGGCACATTGACAGAGTGTGGAGGTGGCAGCAGCATGAGGAAGCCACAGAATGGCACAATAACAAAGTGTTGATTGACCAAGATACTTCTGGTGGAACCTGCCTGGCCTCTGGTAGCTACAGACAATGAGAAGACAAAGCGTCAAGATAGTTTTGAGCCCCGAAGAGTCGCAAAGTTCATCAAGATACGTCACTAAAGATTTTGCCGCATATAACTGCAGCGCTGACCACTGAATTAATTTTGTTTTTCGACCGACATACTTCAATAAAGATTTTACCACATATTACTACAGCGCCGAACGCTAAATAAAATTTGCTTTTCAACCAAAATAGTCACAAAAGAATCTACTGCATATAACTGCAGCGCTGAACGCTGAATACAATTTGTTTTTCCACCGAAATAAGTCACAAAGTATTTTACCACATATAACTGCAGTGCTGAACAAAATTTGTTTTTCCACTGAAATGCATCAATAAAGAATTAACCGCATATAACTACAGTGCTGAACGCTGACTATAATTTGTTTTTCCACCAAAATTTGTCACAAAAGATTTTACTGCATATAACTGCAGCGTTGAACGCTGAATATAATTTGTTTTTCCACCAAAATACGTCACAAAAGATTTTACAGCATATAGCGGAGCACGGAGATGGAGAGGGTCTACAGATTCCCCCCGCACTATACGAACATCTCAGAAATGAACCGCTGCTCCCGACAGCAGCTCCTGGGAAGGTCATGAAGAATCCCGGTCATCCGGCATCTATTCGCTCCGCTGAAGGATTATTTTGAAAGTGTGTAGAAGCCACACTGGGCCCCCATGCTGCAGATTTATCATGGAGACATCATGGAGATTCTACCGCATATAACTACTAGTGATGAGCAGCAGGGGTTTTATTCGAATTTGGAATATTTCACGAATATTTGGGCAAATATTCATCATATATTAGCGAATTTGAGATTATTTTCTTGATTGCAAAAAATCGGCGAGGTAATATTCGCATAATGGGCGCAAAATACAGGCGTGGGTCACTTTTGCTACATTTTCCAAGCTGCTAGAAGTTTCTTGAGACTGGAGAAAATGGTTGGCACGGCAGAATATAAAATAATGGCTTTATATGCAGTTAGAGTGCTCAAATATATTCGCGAATGCGATAATCGGCACTAATGATGCAAATATTTTGGCGTAAAACGTGAAACTTCACATTTTAGCAGGTATGCATGTATGTATCACATTACCTAACACACTACACTGACTATCTCCCACTAACTATCTGTATTATATATACAGTGATCACTCGACTTACGATGTACTCGACATGCAATGGTTTCAACTTACGATGGCCTCTCCTAAGCCATCGTAAGTTGAATACAGACTCAACATACGTTACCTTAGGGCAGTAGTGTGACTGAGCAGCAGCGCTTGAACGCCTCCGGAAAACGACGCGCAACAATACAGAACACTTGTACATTCTGATTGGCTGCAATAGTCAGCCAATCGGTGTTTCAGTTAAAGGTTACCAATTGCGTGTCTCCAGGCATCCCTTGCAGTCTGGTGCAATCAGAGGCACACACCAATAGGCTGGAGTTCAGCCAATAGGTGTATGCATTTCATAACAGTACAGTACTACCCCTGTACTGTTACATCACCCAATCAGCGCGCTTTACAGTGTGAAGTTCTGTGAACGCTGATTGGCTGAATGCAGTGTGGACTGTAGGACTGCGTTGTGAGCATTGTGTCGAGAGTGACACAGAAGCTGCTGGCTGAACAGTTAATCGACAGTAAAACTGTGAGCCTCTATGCATACTGTAGAGCACTATACAATACACAAGCACACTGTACATATATTTTACTATAAAATACCCCAGAATCAGGCTGAACAGTAAAGCCCCCCTCCCCTCATACTCACAAATTTACCTGTGGAATTAACACCATAGAGGATTCTTTTTAACAGTGGCAATTTATTTTTTTCTATAGAGCACCAAAAGTGTGAAGGGACATTATGCCTCCTAAACAGGCAAAAAAAATTATTCCTATAAATACAAAACAGTAAATTATAAAAAAAAAAACACAACAATGCCATGAAGATAAGTGAGTTAGTGCAACAGTATAGTTTCTCACAATCAACCATTTCTACAATTGTGAAGAAGAGAGACACACTTAACGGCATTAAAGTGACTGACAAATCAACCACAGTGCACAAAAGCAGAGATCTTGTTGTAGAGATGGAGAGGTTGATGTATTTAGGCTGGTTTCACACTGGCGTTGCGGGAAAAGATGCGGGTGCGTTGCGGGAACATGCACGATTTTTCAGCGCGAGTGCAAAACATTGTAATGCGTTTTGCACGCGTGTGAGAAAAATCGGCATGTTTGGTACCCAAACCCAAACTTCTTCACAGAAGTTGGGGTTTGGGTTAGGTGTTCTGTAGATTGTATTATTTCCCCTTATAACATGGTTATAAGGGAAAATAATAGCATTCTTAAAACAGAATGCATAGTACAATACGGCTGGAGGGGTTAAAAAAATTTCTTTTTAACCCCTCCAGCCCTATTGTACTATGCATTCTGTATTAAGAATGCTATTATTTCCCTTATAACCATGTTATAAGTGAAAATAATAATGATCGGGTCCCCATCCCGATCGTCTCCTAGCAACCGTTTGTGAAAATCGCACCGCATCCGCACTTGCTTCTATGGGGCCTGCGTTGCGTGAAAAACGCACAAAATAAAACATGCTGCGATTTTCACGCAACGCACAAGTGATGCGTGAAAATCACCGCTCATGTGACCAGCCCCATAGAAATGAATGTGTCCGGATTCAGTGCGGGTGCAATGCGTTCATCTCACGCATTGCACCCGCGCGGAAATCTCGCCCGTGTGAAAGAGGCCTTATGGATTAAGGAAAAGCAAATGAGAGGGGACACTGTTCCAGGAAACTTTATCTGTGAATGTTCAAAATGCATTTTTGAAGATCTGAAAGCAAAGGCAGAGTTAAGTGGTGATGCCGCTGGTACAAGTCGTTATGAAGAGTTTAGAGCCAGCAAAGGTTGGTTTGAACGTTTCAAGCAAAGATGTGAGGTGAAGAGTGTGATACGACATGGAGAGGCAGTTAGCTGGAATTTCAGCATCTTATGGATGATGAAGGCTAACTTCCACAACAAGTTTTTTAATTGTGATGAAACTGGCTTATTCTGGAAGAAAATGCCCAAGCGAACATACATCACCAGAGAAGAAGCTAGTCTTCCTGGATATAAGCCTATAAAAGACCGACTAACCCTGCTGCTGGGTGCTAGTGCATCAGGGGATTTTAAGCTAAAACCAATGTTGGTTTATCATTCTGATACCCCTAGAGTTTTCAAACAGAAGAAAGTCATTAAAGCCAATTTAAGAGTGTTCCTGCGCTGCAATAGGAAGGCCTGGGTGACCAGACATGTGTTTAATGAATGGTCAACAGAAGTATTTTGTCCTTCAGTGAAATCATACCTGGAGAAAAACACTGCTGCTGTTAGACAACGCTCAAGGTCATAACCCATCACTGGCATAATCATTAGAGGAGTTATTTACACATCAGTTGGATGAAATTAGTGATGCGCAACCATTATTGCCAGAGGATGGAGATAACAGGGATATGTCTCAGTCAGACAGCATTACACACATGGACGTACAGTGTGATGATGATGATGATGTTGTACCCGCTGCTGCTTCCTTTGCTGAGGTGTCAGATACAAGTGAATTGGTTGATGATGACGATGTGTCCGTGGATGCCATGTGGGTGCCTGCTTGAAGAGAAGAAGAAGAGGGGGAAAGTTCAGAAGGGGAGACAGAGAGAAGGAGACGAGTTGGAAGCAGGGGGAGGTCGTTGCAAGGAGCTAGTGGCACAGTCAGACAGCATGTATCGGCACCCGGGATTATCCAGACAGCACGCCAATCAACACATGCTGTTGCCACCACCAGAATGCTGTTATTGCAAAGCTCAGCAGTGTAGCATTTTTTTTGTGTGTCTGCCTCTGACAACAGCGATGCCATTTGCAACCTGTGCCAAAAGAAACTGAGTCGTGGGAAATCCAACACCCACCTAGGTACAACTGCTTTGCGAAGGCACATGATCGCACAAACGCCTATGGGATCAACACATGATGACGAGTAGAAGCAGCACACAAGCTCAAAGCCACCATCCTCCTCCTGGTCCAGCATCTTCAGCCACGTCAACCACTGCTGTCCTCCTTGCCCCCTCTCAACCACCCGCCACTCCACCTCTCACTTTCAGCAGTTCCATCTCATCTGCCCACAGTCAGGTATCTGTAAAGGAAATGTTTGAGCGTAGGAAGCAAATGTCACAGAGTCACCCCCTTGCCCGGCGTCTGACAGCTGGCTTGACAGAACTCTTAGCCCGCCAGCTTTTACCATACCAGCTGGTGGAGTCTGAGGCCTTCAAAAAATTTGTCGCTATTGGGACACCACAGTGGAAGGTACCCGGATGATTTTTTTTTCAAAAAAGGCAATCCCAAACCTCTGTTGGGGCAAGGGTCCATCTGACCACTGATACCTGGTCTGCAAAGCACGGTCAGGGCAGGTATATGACCTACACTGCGCATTGGGTCAACCTGCTGACGGCTTACAAGCATGGAATGCGTGGCTCTGCAGCAGAGTTGGTGACACCGCCACGACTTGCAGGCAGGCCTACTGTCACCTCCTCTACTCCTCCTACTCCATCCTCTTCCATAACCTCCTCGGCTGAGTCCTCTTCTGCTGCGGTGTCTGGCTGCACATCAACTGAATCCCCCCAGCTCCCCAGGGGCTATTCCACATCCCGGACACGCTGTCTTGGGGTTGACTTGCCGGAAAGCAGAGAGCCACACCGGACCAGCACTCCTGTCTGCCCTGAACGCACGGGTGGATCAGTGGCTGACCCCGCACCAACTGGAGATCGGCAAAGTGGTGTGTGACAATGGAAGCAATTTGTTGGCGGCATTGAATTTGGGCAAGTTGTCACATGTGCCGTGCATGGCACATGTGTTGAATCTCATTGTACAACGCTTTGTGTCTAAGTACCCAGGCTTACAGGACGTCCTCAAGCAGGCCAGGAAGGTGTGTGGCCATTTCAGGCGTTCCTACACGGCCATGGCGCACTTTTCAGACATTCAGCGCCGAAACAACATGCCAGTGAGGCGCTTGATTTGCGACAGCCCGACACGTTGGAATTCAACACTCCTAATGTTCGACCGCCTGCTCCAACAAGAAAAAAACGTCAACGAGTATTTGTATGACCGGGGTGCTAGGACAGCCTCTGCGGAGCTGGGAATTTTTTTGCCGCGTTACTGGACGCTCATGCGCAATGCCTGTAGGCTCATGCATCCTTTTGAGGAGGTGACAAACCTAGTCAGTCGCACCGAAGGCACCATCATCGACCTCATCCTATTTGTTTTCTTCCTGGAGCGTGCCCTGCGAAGAGTGCTGGATCAGGCTGTAGATGAGCGTGAAGAGGAAGAATAAGAGTTGTGGTCATCATCACCACCAGAAACAGCCTTGTCATCATCGCTTTCCAGACCTGCGGCAACGATGCAAGAGGAGTATGAGGAAGAGGAGTCAGAGGAGGAATGTGGCTTTGAGGAGGAGGAAGACCAACCACAGCAGGCATCCCAGGGTGCTCGTTGTTGTCACCTATCTGTGACCCGTGGTGTTGTACGTGGCTGGGTGAAGAACAGACTGTCAATGACATCAGTGAGGACGAGGAACGGGAAATGAGTAGCTCGGCATCCAAACTTGTGCAAATAGGGTCTTTAATGCTGTCATGTCTGTTGAGGGACCCTCGTATAATAAGGACCCTCATATAAAAAGGATGAAGTAGAACGACCTGTACTGGGTGGCCACGCTACTAGACCCCCGGTATAAGCAGAGAGTGGCGGAAATGTTACCAACTTACCGAAAGTCAGAAAGGATGCAGCAGTTCAAAACAAAACAAAAAAATATGCTTTACACAGCTTATAAGGGGGATGTCACAGCACAACGGGAATCTAACAGGGGAAGAGGTGAAAGTAATCCTCCTCCTACCACAAGGACAGGACGCTTTACAGATGTGTTGTTGATGGAGGACATGCAGAGCTTTTTCAGCGCTACACATCGCCACAGCCCTTCGGGATCCAGCCTTAGAGAACGACTCGACCGACAGGTAGCAGACTACCTCGCCTTAACTGCAGATATCGACACTCTGAGGAGCGATGAACCCCTTGACTACTGGGTGTGCAGGCTTGACCTGTGGCCTGAGCTATCCCAGTTTGCGATAGAACTTCTGGCCTGCCCCGCTTCAAGTGTCCTGTCAGAAAAGTCCTTCAGTGCAGCAGGAGGCATTGTCACTGACAAAAGAAGTGGCCTCGGTCAAAAAAGTGTTGATTACCTCACCTTCATTAAGATGAATGAGGCATGGATCCCGAAGGGACTGACAGTGGGGGATACGTTTGACTAACAAAAGGCCTGATGACATGCCTTGGCCTCAAAATGGTCCCCACGCTGCTGTATTTAATGCCTGCATACTGGATGACTTTCATGAATTCTCCGCCACCAACTAAGGTTTAAGCTGCAATGTTTTAGTCTCCTTTCTGCCTTGAAAACATCAATTTTTCTGGCCGCTGCAACAATAACATTATTTTTTACATTGCTCCGTGCACGCGCAGTGCCCCAACTTGGGAGTAAGAGGACCGACCAAGCTGCTTTTTCCATCTCCCGGTTCCTAAAATCAATTCAGTTTGGTGTATCAGAGTTTGGTCTGTCACTGTGAAGGCAGTCGAAGGTACCCGGCCTTAAATTTTTTTCACAAAAGGCAATCCCACCCTGATATGGACGTAACAGGGATTAAACTGATGAGAAGAGAGAACTACATAAAATAGCAGTCATATCGGGTGTGACAGTAAATTGCACGGCGCAGACGCAGTTACCGTGGCGTGGATTCAAACAAAGGGGAGGGAGCCAGCGTTTTTTTCAACCATCTCCCCGTTCGAAAAATCCATTTAATAAATGGACCCCAGATTGGGGACGTAACAGGGATTAAACTGATGAGAAGAGAGAACTACAGAAAATAGCACTCATATCGGGTGTGACAGTAAATTGCACGGCGCAGACGCAGTGACCGTAGCGTGGATTCAAACAAAGGGGAGGGAGCCAGCGTTTTTTTAACCATCTCCCCGTTCGAAAAATCCATTTAATAAATGGACCCCAGATTGGGGACGTAACAGGGATTAAACTGATGAGAAGAGAGAACTACAGAAAATAGCACTCATATCGGGTGTGAGAGTAAATTGCACGGTGCAGACGCAGTGACCGTGGCGTGGATTCAAACAAAGGGGAGGGAGCCAGCGTTTTATTAACCATCTCCCCGTTCGAAAAATCTATTTAATAAATGGACCCCAGAATGGGGACGTAACAGGGATTAAACTGATGAGAAGAGAGAACTACAGAAAATAGCACCTGCCTATTGAAGTCTATGGCGGTTCGCCCTGTTCGCCCGTTCGCGAACATTTGCAGAAATTCGCATTCACCGTTCGCGAACGGAAAAATTTATGTTCGCGACATCTCTACCAATGATATGCAATATACAGCAACGACGGGGTTTTAGTGTTTCCTTTCTACTTACGGTTTGTAGATTTTCTTATATAGGAAACTTTTACTCACGCTCTATTTGTGCACATGTTTATGGGTAGTAGATCCGGATACTGGGACATAAAATCCCTACTGTCCCTGTTCTGTCCCTCTATCTACCTCTGCCTACAGGCAGAGCACCCGTCCCGAAAGGGGCTACCCCACCTCTCGGTGGCTAAGCCCTTTGCTGGTGTCTGTATATACCCTGGTCTCTATACAGTCTTTATCCCAGAGATGCAAAAATAGATGCAACACGTGATTGTTTCATGTGATGCAAATAAACACAGCACGCAGGATTACTGCACAGGAGCCATGTTGGTAACATAACATAAAGACAGGAGAAACTGCCACAAACGGAGAACAGAAAACAAGAAGTGGTGCACGGTTGAGGGAAGTGTTGGATTTGAATATATATTTATATATGCCCTTACATATATGCATGTATATTGGCCCTTTTGCATGGGCCGGTCCAGGTGGTATGGGTGTATACATGGAGATGTATGTATGCCCCCTTGTCAGCATACATCTCTATGTATAATACACTGCTCAAAAAAATAAAGGGAACACAAAAATAACTCATCCTAGATCTGAATTAATTAAATATTCTTCTGAAATACTTTGTTCTTTACATAGTTGAATGTGCTGACAACAAAATCACACAAAAATAATAAAATGGAAATCAAATTTTTCAACCCATGGAGGTCTGGATTTGGAGTCACACTCAAAATTAAAGTGGAAAAACACACTACAGGCTGATCCAACTTTGATGTAATGTCCTTAAAACAAGTCAAAATGAGGCTCAGTAGTGTGTGTGGCCTCCACGTGCCTGTATGACCTCCCTACAACGCCTGTCCATGCTCCTGATGAGGTGGCGGACGGTCTCCTGAGGGATCTCCTCCCAGGCCTGGACTAAAGCATCTGCCAACTCCTGGACAGTCTGTGGTGCAACGTGACGTTGGTGGATAGAGCGAGACATGATGTCCCAGATGTGCTCAATTGGATTTAGGTCTGGGGAACGGGCGGGCCAGTCCATAGCATCAATGCCTTCATCTTGCAGGAACTGCTGACACACTCCAGGCACATGAGGTCTAGCATTGTCTTGCATTAGGAGGAACCCAGGGCAAACCGCACCAGCATATGGTCTCACAAGGGGTCTGAGGATCTCATCTCGGTACCTAATGGCAGTCAGGCTACCTCTGGTGAGCACATGGAGGGCTGTGCGGCCCTCCAAAGAAATGCCACCACACACCATTACTGACCCAATGCCAAACCGGTCATGCTGGAGGATGTTGCAGGCAGCAGAACGTTCTCCACGGCGTCTCAAGACTCTGTCACGTCTGTCACATGTGCTCAGTGTGAACCTGCTTTCATCTGTGAAGAGCACAGGGCGCCGTTGGCGAATTTGCCAATCTTGGTGTTCTCCGGCAAATGCCAAACGTCCTGCACGGTGTTGGGCTGTAAGCACAACCCCAACCTGTGGACGTCGGGCCCTCATATCACCCTCATGGAGTCTGTTTCTGACCGTTTGAGCAGACACATGCACATTTGTGGCCTGCTGGAGGTCATTTTGCAGGGCTCTGGCAGTGCTCCTCCTGTTCCTCCTTGCACAAAGGCGGAGGTAGCGGTCCTGCTGCTGGGTTGTTGCCCTCCTACGGCCTCCTCCATGTCTCCTGATGTACTGGCCTGTCTCCTGGTAGCGCCTCCATGTTCTGGACACTACGCTGACAGACACAGCAAACCTTCTTGCCACAGCTCGCATTGATGTGCCATCCTGGATAAGCTGCACTACCTGAGCCACTTGTGTGGGTTGTAGACTCCGTCTCATGCTACCACTAGAGTGAAAACACCGCCATCATTCAAAAGTGACCAAAACATCAGCCAGGAAGCATAGGAACTGAGAAGTGGTCTGTTGTCACCACCTGCAGAACCACTCCTTTATTGGGGGTGTCTTGCTAATTGCCTATAATTTCCACCTGTTGTCTATCCCATTTGCACAACAGCATGTGAAATTGATTGTCACTCAGTGTTGCTTCCTAAGTGGACAGTTTGATTTCACAGAAGTGTGATTGACTTGGAGTTACATTGTGTTGTTTAAGTGTTCCCTTTATTTTTTTGAGCAGTGTATATCCATAGGCAGGTGGGATTATTACTGCCCAGTTATGCCCCAGAATTATATTGTGTATATGTACCTTATATGTGTCCCCTTATAGTTAGTATATATTTCCTGTATGGCCGTGTATATATTCCCTCTCATGTAGATAGATAGATATATATATATATATATATATACACTCACCTAAATAATTATTAGGAACACCATACTAATACGGTGTTGGACCCCCTTTTGCCTTCAGAACTGCCTTAATTCTACGTGGCATTGATTCAACAAGGTGCTGATAGCATTCTTTAGAAATGTTGGTCCATATTGATAGGATAGCATCTTGCAGTTGATGGAGATTTGAGGGATGCACATCCAGGGCACGAAGCTCCCGTTCCACCACATCCCAAAGATGCTCTATTGGGTTGAGATCTGGTGACTGTGGGGACATTTTAGTACAGTGAACTCATTGTCATGTTCAAGAAACCAATTTAAAATGATTCGAGCTTTGTGACATGGTGCATTATCCTGCTGGAAGTAGCCATCAGAGGATGGATACATGTTCTCATTCTGTTTACGCCAAATCCGGACTCTACCATTTGAATGTCTCAACAGAAAATCGAGACTCATCAGACCAGGCAACATTTTTCCAGTCTTCAACAGTCCAATTTTGGTGAGCTCGTGCAAATTGTAGCGTCTTTTTCCTATTTGTAGTGGAGATGAGTGGTACCCTGTGGGGTCTTCTGCTGTTGTAGCCCATCCGCCTCAAGGTTGTGCGTGTTGTGGCTTCACAAATGCTTTGCTGCATACCTCGGTTATAACGAGTGGTTATTTCAGTCAACGTTGCTCTTCTATCAGCTTGAATCAGTCGGCCCATTCTCCTCTGACCTCTAGCATCCACAAGGCATTTTTGCCCACAGGACTGCCGCATACTGGATGTTTTTCCCTTTTCACACCATTCTTTGTAAACCCTAGAAATGGTTGTGCGTGAAAATCCCAGTAACTGAGCAGATTGTGAAATACTCAGACCGGCCCATCTGGCACCAACAACTATGCCACGCTCAAAATTGCTTAAATCACCTTTCTTTCCCATTCTGACATTCAGTTTGGAGTTCAGGAGATTGTCTTGACCAGGACCACCCCCCTAAATGCATTGAAGCAACTGCCATGTGATTGGTTGACTAGATAATTGCATTAATGAGAAATAGAACAGGTGTTCCTAATAATTCTTTAGGTGAGTGTATATATTGGGATGTGTGTAAGCAGTGCATACATCTATATATATATACAGTGGGATGCAAAAGTTTGGGCAACCTTGTTAATCGTCATGATTTTGCTGTATAAATCGTTGGTTGTTACGATAAAAAATGTCAGTTAAATATATCATATAGGAGACACACACCGTGATATTTGAGAAGTGAAATGAAGTTTTTGGGATTTACAAAAAGTGTGCTATAATTGTTTAAACAAAATTAGGCAGGTGCATAAATTTGGGCACCACAAAAAAGAAATGAAATCAATATTTAGTAGATCCTCCTTTTGCAGAAATTACAGCCTCTAAACGCTTCCTGTAGGTTCCAATGAGAGTCTGGATTCTGGTTGAAGGTATTTTGGACCATTCCTCTTTACAAAACATCTTTAGTTCATTCAGGTTTGATGGCTTCCGAGCATGGACAGCTCTCTTTAACCCCTTAAGGACCCAGGACGTACCGGTACGCCCTATTTCCCGAGTCCTTAAGGACCCAGGACGTACCGGTACGTCCTGACTTAAAATCTGTATTCCGGCGCCCCAGGGGTTAATTGGAACGGGATTTCGGCTGAAATCATTCAGCCGGCATCCCGTAACAATGCAGGGGGGGTCATTTGACCCCCCCCCCGTATCGGCGATCGCAGCAAACCGCAGGTCAATTCAGACCTGCGGTTTGCTGCGCTTTTTGCAGTTTCTGATCGCCGCGGTCCCTGACCACGGGGATCAGAAACTTTAGAGTGGCTAAAATAAATATTTTTCACCCCCCCCTGCACCCCTGCACGATTTTATGCCGGAGGGTGGTGCGGGGGGGGGGGGGGGTGTCGCATGCGGTGGGGGCGTTGCGGGAGGCGGGCGGTGCGGCAGGCGGGATCGCGATCCCCCGCCCGCCTCCCCATGAATGATCGTTGGCTTCTAGTGGTTATACCAGGGTGCCAGCACATTGCTGGCACCCTGGTATAAACGGCTGACATCTGTGAAGATGTCAGCCGTTTAACCCTTTCCATACCGCGGTCCGTACGGACCGCTGTATGGAAAAAGTTAACTGTCATCGGTCAGGGAGGTCCCTCCCTCTCCATCGGGGGGCTGCTGTGCCTTTGCAGCCCCCCGATGGAGAGGGAGAGAGCCCCCAGAGAGCCCCCCTCAGCCCCGTGCTTACCCTTCCCCTTCCCCGTCTGCGAAGTTCTGAGCAGACGGGGAAGGTTCCCATGGCAACAGGACGCCTGCTCAGGCGTCCTGCTGTCCATGGTGCTGAACAGATCTGTGCTAAAAGCATAGATCTGTTCAGTGTAAGTAAAATACAGTACAGAACAATATATATTGTACTGTACTGTATTATACAGACATCAGACCCACTGGATCTTCAAGAACCAAGTGGGTCTGGGTCACAAAAATGTAAAAAAAAGTGAAAAAAGTTAAGATAAAAAAAAACATTTATCACTGAATAAAAATTAAAAAAATAAAATACACTACACATATTAGGTATCGCCGCGTCCGTAACGACCTGATCTATAAAACGGTAATGTTACTTTCCCCGCACGGTGAACGCCATAAAAATAAAAAAATAAAAACTATGAGAAAATTGAAATTTTGCCCACCTTACTTCCCAAAAAAGGTAATAAAAGTGATCAAAAAAGTTGCATGTACACCAAAATAGTACCAATCAAACCGTCATCTCATCCCGCAAAAAATCATACCCTACTCAAGATAATCACCCAAAAACTGAAAAAACTATGGCTCTTAGACTATGGAAACACTAAAACATGATTTTTTTTGTTTCAAAAATGAAATCATTGTGTAAAACTTACATAAATAAAATAAAAAGTATACATATTAGGTATCGCCGCGTCCGTATCGACCGGCTCTATAAAAATATCACATGACCTAACCTCTCAGGTGACCACCGTAAAAAAATAAAAACAAAAACGGTGTAAAAAAAGCCATTTTTTGCCATCTTATGTCACAAAAAGTGTAATAGCGAGCGATCAAAAAGTTATATGCACTCCAAAATAGTGCCAATCAAACCGTCATCTCCTCCCACAAAAAATGAGACCCTACTCAAGATAATCGCCCAAAAACTGAAAAAACTATGGCTCTTAGACTATGGATACACTAAAACATTTTTTTGGTTTTAAAAATGAAGTTATTGTATAAAACTTACATAAATAAAAATAATTGTATACATATTAGGTATCGCCGCGTCCGTGACAACCTGCTCTATAAAATTACCACATGATAAAACCTGTCAGATGAATGTTGTAAATAACAAAAAAAAAAACGTGGCAAAAAAGCTATTTCTTGTTACCTTGCTGCACAAAAAGTGTAATATAGAGCAACCAAAAATCATATGTACCCTAAACTAGTACCAACAAAACTGCCACCCTATCCCGTAGTTTCTAAAATGGAGTCACTTTTTTGGAGTTTCTACTCTAGGGGTGCATCAGGGGGGCTTCAAATGGGACATGGTGTCAAAAAAAACAGTCCAGCAAAACCTGCCTTCCAAAAACCGTATGGAATTCCTTTCCTTCTGCGCTCTGCCGTGTGCCCGTACAGCGGTTTACAACCACATATGGGGTGTTTCTGTAAACTACAGAATAAGGGCCATAAATATTGAGTTTTGTTTGGCTGTTAACCCTTGCTTTGTAACTGGAAAAAAAATATTAAAATGGAAAATCTGACAAAAATGTGAAATTTTGAAATTGTGTCTCTATTTTCCATTAAATCTTGTGCAACACCTAAAGGGTTAACAAAGTTTGTAAAATAAGTTTTGAATACCTTGAGGGGTTTAGTTTCTAGAATGGGGTCACTTTTTTGGAGTTTCTACTCTAGGGGTGCATCAGGGGGGCTTCAAATGGGACATGGTGTCAAAAAAACAGTCCAGCAAAATCTGGCTTCCAAAAACCAAACCGCGCACCTTTCACTCTACGCCCTACTGTGTGGCCGTACAGTAAACGGCAGAGTCAGGGCAATAAAGATACAATCTTGTTTGGCTGTTAACCCTTGCTTTGTTAGTGGAACAAATGGGTTAAAATTTAAAATTAGGCAAAAAAATGAAATTCTCAAATTTCATCCCCATTTGCCAATAACTCTTGTGCAACACCTAAAGGGTTAACGACGTATGTAAAATCAGTTTTGAATACCTTGAGGGGTGTAGTTTCTTAGATGAGGTCATTTTTAGGGAGTTTCTCCTCTAGGGGTGCATCAGGGGGCTTCAAATGGGACATGGTGTCAAAAAACCAGTCCATAAAAATCAGCCTTCCAAAAACCAAACGGCGCACCTTTCACTCTACGCCCCGCTGTGTGGCCGTACAGTAGTTTACGGCCACATATTGGGTGTTTCTGTAAACGGCAGAGTCAGGGCAATAAAGATACAATCTTGTTTGGCTGTTAACCCTTGCTTTGTTAGTGGAAAAAATGGGTTAAAATGAAAAATTTGACAAAAATATGAAATTCTCAAATTTCCTCCCCATTTGCCAATAACTCTTGTGCAACACCTAAAGGGTTAACAATGTATGCAAAATCAGTTTTGAATACCTTGAGGGTTGTAGTTTCTTAGATGGGGTCATTTTTAGGTGGTTTCTATTATGTAAGCCTCGCAAAGTGACTTCAGAACTGAACTGGTCGCAAAAAATTGAGTTTTTGTAAATTTCTGAAAAATTTAAAGATTTGCTTCTAAACTTCTAACCCTTATAACATCCCCAAAAAATAAAATATCATTCCCAAAACAATTCAAACATGAAGTAGACATATGGGGAATGTAAAGTCATCACAATCTTTTGGGGTATTACTATGTATTACAGAAGTAGAGAAACTGAAACTTTGAAATTTGCTAATTCTTTTCAAATTTTTGGTAAATTAGGTATTTTTTTGTGCAAAAAAAATAATTTTTTTGACTTCATTTTACCAGTGTCATGAAGTACAATATGTGACGAAAAAACAATCTCAGAATGGCCTGGATAAGTCAAAGCGTTTTAAAGTTATGAGCACTTAAAGTGACACTGGTCAGATTTGCAAAAAATGGCCTGGTCCTTAAGAGGTTAAGTCACACCACAGATTTTCAACTATATTCAGGTCTGGGGACTGAGATGGCCATTGTAGAACGTTGTACTTAGTGGATTTTGAGCAGTGTTTAGGGTCGTTGTCTTGTTGAAAGATCCAGCCCCGGCGCAGCTTCAGCTTTGTCACTGATTCCTGGACATTGGTCTCCAGAATCTGCTGATACTGAGTGGAATCCATGCGTCCCTCAACTTTGACAAGATTCCCAGTCCCTGCACTGGCCACACAGCCCCACAGCATGATGGAACCACCACCATATTTTGCTGTAGGTAGCAGGTGTTTTTCTTGGAATGCTGTGTTCTTTTTCCTTCATGCATAACGCCCCTTGTTATGGCCAAATAACTCAATTTTAGTTTCATCAGTCCACAGCACCTTATTCCAAAATGAAGCTGGCTTGTCCAAATGTGCTTTAGCCCACCTCAAGCGGCACTTTTTGTGCTGTGAGCGGAGAAAAGGCTTCCTCTGCATCACTCTCGCATACAGCATCTCCTTGTGTAAAGTGCGCCGAATGGTTAAACGATGCACAGTGACTCCATCTGCAGCAAGATGATGTTGTAGGTCTTTGGTGCTGGTCTGTGGGTTGACTCTGACTGTTCTCACCATTCGTCGCTTCTGTCTATCCGAGATTTTTCTTGGTCTGCCACTTCGAGCCTTAACTTGAACTGAGCCTGTGGTCTTCCATTTCCTCAATATGTTCCTAACTGTGGAAACAGATAGCTGAAATCTCTGAGACAGCTTTCTGTATCCTTCCCCTAAACCATGATGGTGAACAATCTTTGTCTTCAGGTCATTTGAGAGTTGTTTTTAGACCCCCATGTTGCTACACTTCAGAGAAAATTTAAAGAGGAAGGAAACTTACAAATGCCCCCCTTAAATACTCTTTCTCATAATTGGATTCACTTGTGTATGTAGGTCAGGGGTCACTGAGCTTACCAAGCCAATTTGAGTTCCAATAATTAGTTCTAAAGGTTTTGGAATCAATAAAATGACAACAGTGCCCAAATTTATGCACCTGCCTAATTTTGTTTAAACAATTATAGCACACTTTCTGTAAATCCAATAAACTTAATTTCACTTCTCAAATATCACTGTGTGTGTCTCCTATATGATATATTTAACTGACATTTTTTATCGTAACAACCAACGATTTATACAGGAAAATCATGACGATTAACAAGGTTGCCCAAACTTTCGCATCCCACTGTATATATACTTAAATGCCCCCCATAGGGACAGCGTTTTAGCCAGTTCCTGCAGTGGGGTGGATATGTCTCCAGGTGGCTGGTGACTTCAAAGGCTAAGGGATCAATAGATCTGAGGCCTTTTGTTGAGTTTATCAACCTAGTTACTATGCTCTGCCCCACCTTATGTTTGTGACATGACTGACTGTCCTGAGTCACAGTCACACTATGATGTCACATCCCTGAGGAGGGGGGAGGTGGGCTGTTTCTGAGGCTGATATATGAGCCCGAAGCCAGGAACAAGGGTCTCTTGGATCTGGACTACAATCAGAGAGACATGAGAACAGCTCCCTGAAGGAAGAGAGGCCACATGCCCTTGGAGATGGCTGAGTAACCCTTTCCCTCCAGACCCCTAATACTCCTGCCCTGATTTACCCCTGTTCCACCGACCATCCCCTAATCCCGGCTGCTGAACTCTTGCAGCATTAATCCCTGATGAGCTCCTGTACACTGGCAGACCTCTGCAGCAGTCCTGGTCTCTGCTGCAGTCTGCTGCCCTGATAACCCCTGCCATACCAGGTGTTAACCCTTTCCTGGGTTACCCCTTCGCCTGCAGCTCATTGACCCTTACCCCCTGAACCCTTGGTAACCCTTACCTTTGCCTGCCCTGAGTCCCCCTATACTCCTAATATCCCCTGTGTTCACCCAGGATTGTAGATATCCTCTGTTACCCTGATATTACCCCTGTGCTTCTACCCCTGATACCCCTTCACGGCTGCCCTGCTTACCCCAGCAGCAGCAGTGTCCGTAATAACCCCTTGTTATTCCCCGTAGGGATAGTATATTGACAGGATTGGGTGGGCTACTGGTAAAGTGTATGTATGTGTATTATTGTAATTGTAGTTAGATTCTGGGGAGGACTTGGGACTGTGTTAGCGTAGTTAGAACCGTATTAGTGTGTTGTTATAGTGTGTTTACTTATATTGCTGTGTGCTGCTATAAATATATATATCTATTCCATTGATATAGATATATATATATATATAATTATAAGCAAATATTAGACTGTTACGTATAGTGTGTTAATAAATACCTTTTATTTAAGCACAGTGTGTAGTCTTTTGTAGTAGTAAGGCGCCGCAGCAATAGCCGCAAGTAGTTCAGTTGAGTGTATAGGTAACAGAGGTAGTTAGCTAGTTAACTTAACATAACATAACCTAGCTAGTTAGTTAACATAGCTAAATAGGTTAGTTATATATGATTTAGGCATAAATAGGCGGAGTCATCACTAGACGACTCACGCCTATTTATGAATATTAATTATTGAGATTTGCATAAATAGCAATAATTAATATCCCCTTTAACATGCACCAACATAACATCCATAACATCTTCCCCTTTTTTGTGTTAATAAATGAACATTGTAAGTTTTGAAGAGCGATAACAATAACGCATTTGATACTCTATAGGTTATGTCTCATCGGTGGGCCTTGTAGTCTATTAGCCCTCTCGGTAGTTACTGGGCTCTTATTACCTTCTACTGGCATGTCCTGCGTTTGGCTGCTGGTAGATATACTAGCTTGCTCAGGATTGCCAGTATCATTGGTCTGTGGCCCCACCTCTGTGCATTCCTCACAGTCAATGGGCACACATGTCCCTGTTATACCAAGCAAGACTGGCTTATCAATGAGATATTGCGACATAGGTATTTCTGCCACTCGTAAATCCACACAATTGCGACGAAAGAGAGTTCCTTCAACGTCCAGTAGATACGAGCGTGGTGCAACTTTTTTCAAACAAATACCCATTCTCCAATGACCTGTTTGATCCCCAGGAAAGGGTTTCATACGAATTTGTTCTCCAGTAATCAACTCTGGCAGATCCCTGGCCGATGTATCATAAAATTTGCCTTTGACATTTGTCTCTTAAACTTTTGTAACACCTTGTACCACACAAGGTTCCAGAAGCTTATTCACTGCCGGTAAGGAAGTCTTCAGCCTCCTTGACATCAGTCTTTGTGCCGGACTACTATCCATGCCTTCGGTTGGAGTGTTTCTCCAATGCAAAATGGCCTTCCATGAGTCTTTGCCATCACTGTGTACTTTCTTGCATAAGTTCTTAACAATCTTTACAGCTGCATCAGCTTTGCCATTCGCCTGTGGATGACGTGATGAGGAAGTAACGTGCTCAAACTCCCATTCCATTGCAAATCTTCTAAATTGCAAGCTTGAAAACTGAGGGCCATTATCAGAGATCACTTTATCTGGTTGGCCATAACAGGCAAACTGAGCCTTGCACCGCTTAATTGTGGTTTCAGTGGACAAATCAGGAAGAAGGTTGATTTCCCAAAAGTCCGAATAGTGGTCAACTAATATCAGTTATTCTTTGCCTGCATAGTTGAATAAGTCCATACTGATGATCTGCCATGGACGTGTCAGTATCTTATGCGACATCATAGTTTCCTTTTGCTGTAAGTGGGCATATTCATTGCAGATGTGACAATTGCTGACAAAATCTTTGATTTCACCTTGCATGTTAGGCCAGTAAAGAGTATCGCGAGCTTGTCTGTAGCATGCTTCACCTCCAATGTGGCTAGAGTGTATTCGTGATAACATCTCCGCTCTCAGAGATTTAGGCACTATGACTCTTGGGACTTTGTACAAGATACCATTTTGTACGCTGATCTCATCTCTGAAGAACCAATATTCCCGTACAGTTGCAGGAATTGCTACTTTATCATCTGGCCATCCACTAAACAGATTTCAGAGCTTGTAATGTTGCGTCACCGTCAGTGTGTTGTATGAGTTGCTGCAGACGCTGAGCAGTGACATTAAGATAGTCGGCTTGATTGATGTCGGCAAAGAAAATTTGTTTCTGTTGCAGCTGACAAATTGTTTGACGCTTGTGCTCACCTCCAGGTGCCACATTATCCAACATAGCTCTGCTCAAAGCATAGCTGATATACCTTTCACTTCCTGGCTTACTCAGAGGTTTGTGGTCAGTCTCAGCTGTAATGAAGTCCCGTCCATAGAGATAATCATGGAAGCGTTGGCATGCAAATACAATACTTAAAGAGGACCTTTCACCGATTCTTACCCTATGAACTAACTATACAGATATGTAGAGCGGCGCCCGGGGATCTCACTGCACTTACTATTATCCCCGGGCGCCGCTCCGTTCTCCCGCTATGCCCTCCGGTATCTCCGCTCACTAAGTTATAGTAGGCGGAGATACCAGTCCCTAAGTTATGGTAGGCGGAGTCTGCCCTAGCGCTGGCCAATCGCAGCGCAGAGCTCACAGCCTGGGAGGTTATTTTCTCCCAGGCTGTGAGCTCTGCAATGCGATTGGCCAGCGTTAGGGCAGACTCCGCCTACCATAACTTAGGGAACGGAGATACCGGAGGGCATAGCAGGAGAACGGAGCGGCGCCCGGGGATAATAGTAAGTGCAGTGAGATCCCCGGGCGCCGCTCCACATGTATGTATACTTAGTTCATAGGGTAAGAATCGGTGAAAGGTCCTCTTTAAGCATTCCTTCTCAATCTGAGCATAGTTTCGCTCAGCTGGTGAAAGAGCTCTGGACGCATGCATATTCAATCGGTTGACCTTCCTGCAAAAGACAACAACCCAGGCCACTTTTGCTAGAGGCACTTTGTATGGCAACAGGCTTAGTGACATCATAGTATTTCAACACTGGTGCAGAGGTGACCAAGCGTTTGATATCCTCTACTGCCTGGTCATGTTTGGGAAGCCAGTGCCAAACCGCATCTCTGTCCACAAGTCGTCTTAACGGCTCACACACCTCAGATAAATGTGGCAGGAATTTTGCTAGATATGTAACAAAGCCAATAAATCTCTGTACTGCTTTGGCATCAGCAGGCTGTGGAATGTCCACAATGGCTTTAATCTTAACCGGGTTAGCTTTTAAGCCTTGTGAAGACAGGATATGCCCATGGAAATGGACTTCTTGCACCTTGAACTGCAATTTCTTCACGCTAAGCCTCAGCATCACCTGTCTGCAACGATCTAGTAGCGCTATTAACTTTTCATCATGGTCCCGCTCAGCTTCTTCATCAGTGTTACCACAACAAACTATAAGAATGTCATCAGCTATTGGATCAATTCCACGAAGCCCACTCAATAGTTCATGTTGTTTAAGCTGATACACCTATGGTGCCACGGAAACCCCAAATGGAAGTTTAAGCCATCTCTTTCTGCCCCAAGGAGTCCAGAAAGTGGTCATGTAACTGCTTTTTTCATCTAGTTTGCACAGTAAAAAGGCATCTCTTGCATCGACTAGTGTAAAAATACGCGCTTTTGGAAGTTTGTACAGAATGTCATTGAGCGTAGGCATTAGGTAGTGTGAGCGCTTCAGGGCCATATTCAGGAACTTGGGATTGATACAGATTCTGATCTTTTCAGGCTTTCTGATAACCACCATGTTGCTTATCCAATCCGTGGGTTCTGATACTGAGGTTAGATGTCGCTCAGCTTCATACTTGTCCAGTTGTGCTTTGACCTGTGGCTTAATAGCTATTTGTACATTCCGTGGGGCACATTGAACTGGTTGAATAGCAGGGTCAAGTTCAAAGCGCACCTCCCCTGGAACAGATACTACCGTGCCCTCAAATACATCACTGTAGGCATGAAGAATTTACTGTTTTGTCAGCGGCCTCGTCAGAGATTTCGCTGGCTGATATTCAACATAGGAATAGTGACCTGCAGCAGTGCCAGGCGCTCACATGTTGAACCAGATAATAGCAGTTTCTGATCAGCTTCCACAATCTCAAAGTGCAATTTGTGCACACAATCTCGTATGCTGCATTTTGTTTGGAAAAGTCCCAATGATTCCAATATTTCCCCTGAATACAGCTTTAATATAGTGCTGCAGGGGTGTTTTGGGCGCCAGTTTCATTTTGTCCTTTAAACTCATTACATCACATGTTGCACCTGAATCCAGCTGACAAGGTTGGATTATATTATTTAAATTGAGGTTTACAAACCATTTCTTGCCGTTTGTGTTTACAGCACCAATGCATTCTGAGGAGTAAAGCATATCAGTTCTAAACAGTTGTGCATCCTCAGAATCAGGCACTTGCTGAATTGTGTGTCGCTTCCTTACTTTCATGTCACGGGAGAGACACACCCTTGCAAAGTGATTTGGCTTACCGCATGCAGTACAGAATTTCCCATATGCAGGGCACTTTTCTTTCACACGTAAATGCAGACTGCCACAATACTTGCATGATCCAGGCTTCTGCTCAGGTGAGTTGTGTGAGCGACTCTTGTGTTGAAACTTCTGCTGCTGTGAAGAGGCTACATTGATATTGTCAGTCGTCTTATCCTGCTCCATAGCTTTCGTATGCTTGTCAGTAAGTTCTGCGGTGTGACATATCTCAAACGCTGTTTGAAAATCTAAATGTGGCGTGTGTTTTCATTCATGATACCTAGAACCAGTTTATCACGAATAAGTTCATCTCTCAAAGAGCTATACTCACAGCTTGCAGATATTTCTCTAAGCCGTGTGACAAAATTGTTTATCAATTCACCGTCTTCTTGCTTGCAGCAGCCAAATATATATCTTTCATATATGAAATTTTTAGAAGGCCTGAAGAAAGTTTCTAATGCATCCAGAATGGCTTTGGTGTCACCCTTTTGCTCCTCTGTAAGGTTTAGATTATGCTTGTAAACATGGAGGCATTCCCTGCCCATCACCCTCCTCAGAGTGGCTGCCTGCGCAGCTGCAGGCTTCTCCTTTAACCCTGTGGCAAGGCAGTAGTCATCAAACTCAGTTTTGAAGGTGTCCCAGTTATCACAAACGTTGCCGCTTACCCTCATGGCCTCAGGCAGCGGAATGCTGTTAGCCGCCATGATGCTGCTATTGCTTGCGTCAAATGCTCAAATCCACGGACAGGAGACACGATCACGCTGCAAGGCTGGCAGGCTCTCAGCAGCAAATGTGCAGAAGCAGCGCAGATCCAGATACTTCTGACACCATGTTTCATGTGATGTAAATAAACACAGCATGCGGATTACTGCACAGGAGCCATGTTGGTAACATAACATAAAAAGACAGGAGCAACTGCCACAAACGGAAAACAGAAAACAGGAAGTGGTGAACCAACATAGCATCCATAACAGTGAGGACTGAAACACAGGAAACTTAGGAAAAATTCCAAAAATCGATGCTTGCAACAAGAAGTGCGTCCCTTATCATATGTCCCGACGTGGCATTTCCCCAACTTCACAGCTGGTTCATCAGGGGACAGTAGATATACTAGTTAGTGATATAAATCCTCCAGATAATAGGAAAGAAGATAAAGTCTCATTCAATTGTGGTGATAGAGCAAACCTATGATAAGGGTTCTCCAGGAGACCTAAGTTCCTAGGTGTGGATTCTTTGATACAGGCGTCTCATTGTCATTTTGAATATGGCGCCTTATATAGCCCAGAGTATCCTTAACCACTTCCCCCCACACTTCCTTCCCATGGATTGATATTAACACTATTAAACACTATAACCAGGCTTATAGAAACTCCTCTAGATGTATGGATAGGGCAACGCTTGAGTTACAGGCTTAGGATATTGGTATCCTTAGTCGCATTATACATTATTTACGCAGGTTTACCTAAAAAGTCCAGTTGAAATGCAAAATGCGTTCCACCATACGAACCAGAAGTTAAACGGCTGCATCGTGCCTCATGTGGAACGTAGATGCACTCCACCGAGGAACCGGAAGTGACAAATCGCGTGTTGCCATCGGCGGAACGCAAATACTCTTAGAGGAGGTATTATATGGTTTAAAATCTCCTTTGATGATTACCTTTTCGGGGATTATTTATTGCTATTTAGTCTACAAAACTGACTTTTGATGAAATGCAGCCATTATACTATTGCCCTATAGTAATCTAGGTGGGAGGATAAACCTGAGGAAATAAACCTCATACAGCAATTAGCTAATGATTAAAAATTGTTGGATCTTTCCAATCCGATTTTGTTCACTGATTAATAGCCATTATTTTTTATATCCGTGTAAAGTACCAACAAATTGATTAAGAATCGACAGGGAGGTGAATTCTCTCTATAGTTTGGTAAATACTCCACATGTATTATTTTAAAAAAAAAATTATCCTTTAACGGACAGGAAATATAAATATTCCTATCCAGGAAAAAAAGAATGCAAATGGGCGATTCAAAGAAGAGACCACGTAGCAATTGATAATTAAGAAAACTCAAAGAAAACAACTAAATAACAATTGCTCATTTAGACCCTCAGGGCATACAGTTCTAAAACGATAAATCCAATGACTCTCACTCTGCAAAATTCTCCTGTCCCAATCTCCCTTCCGGGGAGATGGTTGGACCACTTTGATAACTTGGAATTTCAAGGCATTTCGATCCCCATTATGGAACTGGATAACTGGATAACATGATTGGCAATGGATGTATCTCTTTTGTGTCTGATGTTACCCAAGTGATACCCCACTATCATAACTGTGGTGCAACATGCCGGCTGACTTTGGGCCGCATTTGACTTTGATCTTTGCCTTCTCCCACATATTCAATCAATTACACGATCTTGTCGTCTGCACATAAAAAAATTTTTCGCCAGAATCCCCCCCTTTTCTTACGGTGGAAACCGCAAAAAATTTAATGCATTACTAATCAGTGTCCCTCTTTCTAAACTTTCCCCCCTTCAGTCTTTCCTAAATGCTGCAGCCAGGCTCCTCTATCAATCCAACCGCTACGCTGATGCTACTAGCCTGTGCCAGTCACTTCAATGGGTGCCCATCCACCAGAGAATACAATTCAAACTTCTCACACACAAAGTTCTCCACAGTGCTGCACCTTCATACTGTACATCTCCATCTAACACCCTACTCGTGCTCTCCGTTCTGTTAGCGACCGAAGATTAAATAACCTCCTTAATTTGTATCTCTCTCTCCTGTATTCAAGACTTTTCTAGAGCTGCACCTACTCTATGGAATACTCTGCCCCGGAATATCAGGTCAATTCACAAATTCTACACCTTCAAACATGCATTAAAAACAAATATTTTGAGGCTGGCTTACCAAGCTATTTAAAATGACTATTCCACAAATAAACCTGTCTCCCACCAAGTGCTCTGGCCTTAAGTCGATCCTCTAGCAGTCCAAAACCCTAAGCAGATCGGCCGCACCATTCCTGTCAGTTCAATAATGGCTCAAATCCTACTTATCACTATCAATTACCTTATGTGTAACCCCCCCCATTCCTCATAGATTGTAAGTTCTTGCAAGCTGGGACCTGACTCCTTGTGTTTCTGTTGTATACTAGCCAGTTACTTTTGTTTTGTACATGAACACTATTAATGTATAAAGCGCCGCGGAATATGGTGGCGCTATAAATATTAGTATGATAATATATATATATATATACACACACACACACAGTCAGGTCCATAAATATTTGGACATTGACACAATTCTAACATGATTGGCTCTATACAACACCACAATGGATTTGAAATAAAACTAACAAGATGTGCTTTAACTGCAGACTGTCAGCTTTAATTTGAGGGTATTTACATCCAAATCAGGGGAACGGTGTAGGAATTACAACAGTTTGCATATGTGCCTCCCACTTGTTAAGGAACCAAAAGTAATGGGACAATTGGCTTCTCAGCTGTTCCAATACCAGGTGTGTGTTATTTCCTCATTATCCTAATTACAATAAGCAGAATATAGCCCCTGCCGCTCATCACTACTCTTGGCTATACGCCCGGAGGGTCTCCCTAATCTTAAGTCTGGGTGTTAATCACATAGCATTCTTTCTAGCAATTATAGAAATTCCTTACTAGACCAGGGTGGAGGGGGCTAGGAGTGACCTTGAGGTTATAGTAACCTTAGCAAAGAAGTTCACAGTTTATAACATAAAATGGCAGTAGTAAGCACGAGAAGAAGTCTCAACCCTCACACTGCTAAATAAATTTAGTTTTTTGACAGAAATACTTCAATAAAGATTTTACCACATATAACCGCCGCACTAACTGACTGCTACCGCCGCTACTTCCGTGAACCCCTGCACCACTACTTCCCTGGTAGTTAGGCTGCTGCAAAGCAGGTGCTCTACCCCGGGCATGTTTGGCTCCCGACCTACCATTGGTGTCACCCTGCTGACTTCCAGCCATGCTTTTAACACATATAACCTCCGACGTGAACTGAGAATATATTTTTCTTTTTGCACTGAAATAAAGCAAATCATAAAAAAGTGAAACTAGAATTTGCTAAACTGTATATTGACAATCCGCAGAACTTCACGGCACGTGTGTCATTTTGTCCTGTTTCAGCGCTCAGCAGATTGGCACCGTTGTCGCACACCACTTTACAAACTGTCAAATTGAGTAGGGTTAGCCACTTATCGGACTGTGACCGCAAAGCTGAGAGGAGTGCAGGATCGGCTTCCAGGCACAACAGCCGCAGCCCAGCATGGCAACGTCTCACCTGGCTTGTTGAATAGGTTCTGGGGAGGTTGGAGGGTGCCTCGGAAGAGGTGGTAGCAGTGGAAAAGGAGGAGTCAGCCGAGGAGGAGATGTAGGATGAGTAGGAGAAGAGGCAGGCCTGCATGCAATCCGTGGCGGTAACGTCAAATCCACATGGGTGCCACGAGTTCCATGCTTGACAACCGTCAGAAGGTTCACCCAGTGGGCAGTAAAAGTTATATACTTTCCCTGCCCATGTTTGCAAGACCACGTATTGTGGTCAGATGTATCTTGGCACCGACACTGTGTGCCAGAGATACATTCACTTGACGCTGAACGTGGCCATATAGCTCTGGGATGCCCTTCTGAGTGAAATATTTCCTTCCGGGGACCTTCCATTGCGGTGTGCCAATGGCCACAAATTTTCTAAAGGCCTCTGAGTCCACCAGTTTATATGGCTGTAGTTGGCGGGCTAGCAGTTCCGACATGTCGGCAGTCAGCCATTGGGCAAGAGGGTTATCCGACGTCATCATCTTTTTACGCTCGAAGATTTGGGCCACGGAAGCCTGCCTTTTTCCAGATGAATGTGACGATGGCACGGTGAAAGGTGGAGTGGAGGATAAATGGGAGGAGAGAGAAGGAGAAGAGGCAGGATGTGGAGCGTCGGGAGTGTGGCTTTGTGGATTCCGATGGTGTTGCTCCTACTGGGCTCAGTGATGGGAGGCCAGGTGCCTTCTAAAGGCGGTCGTCCCTAGGTGAGTGTTGGGCTTACCGCGACTTATGCGTTGACAGCACAGGCTGCAGATGGCAACACTATTGTCAGCAGCGGACACGTTAAAAAAAGCCCACACTGCAGAGCCATGTGGCGGCGTCCTGGGAGCACCAGATGTGACCGTGCATGGTGGATAGCTCGTTCCAGATACATTAGCAGTCTGATTTTTGCCTCCTGTGCACTGTAAGTTCTGCCTTCTTCTCCTCCCTATCTGCTGCACCGTCTCTCCCTCTGATCTCCAATCCTCTTCCTCTCTTGTGGGCACCCACGTGACGTCCATCGACGCGTCATCATCGTCACCTTCACCACCACTGACATTAGAGATCTCGGAGTAGGCAGCAACAGAGGGACCACCCTCCTCAGGCTGATCTGGTCACTGTCGTCAGACTGCTGGGTGGCGACCGTTGATACCTCCCCTTCCGTTGATACCTCCCCTTACCGTTGCGCAGCCAAGAATGGCTGCGCAACGGTAAGGTCTCCGAATGGATGGTAAAATAATTCCTCTGACTAGAGCGGAGGGGATATGGTGGTGGTGGTGTCTTTGGGGGTGCACACAGCAGAGAGTGAAGAGGGTGCAGATAGAGAGGATGAGGAGGGTGCAGAAGCCGAAGGCTGAGTGAGCCACTCAACCAAGTCTGGTGTATCCTTTGACGTAATCGCACACACCTTCTGCAACTTCCCACTTAGGAATGGCCTGCCTCTTCCTCTGCCTGTCATTTTTAAAATTACCCTGTGACAAAAGACCCTATTGAAGAGCAGTATTTGTGGAAGACGGTATATCACACCCCTGCCATAATCAGTTTTTTTGGGGGGCTATGGGTATATCACACCAGTAGAAATTATTTGTTCCAATAGCGTTTGTCTCTGTGCAGATGCGGTAACGCACGAAAAATTCAAACAAATGCTGCACTACCTAAATGCACTATATAGAAAGTATATTATTGGTATATAACACCCCTGCTTCAATCAGTTTTTTTGATGGGCAACTGGTAAATCACACCAGTAGAAATTATTTGTTTCAATAGCGCTTGTCATTCTGTGTGGCTGCAGTATCGCAGCAGAACCGCACACAACTGCTGCACAATACAATTGCACTATAATATACTTTCTATGTTAAAATGTATATTATAAGTATATTACACCCCTCAGTATGTCAAACCTATCGATAGCACACCTATACCAGTCCTTAAAAGGACTTTTGTGGCCCTATTAGCTACTGTCTTGTGTCCCTAACAGTCTGTCCCTGCTCCACACAGCAACCTCTCCTTACACTGGCAAAAGACTAAATGCAAAATGGCGGCCAGATCAGGTTTATTTATAAGGTAGGGGGTATGTCCATGTGCTGAATTGGCCGTCCTGTAGTTTTTTTTTCTCCCTGGCTCTGAGCTCTGCGCTGCGATTGAACAGCGCTGCTGTCAGGGAGAAGGAGAGACACTGGCGTCTCCTCCTACTTGTTCTGAATGTTGAGAAATTACCGGGGGCCACAGCGGGAGAACGGAGCGGCGCCCAGGAATAATAGTAAGTGCACTTAGATCACTGGGCGCCGCTCTATGTAGACTGCTACTTAGTTCATATTCTTTGGACCCATGAAAGGTCCTCTTTAAGTCTCTTCAGTGTGTGGGAGCTCTCATTTATCAGTTATTGCCCACATAGACTCTCCTTTGGGCTTTGTACCTGTGTTCTTTTGTTCTGTTCATTGCTCTCTACTTCACTCCTTCGATTCATCATATACTCATCTTGTATTCACAGAAAAAGAGATTTGCAGAGGAAGACTGGTCTGACGTCATCGTAGTCATCTAAAAGTCAGGAGAGGCTGTGCTGCTGCACAAAAAATCTCTTCTTACACAAAAAATTCAATGTGAACTGTGGCAACAGAACAGAGAGTGGTGCTCATCGTCAGTGCATCCGGCCTACTGTTGCCACAGTACATTCTGTTGGACTATGCCCTGTGCCAAACATGGATAAAGCTGGCAAAATTACAAACTATGAAAAATCAAATACAACAGTTTCCCTTTGTTAACAATTCATCCTCAGTTCATATGCAGTCATCTGCTGAAATTAAATTGAGCTTGTCAACTTATTATGAAGGAAACAATAAATCTGTGTGTCATTGGCACAGTGATGATATCAAAAGTCACGCTTTGCAATTTAACATCTGCCAGTGGCTTCATGTCACATGAAATACTACAAGATATAGAATACAACCTGACATTGGAAGATTAATAATGAAATTTAGGAAGACTTATGGAAAGTTATGCAAATTTCTAAAACATTGCTATTGTGAAATATAACTTAATATGTTCCAATTAAAACAAAAAAAATAAAAAATTTAGAAAATGACAGTAGATTCACAAACGAATGAACAAAATTTAAAGGGACGCTTCCGTAAAGAAATATTTTATTTTACCATAGGTATATTCCCCCAGTAACTTATTATACCATAAGGGGGTCATGCTGATAATTCTCTCTAATCCCAGATATATTTTCAGTGAACACCAAGACTCCACCACCAACTATACTATTACTATAACCCAGTATTATTCAGTTGACCTGCTTCAAGTAGTGCAAATATATTAGGCATAGGTCCCTCTCTCTTCCTCACAAGAAATTGCAAGCAGTCGACATGTTCCCAGCTCATTATCCATGCAATTTTAGTTGAAAGACTATATACTGTAACTTCATATACGGAACTTCCAAACCCCCGCATTCATAAGCTCTAGTAAACCAAACTAACTTTTTCCTAACTCTCTTTCCTGACCCTATCAGCTCATTAAACAGCTTTTCTATTTCCTTGAAAATCTTATTAGCAAGAGCTAGGGGGGCATTCCGAAGAGGATATAATAATTGGGGTAATAAGACCATTTTGATCAAAGCTATCCTGTCTGCTTTTTACTTATAGGCAGCTTATTCCAGATCCTGATTCTACCTTTGATCCTACCTAATAGCAGAATCAGATTTAGTTCAGAAAATGCAAATGGGTCTCTTGCGATCTCAATCCCCAAATATCTAAAATTATCCAGAGGGCCCAGGAATCTCAATTTATCCTCTTTTACCCTCACACTCTCACTTAGTGGCAATAAAACTGATTTGCTCCAATTAATTAGATGAAATCTTGCCTTTGTCCCCCATACTCCAAACCCCCGGAACTGCTGATCCTGCCTGATCTTGATAGCTAAGGGTTCTACAACGAGGGCAAAGAGTAGGGGGGAGAGAGGACACCCCTGTCTCATACCCCTCTTAATACTAAAAGCCTGAGAGTTGTCCATTTACAAAAATCCTTGCCCTAGGATCCTTATATATAATCCTCATCCACCCAATAAATTCTGGCCCTACACCAAAATGCTCTAATATTTCCCAGAGGAACCCCCATTCCACATTGTCAAAAGCTTTTGACGCATCCAATGAGACAATGGAAAGAGGGCCATCCTCATCCATTGTCCTTTGTATGTTAGCAAAAACCCTGCAAAGATTGATAGACATTGATCTTCCCGGGATAAAACCGTTTTGATCTTCATGCACTAGGTTCTTAATCAGCCCCCTAAATCTTTTTGCAAGAATTCTAGCCAATACTTTACAATCATTGTTTATTAGAGATATTGGACGGTAAGAGCCCGGATCCAGAAGATCCTTGCCCTGCTTAGGGATTAATACAATAGTTGCAACTGACCTACTTGTCTTGAATAAGAAAAAACCTCCAATAATCTCTTCACCCAAAGCTCTTTGTGTCTTTTAAATGGGAAATCTTCTATGGGAAATCTGTCCAGACCAGGGGCCTTACCAAGTGGGAATTCAGCAAGTGCATCTATCACCTCCTTACTCGTAATAGGCTGATCTAACTTCAGCTGCTGCTCAGAGCTAAGTTTTCGAAATGTAATATCTTCCAAAAAGTGATAATATATCTTCCTGATAAAGCAATACGATCCGGTTGTGGCTGTGAGAAATATAAATGTTCATAATATTCCCTAAACACATCCAGGATCTTATCTGGCTCATAACAGATTGTACCTCCTTTATCACGAATTGTAGTGACCTTTTTCATCACATACATATTTTTTACAATTCTGGCCAAGTGTTTCCCTGGTCTCCCACCCTCCCAATAATTTCTTGTTTTCATAAACAAATCCATATTCTGGGCTTTTTCCCTGAGTTAGCTATTATAAATTTGTGATGCACGGAGCCAACCTTCATTTGCTTCCTGCATTCTTGAACTAATCATGTTTTCCTCCGTGTTTGTCACATTTTTAGCCCCTGTTCCTTCTATTTAAAGCCCCTCTTTAAGTGGATGATCTTTTTATTCAATATCCATCTCACATAGGCCTTAGCTGCATCCTAAAGCATGTTAACCCCAGCTGTACCCTGGTTAGTGTTAAAAAAATAAATAACTTCCTCCGCAAGTTGATCATCTTGTCCCATTAGGTCAGGCCATACAGGATTAACCGAATACGACCTTTGACCTACCAACACACCACTCCCTCCAACATACCTTTAATAAGGAATAATCTGAGATGCCTCGAGGCCCATATAAGACTTCCGTTTTCGATTCAAGAGTGGCCTGATTACCAAATGCTAAATTAAATCCTAGAAAGAGTCATAAGTTTTACTATAACAAGAAAATTGGTTTACTGACGGATCCTCCATATATCCCACAAACCAAACTCTTGTACGAGTCTCTTTAATGGGGTACTCCCATGTCTTATCCTTCTATTTCTCTTTGTTAGGCCTCATGCACATGACCGTTGTGTGCATCCGTGTCCGTTGTTCCGTTTTCCGTTATTTTCTGCGGACCCATTGACTTTCAATGGGTCCGTTGAAAACTCGGAAAATGCACCTTTGTTCATCCGCGTCCGTGATCCGTGTTTCCTGTCCGTCAAGTCAATGGGTCCGTGAAAAAACACGGATGCACACAAGATTGTCATCCGCGTCCGTGATCCGTGTCCGTGGCTACTTTCACACAGACGGATCCGCAGATCCGTCTGCATAAAAGATTTTTCAGATCTGACCCCCCTCCCGCCCCAGTTTTTAATTCATTGGTGGCCAGTGCGGCCACCCCTCCCTCCCCTGTATTTAATTCATTGATGGCCAGTGCGGCCCCCCTCCCTCCCCTGTATTTAATTCATTGGTGGCCAGTGCGGCCCCCCTCCCTCCCCTGTATTTAATTCATTGGTGGCCAGTGCGGCCTCCCCTCTCCCCCCCCCCTCCTAATTAAAATCCCCCCTCCCCATCATTGGTGGCAGCGGAGAGTTCCGATCGGACAGGTCTGTGCTATAAGCAATGCGCCGCACAGACCTTTCACTTACCAGTAGGAGGAGCGCCCGGCCGGTCACAGACATCGCAGGTAAGTATAATGCTTCTAAAATTGCTAAGTAACCATGGCAGCCAGGACTGCAGTAGCGTCCTGGTTGCCATGGTAACCGATCGGATTCCCAGCGATTAAACTGGGACTCCGATCGGAACTCTCCGCTGCCACCAATGATGGGGGGGATTTTAATTAGGAGGGGGGGAGAGGGGAGGCCGCACTGGCCACCAATGAATTAAATACTGGGGAGGGAGGGGGGGCCGCACTGGCCACCAATGAATTTAAAACTGGGGAGGGAGGGGGTTCTGCCCCCTCCTGCCTGGCAGCACTTTATCTCTTACAGGGGGCTATGATACGCACAATTAACCCATCAGGTGCGGCACCTGTGGGGTTAATTGTGCGGATCACAGCCCCCTGTAAGAGATCGGGTGCTGCCAGGCAGCAGGGGGCAGTCATGTACACAGTTCTTAGTATATTCTAACTTGAAGCGTCCCCATCACTATGGGAACGCCTCTGTGTTAGAATATACTGTCGGATCTGAGTTTTCACGATATAACTCAAATCCGATGGTATATTTTAACATAGAGGCGTTCCCATGGTGATGGAGACGCTTCAAGTTAAAATATACCATCGGATTGGAGAAAAATCCAATCCGATGGTATAATAGGGACTCCTGACTTTACATTGAAAGTCAATGGGGGACGGATCTGTTTGCAATTGCACCATATTGTGTCAATGTCAAACGGATCCGTCCCCATTGACTTGCATTGTAAGTCAGGACGGATCCGTTTGGCTCCGCACGGCCAGGCGGACACCAAAACGCCTTTTTTTTTTACTTTCCTTCATGTCCGTGAATCCTCCAAAAATCAAGGAAGACCCACGGAAGAAAACACGGACACGGATCATGGAACTATGGAACCCATTTTTGCAGACCGCAAAAAAAAAACGGTCGTGTGCATGAGGCCTTAGTCTGTCTAACTCCTCATCCATGGTGCAATTAAAGTCCCCCATCAAAATCAATGGGCAGTTGGCTTTGTCCTGCAGAAACTCGTCCAATCTAAACAATACATCATGTGAGTAGGGCGGAGGAATATAAACCGCCGCCACCACACACCTTCTATTTTCAAACAGCCCATACAGAAAGACATATCTACCCTCCACATCCACATTATATGAAATTATAGTGCATGCTATGTCCCTGTGTATAAGAACACTTACCCCTCTGCTGGGAGATATCCACCAAGAATCCTTAAATACAGCAAAGTTCTTTATCTTATCTCCTAACCCTCTCACATTCCATGATAATACTTTTCACATTGCCTTATAGATACAACAGGATAACACAACAAGAAAAGAACAAAAAAATATACAAAATCCCCGCTACCAGCCCCACATACCCCCCCCCCCCACTTAGTGTACCAACCGAAAACTTGGGGTCTTAACACCCTAATAACTTGGCGTAAATGTAAAAGTTTTCTCCTTGTACACAACTCTCAATTTTGCAGGATATATAAGAGAATAAGATATTCCAGCTTGACAGAGTCTGCGTTTTACATCAAAATATTTCTCATCGATTTCCACTTTGTCTAACGCTCTTATTTTACGCATGATATATAGAGATGTCCCGAACTATTCGGCGGCGAACAGTTCCCGGCGAACATCGCTTGTTCGCGTTCGCCGCGGCGGGCGAACATATGCGATGTTCGTTCCGCCCCCTATATCATCATTGAGCAAACTTTGACCCTGTACCTCACAGTCAGCAGACACATTCCAGCCAATCAGCAGCATATCCTCCCTCCCAGACCCTCCCACCTCCATTTTAGATTCATTCGGAAGCTGCAGTCTTTGGCCTCATGCACACAACAGTATTTTTTCACGGTCCGCAAAATGGGGTTCCGTTGGTCCGTGATCCGTGACCGTTTTTTCGTCCGTGGGTCTTTCTTGATTTTTGGAGGATCCACGGACATGAAACAAAAGTCATTTTGGTGTCCGCCTGGCCGTGCGGAGCCAAACGGATCTGTCCTGACTTACAATGCAAGTCAATGTGGACGGAACCGTTTGACGTTGACACAATATGGTGCAATTGCAAACGGATCTGTCCCCCGTTGACTTTCAATGTAAAGTCAGGAGTTAATATATACCATAGGATCGGAGTTTTCTCCAATCCGATGGTATATTTTAACTTGAAGCGTCCCCATCACCATGGGAACGCCTCTATGTTAGAATATACCATCGGATTTGAGTTAGATCGTGAAACTCATATCCGACAGTATATTCTAACACAGAGGCGTTCCCATAGTGATGGGGACGCTTCAAGTTAGAATATCCTACGAACTGTGTACATGACTGCCCCCTGCTGCCTGGCAGCACCCGATCTTTTACAGGGGGCTGTGATCCGCACAATTAACCCCTCATGTGCCGCACCTAAAGGGTTAATTGTGCGTATCATAGCCCCCTGTAAGAGATCAGGTGCTGCCAGGCAGGAGGGGGCAGACCCCCTCCCTCCCCAATATTATATTCATTTGGTGGCCAGTGCGGCCTCCCCTCCCCCCCCAGTTAAAATCACGTTCCGAATCCCCCACCATTGGTGGCCAGTGCGGCCTCACATCTCCCCCCCTAATTAAAATCAAGTTCCGAATCCCCCATCATTGGTGGCCAGTGCGGCCTCACATCTCCCCCCCTAGTTAAAATCACGTTCCGAATCCCCCATCATTGGTGGCCAGTGCGGCCTCACCTCTCCCCCCCCCTAGTTAAAATCACGTTCCGAATCCCCCATCATTGGTGGCCAGTGCGGCCTCACCTCTCCCCCCCCTAGATAAAATCACGTTCCGAATCCCCCATCATTGGTGGCCAGTGCGGCCTCACCTCTCCCCCCCTAGTTAAAATCATGTTCCGAATCCCCCATCATTGGTGGCCAGTGCGGCCTCACATCTCCCCCCCCTAGTTAAAATCACGTTCCGAATCCCCCATCATTGGTGTCCAGTGCGGCCTCACATCTCTCCCCCCCCCCCTAGTTAAAATCACGTTCCCCCATCATTGGTGGCAGTGGAGAGGTTCCGATCGGTGTCCCAGTTTAGTCGCTGGGGCTCCGATCGGTAACCATGGCAACCAGGATGCTACTGCAGTCCTGGTTGCCATGGTTACTTAGCAATTTTTAGAAGCATTATACTTACCTGCGAGCTGCGATGTCTGTGACCGGCCGGGCGCTCCTCCTACTGGTAAGTGAAAGGTCTGTGCGGCGCATTGCCTATTTATATTAGGCATACAGTGTGTACTGTGCCAACTACTGCCAGTGCACAGTGCCACCAGTGCCACTCATATCTGGTGTCACAATAGATTACATAAAAATAAAATAAAATACTTTTTGGACTGTAATATAATTTCAGTTACTTGCCTGCAAGTGTGTGTGTTAGGCCTACAGTGTGTACTGTGCCAACTACTGCCAGTGCACAGTGCCACTCATATCTGGTGTCACAGTAGATTACATAAAAAAAACAAAAACTTTTTGGACTGTAATATAATTTCAGTTACTTGCCTGCAAGCGTGTGTGTTAGGCCTACAGTGTGTACTGTGCCAACTACTGCCAGTGCACAGTGCCACTCATATCTGGTGTCACAGTAGATTACATAAGGAAAAACAAAAAAACTTTTTTAACTGTAATATAATTTCAGTTACTTGCCTGCAAGCGTGTGTGTTAGGCCTACAGTGTGTACTTGCCAACTACTGCCAGTGCACAGTGCCACTCATATCTGGTGTCACAGTAGATTACATAAAAAAAACAAAAAACTTTTCTGACTGTAATATAATTTCAGTTACTTGCCTGCAAGCGTGTGTGTTAGGCCTACAGTGTGTACTGTGCCAACTACTGCCAGTGCACAGTGCCACCACTCATATCTGGTGTCACAGTAGCTTGCACGCATAGTACAACTAATCTAAAAAAAATTACAGGCAGAGGCAGGCCACCCCGCAGGGGCCGTCGTGGTGCTGTGATTCCCTTTTCACGTACCCTGAACTCAAAGTTCTGAGGACATAGTTGACTGGCTAACACAGGACACCCAATCTTCTACAGCTTCTGCTAGGAACCTTGACGCACCATCCTCCTCTAGCTCAGCTTCGGGCACCTCTCAAGTTACCACTCGCCCGCCTGCCGCCACCACCAACACTAGCACCACAGCTGCTTCACTTGATCTGTCAGAGGAGTTATTTACACATCAGTTGGAAGAAATGAGTAATGCGCAACCGTTATTGTCAGAGGATGTAGATAACAGGGATATGTCTCAGTCAGGCAGCATTACACACATGGACGTACGGTGTGATGATGATGATGATGTTGTACCCGCTGCTGCTTCCTTTGCTGAGTTATCAGATACAAGTGAAGCAGTTGATGATGACGATGTGTCCGTGGATGTCACGTGGGTGCCCGCTCGAAGAGAAGAAGAACAGGGAAATAGTTCAGATGAGGAGACAGAGAGGAGGAGGAGACGAGTTGGAAGCAGGGCGAGGTCGTCGCAAGGAGCTAGTGGCACAGTCAGACAGCATGCATCGGCACCTGGGGTCAGCCAGACAGCTCGCCAATCAACGCATGCTGTTGCCACCACCAGAATGCAGTCATTGCAAAGCTCAGCAGTGTGGCATTTTTTTGTGTGTCTGCCTCTGACAACAGCGATGCCATTTGCAACCTGTGCCAAAAGAAACTGAGTCGTGGGAAGTCCAACACCCACCTAGATACAACTGTTTTGCGAAGGCACATGATCGCATATCACAAACGCCTATGGGAACAACACATGAGTACAAGCAGCACACAAACTCAAAGCCGCCATCCTCCTCCTGGTCCAGCATCTTCAGCCACGTCAACCAGTGCTGTCCTCCTTGCCCCCTCTCAACCATCTGCCACTCCGCCTCTCGCCTTGAGCAGTTCCTGCTCATCTGCCCACAGTCAGGTGTCTGTCAAGGAAATGTTTGAGCGTAAGAAGCCAATGTCGCAGAGTCATCCCCTTGCCCGGCGTCTGACAGCTGGCTTGTCAGAACTCTTAGCCCGCCAGCTTTTACCATATAAGCTGGTGGAGTCTGAGGCCTTCAAAAAATTTGGAGCTATTGGGACACCGCAGTGGAAGGTACCCGGCCGAAATTTCTTTTCAGAAAAGGAAATCCCCAACCTGTACTCTATTGTGGAAAAGGAAGTCATGGCATGTCTGGCACACAGTGTTGGGGCAAGGGTCCATCTGACCACTGATGCCTGGTCTGCAAAGCACGGTCAGGGCAGGTATATCACGTACACTGCGCATCGGGTAAACCTGCTGACGGCTGCCAAGCATGGAATGCGTGGTCTGCAGAGGAGTTGGTGACACCGCCACAACTTGCAGGCAGGCCTGCTGCCACCTCCTCTACTCCTCCTACTCCATCCTCTTCGCTAACCTCCTCGGCTGAATCCTCTTCTGCTGCTGCGTCTTCATCCACATCAACTGCACCCCCCCAGCTCCCCAGGGGCTATTCCACATCCCGGATACGACAGTGTCACGCCGTCTTGGGGCTGACTTGCCTGAAAGCAGAGAGTCACACCGGACCAGCACTCCTGTCCGCCCTGAATGCACAGGTGGATCAGTGGCTGACTCCGCACCAACTGGAGATCGGCAAAGTGGTGTGTGACAATGGAAGCAATTTGTTGGCGGCATTGAATTTGGGCAAGTTGACACATGTGCTGTGCATGGCACATGTATTGAATCTGATCGTACAACGCTTTAAGCATAAGCACCCAGGCTTACAGGACGTCCTCAAGCAGGCCAGGAAGGTGTGTGGCTATTTCAGGAGTTCCTACACGGCCATAGCGCACTTTTCAGATATTCAGCGGTGAAACAACATGCCAGTGAGGCGCTTGATTTGCGACAGCCCGACACGTTGGAATTCAACACTCCTAATGTTCGACTGCCTACTCCAACAAGAAAAAGCCGTCAACGAGTATTTGTATGACCGGGGTGCTAGGACAGCCTCTGCAGAGCTGGGTATTTTTTTGCCACGTTACTGGACGCTCATGAGCAATGCCTGTAGGCTCATGCGTCCTTTTGAGGTGGTGACAAACCTAGTCAGTCGCACCGAAGGCACCATCAGTGACATCATCCCATTTGTTTTCTTCCTGGAGCGTGCCCTGCGAAGAGTGTTGGATCAGGCCGTAGATGAGCGTGAAGAGAAAGAGGAAGAATTGTGGTCACCATCACCACCAGAAACAGCCTTATCAGCATCGCTTGCTGGACCTGCGGCAACGCTGGAAGAGGAGTGTGAGGAAGAGGAGTCAGAGGAGGAATGTGGCTTTGAGGAGGAGGAAGACCAACCACAGCAGGCATCCCAGGGTGCTCGTTGTCACCTATCTGGTACCCGTGGTGTTGTACGTGGCTGGAAGGAAGAACAGACCTTCAGTGAGATCAGTGAGGACGAGGAACGGGACATGAGTAGCTCGGCATCCAACCTTGTGCAAATGGGGTCTTTTATACTGTTGTGCCTGTTGAGGGACCCTTGTATAAAAAGGCTGAAGGAGAACGACCTGTACTGGGTGGCCACGCTACTAGACCCCCAGTATAATCAGAAAGTGCCTGAAATGTTATCGAATTACCGGAAGTCGGAAAGGATGCAGCAGTTCCAAAACAAGTTAAAAACTATGCTTTACACAGCGTATAAGGGTGATGTCACAGCACAACGGGAATATAACAGGGGAAGAGGTGAAAATAATCCTCCTCCTACCACGACCACACCAGCAAGGACAGGACGCTTTACAGACGTGTTGTTGATGGAGGACATGCAGAGCTTTTTAAGTCCTACGCATCGCCACAGCCCTTCGGGGTCCACCCTCAGAGAACGACTCAACCGACAGGTAGCAGACTACCTCACCTTAACTGCAGATATCGACACTCTGAGGAGCGATGAACCCCTTGACTACTGGGTGTGCAGGCTTGACCTGTGGCCTGAGCTATCCCAATTTGCGATAGAACTTCTGGCCTGCCCCGCTTTAAGTGTCCTGTCAGAAAGGACCTACAGTGCAGCAGGAGGTATTGTCACTGAGATGAGAAGTCGCCTAGGTCAAAAAAGTCTAGATTACCTCACCCTTATTAAGATGAATGAGGGATGGATCCCGAAGGGACTGACAGTGGGCTATACATTTGACTAAAAAAGGCCTGATGAGATGAGCTGCCTTGGGCTAAAAATGGTCCACATGCTGCTGTATTTTATCTCTGAATGCCGGATGACTTGCGTGACTTCTCCGCCACCAACTAGGGTTCAAGCCGCAATGTTTTAGGGCACTTTCTGCCTGGGAAACATCAATTTTTCTGGCCGCTGCTACAGCAGCGCCTGCAACAATACCTGATTTTTCAGGCATGTAAACTGTACATGCCTAATTATTCTGGCCTCTGGTGCTGCACTGTGGCTTCAAAAACCAAACAAAAAAAAAGGCACATACATGTGTCAATTCCCCTTCGTGATCGTTACCTTGTTGTGGTGAAGGGGCTTGCGTATCACAAAGAAGCGACCACCTCTATGAGTGTGTTGGCAATAGCAATGTTGGCACACCCCAGATGATAAGGTCGTTGCTTCATTTTGAACAGACCAAAAGCGATCGGCTGGATAATTTTGCATAGAAAAAACATTAATTTTCTTTGTGATCATCTAAGGTGATCATTAAAGCCTACTAGGCCAACAATGGGCCCACACTGCAGAATCATTGTCTTCTGGGTCACTTAACTGTCACTGAACTACCTCAGCACGACCATAGGCTTTGAAAAACCCCCATCGCCTGCAATCTCCCAAACGTGCGCACGAGCACAGTCATCACTACACCAAGATTGACGCATAGAGGTATAAAATTTATGTCATGAGTGTATCAACTATTGACAATTCTTTGCGGTTGTCTAAAATCTATTTCATACACGTCCCCTGATAGGGGACTTAACAGGGATTAAACTGATAGGAATAGTACTACTTAACACACCTTATAATAATAATAATAATACTAGTGGACGTAACAGGTATTAAACTGATAGGAGTGGTGTGTTAAGTAGTACTATTCCTATCAGTTTAATACCTGTTACGTCCACTAGTATTATTATTATTATTATTATTGTTATTATAAGGTGTGTTAAGTAGTACTATTCCTATCAGGGGACGTGTATATGGAATAGATTTTAGGAACCGGGAGATGGAAAAAGATGCTTGGTCGGTCCTCCTACGTCCAATTTGAGGCACTGCGCGTGCAATCTACTGTGCCACCAGATAGGAGTGCTGTGTTAAGTAGTACTATTCCTATCTGGTGGCACAGTAGATTGCACGCACAGTGCCCCAAATTGGACGTAGGAGGACAGACCAAGCATCTTTTTCCATCTCCCGGTTCCTAAAATCGATTCCATATACACGTCCCCTGATAGGGGACGTAACAGGGATTAAACTGATAAGAATAGTACTACTTAACACACCGCTCCTATCTGGTGGCACAGTAGATTGCACGCGCAGTGCCCCAAATTGGACGTAAGAGGACCGACCAAGCATCTTTTTCCATCTCCCGATTTCTAAAATCGATTCCATATACATGTCCCCTGATAGGGGACGTAACAGGGATTAAACTGATAAGAATAGTACTACTTAACACACCTTATAATAATGCAGAGAGAGGCAACGCAGAGAGAGGAGTCTGAAGAAGAGGAGTCAGAGGAGGAAGGTGGCTTTGAGGAGGTGGAAGACCAACCACAGCAGGCATCCCAGGGGGCTTGTTATCACCTTTCGGGGACCCTTGGTGTTGTACGTGGCTGGGTGGAGGAAGAGACCTTCAATGACATCAGTGAGGACAAGGAACGGGACATGGCTAGCTTGGTATCCAACTTTGTGCAAATGGGGAGTTTGCGGTTGTGCAAATGGACTGTTTGCAGTTGTTTGCGGTGCGTTAAACGGGGAGTTTGGTCTGTCACTGTGAAGTGGGTATAACCCTTACACTACCTGATCGATACAACATCATACCTGATGTTTTAAAGCACGTTATTCCAAACAATTTAGGAATGTTAGGTGATTTATGCCCTTTATGGATTAAAAACAGACTCGGCATCAACTATGTAATTTTCCATGGGAGTTTTGCCATGGATCCCCCTCCGGCATGCCACAGTCCAGGTGTTAGTCACCTTGAAACAACTTTTCCATCACTATTGTGGCCAGAAAGAGTCCCTGTGGGTTTTAAAATTTGCCTGTCTATTGAAGTCTATGGTGGTTCGCCCGGTTGCGACATCACTATTTGTGGCCTAAATGTGACAGTCACTTATGCACGTGTAATCCCAGATGTGCACTATATTTAACAGATGTATTTTTTTAACCCCAGTAAGCAAAAAGCAGTATTTCTGGACTTGCAGACATGCAGATAGCCTGTGCTGGTGCACTATCGTTGCATAAAATGGCTGCCGATCATGTATTGATATTGACTAACTGAAGAAAGTAGTAGTAGTTGGCTCAGTGCAGGCTTAAAAAAATTGTGCACTGCATCCACAAAACACTTTTCCTGTAGATCGCTGAGTATAAAAAACTGTTCTTGATAAGATTTCTCCCTGATCTCTCCCTCACAGAGGCTGTAGCCTCTTCCTACACTAATCCGAGCAGAGTGACGGGCGGCGCTACGTGACTCCAGCTTAAATAGAGGCTGGGTCACATGCTGCAGTTGGCTAATCACAGCCATGCCAATAGTAGGCATGGCTGTGATGGCCTTTTGGGGCAAGTAGTATGACGCTTGTTGATTGGCTGCTGTGCAGCCTTTCAAAAAGCGCCATAAAAATCGCTGAACACCGAACTTTTACGTAAATGTTCGGGTCTGGGTGCCGAAAACACTAAAGTTCTTTCGGGTTCACTCAACTCTACTCTCTAGCAAACTTCAGACGTGCCCGGAAATGTACTGGCTTAAGCAGGGGGACACGTCTGGCACTGCAGGATTTAAGTCCCTGGTGGCGTAGTGTGTTATTGATAGTAGCCTTTGTTACTTTGGTCCCAGCTCTCTGCAAGTCATTCACTAGATCCCACCGTGTGGTTCTGGGATTTTTGCTTACTGTTCTTGTGATCATTTTGACCCCACGGGGTGAGATCTTGCGTGGAACCCCAGATCGAGGGAGATCAGTGGTCTTGTATGTCTTCCATTTTCTAATAATTGCTCCCACAGTTGATTTCTTTTCACCAAGCTGCTTGCCTATTGCAGATTCAGTCTTCCCAGCCTGGTGCAGGTCTACAATTTAGTTTTTGGTGTCCTTTGAAAGCTCTTTGGTCTTGGCCATAGTGGAGTTTGAAGTGTGACTGTTTGAGGTTGTGGAATGGTGTCTTTTATACTGATAAAAAGTTTAAACAGGTGCCATTAATACAGGTAATGAGTGGAGGACATGGGACCCTCTTAAAGAAGAAGTTACAGGTCTGTGAGAGACAGAAATCTTGCTTATTTGTAGGTGACCAAATACTTATTTTACCGATGAATTTACCAATTAATTCGTAGAAATCCTACAATGTGATTTCCTGTATTTTTTCCCCCTATTCTGTCTCTCATAGTTGAAGTATACCTATGATGGAAATTACAGGCCTCATCTTTTTAAGTGGGAGTACTTGCACAATTGGTGGCTGACTAAATACTTTTTTGCCCCACTGTATGTGTCCATGTTTCTTATTTTATTATTGGTTTATGAGGTTAAAGGGGTTGTCCCACTTCATTAAATAGGTTTATCCTAATTTATTTTCCCCCAGTGAACATTTCTTCCTATATATGTCTGTTAAAAAAACCTTTCAATCTTCCTAAAACAGCTTCTATTAGAATGGTTTGTTTACTTAGGTCTCCCATGGATACGGCCTCTTTTCGCCGGCCGCATCCTTTTGCCGCGCCTGCGCACCACAGGCTAAGAAATTCATCGGCCGGCCTCTCCACTTTTACATGAACGCGCACGTCCGCGCATGTGCAGTATATCCACCGCGTCTATAGGGGGCAACTATATTATATGTATGGACACTGGGGGCAACTATATTATATGTATTGACACTGGGGGCAACTATATTATATGTATGGACACTGGGGGCAACTATATTATATGTATGCACACTGGGGGCAACTATATTATATGTATGGACACTGAGGGGCAACTATATTATATGTATGGACACTGGGGGCAACTATATTATATGTATGGACACTGGGGGCAACTATATTATATCTATGGACACTGGGGGCAACTATATTATATCTATGGACCCTGGGGGCAACTATATTATATCTATGGACACTGGGGGCAACTATATTATATGTATGGGCACTGGGGGGCAACTATATTATATGTATGGACACTGGGGGCAACTATATGAAATTTATGCACACTGGGGGCAACTATATGAAATTTATGCACACTGGGGGCAACTATATGAAATGTATGCACACTGGGGGCAACTATATGAATTGTATGGACACTGGGGGCAACTATATAAAATGCATGCACACCGGGGGGCAACTATATGAAATTTATGCACACTGGGGGCAACTATATGAATTGTATGGACACTGGGGCAACTATATAAAATGCATGCACACTGGGGCAACTATTTAAAATGCATGCACACTGGGCGCAACTATATAAATTTTATGCATACTGGGGGCAACTATATAAAATGCATGCACACTGGTGGCAACTATATGAATTTTATGCACACTGGGGGCAACTATATGAATTTTATGCACACTGGGGGCAACTATATGAATTTTATGGACACTGGGGGCAACTATATGCATTTTATGTACACTGGGGGCAACTGCATGCATTTTATGGAAACTGGGGGCAACTGTATGCATTATATGTACACTGGGGGCAACTGCATGAATTTTATGGAAACTGGGGGCAACTGCATGCATTTGATGGACAATGGGGGCAACTATATGAATTTTATGGACAATGGGGGCAACTATATGAAATGGATGGACAATGGGGGCAACTATATGAATTTTATTGAAACTGGGGGCAAGTTTATGAATTGTATGGAAAACCATAAAATGTAGCAGAGCTTATCGTGTTGCAAGCATCCACAGGGATAGCAGGGGAGTGGATTACCAAGGTATGACAGAAAAGTGGAAATCTAGATGACATGGGTGCGGAAAACCATTAAATGTAGCAGAGCTAATCATGTTGCAAGCATCCACAGGGGTAGCAGGGGAGTGTATTACCAAGGTATGACAGAAAAGTGGAAATCTAGATGACATGGGTGCGGAAAACCATAAAATGTAGCAGAGCTAATCGTGTTGCAAGCATCCACAGGGATAGCAGGGGAGTGGATTACCAAGGTATGACAGAAAAGTGGAAATCTAGATGAAATGGGGGAGGGGAATACACTGATATATAGAAAAGTTGGATATGAATGTTATTACTCAATTTAGTACAGCTATAATGGTAAGAATACAGCATCTGTGCTGTTCAGTGGTTGTTTTAGGGGAGTAAAAAACAAAAATCATATTTATACAAGGTGTCATGCATTTGTGCTGTAGTAAAGTACAGTTTTTGATGCACAGATATAGTGTTGAATATATTTGGAAACTTTTATGTGTGGATAGTATTCAGGACATCAAAATGCAACTCTCTAAGATCATTTAGCATTGCTTGCTGAGTGATAGCAATCCACACCAGGAGAGATAAGCTTCACAGACACTGCCGGGAGCCAATGAGCCGGATGAGTCATAGTCTTCACATGAACGAGCACGAAGGAATCAGCTTTCAGAGTGATGTCATAAGGAGGTGTGGCCGGCCTTCACTCTAGCTGCTTAAGCCCGCCCAGCCTTAGCTGCAGAAAACCAGGATGTTACCAGCAAAGTGACTGCAGGTGAAGCTGATTTAGCAAAGTGGGAAAACCCCTTTAAGTTACTGGGGTGTGTGTACATATACAGTACAGACCAAAAGTTTGGACACACCTTCTCATTGAAAGAGTTTTCTTTATTTTCATGACTATGAAAATTGTAGATTCACACTGAAGGCATCAAAACTATGAATTAACACATGTGGAATTATATACATAACAAACAATTGTGAAACAACTGAAAATATGTCATATTCTAGGTTCTTCAAACTAGCCAAATTTTGCTTTGATTGCTGCTTTGCACACTCTTGGCATTCTCTTGATGAGCTTCAAGAGGTAGTCCCCTGAAATGGTTTTCACTTCACAGGTGTGCCCTGTCAGGTTTAATAAGTGGGATCTCTTGCCTTATAAATGGGGTTGGGACCATCAGTTGCGTTGAGGAGAAGTCAGGTGGATACACAGCTGATAGTCCGACTGAATAGACTGTTAGAATTTGTATTATGGCAAGAAAAAAGCAGCTAAGTAAAGAAAAATGAGTGGCCATCATTACTTTAAGAAATGAAGGTCAGTCAGTCAGCCGAAAAAATTGGGAAAACTTTGAAAGTAACGGCTATTTGACCATGAAGGAGAGTGATGGGGTGCTGAGCCAGATGACCTGGCCTCCACAGTCTCCGGACCTGAACCTAATCGAGATGGTTTGGGGTGAGCTGGACAACAGAGTGAAGGCAAAAGGGCCAACAAGTGCTAAGCATCTCTGGGAACTCCTTCAAGACTGTTGGAAGACCATTTCAGGGGACTACCTCTTGAAGCTCATCAAGAGAATGCCAAGAGTGTGCAAAGCAGTAATCAAAGCAAAAGGTGGCTACTTTGAAGAACCTAGAATATGACATATTTTCAGTTGTTTCACACTTGTTTGTTATGTATATAATTCCACATGTGTTAATTCATAGTTTTGATGCCTTCATAGTCATAAAAATAAAGAAAACTCTTTGAATGAGAAGGTGTGTCCAAACTTTTGATCTGTACTGTATATATAGAGTCAGAAAAATGAACGGCGCTCCAATAGGTTATGAGAAAATCACTCCTTTAATCACCTGTGTGGCACCGCACGGGTGATTAAAGGAGTGATTTTCTCATAACCTATTGGAGTGCCGTTAATTTATCTGGACTATAATTGGGGTAAGAAGCCTATTCCCTTAAGGACGTGCACCCAGTCTTGCTTATTAGCCAGTGCCACCATTTTTCGTTGAGATATATATATATATATATATATATATATATATATATACACTGCTATACTGTATATATATACAGTTGCAAGAAAAATTATGTGAACCCTTTTGGAATGATATGGATTTCTGCACAAATTGGTCATAAAATGTGATCTGAACTTCATCTAAGTCACAGCAATAGACAATCACAGTCTGCTAAACAAATAACACACAAAGAATTAAATGTTACCATGTTTTATTGAACACACCATGTAAACATTCACAGTGCAGGTGGAAAAAGTATGTGAACCCTTGGATTTAATAACTGGTTGAACCTCCTTTGGCAGCAATAACTTCAACCAAACGTTTCCTGTAGTTGCAGATCATACGTGCACAACGGTCAGGAGTAATACTTGACCATTCCTCTTTACAGAACTGCTTCAGTTCAGCAACATTCTTGGAATGGCTGGTGTGAATAGCTTTCTTGAGGTCATGCCACAGCATCTCAATCGGGTTGAGGTCAGGACTTTGACTGGGCCACTTCAGAAGACGTATTTTCTTTTGTTTAAGCCATTCTGTTGTTGATTTACTTCTATGCTTTGGGTCGTTGTCCTGTTGCAACATCCATCTTCTGTTGAGCTTCAGCTGGTGGACAGATGGCCTTAAGTACTCCTGCAAAATGTCTTGATAAACTTGGGAATTCATTTTTCTGTCGACGATAGCAATCTGTCCAGGCCCTGACGCAGCAAAGCAGCCCCAAACCATGATACCCCACAGTTGGGATGAGGTTTTGATGTTGGTGTGCTTTTTCTCCACACATAGTGTTGTGTGTTTCTTCCAAACAACTCAACTTTGGTTTCATCTGTCCACAGAATATTTTGCCAGTACTGGTGTGGAACATCCATCCAGGTGCTCTTGTGCAAACTGTAAACGTGCAGCAATATTTTTTTTGGACAGCAGTGGCTTCCTCTGTGGTATCCTCCCATGAAATCCATTCATGTTTAGTGCTTTACGTATCGTAGATTCGCTAACACGGATGTTAGCATATGCCAGAGACTTTTGTAACTCTATAGCTGACACTATAGGATTCTTCTTCACCTCATTGAGCAGTCTGCGCTGTGCTCTTGCAGTCATCTTTACAGGACGGCCACTCCTAGGGAGAGTAGCAGCAGTGCTGAACTTTCTCAATTTATAGACAATTTGTCTTACCATGGACTGATGAACAGCAAGGCTTTTGGAGATACAGTCAGGACCATAAATATTGGGACATCAACACAATTCTAACGTTTTTGGCTCTATACACCACCACAATGCATTTGAAATGAAACTAACAAGATGTGCTTTAACTGCAGACTGTCAGCTTTAATTTGAGAATATGTACATCCAAATCAAGTGAACGGTGTAGGAATTACAACTGTTTGCATATGTGCACCCCACTTGTTAATAGACCAAAAGTAATGGGACAATTGGTTTCTCAGCTGTTCCATAGCCAGGTTTGTGTTATTCCCTCATTATCCCAGAAAGATAGCAAAAACATTAGGTGTGGCCAAAACAACTGTTTGGAACATTCTTAAAAAGAAGGAATGCACCGGTGAGCTCAGCAACATCAAAACACCCGTAAGACCACGGAAAACAACTGTGGTGGATGACCAAAGTATTCTTCCCCTGGTGAAGAAAACCCCCTTCACAACAGTTGGCCAGATCAAGAACACTCTCCAGGAGGTACGTGTATGTGTGTCAAAGTGAACAATCAAGAGAAGACTTCACCAGAGTGAATACAGAGGGTTCACCACAAGATGTAAACCATTGGTGACCCCAAAAACAGGAAGGCCAGATTAGAGTTTGCAAAAGGACATCTAAAAAAGCCTTCACAGTTCTGGAACAACATCCTATGGACAGATGAGACCAAGATCAACTTGTACCAGAGTGATGGGAAGAGAAGAGTATGGAGAAGGAAAGGAGCTGCTCATAATCCTAAGCATACCAGCTCATCAGTGAAGCATAGTGGTGGAAGTGTCATGGCGTGGGCATGTATGGCTGCCAATGGAACTGGTTCTCTTGTATTTATTGATGATGTGACTGCTGGCAAAAGCAGCAGGATGAATTCTGAAGTGTTTCAGGCAATATTATCTGCTCATATTCAGCCAAATGCTTCAGAACTCATTGGACGGCGCTTCACAGTGCAGATGGATAATGACCCAAAGCATACTTCAAAAGCAACCAAAGAGTTTTTTTTATAGAAGAAGTGCAATGTTGTGCAATGGCCAAGTCAATCACCTGACCTGAATCCGATTGAGCATGCATTTCACTTGCTGATGACAAAACTGAAGGGAAAATGCCCCAAGAAGAAGCAGGAACTGAAGACAGTTGCAATAGAGGCCTGGCAGAGCATCACCAGGAATGAAACCCAGCGTCTGGTGATGTCTATGCTTTCCAGACTTCAGGCTGTAATTGACTGCAAAGGATATGCAACCAAGTATCAAAAAGTGAATGTTTGATTTATGATTATTATTCTGTCCCATTACTTTTGGTCCCTTAACAAGTGGGAGGCACATATGCAAACTGTTGTAATTCCTACACCTTTCACCTGATTTGTATGTAAATACCCTCAAATTAAAGCTGACAGTCTGCAGTTAAAGCACATCTTGTTCGTTTCATTTCAAATCCATTGTGGTGGTGAATAGAGCCAACAATGTTAGAATTGTGTCGATGTCCCAATATTTATGGACCTGACTGTACTTTTATAACCCTTTCCAGCTTTATGCAAGTCAACAATTCTTAATCGTAGCTCTTCTGAGAGCTCTTTTGTGCGAGGCATCATTTACATCAGCAATGCTTCTTGTGAAAAGCAAACCCAGAACTGGTGTGTGTTTTTTATAGGGTAGGGCAGCTGTAACCAACACCTCCAATCTCATCTCATTGATTGGAATCCAGTTGGCTGACACCTCACTCCAATTAGCTCTTGGAGATGTCATTAGTCTAGGGGTTCACATACTTTTTCCACCTGCACTGTGAATGTTTACACGGTGTGTTCAATAAAAACATGGTAACATTTAATTCTTTGTGTGTTATTAGTTTAAGCAGACTGTGATTGTCTATTGTTGTGACTTAGATGAATATATATAACATCTATAAACCTATGAAAATTAAGTGGTGATGTCTGAAATCAGCCGGTTACATCATAAATCCCTACCTCGCTGTGTTTATAAATCTAATATATAAAGCTGAGTGTATGTGTGTATATATGTATGTCCGCTAAAGGAATCCGCACCGTTGCAATTACAATCACAAAATTTGGCACACAGGTGAATCAGGTGTCCGAGAACGTTTCGACCAGGTCTCAGCTCTCTAGGATGTACCGTTACTGAGATATCCCCCAAAAATGCATTAGCCTATAGAAGCTTGGTCACATGACCCTTATCAGAGTCTAAGAGGCTCGCAGGTACTCCAGTCTCCACATACACAGTTTTACTCCAGGTTTCCATAACAACCCAGCCATTTATCTTCACTGCTGTAAGAGAGCTTTGAAGGAAATCTGTCACAAGGATATTTGCTATTAAAGTAAAGCCATGGCCTAATAGCACTTAGTAACTTATTTTAAGATGTGCCATTGTTCCAGCTATATCTTGTAAACACAGTACGGCCACAGCACTCATCCACTAAATTGCTTTTGTGGGTGCATGTCACCAGTTGATCCCTTCCTTCCTAGGAATCCACATAAATTGTCCCTATAAATTTTTAACAACAGTTGTACACTTAACATTTATTGCAACGTTTCGGGCCCATTTGTGGTGCCCTCCTTTAAGCTACAAAATAATGAAGAAACACCATCAGAATATATAAGACATAGTGATAGTACATAATTTACTAATATAGGCCTACCATTACAGCAAATTGAAAGAAAATGATTTTTTTTTGGAAACAATATATTGGTATAATGTACATGATTATTTAACGTAATTCCAAATATGAAGGGAAAGAGGGGGATTTTATATATATATATATATATATATATATATATATATACAGTGGCGGAAATAATTATTTGACCCCTCACTGATTTTGTAAGTTTGTCCAATGACAAAGAAATGAAAAGTCTCAGAACAGTATCATTTCATTGGTAGGTTTATTGTAACAGTGGCAGATAGCACATCAAAAGGAAAATCGAAAAAATAACTTTAAATAAAAGATAGCAACTGATTTGCATTTCATTGAGTGAAATAAGTATTTGAACCCCTACCAACCATTAAGAGTTCTGGCTCCCACAGAGTGGTTAGACACTTCTACTCAATTAGTCACCCTCATTAAAGGGTTTCTATCACTTCGTTTCACCTATTTAGCTTTCAGACACTAGCGATCCGCTAGTGTCTGCTTTATCTAACCATCCTAATATAAGAGTTTATTGTCCTGCCGTTTAGCTAAAAAAATAACTTATATAGATATGCAAATGAGCCTCTAGGTGCTATGGGGGCGTGATTAGCACCTAGAGGCTCCGTCTACCTTAACAAACTGCCGCCGCCCAGCGCGTCCCTCCAGCCCGCCCATCTCCTCCGGAATGCGATGCTCCTCGTATTCGGCGCATGCGCAGTGAATGTCTGATAGCTTCCCTGCTCAGACATCTCCACTGCGCCTGTTCCTCGGAGCACTATGACGTCATCGGCGCAGGCGCAGTGGAGATGTCTGAGCAGGGAAGCGATCAGACATTCACTGCGCATGCGCCGAATACGAGGAGCATCGCATTCCGGAGGAGATGGGCGGGCTGGAGGGACGCGCTGGGCGGCAGCAGTTTGTTAAGGTAGACGGAGCCTCTAGGTGCTAATCACGCCCCCATAGCACCTAGAGGCTCATTTGCATATCTATATAAGTTATTTTTTTAGCTAAACGGCAGGACAATAAGCTCTTATATTAGGATGGTTAGATAAAGCAGACACTAGCGGATGGCTAGTGTCTGAAAGCTAAATAGGTGAAACGAAGTGATAGAAACCCTTTAAGGACACCTGTCTTAACTAGTCACCTGTATAAAAGACACCTGTCCACAGAATCAATCAATCAAGCAGACTCCAAACTCTCCAACATGGGAAAGACCAAAGAGCTGTCCAAGGATGTCAGAGACAAAATTGTAGACCTGCACAAGGCTGGAATGGGCTACAAAACCATTAGCAAGAAGCTGGGAGAGAAGGTGACAACTGTTGGTGCGATTGTTCGAAAATGGAAGGAGCACAAAATGACCATCAATCGACCTCGCTCTGGGGCTCCACGCAAGATCTCACCTCGTGGGGTGTCAATGGTTCTGAGAAAGGTGAAAAAGCATCCTAGAACTACACGGGAGGAGTTAGTTAATGACCTCAAATTAGCAGGGACCACAGTCACCAAGAAAACCATTGGAAACACATTACACCGCAATGGATTAAAATCCTGCAGGGCTCGCAAGGTCCCCCTGCTCAGGAAGGCACATGTGCAGGCCCGTCTGAAGTTTGCCAATGAACACCTGAATGATTCAGAGAGTGACTGGGAGAAGGTGCTGTGGTCTGATGAGACCAAAATAGAGCTCTTTGGCATTAACTCAACTCGCTGTGTTTGGAGGAAGAAAAATGCTGCCTATGACCCCCAAAACACCATCCCCACCGTCAAGCATGGGGGTGGAAACATTTTGCTTTGGGGGTGTTTTTCTGCTAAGGGCACAGGACAACTTATTCACATAAACGGGAAAATGGACGGAGCCATGTATCGTGAAATCCTGAGCGACAACCTCCTTCCCTCTGCCAGGAAACTGAAAATGGGTCGTGGATGGGTGTTCCAGCACGACAATGACCCAAAACATACAGCAAAGGCAACAAAGGAGTGGCTCAAGAAGAAGCACATTAAGGTCATGGAGTGGCCTACTCAGTCTCCGGACCTTAATCCAATCGAAAACCTATGGAGGGAGCTCAAGCTCAGAGTTGCACAGAGACAGCCTCAAAACCTTAGGGATTTAGAGATGATCTGCAAAGAGGAGTGGACCAACATTCCTCCTAAAATGTGCGCAAACTTGGTCATCAATTACAAGAAACGTTTGACCTCTGTGCTTGCAAACAAGGGTTTTTCCACCAAGTATTAAGTCTTTTTTTGTTAGAGGGTTCAAATACTTATTTCACTCAATGAAATGCAAATCAGTTGCTATCTTTTATTTAAAGTTATTTTTTCGATTTTCCTTTTGATGTGCTATCTGCCACTGTTACAATAAACCTACCATTGAAATGATACTGTTCTGAGACTTTTCATTTCTTTGTCATTGGACAAACTTACAAAATCAGTGAGGGGTCAAATAATTATTTCCGCCACTGTATATATATATATATACAGTACAGACCAAAAGTTTGGACACACCTCATTCAAAGAGTTTTCTTTATTTTCATGACTATGAAAATTGTAGATTCACACTGAAGGCATCAAAACTATGAATTAACACATGTGGAATTATATACTGTACATAACAAACAAGTGTGAAACAACTGAAAATATGTCATATTCTAGGTTCTTCAAAGTAGCCACCTTTTGCTTTGATTACTGCTTTGCACACTCTTGGCATTCTCTTGATGAGCTTCAAGAGGTAGTCCCCTGAAATGGTTTTCACTTCACAGGTGTGCCCTGTCAGGTTTAATAAGTGGGATTTCTTGCCTTATAAATGAGGTTGGGACCATCAGTTGCATTGAGGAGAAGTCAGGTGGATACACAGCTGATAGTCCTACTGAATAGACTGTTATAATTTGTATTATGGCAAGAAAAAAGCAGCTAAGTAAACAAAAACGAGTGGCCATCATTACTTTAAGAAATGAAGGTCAGTCAGTCAGCCGAAAAATTGGGAAAACTTTGAAAGTAAGGGCTATTTGACCATGAAGGAGAGTGATGGGGTGCTGCACCAGATGACCTTGCCTCCAAAGTCACCGGACCTGAAGCCAATCGAGATGGTTTGGGGTGAGCTGGCCCGCAGAGTAAAGGCAAAAGGGCCAACAAGTGCTAAGCATCTCTGGGAACTCCATCAAGACTGTTGAAAGACAATTTCAGGGGACTACCTCCTGAAGCTCATCAAGAGAATGCCAAGAGTGTGCAAAGCAGTAATCAAAGCAAAAGGTGGCTACTTTGAAGAACCTAGAATATGACATATTTTCAGTTGTTTCACACTTGTTTGTTATGTATATAATTCCACATGTGTTAATTCATAGTTTTGATGCCTTCATAGTCATAAAAATAAAGAAAACTCTTTGAATGAGAAGGTGTGTCCAAACTTTTGGTCTGTACTGTATATACTCGTATCCAGGTAGAGATGTATGATGTAACCTACTGATTTGCTATGTGTCACACCAGGTAAAAAGTAATCATTTGTAAAGGGATGAAATACTTAATTGCATAACCGCATATAAACATTACAGAGTGTTGGCGAGAGATACAAAAGTAATGTACGCATTGTACCTGGTCATGTTCAGTCTCGGATCTCTCTGATCTGCTCTGGATTCCTCCACTTTAAAACTGACCTTTTTTTTTTTATAAGGGCCATTCTGTGGTGCTTAACCCCTTAAGGATTCAGCCCTATTTCACCTTAAGGACTTGGTGTCATGGTCTTACCTGCTTGCTGCTCTCCTTCGTTTGACATGTGCTGGCGGCCATCTTGGTTTCTGGGTTTCTTGTAGCCTTCCACCCTGCGGCTCCTCCTTCCCCTGGGAGGAGCTGGATGCCTAGCTCATATATATAGGAGGTCTGTGGCTTCAGTTCCTTGCTTGGTCCTCTTGTGTTCACATGCTTCTAAGACTGCTGCTGCTTCTGGTTCCTGATCCTGGCTTCGTCTGACTACCCTGCTGGTTCCTGATCCTGGCTTCGTCTGACTACCCTGCTGGTTCCTGATCCTGGCTTCGTCTGACTACCCTGCTGGTTCCTGATCCTGGCTTCGTCTGACTACCCTTCTGGTTCCTGACCTCTGGCTTCGCAAAGACTCTGCTCGGTTTCACCATCCGTTTGGACTTTTGCTTTACAGCTTTATTTTCAATAAAGTCTTCTTATTTTCATTTATCTCTTGTTGTACGTCCGGTTCATGGTTCCGTGACATTAGGACCAAGCCATGAATTCTGACGGTACAGGGCCATCCTCGCTACCCACGCTGGTTGCCAGACTTGATCAGCAGGATCACCTGTTGGGTCGGTTCGCTGTGGCGTTGCAAACCCTGCTTGAACGCACGGCTCATTTCGCTCCCGTTGCCGATGGGTCGGTTGTCGCTCCTGGGCTCGCTCCTACTGCCGCTCCGGTTGTTGCGCCAGAGTCTACCCCGACACCTGTTGTTGCGCCTGCGGTGTTTCGGGGTATGACCGGTTCTGCCCCTCTTCCACAGCGCTTTGGGGGAGAGCCAACTCAGTGCCGAGGTTTCCTTAACCAGGTGGGCATTTATTTCGAGTTGCTGCCACATGCCTTTCCTACTGAAAGATCAAAGGTGGGCTTCTTGATCTCGCTGCTCTCGGACAAGGCCTTGGCCTGGGCCAGCCCTTTATGGGAGAACAACAATCCGGTGGTTGCCGAGTTTTCCGGTTTTGTTGCTTCTCTTCGGAAGGTATTCGATGTGCCGGCTCGTGCTGCCTCTGCTGCGAAGCTCCTTATGTCCATCAGACAGGGTTCACGATCCGTAGCTGAATACGCCATTGAGTTTTGTACCCTGGCAGCAGAGGTGGGCTGGAATAATGAGGCTCTGGTCGCTGCTTTCTCTCATGGTCTCTCGGATGCCTTGAAGGATGAGGTTGCAGCTAAGGACCTACCATTTGAGCTCGAGTCTCTTATTTCTTTCCTGATTTTGATTGACACCAGACTCAGGGAGAGACCTTCCTTTAAGGAGAACCTGCGGAGGTCTTCTAACAGATTGGTGCCTACGTTTGCTGTCCCACCCGTGCCTCCCTCTCCTCCCACGCCTCCTGGGGATGACTTGTCTGGGGGTGAACCCATGCAGCTGGGGTTTGCTCGCCTGTCCGAGGGGGAGAGGGCACTCCGGAGACGCGAGGGCCGATGCATGTACTGTGGTCTCGGTGGGCATTTTCGGTTGGCATGTCCGAACCGTCCGGGAAACGCTCGTACCCTGAGATCCTGTCGGGGGCAGATCTTGGGTGGAGTCTCCTCGTCCCCGGTTTCCCGTGTTGACAAACCACTGATCACTGTTGTCCTCTCCTGGGTCGGGGGCTCGGTGACGACCCAGGCGTTGGTGGACTCTGGTGCTGGTGGTTTGTTCATTGATAGTGTGTTCGCTGCCGCCAATTCCATTCCTCTGCAGGCTCGAGGTTCCCCACTGGCTCTTGAGGCGATAGACGGCAGACCCCTTCTGCCGCCACACGTGACTCATGAGACCCTTCCAGTGGGGATAGCCATTGGTGCCGTTCACAGAGAGTCGGTCTGCCTCCAGGTTATTTCGTCTCCACACTACTCGGTGGTCTTGGGGTACCCCTGGCTCCAGAAGCATAATCCGACTTTCGATTGGAGATCGGTCGAGATCCTCTCGTGGTCACCGCAGTGTGGGGCTAGTTGCATCCATGGGTCTGTCAAGTTGCTGTGTACTTCCTCGGACTCTCTGTTGCCTCCTGAATACGAGGAGTACCGGGATGTATTCGATAAGGTGCGCGCGGTTGCCCTACCTCCGCACCGCCCATACGATTGTGCCATAGAGTTACAATCTGGTGCCGTTCCTCCTCGTGGCAAAGTCTATCCACTGTCGGTAGCGGAGAATGAGGCCATGGAGGAGTACGTGAGGGAGGCGCTTTCACGCGGACACATTCGCAAATCTTCGTCCCCGGCAGGGGCTGGATTTTTCTTTGTGAAAAAGAAGGGCGGTGAGTTGAGGCCTTGCATCGATTACAGGGGTCTCAATCGCATCACGATCAAGAACGCTTACCCGATACCCTTGATTTCCGAGCTGTTCGATCGCCTTAAAGGGGCCACGGTCTTTACCAAACTCGACCTGAGGGCGGCATATAACCTGGTAAGGATCAAGGCGGGCGATGAGTGGAAGACCGCGTTTAACACCAGGACCGGTCATTACGAATCCTTGGTTATGCCCTTTGGGTTGTGCAATGCGCCCGCAGTCTTTCAGGAATTCATCAACGATGTTTTCCGTGACCTGTTGCAGCAGTGTGTGGTAGTCTATTTGGATGACATCTTGGTATATTCTGAATCCATGGAGGCCCACATTCTGGATGTCAGACGAGTGTTGCAACGGTTACGAGAGAACAAGCTGTTCGGTAAGCTTGAGAAATGCGAATTTCACCGATCCCAGGTAACCTTCTTAGGTTACATCATTTCCGCTGAGGGGTTCTCCATGGATCCTGAGAAGGTTTCGGCTGTCTTACAGTGGCCCCAGCCCAGTGGTCTTCGTTCCCTGCAGCGCTTTTTGGGCTTCGCCAATTATTATCGGAAGTTCATCAGGGACTTTTCCATGCTGGCCAAGCCTCTCACGGATCTGACCAGGAAGGGCAGTAATTCCCAGGTCTGGCCGCTCGAGGCCATCCGAGCTTTTGAGGCCCTAAAGTCCGCCTTTGTGTCGGCTCCGATTCTGTCGCATCCCAACCCTGGGTTGCCCTTTGTCCTCGAGGTGGACGCGTCTGAGACGGGAGTAGGCGCCCTTCTGTCTCAGCGTAGAACACCAGAGGGTCCTCTGCTTCCTTGTGGGTTTTACTCCCGGAAACTGTCTTCCGCGGAGTGCAACTATCAGATTGGTGACAGGGAGTTATTGGCCATCGTGCAGGCCCTTAAAGAATGGAGGCACTTGCTCGAGGGTTCGGTGGTTCCGGTTCTCATCCTGACGGACCACAAGAATCTGACCTACCTTTCTGAGGCCAAGAGATTGACACCACGTCAGGCCAGATGGGCTCTGTTCTTGTCACGTTTTAATTACGTGGTCTCCTACCTACCCGGTTCCAAGAACATCAGGGCGGATGCCTTATCACGGCAGTACTCCGAGCTGTCCAGGGAGGAGTCGATTCCGACTTCGGTCATACCTCCGAATCAGATCCTGGCCGCCATTCGCACCAGCCTGACCTCTCCCCTGGGTGAGCAGATTTTGGTGGCTCAATCTGGTGCTCCCTCTGGGAGACCCAACGGCAGATGTTTTGTGCCTGAGGAGTTGCGCACTCGGTTGTTGCGAACCTACCATAACTCCAAGACCGCGGGGCATCCTGGAAAGAATCAGCTGTCCTGGGCTGTTTCACGTCTGTTCTGGTGGCCTTCCCTACGTTCCGACATCGCCGCATATGTAGCGGCATGCTCCGTTTGTGCCCAGAGTAAGTCCCCTCGGCACCTTCCGTTGGGCCTTCTGCAACCCATAGCCACCGGGGAGCGCCCATGGTCACACCTGGGGATGGATTTCATTGTGGACCTCCCTGCATCCCGAGGCCATACGGTCATTCTCATGATTGTGGATCGGTTTTCCAAAATGTGCCACTGTGTTCCTCTCAAGAAGTTACCCTCTGCACAAGAGTTGGCCACGATTTTTGCCAGGGAGGTCTTCCGGTTGCACGGTTTGCCTAAGGAGATTGTGTCGGATCGGGGGAGTCAGTTTGTGTCCAGGTTCTGGCGCGCCTTTTGCTCGAAGTTGGGGATTCATCTCTCCTTCTCCTCGGCCTACCACCCTCAGTCCAATGGGGCCGCAGAACGATCCAATCAGGCCTTGGAGCAATTCCTTCGTTGCTATGTCTCCGATCACCAAGACAATTGGGTTGACCTCCTGCCTTGGGCTGAGTTTGCCAGGAACACGGCGGTGAACTCTTCCTCTGGGACGTCTCCCTTCATGGCCAATTATGGGTTCCAACCTGCCGTGTTACCGGAGGTATTCTCTCCCCAGGATATTCCGGCTGTGGAGGATCATCTTTCCGTCCTACGTGCTTCTTGGGTACAGATCCAGAAGTCCCTTGAGGTCTCTGCGCAGCGCCAGAGACTCCAGGCTGATCGCAGACGAGCGCCTGCTCCTTCCTACCAGGTCGGAGACCGTGTATGGTTGTCCACCCGCAACCTCAACCTTCGAGTGCCCACTCCCAAGCTGGCGCCTCGCTTTGTTGGTCCCTTCCGAGTGCTTCGCAGGGTAAACCCGGTAGCCTATGCCCTTGCGCTTCCTCCTGGCATGCGGATCTCCAACGTGTTTCATGTCTCCCTGTTGAAGCCACTGGTGTGTAATCGTTTCACTTCCTCGGTTCCTCGGCCTCGTCCGGTCCAAGTGGGCAATCGTGAGGAATATGAGGTGAGCAATATCCTGGACTCACGCCTGGTCCGCGGTCGGTTGCAGTTTTTGGTCCATTGGCATGGTTATGGTCCAGAGGAGCGTTCCTGGGTTCCATCCGCAGATGTCCATGCTCCTGCCTTGCTCCGAGCCTTCCACGCACGCTTCCCTCAGAAACCGTTTTGTGCTCCGCGGAGGAGGGGCCCTTGAGGGGGAGGTACTGTCATGGTCTTACCTGCTTGCTGCTCTCCTTCGTTTGACATGTGCTGGCGGCCATCTTGGTTTCTGGGTTTCTTGTAGCCTTCCACCCTGCGGCTCCTACTTCCCCTGGGAGGAGCTGGATGCCTAGCTCATATATATAGGAGGTCTGTGGCTTCAGTTCCTTGCTTGGTCCTCTTGTGTTCACATGCTTCTAAGACTGCTGCTGCTTCTGGTTCCTGATCCTGGCTTCGTCTGACTACCCTGCTGGTTCCTGATCCTGGCTTCGTCTGACTACCCTGCTGGTTCCTGATCCTGGCTTCGTCTGACTACCCTGCTGGTTCCTGATCCTGGCTTCGTCTGACTACCCTTCTGGTTCCTGACCTCTGGCTTCGCAAAGACTCTGCTCGGTTTCACCATCCGTTTGGACTTTTGCTTTACAGCTTTATTTTCAATAAAGTCTTCTTATTTTCATTTATCTCTTGTTGTACGTCTGGTTCATGGTTCCGTGACACTTGGCCATATTTTGCAACTCTGACCAGTGTCACTTTAAGTGGTGATAACTTTAAAATGCTTTGACTTATCCAGGCCATTCTGAGAATGTTTTTTCATCACATATTGTACTTCATGACACTGGTAAAATGAAGTAAAAAATATTTATTTTCTTTTGCATAAAAAAAATACCTAATTTACCAAAAAATTTGAAAAATTAGCAAATTTCTAAGTTTCAGTTTCTCTACCTCTGTAATACATAGTAATACCCCCCAAAATTGTGATGACTTTACATTCCCCATATGTCTACTTCATGTTTGAATTATTTTGGGAATGATATTTTATTTTTTGGGGATGTTACAAGGCTTAGAAGTTTAAAAGCAAATCTTGAAATTTTTCAGAAATTTACAAAAACCCAATTTTTAAGGACCAGTACAGCTCTGAAGTCACTTTGCGAGGCTTACATAATAGAAACCACCCAAAAATGACTCCATTCTATAAACTACACCCCTAAAGGTATTCAAAACTGATTTTACAAACTTCGTTAACCCTTTAGGTGTTGCACAAGAGTTATTGGTAAATGGGGATGAAATTTGAGAATTTCATTTTTTTTACCTAATTTTCCATTTTAACCTATTTTTTCCACTAACAAAGCAAGGATTAACAGCCAAAAAAAAATGTATCATTATTGGCCTGACTCTGCCGTTTACAGAAACACCCGATATGTGGCCGTAAACTACTGTACGGTCACACAGCGGGGCGTAGAGTGAAAGGTGCGCCGTTTGGTTTTTGGAAGGCAGATTTTGCTGGACTGGTTTATTTACACCATGTCACATTTGAAGCCCCCTGATGCACCCCTAGAGTAGAAACTCCATAAAAGTGACCCCATCTAAGACACTACACCCCTCAAGGTATTCAAAACTGATTTTACAAACTTTGTTAACCCTTTAGGTGTTGCACAAGATTTAATGGAAAATAGAGATACAATTTCAAAATTTCACTTTTTGGCAGATTTTCCATTTTAATATTTTTTTTTCCAGTTACAAAGCAAGGGTTAACAGCCAAGCAAAACTCATTATTTATGGCTCTGATTCTGTATTTTACAGAAACACCCGATATGTGGTCGTAAACTGCTGTACGGGCACATGGCAGGGCGCAGAAGGAAAGGAATACCATACGGTTTTTGGAAGGCAGATTTTGCTGGACTGGTTTTTTGACACCATGTCCCATTTGAAGCCCCCTGATGCACCCCTAGAGTAGAAACTCCATAAAACTGACCCCAACTAAAAAACTACACCCCTCAAGGTATTCAAAACTGATTTTACAAACTTTGTTAACCCTTTAGGTTTTGCACGGTTTTTGGAAGGCAGATTTTGCTCCATAGTCTAAGAGCCATAGTTTTTTCAGTTTTTGAGCGATTATCTTAAGTAGGGTCTCATTTTATAGTAGTTTGATTGGCACTATTTTGGGGTGCATATGACTTTTTGATCGCTTGCTATTACACTTTTTGTGACGTAAGATGACAAAAAATTGCTTTTTTTACACAGTTTTAATTTTTTTATTTTTTACGGTGGTCACCTGAGGGGTTAGGTCATGTGATATTTTTATAGAGCCGGTCGATACGGACGCGTCGATACCTAATATGTATACTTTTTTAAAATTTATTTAAGTTTTACACAATGATTTCATTTTTGAAACAAAAATAATCATGTTTTAGTGTTTCCATAGTCTAAGAGCCATAGTTTTTTCAGTTTTTGGGCGATTATCTTGGGTAGGGTATGATTTTTGCGGGATGAGATGACGGTTTGATTGGTACTATTTTGGCATACATGCGACTTTTTTGATCACTTTTATTACCTTTTTTGGGAAGTAAGGTGAGCAAAAATTCAATTTTCTCATAGTTTTTATTTTTTTATTTTTATGGCGTTCACCGTGTGGGGAAAGTAACATGACCGTTTTATAGATCAGGTCGTTACGGACGCGGCGATACCTAATATGTGTAGTGTATTTATTTATTTATTTTTTTTATTCAGTGATAAATGTGTTTTTTGATTTTTACTTTTTTTTTCACTTTTTTTTCACTTTTTTTTTTACCCAGACCCACTTGCTTCTTGAAGATCCAGTGAGTCTGATGTCTGTATAATACAGTACAGTACACCATATAGTGTTTTGTACTGTATTTTACTTACACTTTGTCTGAACAGATCTATGCCTTTAGCACAGATCTGTTCAGCACGATGGACAGCAGGATGCCTGAGAAGGCGTCCTGTTGCCATGGGAAACTTCCCCGTCTGCTCAGTTGTGGCCACAACTGCGCAGACAGGGAAGGGTAAGGAGGGGGGCTGTCTGGGGGCTCTCTCCCTCTCCATCGGGGGGCTGCAAAGGCACAGCAGCCCCCCAATGGGAGAGGGAGGGAGCTTCCTGAGCTGTTAACCTTTTCCACACAGCGGTCCGTACGGACCGCGGTATGGAAAGGGTTAAACGGCTGACATCGCATAACAGATGTCAGCCGTTTATACCAGGGTGTCAGCAATGTGCTGACACCCTGGTATACCCACTGTACACCAACGATTATTCAAGAGGAGGCGGGCGGGGGAACGCGATCCCGCCTGCCGCACCGCCCGCCTCCCGCACCGCCCGCAACACCCCCCACCGGGATAAAATAATTCAGGGGTGCAGGGGGGGTGAAACATATGTATTTTAGGAATACTAAAGTTTCTGATCCGCGGGGATCAGAAACTACAGAAAGCGCAGCAAACCGCAGGTCTGAATTGACCTGCGGTTTGTTGCGATCGCCGACATGGGGGGGTCACGGGACCCCCCCCGCGCATTTAGCCGAGGTGCCTGCTCAATGATTTGAGCAGGCACCTTGTTCCGATCACAGCCGGCCGGGCGGCAGTGATCGGAACAACACATGACGTACCGGTACGTCATGGGTCCTTAAGGACTCGGGAAACATGCCGTACCGGTACGTCATGCGTCCCTAAGGGGTTAAAGGGAACCTGTCACCAGTTTTATGGTGTCCTAACTAAGGGCAACATAAATAAGTGACTGATTATCTTAGCAAAATGCTGGGTCACTTTCTTTAATTGCCAGCATCTTGTATTGAAAAGCTCCAGCTCATAATGATGAGTCCTGAATATTCATGAGCTCCCGACTCTCCCCACCTACCTTCTGCTGATTGACTGTGTTTTTCCATATGAATCAGCAGCAGGTGGGCAGGGGAGTGGCTATAGCTCTGAATTAAAAAAAAACTAGACTCACTGACATCACGCTGGACTCAAATCAGCTCATTAGCATGCGGCATGTGGCATCTTTGTGTGTATATTATGAGGTAACCATCTGTCACACCAGTAAGTGATTACATCTAAGGCACTTTTTAGTAGTTAATGATTGTATATAATTAGTTAGATTATAATTAAATATCCACATGACAGGCAATTTTGCGGAACGGGTGCGGACCCATTCATTCTCTATGGGGACGGAATGGATGCGGACAGCACACACTGTGCTGTCCGCATACGCATTTGCGGAGCGCGGCCTCGATCTTCCGGTCCGCAGCTCCGCAAAAGATAGAACATGTCCTATTCTTGTCCGCAGGTGCAAGAATAGGCATTTCTATAGGGGTGCCGGCCGAGTGTGTTGCGGATCCGCAATTTGCGGGTCTGCAACACACCACGGACGTGTGAATGGAGCCTAACTTTGAACATCCGCAACAGCTCGTCGCCTAGTTCACGAACTATCCTCTGTTTTTCAGCATGGGCCCGGGTCAGATGATATCCCCGCCCCCAACATTCGCTGCAAGATAAAGATACAAGCATATAATCACAATTTTTTAAAATACTAGTATTGAAAATAATGTCCTCAACAAAAAAGAAAACAGTATTTAAGTCATTGAAGAGGAAATATTAGATTTACTGTTATGGTTAGAAGATCAGATTGTATGTGTGTGGGGTCTGAGTGAGCAATCGGATATTGTCCAGCTGAGCACAGATGTACCTGTCTAGTGAAGAAAGGGATGCAAATGAGCTCTTAACAAGCTTTGCCTCTAATGCCACCAGATGTAAGGCAGCTATCCTATAAGTCAATGTTCAGCTCTTTAACTAAGCCTTGAGACATGATTTGGATATTAAATAAGCCAGCACCTCATCTGCAGACAGCTGTTTCGGGGTGATTGCCCCTCATCAGTGCAGAGCAGAGAGTACTGGCTTGCTGGTTGAGAGGCCTGTCAGGGTTAGGGGTTACTATCTCTCCTTAGGGAGAGAGCATAGAAACAGAGCTTGTTCAGAGCTCATTTGCATCCCTTTCATCCCAGAATTCCAGAGGAGCATGTATGGCCTATAAGTCTCCTCACGCTGATTGAGGCGCTCTCTCCCTAAGGAGAGATAGTACTCCCCTAACCCTGACAGGCCTCTCACCCAGCAAGCCAGTACTCTCTGCTCTGCACTGATGAGGTGCTGGCTTATTAATCACCCCGAAACTGCTGTCAGCAGATGAGTTGCTGGCTTATTTAATATCCAAGTTGTATGTCAAGGCTTAGTTAAAGAGCTGAGCATTGACTTATAAGATAGCTGTTTTACATCTGGTGGCATTAGAGGCAGAGCTTGTTAACATGTATGGCCTATAAGTCTTCTCACGCTGATTAAGGCGCTCTCTCTATAAGGAAAGATAGTAACCCCCTAAACCTGTCTAGTAAAGTGACGGTATAGTATGGGGTGTAAAGCTGGTTCGCCTTACCGTGGTGCAGCCTGGGTAACTCTAAATGAACCAGCAAATACTGGCGCTTTGACCAACAGGACACAAACTATAATCTATAGACTGTGTGTGTATGTGTGTGAAGTATATAGTGTGCGGTCGGAAAATGGATGTGCAATGTGCATGTGAGAGATATTTCTCTGCTGTCATACATAGATGCTCCTGCTACAGACATATTGCTGTGATGTTGCAACAATAATTAGTGCACCAATCACTAATATTTACTGAGACATTATAAAGTCTGAAGTTGTGTGTACGGCGAATTTTTTTTTTAATCATTAGGGATTTTCACAATGGCACATTTTTTCAAACACTCTATCTGCATAAAAAGAGATTGTTCTGACATGCATGTGAAATGTAATCAAATACACTGCTTTAATGTCAAATTACTTACAGTGATCAGGAGTTCTTCCTTAACGTCACTAAAATTGCTGCCAACCATCTTTTCTGATTGCATCCAACTTCGGTTCGGTGGAAACCAGTTGCCACGCCTATTTTGCGCATATGCAAAAATTACATAGCCGATATACAGTACAGACCAAAAGTTTGGACACACCTTCTCATTCAAAGAGTTTTCTTTATTTTCATGACTATGAAAATTGTAGATTCACACTGAAGGCATCAAAACTATGATTTAGCACATGTGGAATTATATTCATAACAAACAAGTGTGAAACAACTGAAAATATGTCATATTCTAGGTTCTTCAAAGTAGCCACCTTTTGCTTTGATTACTGCTTTGCACACTCTTGGCATTCTCTTGATGAGCCTCAAGAGGTAGTCCCCTGAAATGGTCTTCCAACAGTCTTAAGGGAGTTCCCAGAGATGCTTAGCACTCGGCCGATGTTCGTCCATCACTACCAAATTTGGTGAAGATCGGTTCAGTCATTTGGTCATGCATAAAGAACATACAGGCAGACAGACGTCCAGACAGACAGAAACTCAATTATATATACAGTACAGACCAAAAGTTTGGACACACCTTCTCATTCAAAGAGTTTTCTTTATTTTCATGACTATGAAGGCATCAAAACTATGAATTAACACATGTGGAATTATATACATAACAAACAAGTGTGAAACAACTGAAAATATGTCATATTCTAGGTTCTTCAAAGTAGCCACCTTTTGCTTTGATTACTCGTTTGCACAGTCTTGGCATTCTCTTGATGAGCTTCAAGAGGTAGTCCCCTGAAATGGTCTTCCAACAGTCTTGAAGGAGTTCCCAGAGATGCTTAGCGCAGCACCCCATCAAATAGCCCTTACTTTCAACGTTTGCCGAATTTTTCGGCTGACTGACTGACCTTCATTTCTTAAAGCAATGATGGCCACTCGTTTTTCTTTACTTAGCTGCTTTTTTCTTGCCATAATGCAAATTCTAACAGTCTATTCAGTAGGACTATCAGCTGTGTATCCACCTGACTTCTCCTCAATGCCACTGATGGTCCCAACCCCATTTATAAGGCAAGAAATCCCACTTATTAAACCTGACAGGGCACACCTGTGAAGTGAAGACCATTTCAGGGGACTACCTCTTGAAGCTCATCAAGAGAATGCCAAGAGTGTGCAAAGCAGTAATCAAAGCAGAAGGTGGCTACTTTAAAGAACCTAGAATATGACATATTTTCTGTTGTTTTACACTTGTTTGTTATGTATGTAATTCCACATGTGTTAATTCATAGTTTTGATGCCTTCATAGTCATGAAAATAAAGAAAACTCTTTGAATGAGAAGGTGTGTCCAAACTTTTGGTCTGTACTGTATATATATATATATACTGGAAATGACGTGATGACGTAACACGTCACGCTCTCCTCTCTCCCTGCGGCTCGGCTACCCCGCTGTTTCCTGCGTCTCTGTGGCCGTTTTTGCCTCCTTGGACCCAGGGATTCGTGTTCCTGCTTCGGCCCCCGACCCAGCTGTTCCTGCCTCCTAGCGGTGTTTGACTTCCCTTCGCTTCTTCTCTGCACCCCATCGTCTCCCTACCTCGCCCAGATTGTGGACTTCCTCCTTGGGCTGCGCTTTGTCCTCCTTCGTTTGACTCTGCTCCTTCCCTCTGTCTTGTGGCTGGCGGGGCTCGGTGTGACCGGTTCACTGGAGCAGGGGGCTCCCGCTGTAGCTTGGGTCCTTGGTCCATGGTCCCTAGTTCTTTTGTGCCTCCCTGCTGTGCCTTCTGATTTCCTGGTGTTCGCTGGTGACGGTGTTCCCCTCCTCGTGGTGGGTCCTCTCCTGTGGCTTGGGTTGTTTGCGGTGGCCATTGGAGTCTGGTCGGCCGCCTCCCCTGCCCTGCATCCTCGCCTCTTCTCTGGCGGTCTCCCCCTCCTCCTCCTGTTCCGTTGCTCCTCCAGTGTCTCCGGGATCAAGTGGTCTCCTTGTGGACATACGTGTGTGGCCTCCAGGTGGGCATTTGGCCCAGAAAAGACTGGTGAGATTGTTCCTTTTTTCTTTCTCATTTTTTGCTCTCCCACGACTTTTTTTCCTTACTAATCAACTAACAAACTAACTAAAAGTATTCAAACTATCCTGCTTGTTAGTATATCAACTCTAGCATGACCTGGATGGCTAAAATATAACTTCTATCAGAGTTAGTGAGTGATAGAAGTTATATTTTAGCCAGCCAGGTCATGCTAGAGTTGATATACTAACAAGCAGCAAGTGAACACTAGGAGGGCATTCGCTATCAGTGGGCAGCGCACTGTGCAACAAACAGTGTGTACTAAATAAAGCACGGCAGGAGCTGTGTGGAGATAGCGGAGACAGTCAGGCAGCCACAAGTGATGACCGCCCCCTAGTGGATTAACAATAACACTCAGATCACTATGAGCAATAAGACATATATGGGTGATAATTTTAAATCATGTCAGTTCTAAGTTAGTCATTTTAAGGACAAGTAATAAACGTTAAATTTTAGTACTTTATAATACGTGTCAACCCAGAGACTATTACTGGTCCACTGACCAATTGTAAATAATCATATTAATATGTCTCAACACGTGTTAGTGGGTCAAATGTAAATAAAGCGAGAAGATAAGAACCCTACAAAATTTATACAGATGTTGATTCTTGAGAATTTTGGGAGGGATTCTTTTTCCCCTTTGTTTATGATAGAAAGAGCGCATCGGGTCCCAGGTGGCAAACCAATCCCTGGGAGACAACCACGGACATTCCTTGTTAAGTTGTTGGTCTCAAGGGACAGAGATATGTTATTAAGAAGGACGAGGGAATGTTCACCTGTCCTTTATGATGGAAACAGATTGGCCTTTTTTCCCGATTTTTCAAAGGATATTCAAGAAAAGAGACGCTCGTTTATGACGGTTAAAAAGAGGCTAAGAGAAAGGGATATTAAATATTCACTTATCTTCCCAGCAAAACTTCGGATTATTTTTAAGGATACAACTTTATTTTTTGATACCTCGGATAAAGCCGCGGACTGGCTTGAACGAAATGATATATGATTTAACTGTTGTACGTTTTGCTGGGAATAACAATTGGTAGAGGGTCCTTGTACTCTCAACCTTTCTCTGTTTAATTAGCGGGGAGGTGCCGAGCAGGGGGGAGTGTGGGAGGGATGGTAATAGGAGAGAGATCTGCTACAATATGTGGTGGATTACCTGTAGGGGGGGTTGGGCCTGGGCTGGGATGCGTCCTCCTTTTTTTTTTTTCCTCCAGTTCTTTGTAATGTCTATCAGAATTCTTGCCTGGAACGTACGGGGTCTGGGGGATAGAAGAAAGAGACAGGCGGTTTTTGATCTCACGCGGATCCACCTCCAGCAATAGTATGTTTGTTGGAAACGCACCTCACTGGGGAGACCTCCAGGGTGGTCGGCAGGGGATGGGCTACGCACACGTATCACTCTACCTTCTCTAGTTATTCTAGGGGAGTTACTGTTTTTATACATAGAACGATTGATTTTGTGTGCGAGGCATCCTCTGTTGACCAACAAGGGAGATTTGTCTTCCTATACTGCAGGCTGATGGGGACGACATCTATTCTGGCCTTTGTCTATATTCCACCTCCATTTTCCTTTTCAGTTCTCAACTCTTTGTTAACATTTATGGATAAATGGTCAGAGTGTCCAACACTGATTATTGGAGATTTCAACTTTGTTATTAATTCTGTGCTGGATAGGGTCTCTACGGGTGTCAAAGGATTGGCACGGTTTTGTTCTGAGGCCGGGTTTGAAGATCTTTGGGGATGCTTGGGCCATGGGAAAAGGGCTTTTTCATGCATTAGTAAATCAGGTAGATCTATGTCCAGAATAGACCTTGCCCTGATGAATAAAAAATATGTGAGATTGGTAAAACTAATGAAGTATGAGACAAGGTCAATCTCGGACCCATGTTTGACCCATAAGAAATATATAGAGAGGCACCCATTCAGATTAAACCCTTATTGCTTATCAGTGATAAAGAGACATGAAATAATACAAAAGGAAATTAACAGATTCTGGGACACTAACTATGGCTCAGCAAAAATCCAGGTGGTTTGGGATACCTTTAAGGCCTATATGAGGGGGATAATGGTCAGCAATATTGCGAACCTCAGAAAGGAGTATGGGAAAAAACAGAAAAACTTAGAAGAACTAGCGTCCTCAGCTACACAATCCTTCCATATAAATAAGACGGAGGAGAATAGGGAGAATATGCAGAAGGCTAAACAAGAATACTCTAACTTTTTGTTGGATAAGGCCCAACAAAGTTTATTTTTTAAGGGGCAAAAATATTTCACAGAGTCAGGGCGACCTGGGAAACTTCTATCCAGAGTGATTTTGAGCCAAGAATCCAAAAAAATATATAGATAATGTCCGACTGGCCAACGGTAGGATGGCTAGTGGATAGAGTTGAGCGAACACCTGGATGTTCGGGTTCGAGAAGTTCGGCCGAACTTCCCGGAAATGTTCGGCTTCGGGATCCGAACCCGATCCGAACTTCGTCCCGAACCCGAACCCCATTGAAGTCAATGGGGACCCGAACTTTTCTGTACTAAAAAGGCTGTAAAACAGCCCAGGAAAGAGCTAGAGGGCTGCAAAAGGCAGCAACATGTAGGTAAATCCCCTGCAAACAAATGTGGATAGGGAAATGAATAAAAAAAAAAAAAAAAAAATGACCCAATATCAATTGGACAGAGGTACCATAGCAGAGAATCTGGTTTCACGTCAGCAGAGAATCAGTCTCTTCATGCCATAGCAAAGAATCTGGCTTCATGTCAGCACAGAATCAGTCTCTTCATGCCATAGCAGAGAATCTGGCTTCATGTCAGCACAGAATCTGTCTTCATGTCATAGCAGAGACACAGGCTTCACGTCACCCACCACTGGAACAGGCCACTGTCACACATTTAGGCCCCGGCACCCAGACAGAGGAGAGCGGTCCCGTAACAGAGAATCTGGCCTTATGTCAGCGCAGAATCTGTCTTCATGTCATAGCAGAGAATCAAGCTTCACGTCACCCACCACTGGAACAGGCCACTGTCACACATTTAGGCCCAGGCACCCAGACAGAGGAGAGAGGTCCCGTAACAGAGAATCTGGCTTGATGTCAGCACAGAATCTGTCTTCATGTCATAGCAGAGAATCAGGCTTCATGTCACCCACCACTGGAACAGGCCACTGTCACACATTTAGGCCCAGGCACCCAGGCAGAGGAGAGAGGTCCCGTAACAGAGAATCTGGCCTTATGTCAGCGCAGAATCAGTCTTCATGTCATAGCAGAGAATCAGGCTTCACGTCACCCACCACTGGAACAGGCCACTGTCACACATTTAGGCCCCGACACCCAGACAGAGGAGAGCGGTCCCGTAACAGAGAATCTGCCCTTATGTCAGCGCAGAATCTGTATTCATGTCATAGCAGAGAATCAGGCTTCACGTCACCCACCACTGGAACAGGCCACTGTCACACATTTAGGCCCAGGCACCCAGGCAGAGGAGAGAGGTCCCGTAACAGAGAATCTGGCCTGATGTCAGCACAGAATCTGTCTTCATGTCATAGCAGAGAATCAGGCTTCACGTCACCCACCACTGGAACAGGCCACTGTCACACATTTAGGCCCAGGCACCCAGTCAGAGGAGAGAGGTCCCGTAACAGAGAATCTGGCCTTATGTCAACACAGAATCTGTCTTCATGTCAAAGCAGAGAATCAGGCTTCACGTCACCCACCACTGGAACAGGCCACTGTCACACATTTAGGCCCAGGCACCCAGGCAGAGGAGAGAGGTCCCGTAACAGAGAATCTGGCCTTATGTCAGCACAGAATCTGTCTTCATGTCATAGCAGAGAATCAGGCTTCACGTCACCCACCACTGGAACAAGCCACTGTCACATATTTAGGCCCCGGCACCCAGACAGAGGAGAGAGGTCCCGTAACAGAGAATCTGGCCTGATGTCAGCGCAGAATCTGTATTCATGTCATAGCAGAGAATCAGGCTTCACGTCACCCACCACTGGAACAGGCCACTGTCACACATTTAGGCCCAGGTACCCAGGCAGAGGAGAGAGGTCCCGTAACAGAGAATCTGGCCTGATGTCAGCGCAGAATCTGTCTTCATGTCATAGCAGAGAATCAGGCTTCACGTCACCCACCACTGGAACAGGCCACTGTCACACATTTAGGCCCAGGCACCCAGGCAGAGGAGAGAGGTCCCGTAACAGAGAATCTGGCCTGATGTCAGCACAGAATCTGTCTTCATGTCATAGCAGAGAATCAGGCTTCACGTCACCCACCACTGGAACAGGCCACTGTCACATATTTAGGCCCAGGCACCCAGGCAGAGGAGAAAGGTCGCGTAACAGAGAATCTGGCTTCATGTCAGCACAGAATAAGTCTTCATGTCATAGCAGAGAATCAGGCTTCACGTCACCCACCACTGGAACAGGCCACTGTCACACATTTAGGCCCCGGCACCCAGACAGAGGAGAGGTTCATTCAACTTTGGGTTGCCCCGCAATATAATGGTAAAATGAAATTAAAAATAGTATTGAATGAGGAAGTGCCCTGGAGTAGAATAATATATTGTTAAGGGGAGGTAGTTAATATCTAATCTGCACAAGGGATGGACAGGTCCTGTGGGATCCATGCCTCGTTCATTTTTATGAACGTCAGCTTGTCCACATTTGCTGTAGACAGGCAGCTGCGTTTGTCTGTAATGACGCCCCCTGCCGTGCTGAATACACGTTCAGACAAAACGCTGGCCGCCGGGCAGGCCAGCACCTCCAAGGCATAAAAGGCTAGCTCTGGCCACGTGGACAATTTGGAGAACCAGAAGTTGAATGGGGCCGAACCATCAGTCAGTACGTGGAGGGGTGTGCACAGGTACTGTTCCACCATGTTAGTGAAATGTTGCCTCCTGCTAACACATTCCGTATCAGGTGGTGGTGCACTTAGCTGTGGCGTGGTGACAAAACTTTTCCACATCTCTGCCATGCTAACCCTGCCCTCAGAGGAGCTGGCCGTGACACAGCTGCGTTGGCGACCTCTTGCTCCTCCTCTGCCTTCGCCTTGGGCTTCCACTTGTTCCCCTGTGACATTTGGGAATGCTCTCAGTAGCGCGTTTTCCAACGTGCGTTTGTACTCGCGCATCTTCCTATCACGCTCCAGTGTAGGAAGTAAGGTGGGCACATTGTCTTTGTACCGGGGATCCAGCAAGGTGGCAACCTAGTAGTCCGCACACGTTAAAATGTGGGCAACTCTGCTGTCGTTGCGCAGGCACTGCAGCATGTAGTCGCTCATGTGTGCCAGGCTGCCCAGAGGTAAGGACAAGCTGTCCTCTGTGGGAGGCGTATCGTCATCATCCTGTGTTTCCCCCCAGCCACGCATCAGTGATGGGCCCGAGCTGCTTTGGGTGCCACCCCGCTGTGAACATGCTTCATCCTCATCCTCCTCCACCTCCTCCTCATCCTCGTCCTCCTCGTCCTCCAGTAGTGGGCCCTGTCTGGCCACATTTGTACCTGGCCTCTGGTGTTGCAAAAAACCTCCCTCTGAGTCACTTTGAAGAGACTGGCCTGAAAGTGCTAAAAATGACCCCTCTTCCTCCTCTTCCTCCTGGGCCACCTCCTCTTCCATCATCGCCCTAAGTGTTTTCTCAAGGAGACATAGAAGTGGTATTGTAACGCTGATAACGGCGTCATCGCCACTGGCCATGTTGGTGGAGTACTCGAAACAGCGCAACAGGGCACACAGGTCTCGCATGGAGGCCCAGTCATTGGTGGTGAAGTGTCTGATCCGCAGTGCGACTGACCCGTGCGTGCTGCAGCTGAAACTCCACTATGGCCTGCTGCTGCTCGCACATTCTGTCCAGCATATGCAAGGTGGAGTTACACCTGGTGGGTACGTCGCATATGAGGCGGTGAGCGGGAAGGCCGAATTTACGCTGTAGAGCAGACAGGCGAACAGCGGCAGGGTGTGAACGCCGGAAGCGCGAACAGACGGCCCGCACTTTATGCAGCAGCTCTGACATGTCGGGGTAGTTGCGAATGAACTTCTGCACCACCAAATTCAGCACATGCGCCAGGCAAGGGATGTGCGTCAAACCGGCTAGTCCCAGAGCTGCAACGAGATTTCGCCCATTATCGCACACCACCAGGCCGGGCTTGAGGCTCACCGGCAGCAACCACTCATCGGTCTGTTGTTCTATACCCCACCACAACTAATGTGCGGTGTGGGGCCTGTCCCCCAAACATATGAGTTTCAGAATGGCCTGCTGACGTTTACCCCGGGCTGTGCTGAAGTTGGTGGTGAAGGTGTGTGGCTGACTGGATGAGCAGGTGGAAGAAGAGGAGGAGGAAGCTGAGTAGGAGGAGGAGGAGACAGGAGGCAAAGAATGTTGCCCTGCGATCCTTGGCGGCGGAAGGACGTGCGCCAAACAGCTCTCCGCCTGGGGCCCAGCCGCCACTACATTTACCCAGTGTGCAGTTAGGGAGATATAGCGTCCCTGGCCGTGCTTACTGGTCCACGTATCTGTGGTTAGGTGGACCTTGCCACAGATGGCGTTCCGCAGTGCACACTTGATTTTATCGGACACTTGGTTGTGCAGGGAAGGCACGGCTCTCTTGGAGAAGTAGTGGCGGCTGGGAACAACATACTGTGGGACAGCAAGTGACATGAGCTGTTTGAAGCTGTGTGTGTCCACCAGCCTAAATGACAGCATTTCATAGGCCAGTAGTTTAGAAATGCTGGCATTCAGGGCCAGGGATCGAGGGTGGCTAGGTGGGAATTTACGCTTTCTCTCAAATGGTTTTGAGATGGAGAGCTGAATGCTGCCGTGTGACATGGTTGAGATGCTTGGTGACGCAGGTGGTGGTGTTGGTGGTACATCCCATGTTTGCTGGGCGGCAGGTGCCAACGTTCCTCCAGAGGCAGAGGAAGAGGCCGAGGTGGCGGCAGCAGCAGCAGAAGAGGCCGAGGCGGCAGCAGCAGAAGAGGCAGCAGGGGGAGCCTGAGTGACTTCCTTGTTTTTAAGGTGTTTACTCCACTGCAGTTCATGCTTTGCATGCAGGTGCTTGGTCATGCAGGTTGTGCTAAGGTTCAGAACGTTAATGCCTCGCTTCAGGCTCTGATGGCACAGTGTGCAAACCACTCTGGTCTTGTCGTCAGCACATTGTTTGAAGAAGTGCCATGCCAGGGAACTCCTTGAAGCTGCCTTTGGGGTGCTCGGTCCCAGATGGCGGCGGTCAGTAGCAGGCGAAGTCTCTTGGCGGCGGGTGTTCTGATTTTGCCCACTGCTCCCTCTTTTGCTACGCTGTTGGCTCAGTCTCACCACTGCCTCTTCCTCCGAACTGTGAAAGTCAGTGGCACGACCTTCATTCCATGTGGGGTCTAGGACCTCATCGTCCCCTGCATCGTCTTCCACCCAGTCTTGACCCCTGACCTCCTGTTCAGTCTGCACACTGCAGAAAGACGCAGCAGTTGGCACCTGTGTTTCGTCATCATCAGAGACGTGCTGAGGTGGTATTCCCATGTCCTCATCATCAGGAAAAATAAGTGGTTGTGCGTTAGTGCATTCTATCTCTTCCACCCCTGGGGAAGGGCTAGGTGGATGCCCTTGGGAAACCCTGGCAGCAGAGTCTTCAAACAGCATAAGAGACTGCTGCATAACTTGAGGCTCAGACAGTTTCCCTGATATGCATGGGGGTGATGTGACAGACCGATGGGCTTGGTTTTCATGCGCCATCTGTGCGCTTTCTGCAGAAGACTGGGTGGGAGATAATGTGAACGTGCTGGATCCACTGTCGGCCACCTAATTGACTAATGCCTGCACCTGCTCAGGCCTTACCATCCTTAGAGCGGCATTGGGCCCCACCAAATATCGCTGTAAATTCTGCTGGCTACTGGGACCTGAGGTAGTTGGTTCACTAGGACGTGTGGCTGTGGCAGAACGGCCACGTCCTCTCCCAGCACCAGAGGGTACACTAACACCACCACGACCATGTCCTTGTCCGCGTCCCTTATTAGATGTTTTCCTCATTGTTCCAGTTCACAACAATTTTGAGAATGGCAAATTTGGGAATGCTTTTTCAACCCAGAACAAAAAGTCTGCTTTTACGGTCACTACAAATAACTTGACCAGCTAAAACTGTCCAGATTTGGTTGAATAGAGATGTGAGACCTGTTTTTTTTTTTGCGCTGTGTGACAGTTATAGGTTTAATCACAGAATGACACTTCTATCAGCACGCTAGCGTGTGTCTTAGGTTTTTCTGAATCACACTATCAATACCTTCAATGTAAGATTTTATTTTTGGGATAGATTTCAAGTAGGCCTCAAATACCACAAACTAGTTATTTTCAGAATGGCAAATTTGGGAATGCTTTTTCAACCCAGAACAAAAAGTCTGCTTTTACGGTCACTACAAATAACTTGACCAGCTAAAACTGTGCAGATTTGGTTGAATAGAGATGTGAGACCTGTTTTTTTTTTTGCGCTGTGTGACAGTTATAGGTTTAATCACAGAATGACACTTCTATCAGCACGCTAGCGTGTGTCTTAGGTTTTTCTGAATCACACTATCAATACCTTCAATGTAAGATTTTCTTTTTGGGATAGATTTTAAGTAGGCCTCAAATACCACAAACTAGTTATTTTGAGAATGGCAAATTTGGGAATACTTTTTCAACCCAGAACAAAAAGTCTGCTTTTACGGTCACTACAAATAACTTCACCAGCTAAAACTGTCCAGATTTGGTTGAATAGAGATGTGAGACCTGTTTTTTTTTTTTGCGCTGTGTGACAGTTATAGGTTTAATCACAGAATGACACTTCTATCAGCACGCTAGCGTGTGTCTTAGGTTTTTCTGAATCACACTATCAATACCTTCAATGTAAGATTTTCTTTTTGGGATAGATTTCAAGTAGGCCTCAAATACCACAAACTAGTTATTTTCAGAATGGCAAATTTGGGAATGCTTTTTCAACCCAGAACAAAAAGTCTGCTTTTACGGTCACTACAAATAACTTGACCAGCTAAAACTGTGCAGATTTGGTTGAATAGAGATGTGAGACCTGTTTTTTTTGGCGCTGTGTGACAGTTATAGGTTTAATCACAGAATGACACTTCTATCAGCACGCTAGCGTGTGTCTTAGGTTTTTCTGAATCACACTATCAATACCTTCAATGTAAGATTTTCTTTTTGGGATAGATTTCAAGTAGGCCTCAAATACCACAAACTAGTTATTTTGAGAATGGCAAATTTGGGAATGCTTTTTCAACCCAGAACAAAAAGTCTGCTTTTACGGTCACTACAAATAACTTGACCAGCTAAAACTGTGCAGATTTGGTTGAATAGAGATGTGAGACCTGTTTTTTTTTGCGCTGTGTGACAGTTATAGGTTTAATCACAGAATGACACTTCTATCAGCACGCTAGCGTGTGTCTTAGGTTTTTCTGAATCACACTATCAATACCTTCAATGTAAGATTTTCTTTTTGGGATAGATTTCAAGTAGGCCTCAAATACCACAAACTAGTTATTTTGAGAATGGCAAATTTGGGAATGCTTTTTCAACCCAGAACAAAAAGTCTGCTTTTACGGTCACTACAAATAACTTGACCAGCTAAAACTGTGCAGATTTGGTTGAATAGAGATGTGAGACCTGTTTTTTTTTTGCGCTGTGTGACAGTTATAGGTTTAATCACAGAATGACACTTCTATCAGCACGCTAGCGTGTGTCTTAGGTTTTTCTGAATCACACTATCAATACCTTCAATGTAAGATTTTCTTTTTGGGATAGATTTCAAGTAGGCCTCAAATACCACAAACTAGTTATTTTCAGAATGGCAAATTTGGGAATGCTTTTTCAACCCAGAACAAAAAGTCTGCTTTTACGGTCACTACAAATAACTTGACCAGCTAAAACTGTGCAGATTTGGTTGAATAGAGATGTGAGACCTGTTTTTTTTGGCGCTGTGTGACAGTTATAGGTTTAATCACAGAATGACACTTCTATCAGCACGCTAGCGTGTGTCTTAGGTTTTTCTGAATCACACTATCAATACCTTCAATGTAAGATTTTCTTTTTGGGATAGATTTCAAGTAGGCCTCAAATACCACAAACTAGTTATTTTCAGAATGGCAAATTTGGGAATGCTTTTTCAACCCAGAACAAAAAGTCTGCTTTTACGGTCACTACAAATAACTTGACCAGCTAAAACTGTGCAGATTTGGTTGAATAGAGATGTGAGACCTGTTTTTTTTTTGCGCTGTGTGACAGTTATAGGTTTAATCACAGAATGACACTTCTATCAGCACGCTAGCGTGTGTCTTAGGTTTTTCTGAATCACACTATCAATACCTTCAATGTAAGATTTTCTTTTTGGGATAGATTTCAAGTAGGCCTCAAATACCACAAACTAGTTATTTTGAGAATGGCAAATTTGGGAATGCTTTTTCAACCCAGAACAAAAAGTCTGCTTTTACGGTCACTACAAATAACTTGACCAGCTAAAACTGTGCAGATTTGGTTGAATAGAGATGTGAGACCTTTTTTTTTTTTGCGCTGTGTGACAGTTATAGGTTTAATCACAGAATGACACTATGAATTTTATAGTAAATATAAGGAGATTATTCTCCCTAGATTTTTGGGGGTCTTGCTGAATCGGTGGAGGATGGGAAACTCCCAGACTTAATGATGGAAGCTGTGATAACATTAATTTCAAAAAAAGACAATGACCCTACAGATTTGGGATCATATAGACCGATTTCACTGCTTAACCACCTCAGGACCGCCGTACGCAGGAATGCGTCCTGGCGGCGGCCCTGTTATTCCTCCTGGACGCGCCGGCGCGTCCTCTCGCGAGAGGCGAGATTTCCTGTGAACGCGTGCCCACAGGAGCGCGCGTTCACAGGAACCGGAGGTAAACGAGTACATCTACAGCCTGCCAGCGGCGATCATTCACTGGCAGGCTGTAGATGCGATTTTTTTAACCCCAAAAAGGTATATTAGATGCTGTTTTGATAACAGCGTCTAATATACCTGCTATCTGGTCCTCTGGTGGTCCCTTTTGCTTGGATCGACCACCAGAGGACACAGGCAGATCTGTAAAGTAGCACCAAAGACCACTACACTACACCCCCCCGTCACTTATTAACCCCTTATTAACCCCTGATCACCCCATATAGACTCCCTGATCACCCCCCTGTCATTGATCACCGCGGATCCGCAAAACACATACGGACGTCTGAATGGAGCCTTACAGGGGGGTGATCAATGACAGGGGGGTGATCACCCCATATAGACTCCCTGATCACCCCCTGTCATTGATCACCCCCCTGTAAGGCTCCATTCAGACGTCCGTATGTGTTTTGCCGATCCACGGATCCGCGGATCCGCAAAACGCATACGGATGTCTGAATGGAGCCTTACAGGGGGGTGATCACCCCATATAGACTCCCTGATCACCCCCATGTCATTGATCACCCCCCTGTAAGGCTCCATTCAGACATCCGTATGTGTTTTGCGTATCCGCGGATCCGTGGATGCGCAAAACACATACGGACATCTGAATGGAGCCTTACAGGGGGGTGATCAATGACATGGGGGGGATCAGGGAGTCTATATGGGGTGATCACCCCCCTGTAAGGCTCCATTCAGACATCCGTATGCGTTTTGCGGATCCGCGGATCCACGGATCCGCAAAACACGGACACAGCGGATCCGCAAAACACGGACACCAGCAATGTGCTTTCCGCATTTTGCGGATCCGCACATTGCCAGAACTATATAGAAAATGCATTTTTTTGTCCGCAATTGCGGACAAGAATAGGACATGTTCTATAGGCTCTACAAAAAATGCAGTGTTCGCCCGATCAGGCCTGATCTTGTGCGCACACTTGCGTTCAGTCCGCCCTACCGCAGTGACAGAATATTTTTTTTCTTTTGATCACTGCAAAAACACCGTAAAATCGCTGTGGCGCTATAAAGATCACTTTTGAGGGGCATGGCGAGTTCATAGAAGATTTTTTTTTTGTCACAAGTTAGCGGAAATAGATATTTTGTTTTTTTGTTTTTTCTTACAAAGTCTCATATTCCACTAACTTGTGACAAAAAATAAAATCTCACATGAACTCACCATACCCCTCACGGAATCCAAATGCGTAAAATTTTTTAGACATTTATATTTCAGACTTCTTCTCACGCTTTAGGGCCCCTAAAATGCCAGAGCAGTATAAATACCCCACATGTGACCCCATTTTGGAAAGAACACACCCCAAGGTATTTTGTGAGGGGCATGGCGAGTTCATGTAAAATTAAATTTTTTGTCACAAGTTAGTGGAATATGAGACTTTGTAAGAGAAATAAAATAAAAATAAATCATTTTCCGCTAACTTGTGCCAAAAAAAAAATATTCTAGGAACTCGCCATGCCCCTCACGGAATACCTTGGGGTGTCTTCTTTCCAAAATGGGGTCACTTGTGGAGTATTTATACTGCCCTGGCATTTTAGGGGACCTAATGCGTGAGAAGTAGTTTGGAATCCAAATGCCTAAAAAATGCCCTGTGAAATCGTAAAGATTGTCATTGGAATTTGGGCCCCTTTGCGCACCTAGGCTGCAAAAAAGTGTCACACATGTGGTATCGCCGTACTCAGGAGAAGTAGGGCTATGTGTTTTGGGGTGTATTTTTACATATACCCATACTGTGTGTGAGAAATATCTCTGTAAATGACAACTTTTTAAATTTTTTAATACAAAGTTGTCAATTTACAGAGATATTCCTCTCACCCAGCATGGGTATATGTAAAAACACACTTTAAAACACATTGCCCTACTTCTCCTGAGTACGGCGATACCACATGTGTGACACTTTTTACAGTCTAGTTGCGCATAGGGGCCCAAATTCTAAAGAGCACCTTTAGGATTTCACAGGGCATTTTTTACGCATTTGGATTCCAAATTACTTCTCACGCTTTAGGTCCCCTAAAATGCCAGGGCAGTATTTTGGAAAGATGACACCACAAGGTATTCCGTGACTTTTGCGCAAACCAATAAATATACACTTATTGCATTTTTTCTTATCAAAGACATGTAGAACAATAAATTTAGAGAAAAATTTATATAGAAATGTAGTTTTATTTGAAAAATTTTACAACTGAAAGTGAAAAATGTCATTTTTTTTGCAAAACTTTCGGTCAATTTCGATTAATAACAAAAAAAGTAAAAATGTCAGCAGCAATGAAATACCACCAAATGAAAGCTCTATTAGTGAGAAGAAAAGGAGGTAAAATTCATTTGGGTGGTAAGTTGTATGACCGAGCAATAAACCGTGAAAGTAGTGTAGTGTAGAAAGTGGTCTGGTCATTAAGGGTATTTAAGCTAGGGTAGCTGAGGTGGTTAATGCAGATGTAAAACTCCTTGCAAGGATTTTGGCCACAAGGCTCTCCAGGGGCAGTTCTTCTATTGTCCATCCGGATCAGAATGGCTTTATTCAAAATAAGGGCACTCACTACAATCTCCATCGGCTCTTTGCCAACATACAGGCCCCTGGGGGGGGGGGGGCGCCCGCTCCATCCTGTCATTGGATGCCTCTAAGACCTTTGACAGGGTGGAGTGGCATTTTCTTCTGGAGGGTTCTGACCAAATGGGCTTTGGGGAAAGATTCATAAATACCCTTAAATTACTGTATAAATCACCTACTGCGAAACTGAGTCTTAATGGTATTCTGACTACTAGTTTCGATTTAAATAGAGGTACTCACCAAGGCTGTCCATTATCTCCATTGTTATTTGATATTTATATTGAGCTTTTAGCTCTGGCCATTAGGCAGGATGATTAAATTAAAGGATTGGGAACATTAGGAGTAGAAGATCGTATCTCCCTATATGCGGATGATGTACTTTTTTTTATAGACCATACGGAAATAACTCTCCCAAGAATCATCCGAATGGTTAAACTATTTGGTGAGGTATCTGGTCTTCACATAAATTGGTCTAAGACCAGTTTGATGCCAATAGACCCGTTATCCCATAAGGAGGTTTTGATAACCCAGTTGGATGTTGTTGATAATTTTCAATACTTGGGCCTGATGATATCACCCAGGGTTGAAAACTTTGTCCAACTCAATCTGATCCCATTAACCACCTCAGCTCCCCTAGCTTAAAGAGGACCTTTCACCTATTATGACACTGCGAACTAACTATACAGACATGGAGAGCGGCGCCCGGGGATCTCACTGCACTTACTATTATCCCCGGGCGCCGCTCCATTCTCCCGCTATGCCCTCCGGTATCTCCGCTCACTAAGTTATAGTAGGTGGAGATTTCAGTCACTAAGTTATGGTAGGCGGAGTCTGCCCTTGTTCTGCTGTAGCGCTGGTCAATCGCAGCGCAGAGCTCACAGCCTAGGAGGTTATTTTCTCCCAGGCTGTGAACTCTACAATGCGATTGGCCAGTGCTACAGCAGAACAAGGGCAGACTCCGCCTACCATAACTTTGTGACCGGAGATACCGGAGGGCATAGCAGGAGAATGGAGCGGCGCCCGGGGATAATAGTAAGTGCAGTGAGATCCCCGGGCGCCGCTCTCCATGTCTTTATAGTTAGTTCACAGTGTCATAATAGGTGAAAGGACCTCTTTAAGCACCCTTAATGACCAGACCACTTTTTACAATTCTGCACTACACTACTTTCACTGTTTATTGCTCGGTCATGCAACTTAACACCCAAATGAATTTTACCTCCTTTTCTTCTCACTAATAGAGCTTTAATTTGGTGGTATTTCATTGCTGCTGACATTTTTACTTTTTTTGTTATTAATCTAAAATTAACAAAATTTTTGCAAAAAAATGACATTTTTCACTTTCAGTTGTAAATTTTTTTTAAAAAAAACGACATCTATATATAAATTTTTCTCCAAATTTATTGTTCTACATGTCTTTGATAAAAAAAAATGTTTGGATAAAAAAAATGGTTTGGGTAAAAGTTATAGCGTTTACAAACTATGGTACAAAAATGTGAATTTCCGCTTTTTGAAGCAGCTCTGACTTTCTGAGCACCTGTCATGATTCCTGAGGTTCTACAATGCCCAGACAGTAGAAAAACCCCACAAATAACCCCATTTTGGAAAGTAGACACCCTAAGGTATTCGCTGATGGGCATAGTGAGTTCATAGAACTTTTTATTTTTTGTCACAAGTTAGCGGAAAATTATGTTTTTTTTCTTTTTTTTTTTTCTTACAAAGTCTCATATTCCACTAACTTGTGACAAAAAATAAAAACGTCCATGAACTCACTATGCCCATCACGAAATACCTTGGGGTGTCTTCTTTCCAAAATGGGGTCACTTGTGGGGTAGTTATACTGCCTTGGCATTTTAGGGGCCCTAATGTGTGGGAAGTAGTTTGAAATCAAAATGTGTAAAAGATGCCCTGTGAAATCCTAAAGGTGCTCTTTGGAATGTGGGCCCATTTGCCCACCTAGGCTGCAAAAAAGTGTCACACATCTGGTATCGCCGTACTCAGAAGAAGTAGGGCAATGTGATTTGGGGTGTCTTTTTACATATACCCATGCTGGGTGAGAGAAATATCTCGGCAAAAGACAACTTTTCCCATTTTTTTATACAAAGTTGGCATTTGACCGAGATATTTATCTCACCCAGCATGGGTATATGTAAAATGATACCCCAAAACACATTGCCCAACTTCTCCTGAGTACGGCGGTACCACATGTGTGACACTTTTTTGCAGCCTAGATGCGCAAAGGGGCCCAAATTCCTTTTAGGAGGGCATTTTTAGACATTTGGATCCCAGACTTCTTCTCACACTTTAGGGCCCCTAAAATGCCAAGGCAGTATAAATACCCCACATGTGACCCCATTTTGGAAAGAAGACACCCCAAGGTATTCAATGAGGGGCATGGCGAGTTCAGAGAAGATTTTTTTTTTTTGGCACAAATTAGCGGAAATAGATATTTTTTTTTTTTTTCACAAAGTTTCCCTTTCCGCTAACTTGGGACAAAAAGTTCAATCTTTCATGGACTCAATATACCCCTCAGCGTATACCTTGGGGTGTCTTCTTTCCGAAATGGGGTCACATGTGGGGTATTTATACTGCCCTGGCATTTTAGGGGCCCTAAAGCGTGAGAAGAAGTCTGGAATATAAATGTCTAAAAAATTTTACGCATTTGGATTCCGTGAGGGGTATGGTGAGTTCATGCGAGATTTTATTTTTTGTTACAAGTTAGTGGAATATGAGACTTTGTAAGAAAAAAAAAAACAATTTCCACTAACTTGTGCCAAAAAAATGTCTGAATGGAGCCTTACAGGGGGGTGATCAATGACAGCGGGGTGATCAGGGAGTCTATATGGGGTGATCACCCCCCCGTCATTGATCACCCCCCTGTAAGGCTCCATTCAGACGTCCGTATGTGTTTTGCGGATCCGCGGTGTCCGTGTTTTGCGAATCCACGGATCCGCAGTTCCGTAAAACACATACGGACGTCTGAATGGAGCCTTACAGGGGGATGATCAATGACAGGGGGGTGATCAATGACAGGGGGGTGATCAGGGAGTCTATATGGGGTGATCACCCCCCTGTCATTGATCACCCCCCTGTAAGGCTCCATTCAGATGTCCGTATGTGTTTTGCGGATCCGATCCATGGATCCGTAAAACACATACGGACGTCTGAATGGAGCCTTACAGGGGGGTGATCAATGACAGGGGGGTGATCAATGACAGGGGATTGATCAGGGAGTCTATATGGGGTGATCACCCCCCTGTCATTGATCACCCCCCTGTAAGGCTCCATTCAGACGTCCGTATGTGTTTTGCGGATCCGATTCGGTAAATGAATAGGATTTTTTACATTTCACAAGTAGTTAAGGATAGAGAGATTAAGTCGTTCACGGAGTTATCACATAATGTAGAAAACCTCTCTGGGTTTAGGTATTTTCAGTTGCGGTCGGCACTATTCAGCCACGATGATAAATCTATGTTGGATATAAATAGTTCTTGTTTTTTAAATGATTGGATAGCGATGATACCCCCAAGAATTAAGATTTCAAATATATATAAACTACTACTTAAGGCATGGTTTTGTGATACACAATCACCAGGACAAAGAGCCTGGGAGTTGGATTGTCCAAATATACAATTAGAAGGGTGGGGGAATATTTTTACTAACCTAGGTTCACTATCCCATAATTTCAACCATGTTCTAGTGCAGTTTAGTATTTGTCATAGACTATATGTTACCCCTATATGTAGGGATGAGCGAACCCGAACTGTATAGTTCGGGTTCGTACCCAATTTTGGGGTGTCCGTGACACTGACCCAAACATTTTCGTAAAAGTCCGGGTTCGGGTTCGGTGTTCGGAGCTTTCTTGGCGCTTTTTGAAAGGCTGCAAAGCAGCCAATCAACAAGCGTCATACTACTTGCCCCAAGAGGCCATCACAGCCATGCCTACTATTGGCATGGCTGTGATTGGCCAGTGCAGCATGTGACCCAGCCTCTATTTAAGCTGGAGTCACGTAGCGCCGCACATCACTCTGCTATGATCAGTGTAGGGAGAGGTTGCAGCTGCTGTTAGGGCGAGATTAGACAGTGATTAACTCAGCAAAAACACTTAATTCAGTGATCGATCTACAGCTGTGGATCATTGAACTGCTGCTATTTAATTGCTCACTGTTTTTAGGCTGCCCAGAGCGTTTTTATGTCACTTTTTTCTTGGGTGATCGGCGGCCATTTTGTGTCTTGTGGTGCACCAGCACAAGCTGCCACCAAGTCCATTTAACCTTTAATAGTGTGGTTATTTTTTTGCTATATCCTACATCAGGGGCTTGGCTGTGCTTGCTATTTTATTGAGGGGTAAAATACAATTGGCCAAAATAGCAGTACCCTAAACCTGGTGTTTCAGCTGTGGCTAGCCAATTGTAATACTGTCTGCTGTCTGCCGAAGCACAGTTTTTGTTCTGGGTTGAATACAATTCCTAACTTAGCAATCCCCTAAATATTCTTTTTTTACTGTATCAGGCCAAGTTTAAATTGATCCATAAAAGGGTATATTAGATTTAAGGTGCGGATAGTGTCATCCTCAATAACTTCACACTCTACCGTACATTTCCAAGTTTAAATAATTCTGTCCGTAAACGTATACCTGTCACCCAGCGCCTAAATAATAGGCCTAAAATTTATATTCAGCTAAATCTGTGTTTATTGCTAAGGCTGCTCAATTTATTTAGTGTCTGCCAAAGCACAGTTTTTGTTCTGGGTTGAAATACAATTCCCAACTTAGAGCAGAAACCACAAATTTTGGGAATTACTATCAGGCCAAGGTTAAATCTATCCATAAAAGGGAATATTAGATTGAAGGTGCAGGTAGTATCATCCTCAATAACTTCACACGCTACCGTGCATTTCCAAGTTTAAATAATTCTGTCCGTAAACGTATACCTGTCACCCAGCGCCTAAATAATAGGCCTAAATTTATATTCAGCTAAATCTGTCGTTAATGTTGTGCCTGTATTAGTGTAATACGGTACCTAAATAGATAGCCAGATAGTGTTAGGTGCCTGTAAAAAAAAGGCCTGAATTTGAATTCAATACATTGGGCCAAATAATTTTTTTCTTATTGTGGTGAACGGTAACAATGAGGAAAACATCTAGTAAGGGACGCGGGAAGCGGACATTGTCGTGGTAATGTTAGTGGACCCTCTGGTGCTGGGAGAGGACGTGGCCGTTCTGCCACAGCCACACGTCCTAGTGAACCAACTACCTCAGGTCCCAGTAGCCAGCAGAATTTACAGCAATATTTGGTGGGGCCCAATGCCGTTCTAAGGAGGGTAAGGCCTGAGCAGGTACAGGCATTAGTCAATTGGGTGGCCGACAGTGGATCCAGCACGTTCACATTATCTCCCACCCAGTCTTCTGCAGAAAGCGCACAGATGGCGCATGAAAACCAAGCCCTTCAGTCTGTCACATCACCCCCATGCATATCAGGGAAACTGTCTGAGCCTCAAGTTATGCAGCAGTCTCTTATGCTGTTTGAAGACTCTGCTGGCAGGGTTTCCCAAGGGCATCCACCTAGCCCTTCCCCAGGGGTGGAAGAGATAGAATGCACTAACGCACAACCAGTTATGTTTCCTAATGATGAGGACATGGAAATACCACCTCAGCACGTCTCTGATGATGACGAAACACAGGTGCCAACTGCTGCGTCTTTCTGCAGTGTGCAGACTGAACAGGAGGTCAGGGAGGAAGACTGGGTGGAAGACGATGCAGGGGACGATGAGGTCCTAGACCCCACATGGAATGAAGGCCGTGCCACTGACTTTCAGAATTCGGAGGAAGAGGCAGTGGTGAGACCGAGCCAACAGCGTAGCAAAAGAGGGAGCAGTGGGCAAAATCAGAACACCCGCCGCCAAGAGAATCCGTCTGCTATTGGCCACCGCCATCTGGGACCCGGCACCCCAAAGGCAGCTTCAAGGAGTTCCCTGGCGTGGCAGTTCTTCAAACAATGTGCTGACGACAAGACCCGAGTGGTTTGCACGCTGTGCCATCAGAGCCTGAAGCGAGGCATTAACGTTCTGAACCTTAGCACAACCTGCATGACCAGGCACCTGCATGCAAAGCATGAACTACAGTGGAGTAAACACCTTAAAAACAAGGAACTCACTCAGGCTCCCCCTGCTACCTCTTCTGCTGCTGCCTCCTCGGTCTCTTCCTCCGCCTCTGGAGGAACGTTGACACCTGCCGCCCAGCAAACAGAGGATGTACCACCAACACCACCACCACCTCCGTCACCAAGCATCTCAACCATGTCACACGGCAGCGTTCAGCTCTCCATCTCACAAACATTTGAGAGAAAGCGTAAATTCCCACCTAGCCACCCTCGATCCCTGGCCCTGAATGCCAGCATTTCTAAACTACTGGCCTATGAAATGCTGTCATTCAGGCTGGTGGACACAGACAGCTTCAAACAGCTCATGTCGCTTGCTGTCCCACAGTATGTTGTTCCCAGCCGGCACTACTTCTCCAAGAGAGCCGTGCCTTCCCTGCACAACCAAGTATCCGATAAAATCAAGTGTGCACTGTGGAACGCCATCTGTGGCAAGGTCCACCTAACCACAGATACGTGGACCAGTAAGCACGGCCAGGGACGCTATATCTCCCTAACTGCACACTGGGTAAATGTAGTGGCGGCTGGGCCACAGGCGAAGAGCTGTTTGGCGCACATCCTTCCGCCGCCAAGGATCGCAGGGCAACATTCTTTGCCTCCTGTCTCCTCCTACTCAGCTTCCTCCTCCTCTTCTTCCACCTGCTCATCCAGTCAGCCACACACCTTCACCACCAACTTCAGCACAGCCCGGGGTAAACGTCAGCAGGCCATTCTGAAACTCATATGTTTGGTGGACAGGCCCCACACCGCACAGGAGTTGTGGCGGGGTATAGAACAACAGACCGACGAGTGGTTGCTGCCGGTGAGCCTCAAGCCCGGCCTGGTGGTGTGCGATAATGGGCAAAATCTCGTTGCAGCTCTGGGACTAGCCGGTTTGACACACATCCCTTGCCTGGCGCATGTGCTGAATCTGGTGGTGCAGAAGTTCATTCACAACTACCCCGACATGTCAGAGCTGCTGCATAAAGTGCGGGCCGTCTGTTCGCGCTTCCGGCGTTCTCATCCTGCCGCTGCTCGCCTGTCTGTGCTACAGCGTAACTTCGGCCTTCCCGCTCACCGCCTCATATGCGACGTGCCCACCAGGTGGAACTCCACCTTGCACATGCTGGACAGACTTTGCGAGCAGCAGCAGGCCATAGTGGAGTTTCAGCTGCAGCACGCACTGTGGAACAGCACCACTTCACCACCAATGACTGGGCTTCCATGCGAGACCTGTGTGCCCTGTTGCGCTGTTTCGAGTACTCCACCAACATGGCCAGTGGCGATGACGCCGTTATCAGCGTTACAATACCACTTCTATGTCTCCTTGAGAAAACACTTAGGGCGATGATGGAAGAGAAGGTGGCCCAGGAGGAGGAGGAGGAGGAAGAGGGGTCATTTTTAGCACTTTCAGTCCAGTCTCTTCGAAGTGACTCAGAGGGAGGTTTTTTGCAACAGCAGAGGCCAGGTACAAATGTGGCCAGACAGGGCCCACTACTGGAGGACGAGGAGGACGAGGAGGAGGAGGAGGTGGAGGAGGTGGAGGAGGATGAGGATGAAGCATGTTCACAGAGGGGTGGCACCCAACGCAGCTCGGGCCCATCATTGGTGCGTGGCTGGGGGGAAACACAGGACGATGACGATACGCCTCCCACAGAGGACAGCTTGTCCTTACCTCTGGGCAGCCTGGCACACATGAGCGACTACATGCTGCAGTGCCTGCGCAACGACAGCAGAGTTGCTCACATTTTAACGTGTGCGGACTACTGGGTTGCCACCCTGCTGGATCCCCGGTACAAAGACAATGTGCCCACCTTACTTCCTGCACTGGAGCGTGATAGGAAGATGCGCGAGTACAAGCGCACGTTGGTAGACGCGCTACTGAGAGCATTCCCAAATGTCACAGGGGAACAAGTGGAAGCCCAAGGCGAAGGCAGAGGAGGAGCAAGAGGTCGCCAACGCAGCTGTGTCACGGCCAGCTCCTCTGAGGGCAGGGTTAGCATGGCAGAGATGTGGAAAAGTTTTGTCAACACGCCACAGCTAACTGCACCACCACCTGATACGGAAAGTGTTAGCAGGAGGCAACATTTCACTAACATGGTGGAACAGTACGTGTGCACACCCCTCCACGTACTGACTGATGGTTCAGCCCCATTCAACTTCTGGGTCTCCAAATTGTCCACGTGGCCAGAGCTAGCCTTTTATGCCTTGGAGGTGCTGGCCTGCCCGGCGGCCAGCGTTTTGTCTGAACGTGTATTCAGCACGGCAGGGGGCGTCATTACAGACAAACGCATCCGCCTGTCTACAGCCAATGTGGACAAGCTGACGTTCATAAAAATGAACCAGGCATGGATCCCACAGGACCTGTCCATCCCTTGTGCAGATTAGACATTAACTACCTCCCCTTAACCATATATTATTGTACTCCTGGGCACTTCCTCATTCAATCCTATTTTTATTTTCATTTTACCATTATATTGCGGGGCAACCCAAAGTTGAATGAACCTCTCCTCTGTCTGGGTGCCGGGGCCTAAAAATATCTGACAGTGGCCTGTTCCAGTGTTGGGTGACGTGAAGCATGATTCTCTGCTATGACATGAAGCTTGAATCTCTGCTATGGGACCTCTCTCCTCTGTCTGGGTGTCGGGGCCTAAATATCTGACAATGGACTGTTCCAGTTTTGGGTGACGTGAAGCATGATTCTCTGCTATGACATGAAGCCTGAATCTCTACTATGGGACCTCTCTCCTCTGTCTGGGTGCCGGGGCCTAAATATATGACAATGGACTGTTCCAGTTTTGGCTGACATGAAGCGTGATTCTCTGCTATGACATGAAGACTGATTCTCTGCTGACATGAAGCCTGAATCTCTGTTATGGGACCTCTCTCCTCTGTCTGGGTGCCGGGGCCTAAATATATGACAATGGACTGTTCCAGTTTTGGCTGACGTGAAGCTTGATTCTCTGCTATGACATGAAGACTGATTCTCTGCTGACATGAAGCCTGATTCTCTGCTATGACATGAAGACTGATTCTCTGCTGACATGAAGCCTGAATCTCTGTTATGGGACCTCTCTCCTCTGTCTGGGTGCCGGGGCCTAAATATATGACAATGGACTGTTCCAGTTTTGGCTGACGTGAAGCCTGATTCTCTGCTATGACATGAAGACTGATTCTCTGCTGACATGAAGCCTGATTCTCTTCTATGGGACCTCTCTCCAATTGATATTGGTTAATTTTTTTTATTTATTTTTTTATTTTTATTCATTTCCCTATCCACATTTGTTTGCAGGGGATTTAACTACATTTTGCTGCCTTTTGCAGCCTTCTTGCCCTCTCCTGGGCTATTTTACAGCCTTTTTAGTGCCGAAAAGTTCGGGTCCCCATTGACTTCAATGGGGTTCAGGACGAAGTTCGGGTCGGGTTCGGATCCTGAACCCGAACATTTACGGGAAGTTCGGCCAAACTTCTCGAACCCGAACATCCAGGTGTTCGCTCAACTCTACCTATATGGCTAAACAAATGTGGGCTAAGAGATACATCCAAGTGCCCTACATGTGATACCTTAGATGCGGATTACCTCCATATGATCTGGACTTGTCCAGAACTTAGAGAATACTGGAATAGCATCAATAACTTCCTTATTTACAAACTTAAAATACGAATCCCCTTTGAGCCACAATTGTTCTTGCTGAATGATTTTTCCACAATAAGCAGTCATAAATATCAAAAGATTCTTCTAGGTAGGATACTGTTGTTAGCTAGAATCCTGATTAGTCAGACCTGGTTTGCTCGTCATACTCCAGAACTAAATACTTGGATAAACTTAGTTAATAAGGTAAAAAATTATGCCTTTATAGGCAGAGAGATGTACACGAGAAGTTAGATTAAGATATGGGATGGCTGGAAGATCTGATTGACAATAATATTTTATATGAGTTTTTTTTTTCTCTCTCTCTCTTCCTGTCTCCTGCCCCTCTCCTTTTGTTGAAGGGGTGACGGGGGGGGGGGGGGGTTGGGGCATTGGGTTTGGGGAAGAGGGAAAAGGAAAAAAGGTATTAACTATATTGAGTGTTTACTCAAATTATTTATTTGTGTATTTCTTTTATATACTAATAAAGATATAATATATATATATATATATATATATATATATATATATATATATACAGTACAGACCAAAAGTTTAGACACACCTTCTCATTCAAAGAGTTTTCTTTATTTTCATGACTAGGAAGGCATCAAAACTATGAATTAACACATGTGGAATTATATACATAACAAACAAGTGTGAAACAACGGAAAATATGTCATATTCTAGGTTCTTCAAAGTAGCCACCTTTTGCTTTGATTACTGCTTTGCCCACTCTTGGCATTCTCTTGATGAACTTCAAGAGGTAGTCCCCTGAAATGGTCTTCTAACAGTCTTGAAGGAGTTCCCAGAGATGCTTAGCACTTGTTGGCCCTTTTGCCTTCACTCTGCGGTCCAGCTCACCCCAAACCATCTCGATTGGGTTCAGGTCCGGTGATTGTGGAGGCCAGGTAATCTGGCGCAGCACCCCATCACTCTCCTTCATGGTCAAATAGCCCTTACTTTCAAAGTTTTCCCAATTTTTCGGCTGACTGACTGACCTTCATTTCTTAAAGTAATGATGGCCACTTGTTTTTCTTTACTTAGCTGCTTTTTTCTTGCCATAATACAAATTCTAACAGTCTATTCAGTAGGACTATCAGCTGTGTATCCACTTGACTTCTCCTCAACGCAACTGATGGTCCCAACCCCATTTATAAGGCAAGAAATTCCACTTATTAAACCTGACAGGGCACACCTGTGAAGTGAAAACCATTTCAGGGGACTATCTCTTGAAGCTCATCAAGAGAATGCCAAGAGTGTGCAAAGCAGTAACCAAAGCAAAAGGTGGCTACTTTGAAGAACCTAGAATATGACATATTTTCAGTTGTTTCACACTTGTTTGTTATGTATATAATTCCACATGTGTGGATGCCATAGTTTCGATGCCTTCAGTGTGAATCTACAATTTCCATAGTCATGAAAATAAAGAAAACTCTTTGAATGAGAAGGTGTGTCCAAACTTTTGGTCTGTACTGTATATATAAGAGATATTTTGTTTTGACAGTGACATTCCCCTACTGATCTACAGGCATAACAACAAATTTTAACTGTTTGTGATCTAATAAACCTTTACAGCATGTGACTGAAAATGCTCTACCAATACATAGGCAGGTAAAAATTTCAGTTTCCTGTGGGATGAAAGCTAATAGCCTTATCAGTCAAACCCATACTAATATCAGGCTGACTGCCCAGCACCTTCTAAGGATATCATGGAAATTAAGATTAAACTTTCAGCAGCAACATCTACAAACAGGAATTTTTTTTAGGATTCCAGTTGAAAAATTGTCATGGTTTTATCGCTCTAACAGAAATAAGTATTAACAAATTGTGGAACAACCAATTAAAACACTTTCTCAGATTTTATTAATTGAACTACAAAAAATAAGTATGAAAATAATGAACTAAAAAATTCTACTTGTATGAGTACGTCACCTTCGTAGACAAGTAGAAGAACCATATTTTCCTGTTTTACTTTTTCTAAGACCATACTCTTACATTATGTAAGATTTCCAGTGAAATATAATTGATAGTTTAGTTTGGCTGCTAAAACATTTTTTTTTATTATTTTGAGTAAAACATGTGCACTTGGCCTTGAGTTCCATAAAAGCACATTATATCATTATCATTATGAATCGGATCGGAGATTTACCACTTCTGTGATTAAACGCCAATCATTCTCTTTAAAATATTTGTGTGCTGGAATATTATAATTATTTCAGTGATATTAAGAGAAATTAACCAGAAAGCTTGGAATTTTGCAAGAATGTGCTATATGTTTTATATAAGATACTTGTGGAACAACCTATTAAAACACTTTCTCAGTAGATTTTATTAATTGAACTACAAAAGAAATGGTGATTATTCTCTTATTCGTTTGGATCTCTCTGCAGCGTTTGATTCCATAGACCATAAACTCCTCCACTAAATTGGCCTTAAGGACACTGCTCTTTCTTGGTTCTCTTCCTATCTCTCTGGCCACTCCTTTAATGTATTATTTGCTGGCTCTTTTTCTTCTCCTCTTCCTCTTTGGCGTTCCTCAGGACTCAATACTAGGTCCTCTACTCTTTTTCCTCTACACAGCCCCCATCGGGCAGATTATCAGTAGATTTGGCTTTCGGTACCATCTCTATGCTGACGACACCCAACTACTGTATACACTTCATCCCCTGACATCACCCCTGCTTTACTCTAAAACACCAGTAATTGTCTGGCAGCTGTCTCTAACATCATGTCCTCTCTTTATCTAACACTGAACCTCTCAAAAACTAAACTTCTTGTCTTTCCCCCATCTACTAACCTATCTACTAACCCACCTAAACTTGATATTTCTAATTCGATCTGCAGCACTATCCTAACTCCTGTGCAACATGACCACTGTCTTGGGGCCATGTTTGACTTTCCTTTGTTCCCCATATTCAATCACTTACACACTCTTGTCGTCTGCACCTCAAGAATATTGCCAGAATCCGCCCTTTTCTTACTCGTGCTCTCCGTTCTCCCGTCTTCAACACTTTTCTCGAGCTGCACCTGCTCTCTGTAATACTCTGCCCCGGAATATCAGGTCAATACACAACTTCTCCACCTCAAAAACACACCTTTTCAGGCAGGCTTATCAAGCTACCTAAAATGACTATTCGCTGAGTAAACCTTTCCCCCACCAACTCCTCTGGCCTAAACTTGATCCTCTAACAGTCCCAAAACCAAAGCAGATCGTCCTGCACCACTCCTTTCATATCAATAATGAATTGAATCCTATTTATCACAATCAACTACCTTATATGTCACCTCCAATTCCTCATAGATTGTAAGCTCTTGCGAGCAGAGCCCTGACTCCTAGTGTTTCAGTTGTATATTAGCCAGTTACTTTCGTTTTGTAGATGAACCCTATTAATTTGTAAATCGCTGCAGAATATTTTGGTGGTATATAAATAAATATTATTATTATTATGCAGATTCTTGTTATGTCACTGCATTGTTACTATTTTGCACCTGGTGGTGGAACAATATTTTTCTTCTTGTATGTTACAAATTACAACCTTTTCTCACATTCCCTAATAGCTCAGTGTGTTAGGTTGATTCCACGTGAAATATCGCTGGCTTGAATCCAGGAGCAGCCATGAAGAAGATTTCCCAAGAAAAGAGACACAGCATCATCCAACTTAACAATAGCGGTATCTCGGCCAAGAAAATTGCCAAACTGCATCATGTAAGTGCCATGACAGTTGGAAGAATATGAAAGGAAGTCCGTCCATCCATTCCAAAGCCAAGAGGTGGACGGCCATGCAAAATATTAGCGTCAACAAGTCGGCTCATCACGGTCTATCAATTCTGGCGTGACAAACACAAAGGTGGAAATGGCTCGTATACTTCGTAATAGTGAGATCACAGGCTTCCATGCAAGTTCCGTGCAATGCGCATTACGCAAGTCTGGAATGGTGACCTGAAAAAATGTAAAGAAGCCTCGACTTCAATACCGTCATGAAAAGCGTTAGCTTGAGTATTAACAGTGGAGAGTAGAAGATTGTAAACGGGTGATTTAGAGAAATGAGAAGAAAATCAATAGACTGGGATCTGATGGGTGCAAATGGGTCTGGAAGAAACAAGGGAAAAGGGGGCTAATGGATCGAGAAATTGAAGGAACTATCAAGTTCGGTAGCGGAAGCCTGAACATATGGGGTTGTTTTACAGCCAAAGGCATTAGATACTTGACCAGGATCGATGGTGGTCTCAATGCTGAGCCAGTTGAGATTAGCAAAGAAATTCTCCAATGACAATGAATTAAATAGTGGTGCTGGATTTGCCCCTACAGTCCCCAGACCTTAACCCAAATCGAACACTTGTGGGTAGAGTTGAATAAAAAGCTGTACCCAAGTGAGTCGACCAGTATGCACCAACATCGGAAACGTGTAGAAGAGACCTGGGAACAGATTCTGGTCAAGATATGCTTGAGTCTGATTGAGAGCATGCCCAAAAGGATTCAGGCAGTGTTGAAAGCCAAAGGTGGATTTACAAAATACTAACAAAATAATACAAATAAAAATTTAGAATTTTAGAAGCAAAACAGTAACAATGCAGTTAAATAACAAGAATATGCATAACTAATCATATGCTTAATAGTTGCAAGTGCAATTTATATGAGATAGCCAAGATAATTGTCTATAAAATTATGTAAATCTCACGTGTGAAGCTGTAGTTCATGGTGAGATATGAAGCCCAAAAGTTCAAAACATTTTTACCCTTTTGCTTATCAGTGTATGGCCTCATGCACACGACCGTTGTTGTGTTCCGTGTCCGTTGTTCCGTTTTCCGTGATTTTCTGCGGACCCATTGACTTTCAATGGGTCCGTTGAAAACTCGAATAATGCACCGTTTGTCATCCGCGTCCGTGATCCGTATTTCCAGTCCGTCAAAAAAATGTGACCTGTCCTATTTTTTTCACGGACAACGGTTCGCGGACCCATTCAAGTCAATGGGTCCGTGAAAAAACACAGAGCCACACAAGATTGTCATCCGCGTCCGTTTTTTCCCTATCATTTGTAAGACAAACTTGACTTAGATTTTTTTTTCACTTTTCATGTCTGGTGATCCTTCAAAAATCAAGGAAGACACACAGAAACAAAAACGGAAACGGATCACAGAACAACGGAACCCCGTTTTGCGGACCGCGAAAAAATTCTGTCCTGTGCATGAGGCCTAAATCTACAGTACTTTGTAAATGTAATATGCAGAAGATTCAAGTTTACAATTTTGCAACTTAAAACCTACAGATACATTTTTTTTCTTTTATAATAAGTTAATTCAGAAAATTAATCAAGGTCAAGTACTGATTTACCATTAAAGTTATGCTAGCTGCATGGTCCAAAAAGAATATATATGTGTATACAGTATATTAATGTTGTGTATATGATGTTGTAATATCAACCACATAAAACTAATGTTTTCATAAAGGTGTTAAGTAGATTATAAAAATAAGATCTTTCCTTAAAACATAAATGTTGGATTACATTGCACAGCAGGGCAACTTAATTGAAAGTTCCTCAAAGGGAAGGAAACTGAATTTTAAGTTACTGATAAGTCCGATTTTAAGTGTAGTGAATTTGCCTTCTTCTTAAAATGAACTTTTTATTCTTAAGATTAAATCAAGTAATTTACCATGTGGAGATTTTCAACTTTACTTTCTTCTATAAAGATTGCAGATAAATGACAATTTTTTTTATGTTTCCTTATACCGTTTGAACTGCTATACCCTTGAGTGTTCTGCTTTCACCCATTTAAATCAGTAGAATTGCAAGCCTCAAGGCTTAAAACTTCTGTAACGGATCAGTGAGTGTGGACCCATTGTGCCAACCAACTAGTTTGACTTTGGGCTAATCTTAAGAGTATGGCCACACAGTTAGGTTTCTGCATGCAGTTTTGAAAGCCAATGCCAGTAGTGGATTTAAAAAAAAGAGAAGTCGCATCTGTCTTTTATGCTTTATTTCCTGTTATGATTCACTCCTGATTTTGGCTTAAAAATGCATGCAGAAACCTGACCGTGTGGCCTCAGGGAGGTACCTGAGCAGAACGAACAGAATGCCATTTGGCATTATACCTGTGACCTGGAAGGATGATGTTATGTAGCCCTGTCTCCTAAAAGAGTCTGCAGACATAACCCACACAATACTGTTAAAGTGACAAAATAAGATGATTATAGGGAGACAATAGGAGATATATTTGGGAATTTGGAGTATATTAAGGGCATAATCAGGGAAAGTGAGTGAGGGAGTGAGAACTGGTCACCATCAGGCATATTTTCTGGCAGGCTACTGTCAGCTTAGCTTCTCACAACTAGTTCTACATTATGATTCCTGCAAAAACAAGATTTTATGTTGGAAAAAGTTTTCTTTCTAAACTTCCATATAAATAACATTCTAGAAAACAGGATTTGGCCCCGCCCATTTTAAACACCATTTCTCATCACTGCAAGAAAATTGCATTGTGACACAACTGTTTTAGTGAGCCGAAGTTATTCTTTAAAAAAAATTCTATTATACCACAATAATCATAATGCCATTATCATAGCCATGTTACTGTAGATGTTTTACATTTCTGCAAGGTAATGGGGGATTTGATACAGAAGCAAATACATTTCACATCAGTAACACAAATTATGACTGTATTACTGAAGGCATTACAGCATCTAGTTCAAAAGGAGTTATCCATCACTGCAAAACAATTTCATTGTCACACTTGTTTTTTATAGAAGGGCTTTTATTACTGCCTAAGAGTGTGTAGTTCAAACACGTTGCACTACAAAAATTGTATTATTACCATTGTAAATTGTCAATAACAGTGTGAGGTGTGTTTGTGGATAGCGAGGATTTGGAGACTTTTAAATGCACGTCTCTCTTTAAATTACAGGAAAAAAATAACTTGCAATTTTGCTAGTACCATTTAATAATCTGTTTGTACCAAATGGGTGATTTATCATTTATAGGCCTAATAATAAAAAGTCTGGTAAATGGAAGTGTGCAAAATGAAAGACCCATGCCTCATTCTCCTGGAGTCAGAATGTGGGTAGTGATATGGAAAGAGGTTGGCCAGCACACGCTGAGATGCACGCCGCACGGGATAGGATAATTTCCACGTGTAATTGAAAGAAGATCCCAGCAGATGTGACTTCAATGCTCATGAAGTTTTATTGTATATAACAATATGTCCCATATGAAAGAAAAGAACGCGTTTCGGCTCAATTGCCTTTTTCAACAGGTAGATATACACAGTCAGTAACTCATATATATACACATATCAATGATTAGGGAACCTCCCAGTGACGTCAACGCCCAGAGTAGGGGCGGTACATGCATGGTCACATGATAACAAGGTTGTCAATCAAAGAATCAAAAATCAAAAAAGCGGAACAGGTATCAGAACACATGTCAGTAATAATTGAATGTTATTAAATATTATTAAATACCAGTACAGCTGAGGTATTCCTTCATTTATGTGGTCGATGTCTAGAAATAAAAATAATAATGCAAAAATTACAAAAATTAATAAAAATTGATATATAATGGTGAACAGAAAATTACACTAGTAAACACAGATCAGATATGCATAATTTCGTAGTCTCGATTGAGACCCCTTTGATGTAGGGTATCAAGGGTGTGAATCCAGTAGGCCTCCCGGCGCAAAAGTAGTTTTTTGATGTCACCGCCCCGCCTGGGCGTACTGGCTACACAGCGGAAGGGCACTTTTCCGTGTCTCCATTGTTTCCAGTGCTCTAATGTCATCAAAGGGCCCAATATTTACCACCCACATACTGGACGGACATATACAGTAGATGGCTTTTTCACATGTGAATCAGCCAACGTTATATACCTAATAAAATGTCCATGTGGGCTGTTATATATTGGGGAAACCATGCAGAATGTTAAAGACCGCATTGGAAAACACAAATCCACCATCAGGACAAAAAACTTACTTCTACCAGTTCCATCCCATTTTGAAAAGCATAACCACACAATTGCTCAATTGAAGTTCCAGGTTATAGAACAGATCACCAGACCCAGGCGGGGCGGTGACATCAAAAAACTACTTTTGCACTGGGAGGCCTACTGGATTCACACCCTTGATACCCTACATCCAAGGGGTCTCAATCGAGACTACGAAATTATGCATATCTGATCTGTGTTTACTAGTGCAATTTTCTGTTCACCATTATATATCAATTTTTATTAATTTTTGTAATTTTTGTATTATTATTTTTATTTCTAGACATCGACCACATAAATGAAGGAGTACCTCAGCTGTACTGGTATTTAATAATATTTAATAACATTCAATTATTACTGACATGTGTTCTGATACCTGTTCCGCTTTTTTAATTTTGGATTCTTTGATTGACAACCTTGTTATCATGTGACCATGCATGTACCGCCCCTACTCTGGGCGTTGACGTCACTGGGAGGTTCCCTAATCATTGATATGTGTATATATATGAGTTACTGACTGTGTATATCTACCTGTTGAAAAAGGCAATTGAGCCGAAACGTGTCCTTTTCTTTCATATGGGACATATTGTTATATACAATAAAACTTCATGAGCATTGAAGTCACGTCTGCTGGGATCTTCTTTCAAGAATGTGGGTAGTAACAGCAGTAGCATGTCACGACTGAGGGTGGGGGAAACCCTTAGCCGTGCGGTATCAAAGATAAGGGTAGCTGCTAGGCCAGGACGACAGGATCAGGGAGCAGGTCACCTCCTAACGCGTCCCTAATTCTGACCCTGACTCCTAACTGTATGAGCCGACACTTATGGTAGGAGGGCTCATACTCCGGAACCTAGGGTCCCTACTAGCCCTCAGGATAGCCCTGTGCTAGGAGCAGGGTAAGACGACCTGTTCCTCCTAGGCACGGATGTACAGGAGTCTCACTGGTCAAGCTGCACAGGAAAGGGGAAACATAAACTGCATATGGCAGTGGCAGGTAGTCAAACTAGTACCATATCTACCTGCCACAGACACACAGCTTGGAACCCATGCATAAGTTCTGCAGTCCACAACAACATAAGCGGACACAGCACACACCGCACATCGCACAGGAAGCCAGGACCATAAGCTGCAATAAATATAAAGACACCACAAGACATAGTATAACATCAGAACATCTATGCCTAGACATACTTATGACCACAAGGGTGGCCCTCACTGGACAGGTGGAATAATACCAGGAGGATGACTCCAGCAAACAGCATGGCTGGAGTACCCCTCAGCTACTGGCATCCAGCAGGAGCTAAATAGCCCCAGGTAGCCACACCCACACACAGACACACCCAGTGTGTAGGAAGGGAGTTAAACCTTGCTACACCAGGCAAGGAACAGAAAGCACTTAAAGGGAAAAACACAATAAACCACACAGACAAAAGGCACACCTACATAGACAGGTTGCCAGGAGCAACCGCATGCACTTCACAGCAAGCTGCCTAGCAACAGCTCAGGCTGCTATGCTGGGAATAAAATCATGTTGCCAGCGGCAACCACACGTGAGGCAAGATACTAGCAGCCCTCACCATGTGGTTGACAAGAAAACCAAAACCAAAGGGAAACTGCACGCGGGTCCAGGAGTCACGACATGGTCGTGACATAGCAGCACCAGCCAACCAGTGACAGTAACAATAGGCCAAAGTTCTCCCTGGATACCAAAACCCACAACATTATTCTTAAAGAAAAAGAGGATGAGATTGTAGACTGAATGGCTCATGCTTCCTCTCAGTCTCAGCAGGATGATGTGGAGATAACCTATCAGTCCGACACTGTGTCTTGGAGCCAGGGACAACAGCATTCCTCCAGCTGCTTGTGCAGTACCCGAGCGTAGGGGGTATCTGCAAATGGATTGTTATTTAATTTTTGCTACTGTAATGTTATGTCATGTATTGTAATGTTTTGTTGTGTATTATTCTCAACATAACTGTGTATGGATAGCACAGCCAGGGATAATAATCCTGGTTCAGCCTTTTGCACGAGGTTGGGTGGGGATCTGCCCCAGTTTAGTATAGAGAGAGAATTCAGAGACGAAGGAAGCATTGAACAAGGCTTCTTCTCCTTATAATGAACCATGTATAAAAGACCTGGTGGCATAGCTTCAACTCAATAAATCTGGAACATTCACACAAAGGTCCACTTGTAGCTCCTTTCTTTTCTACAGTATTGGTGGTGCACAATCCTCACAAGCAGCAGGGGAGTAACTATAAGGAAAGCAGGGGAAGCATCTGCTTTGGGGCCCTGACCCAGAAGGGGCCCATCCAGAAGGAGGAGGAGGACTAAAATATTTTGTCAGGGCCCCCTCAACAGTATTACACAATGAAATTATACACAGTGACAGTATAGACAGTGTAGGAAACGCATGGAACAGCTGTCGGGCCTGCAGCTACACCACTGGTGGCGGGGGGAAAAGTTCCGGCAGCAGCAAGGCAGCACATGGCGAGAGGCAAACTAACTAAAAGCTCTGCATGTTGTAGTTTAAGTCCGGGGAACCGCTTGCCGTGCGCTGCCTTGATGCCGCCATAACTAACCCATAGCCAACAACATGTCATCATCATCTCAACCACCAAACCAAAAATTATTATTGTTTGAAAGTGAAATATTAGATTTTAAGTTAACGTTAACTTATAACATCTGATTGTATTGAAATTGTATGTGTGGGGGGTATAAGCTATTAGATATTGGTCATCTGAGGAGAGGTGTACCTGTCTAGTGACGTGACGGTATAGTATGGGGTGTAAAGCTGGTTCGCCTCCCCGTGGTGCACCCTGGGTAATGCTAAATGAACCAGCAAATACTGAATGTCAAAAACTACTTCTCCTGACCAACAGGACACTTATTAGAATTATTAAACTAGGCATCCTTACACTGCGGCCCTCCAGCAAACTGCGGCCCTCTAGCTATGGCAAAAATACTGTAAAAGATTGTAGGTGAGGGATTGCTGGTGAGTTGACCCTCTAAAAAACTTATATGCGAGGTCCTACCAGTGAGCTGACCCTCTAAAAAATTATATGCGAGGTCCTGCAGGTGAGCTGATCCTATAAAACATTATATGCGAGGGCCTGCAGGTGAGCTGACCCTTTAAAAGATTGTAGGTGAGGGCCTATAGGTTAGCTGACCCTGTAAAACTTTATATGGGTGGGCTTGCAGATGAGCTGACCTCTAAAAAATTCTATGTGAGGGCCTACAGGTGAGCTGACCCCATAAAAGATTGTAGGTGAAGGCCTGTGGTGAGCTGACCCACTAAAAAATTATATGTGAGGGCCTGCTAGTGAGCTGGCCCTGTTAAACATTATATGCTAGGGCCTGCAGGTAAATTGACACTAAAAAACTTATATGCGAGGTCCTACCGGTGAGCTGACCCTCTAAAAAATTATATGCGAGGTCCTGCAGGTGAGATGATCATATAAAACATTATATGCGAGGGCTTACAGGTGAGCTGACCCTATAAAAGATTGTAGGTGAGGGCCTGCTGGTGAGCTGACCTGTAAAACATTATATGCGAGGGCCTGCAGGTGAGCTGACCCTTTAAAAGATTGGTGATGAGGGCCTGCTGGTGAGCCGACCCTCTAAAAAATTATATACTAGGGCCTGCAGGTGAGCTAAACCTGTAAAAGATTGTAGGTGAGGGCCTGCAGTTGAGCTGACCCTGTAAAAGATTGTAGGTGAAGGACTGCAGGTGAGCTGACCCTGTAAAAGATTGTAGGTGAGGGCCTAAAGGGGAGCTAACCCTGTAAAACATTATATGCGAGGGCCTATAGGTAAGCTGACACTGTAAAAAATTATATGCGAGGGCCTGTAGGTGAGCTGACCATGTAAAACAATATTTGCGAGGGACTATAGGTAAACTGACCCTGTAAAACATTATATGCAAGGTCCGATAGGTGAGCTGACACTGTAAAAATTATATGCGAGGGCCTGTAGGTGAGCTGACCATGTAAAACAATATTTGCGAGGGCCTATAGGTAAACTGACCCTGTAAAACATTATATGCAAGGTCCGATAGGTGAGCTGACCCTGTAAAAGATTGTAGAGCTGACCCTATAAAACATTATATGCGAGGGCCTACAGATGAGCTGACCCTGTAAAAGATTATATGCGAGGGCATGCAGGTGAGCTGACCCTCTACAACATTATATGCGAGGGCCTGCAGGTGAGCTAACACTATAAAAGATTTTAGGTGAGGGCCTGCTGGTGAACTGACCCTCTAAAAAATTATATCCGAGGGCCTACAGGTGAGCTGACCCTGTAAAACATTATATGCGAGGGCCTTCAGGTGAGCTGACCCTGTCAAAGATTGTAGGTGAGGGCCTGCTAGTGAGCTGACCGTCTAAAAATTTATATGCGAGGGCCTATAGGTGAGCTGACCCTGTAAACGATTGAAGGTGAGGGCCTGCTGGTGAGCTTACCCTCTAAAAAATGATATGCTAGGGCCTGCAGGTGAGCTGACCCTATAAAAGATTGTAGGTGAGGGCCTATAAGTTAGCTGACCCTGTAAAACATTATATGGGTGGGCCTACAGATGAGCTGACCCTTTAAAAGATTGGTGATGAGGGCCTGCTGGTGATCTGACCCTCTAAAAAATTATATGTGAGGGCCTGCTAGTGAGCTGACCCTGTTAAACATTATATGCTAGAGCCCACAGGTGAGCTGACACTCTAAAAAAGTATATGCGAGGGCCTGTAAGTGAGCTGATCCTGTAAAAGATTGTAGGTGAGGGCCTATAGGTTAGCTGACCCTGTAAAACTTTATATGGGTGGGCCTGCAGATGAGCTGACCTCTAAAAAATTCTATGTGAGGGCCTACAGGGGAGCTGACCCCATAAAAGATTGTAGGTGAAGGCCTGTGGTGAGCTGACCCACTAAAAAATTATATGTGAGGGCCTGCTAGTAAGCTGGCCCTGTTAAACATTATATGCTAGGGCCTGCAGGTAAATTGACACTAAAAAACTTATATGCGAGGTCCTACCGGTGAGCTGACCCTCTAAAAAATTATATGCGAGGTCCTGCAGGTGAGATGATCATATGAAACATTATATGCGAGGGCTTACAGGTGAGCTGACCCTATAAAAGATTGTAGGTGAGGGCCTGCTGGTGAGCTGACCTGTAAAACATTATATGCGAGGGCCTGCAGGTGAGCTGACCCTTTAAAAGATTGGTGATGAGGGCCTGCTGGTGAGCCGACCCTCTAAAAAATTATATACTAGGGCCTGCAGGTGAGCTAACCCTGTAAAAGATTGTAGGTGAGGGCCTGCAGTTGAGCTGACCCTGTAAAAGATTGTAGGTGAAGGACTGCAGGTGAGCTGACCCTGTAAAAGATTGTAGGTGAGGGCCTAAAGGGGAGCTAACCCTGTAAAACATTATATGCGAGGGCCTGTAGGTGAGCTGACCATGTAAAACAATATTTGCGAGGGCCTGCAGGTGAGATGATCATATGAAACATTATATGCGAGGGCTTACAGGTGAGCTGACCCTATAAAAGATTGTAGGTGAGGGCCTGCTGGTGAGCTGACCTGTAAAACATTATATGCGAGGGCCTGCAGGTGAGCTGACCCTTTAAAAGATTGGTGATGAGGGCCTGCTGGTGAGCCGACCCTCTAAAAAATTATATACTAGGGCCTGCAGGTGAGCTAACCCTGTAAAAGATTGTAGGTGAGGGCCTGCAGTTGAGCTGACCCTGTAAAAGATTGTAGGTGAAGGACTGCAGGTGAGCTGACCCTGTAAAAGATTGTAGGTGAGGGCCTAAAGGGGAGCTAACCCTGTAAAACATTATATGCGAGGGCCTATAGGTAAGCTGACACTGTAAAAAATTATATGCGAGGGCCTGTAGGTGAGCTGACCATGTAAAACAATATTTGCGAGGGCCTATAGGTAAACTGACCCTGTAAAACATTATATGCAAGGTCCGATAGGTGAGCTGACCCTGTAAAAGATTGTAGAGCTGACCCTATAAAACATTATATGCGAGGGCCTACAGATGAGCTGACCCTGTAAAAGATTATATGCGAGGGCATGCAGGTGAGCTGACCCTCTACAACATTATATGCGAGGGCCTGCAGGTGAGCTAACACTATAAAAGATTTTAGGTGAGGGCCTGCTGGTGAACTGACCCTCTAAAAAATTATATCCGAGGGCCTACAGGTGAGATGACCCTGTAAAACATTATATGCGAGGGCCTTCAGGTGAGCTGACCCTGTAAAAGATTGTAGGTGAGGGCCTGCTAGTGAGCTGACGTCTAAAAATTTATATGCGAGGGCCTATAGGTGAGCTGACCCTGTAAACGATTGAAGGTGAGGGCCTGCTGGTGAGCTGACCCTCTAAAAAATGAAATGCTAGGGCCTGCAGGTGAGCTGACCCTATAAAAGATTGTAGGTGAGGGCCTATAAGTTAGCTGACCCTGTAAAACATTATATGGGTGGGCCTGCAGATGAGCTGACCCTTTAAAAGATTGGTGATGAGGGCCTGCTGGTGATCTGACCCTCTAAAAAATTATATGTGAGGGCCTGCTAGTGAGCTGACCCTGTTAAACATTATATGCTAGAGCCCACAGGTGAGCTGACACTCTAAAAAAGTATATGCGAGGGCCTGTAAGTGAGCTGATCCTGTAACAGATTGTAGGTGAGGGCTTGCTGGTGAGTTGACCCTCTAAAAAACTTATATGCGAGGTCCTGCAGGTGAACTGACCCTCTAAAAAATTATATGCGAGGTCCTGCAGGTGAGCTGATCATATAAAACATTATATGCGAGGGCCTACAGGGGAGATGAACCTATAAAACATTATATGAGAGGGCTTATAGGTGAGCTGACCCTGTAAAAGATTGTAGGTGAGGGCCTGCTGGTGAGCTCTCCCTGTAAACATAGAAACATAGAAACATAGAAACATAGAATGTGTCGGCAGATAAGAACCATTTGGCCCATCTAGTCTGCCCAATATACTGAATACTATGGATAGCCCCCGGCCCTATCTTATATGAAGGATGGCCTTATGCCTATCCCATGCATGCTTAAACCCCTTCACTGTATTTGCAGCTACCACTTCTGCAGGAAGGCTATTCCATGCATCCACTACTCTCTCAGTAAAGTAATACTTCCTTATATTACTTTTAAACCTTTGCCCCTCTAATTTAAAACTGTGTCCTCTTGTGGTAGTTTTTCTTCTTTTAAATATGCTCTCTTCCTTTACCGAGTTGATTCCCTTTATGTATTTAAAAGTTTCTATCATATCCCCTCTGGCTCTTCTTTCTTCCAAGCTATACATATTAAGGTCCTTTAACCTTTCCTGGTAAGTTTTATCCTGCAATCCATGTACTAGTTTAGTAGCTCTTCTCTGAACTCTCTCTAGAGTATCTATATCCTTCTGGAGATATGGCCTCCAGTACTGCGCACAATACTCCAAGTGAGGTCTCACCAGTGTTCTGTACAGCGGCATAAGCACTTCACTCTTTCTACTGCTTATACCTCTCCCTATACATCCAAGCATTCTGCTGGCATTTCGTGCTGCTCTATTACATTGTCTTCCCACCTTTAAGTCTTCTGAAATAATTACTCCTAAATCCCTTTCCTCAGATACTGAGGTCAGGACTGTGTCAAATATTCTATATTCTGCCCTTGGGTTTTTACGCCCCAGGTGCATTATCTTGCACTTATCCACATTAAATTTCAGTTTCCAGAGTTCTGACCATTCTTCTAGTTTTCCTAAATCCTTTTCCATTTGGCGTTTCCCTCCAGGAACATCAACCCTGTTACATATCTTTGTGTCATCAGCAAAAAGACAAACCTTACCAGCGAGGCCTTTTGCAATATCACTTATGAAGATATTAAACAAAATCGGTCCCAGTACAGATCCCTGTGGAACCCCACTGGTAACATTACCTTGTTTTGAATGTTCTCCATTGACTACAACCCTCTGTTGTCTGTCACTCAGCCACTGCCTAATCCACTCAACAATATGGGAGTCCATGCTCAATGACTGCAGTTTATTGATAAGTCTTCTATGTGGGACAGTGTCAAAAGCCTTACTAAAATCTAGTTATGCGATGTCTACTGCACCTCCACCGTCTATTATTTTATTCACCCAGTCAAAAAAATCTATAAGATTTGTTTGACATGATCTCCCTGAAGTAAACCCATGTTGTTTTTCATCTTGCAATCCATGGGATTTTAGATGTTCCACAATCCTATCCTTTAATAGGGTTTCCATTAATTTGCCTACTATTGATGTCAGACTCACTGGTCTATAGTTGCTCGATTCCTCCCTACTACCTTTCTTGTGAATGGGCACGACATTTGCCAATTTCCAATCTTCCGGGACGACTCCTGTTACTAATGATTGGTTAAATAAATCTGTTAACGGTTTTGCCAGCTCACCACTAAGCTCTTTTAATAATTTTGGGTGTATCTCATCAGGCCCCTGTGACTTATTTGTCTTCACCTTAGACAGCAAACTTAGAACATCTTCCTCTGTAAAGATACATGCATCAAACGATTTAATAGTCATTCTTTCTAGTGGAGGTCCTTCTCCTTTTTCTTTTGTAAAAACTGAACAGAAGTATTCATTAAGGCAGTTGGCTAGCCCTTTATTCTCTTCTACATACCTTCCGTCCTTTGTTTTTAATTTAGTTATTCCTTGTTTTAATTTCCTTTTTTCATTTATATATCTGAAGAATGTCTTATCCCCTTTTTTCATAGACTGAGCTAGTTTTTCTTCTGCCTGCGCTTTAGAAGTTCTTATAACTTGCTTGGCCTCTCTCTGCCTAATCTTGTAGATTTCCTTATCTTCATTGCTCTGGGTTTTTTTATAATTACAAAATGCTAGCTTTTTATTTTTAATGATTTGGGCCACTTCTGCTGAGTACCACATTGGTCTCCTCCTTTTTTTGCTTTTACTGACGAGTCTAATGCAATTTTCTGTTGCCTTCAATAATGCACCTTTTAAGTAGTCCCATTTCTCCTGGACTCCATGTAATCCGTTCCAGTCTGATAAGGACTCATTTATGACTAATTTCATTTTTGAAAAGTCTGTTTTTCTAAAATCTAAAACTTTTGTTTTTGTGTGGTGGGACTCTTTCACAGTTCTTATATTACGATTGTAGGTGAGGGCCTGCAGTTGAGCTGACCCTGTAAAAGATTGTAGGTGAAAGCCTACAGGTGAGCTGACCCTGTAAAAGATTGTAGGTGAGGGCCTACAGGTGAGCTAACCCTGTAAAACATTATATGCGAGGGCCTATAGGTAAGCTGACCCTGTAAAACAATATTTGCGAGGGCCTATAGGTAAACTGACCCTGTAAAACATTATATGTGAGGACCGATAGGTGAGCTGACCCTGTAAAATATTGTAGAGCTGACCCTGTAAAACATTATATGCGAGGGCCTGCAGGTGAGCTGACCCTCTAAAACATTATATGCGATAGCCTGCAGGTGAGCTAACCCTATAAAAGATTTTAGGTGAGGGCCTGCTGGTGAACTGACCCTCTAAAAAATTATATCCCAGGGCCTATAGGTTAGCTGACCCTGTAAAACATTATATGCAAGGGCCTGTAGGTGAGCTGACCTTGTAAAAGATTGTAGGTGAGGGCCTGCTAGTGAGCTGACCCTCTAAAAATGTATATGCGAGGGCCTATAGGTGAGCTGACCCTGTAAACGATTAAAGGTGAGGGCCTGCTGGTGAGCTGATCCTCTAAAAAATTATATCCGAGGACCTATAGGTGATCTGACCCTGTAAAACATTATATGCAAGGACCTATAGGTGAGATGGCCATCTAAAAAATTATATGCGAGGGCCTGTAGGTGAGTAGACCCTGTAAAAGATTGTAGGTGAGGGTCTGCAGGTGAGCTGACCCTATAAAAGATTTTAGGTGATGGCCTGCTGGGGAGCTGACCCTCTAAAAATTATATGTGAGGGCCTGCAGTTGAGCTGACCCTGTAAAAGATTGTAGATGAGGGACTGCAGGTGATCTGACCCTATAAAAGATTGTAGGTAGGGGCCTATAGGTCAGCTGACCATTTAAAACATTATATGCGCGGGCCTACAGGTGAGCTGTCCCTGTAGAAGATTTTAGCTGAGGGCCTTCAAGTGAGCTGACCTCTAAAAAATAATATGTGAGGGCCTGAAGTTGAGCTAACCCTGTAAATCATTATATGGGTGGGCCTGCATATGAGCTGACCTCTAAAAAATTTCTATGTGAGGGCCTGCAGGTGAGCTGACCCCGTAAAATATTATATGTGAGGGCCTGCTGGTGAGCTGACCCTGTAAAACATTATATGCTAGGGCCTGTAGGTGAATTGACACTCTAAAAAAGTAAATGCGATGGCCTGTAGGTGAGCTGATCCTGTAAAAGCTTGTAGGTGAGGGCTTGCTGGTGAGTTGAGATGAGAATTTCTCTTTGTAGCGGGGGTCAAGAAGGGTGAACAACCAGTAATCCGTGTTGTCTAAAATGCATATAACGCGCGAGTCGCTGGAAAGGCAGCCTAACATAAAGTCAGCCATGTGTGCCAGAGTACCAACAGTCTGCCTTTACAGCGATTCACTTTCAAAGGTCTTTTTTTACCTTGATATGCTCACTGTGCTGGTAGTGGCAGGTGCATGCTCTGTTATTTCCTTTATTCAGTTTTTTGCTGCTGCCTGTGTGGCCTGCTGACTCTGTGGCTTACTCTTTATCCTCTCTTTTAGGGGGATTCTATTTGCTGCTAATTTTTTCTGACCATTGTTCTATGTATTTTTGTCATATTGAATAAAGACATTTTATTTTCTCTATACGGAGGTTTGTGTTTACTTGGTATTGGTTATTGTGATTTAGCAATTAATACCTCTGTTCATTAGTTATTGGTATCCAAATTTTTGTTATTTGGTGCTTCAGAGAACCAAAAGGCAAGACTTCGCTGTTGTCATCAGGAGGATGACTGTCAATCTCCTCATCCTCTTCCTCGTCTTCTGCCCACCCACGCAGAACACATAGAATTAAACTTCCATGGGTATACGCTCTGTAGCGGAGGTAACAGTCTCCTGCTCCTCCTCTTTATCATCCAATTTGCGCTGAGAAGACGAACTGAGGGTGGTCTGGCTATCACCCTGTGTAATAACGAACTGAGGGTGGTCTGGCTATCACCCTGTGTAATGATGAACTGCTGGTGGTCTGGCTATCACCCTGTGTAATGTCTTCCCCCTTTTCCACATGCAAAGCATCATCCTTAATTGTGAGCAGCGAGCGTTTGAGTAGACACAGAAGTGGGATGGTTATGCTGATAATAGTGTTATCGCTGCTCACCATCTGTGTTGATTCTTCAAAGTTTCATAAAACCTCACAGAGGTCAGACATTCATGCCCACTCCTTGCTTCTGATTAGCGGAAGCTGCCTGGAAAGGTGACGACCATGTTGCAGCTGGTATTCCACTACTGCCCTCTGCTGCTCATAAGGCCTGGCCAACATGTGGAATGTGGAGTTACAGCGCGTGCTCAAGTCGCACAACAGCTGCTGGGCTGGCAATATCAAGCTCTGCTGCAGCGTTGACAGACCAGCTGAAGCTATCTGTGACTTGCTGAAATGTGCACACACACGGTGCACCTTCACCAGTAGCTCAGGCAAATTGGGGTAGGTTTTGAGAAACCACTGAACCACAATGTTGAACATGTGGGCTACGCATGGGATGTCTCTGAGTTTTACGAACTCCAAAGCCGCCACCAAGTTACGGCCATTATCAGACACAACCATACCTGGTTCTAGGTTGAGTGGTGAGAGCCACAGCTGAGTCTGGTCTCTTCTCTCCAAGGCAGCTGCCTCTTCAGCCCTGCTAGCCACTGCCCCAGGTGTCAGGCTGTCAGCTACACAGGATGTGCTGCCAAGCCATGCCTGCCGGCACTCCAGGCAGCGTACTGTGAGAGCTGCGATTCTCTAGGACCTTAGATGACATCATCACCATGTGAACAGTAACCTAGCAATATTACTGGTCACATGGCTAAGAGGTCATCAAAGTCCTTTCTACCAGGAGTGTTGCTGTAGAAGTTTGCCTCAAAGGGGTTCTGCACTTTCATTTAACTGATGATCTATCCTCTGGATAGATCATCAGCTTCTGATCAGCGGGGGTCCGACACCCGGGACCCTCGCCAATCAGCTGTTTGAGAAGGCAGCGGCGCTCCAGCAGCGCAGCAGCCTTCTCACTGTTTACCGCCGGCCCACTGACGTCACGACTAGTATCAACTAGTGTGGGCGTGGCTAAGTTCCATTCAAGTGAACAGAGCTTAGCCCCTCCCACGCTAGTTGATACTAGTCATGACGTCAGTGGGCCGGCGGTAAACAGTGAGAAGGCTGCGGCCTTCTCAAACAGCTGATGGGCGGGGGTCCCGGGTGTCGTACCCCCGCCGATCAGAAGCTGATGATATATCCAGAGGATAGATCATCAGTTAAATGAAAGTGCAGAACCCCTTTAACTGTGATGCTTTTGTTGTGAATATTACATCAGAAAAAGGCGACAGGGGCTGTTATGCTAATATACTGTAAACTACTGAATAGTGGGGTGCTGTATAGTGTGGGGGCCTGTATAGTGTGGGGGCCTGTATACTGTGGGGGTCTGTATACTGTGGGGGGCTGTATACTGTATACTGTGGGTGCTGTATATTGTGGAGTGCTATACTGCTGTACTGTATTATACAGTACAGCAGTATAGCACTCCACAATATACAGCACCCACAGTATACAGTATATAGCCACCCACAGTATACAGTACAGCAGTATAGCACTCCACAATATACAGCACCCACAGTATACAGTATACAGCCCCCCACAGTATACAGTCTGTATACTGTGGGGGGCTGTATACTGTATACTGTGGGTGCTGTATATTGTGGAGTGATATACTGCTGTACTGTATACTGTGGGGGGCTGTATACTGTGGGGGGATGTATACTGTATACTGTGGGTGCTGTATATTGTGGAATGCTATACTGCTGTACTGTATAGTGTGGGGTGCTGTATCGTGTATAGTTTGGGGTGCTGTATACGGTAAGGTGCTATACATCTCTACTGTATACTGTGAGGTGTTGTATACTGTGGGGTGCTGTATACTGTGGGCTGCTATTTTGCTCTACTATATACTGTGGGGTACTGTATACAGGGAGTGCAGAATTATTAGGCAAGTTGTATTTTTGAGGATTAATTTTATCTTTGAACAACAACCATGTTCTCAATGAACCCAAAAAACTCATTAATATCAAAGCTGAATATTTTTGGAAGTAGTTTTTAGTTTTAGCTATTTTAGGGGGATATCTGTGTGTGCAGGTGACTATTACTGTGCATAATTATTAGGCAACTTAACAAAAAACAAATATATACCCATTTCAATTATTTATTTTTACCAGTGAAACCAATATAACATCTCAACATTCACAAATATACATTTCTGACATTCAAAAACAAAACAAAAACAAATCAGTGACCAATATATCCACCTTTCTTTGCAAGGACACTCAAAAGCCTGCCATCCGTGGATTCTGTCAGTGTTTTGATCTGTTCACCATCAACATTGCGTGCAGCAGCAACCACAGCCTCCCAGACACTGTTCAGAGAGGTGTACTGTTTTCCCTCCTTGTAAATCTCACATTTGATGATGGACCACAGGTTCTCAATGGGGTTCAGATCAGGTGAACAAGGAGGCCATGTCATTAGATTTTCTTCTTTTATACCCTTTCTTGCCAGCCACGCTGTGGAGTACTTGGACGCGTGTGATGGAGCATTGTCCTGCATGAAAATAATGTTTTTCTTGAAGGATGCAGACTTCTTCCTGTACCACTGCTTGAAGAAGGTGTCTTCCAGAAACTGGCAGTAGGACTGGGAGTTGAGCTTGACTCCATCCTCAACCCGAAAAGGCCCCACAAGCTCATCTTTGATGATACCAGCCCAAACCAGTACTCCATCTCCACCTTGCTGGCGTCTGAGTCGGACTGGAGCTCTCTGCCCTTTACCAATCCAGCCACGGGCCCATCCATCTGGCCCATCAAGACTCACTCTCATTTCATCAGTCCATAAAACCTTAGAAAAATCAGTCTTGAGATATTTCTTGGCCCAGTCTTGACGTTTCAGCTTGTGTGTCTTGTTCAGTGGTGGTCGTCTTTCAGCCTTTCTTACCTTGGCCATGTCTCTGAGTATTGCACACCTTGTGCTTTTGGGCACTCCAGTGATGTTGCAGCTCTGAAATATGGCCAAACTGGTGGCAAGTGGCATCTTGGCAGCTGCACGCTTGACTTTTCTCAGTTCATGGGCAGTTATTTTGCGCCTTGGTTTTTCCACACGCTTCTTGCGACCCTGTTGACTATTTTGAATGAAACACTTGATTGTTCGATGATCACGCTTCAGAAGCTTTGCAATTTTAAGAGTGCTGCATCCCTCTGCAAGATATCTCACTATTTTTGACTTTTCTGAGCCTGTCAAGTCCTTCTTTTGACCCATTTTGCCAAAGGAAAGGAAGTTGCCTAATAATTATGCACACCTAATATAGGGTGTTGATGTCATTAGACCACACCCCTTCTCATTACAGAGATGCACATCACCTAATATGCATTATTGGTAGTAGGCTTTCGAGCCTATACAGCTTGGAGTAAGAAAACATGCATAAAGAGGATGATGTGGTCAAAATACTCATTTGCCTAATAATTCTGCACTCCCTGTAGTGTTGGGTGCTATACTGCATACTGTGTGGTGCTGTATACTATAGGGTGCTATACTGCATACTGTGGGTTGCTATATACTATAGGGTGCTATACTGCATACTGTGGGGTGCTGGGGTGCTGGAAGATAGCATTCTAATATGGGGAATGTAATGGAGATCCTGATGTGAATGTTCTATAATGGTGATTTTAGGTGAAAGACTCCCTCTAACCCCTTAAGGACTTAGGGTGTACCGGTACGCCCTATTTCCCGAATCCTTAAGGACTCAGGGCATACCGGTACGTCCTAAGTTTAAATTGCGATAGCGGCGCTGATGGGGGTTAATCCAAACAGGATGCCGGCTGAAATCATTCAGCCGGCATCCTGTCACAACGCCAGGGGGGGTCATGTGGACCCCCCGTATCGGCAATCGCAGAAAACTGCAGGTCAATTCAGACCTGCGGTTTGCAGCGTTTCCGGTCCATTCGGGTCTCCGGTGACCGGATGAACCGGAAAAAGACTGCGATCGATGGCGTAATTACACACCAACAATCGCAGTACGAAGATTTGGAGAGGCAGTGCTGGCCATGGTGCTGATGCCTGCTGTCCAGGGTGCTGATTGGTGCAGGGAGAGAGGTGCGAGATTCAAACTTCCTGCGCTCCTCTCTCCCCTCCTCTTCCTGTTCTGCACCAGCACCCTGCAGCACCGTCCTCACCAGGCTCCTGAGATCCCCTTAATCGGCACCCATCACCCTCCTGCACCCATCGCTCTCCAGGTAGGTTAGGGTCAGTGAGGGAGAGGCACCATTAGGCAGGGATAGAAGGGAAAAGTTAGTTAGGGAAAAACTTTTGTTTCAGCTTTAAGACCCTAGACCTCCCCTGCCACTTGCCCCCCCACCACCACCAGCCACCCTCCAACACCAGCCCCCCCACCGCCACTTTTTTTTTTTCTGCGTGCGCTGACTGGCCGGCACTCTTAGCGTCCGGCCACTGTTAGCGCATCGCATCGTTGTACCGCTGATCAGCAAGTTTGAACTTTTTTTTTTTTCCTAACACTCCATATTTTTTTTTTACTTTTTAGTACGCGAACACCCGTGCCCCCACACACATGCACATACAATAAAGGTTTACACGCACATACAAACGCACACACATACCCATGGCCCGCCGGATGTTCTCGGTGGAGGAGGCATACGCCCAGATTGCCTCTGACTCCGCGAGCCCCAGTGAGGATGAGGATGACCCCACGTTCCTCTTGTCATCCGCATCCTCCTCATAATCATCTGATGACGAAGAGCCCCCAAGGCGGCGGAGACGCCGCCAGGCGGAGCCAGGGGCCCCACATGCTAGGGACCCTGTGGCCCACCCTAGTACGAGCCGCCCTGGGGCTCGTACTGGTTTCCCGGCCCACCAAATAAGCCCACCGGAGCCCCCTGCCGGTGAACTTAGCTGGTGTCCCCAGTGGATTTTGAGCCCGAAATTCCGGATTTTGTTGGCAATCCAGGAATCCAGATTCCCACAGTGGGGTTTACTGAAATTGACTTTTTTTGTTTTTTTTTCAGTAAGTAATTGTGAATCTGATGGTGGAGCAGACGAACCTGTACGCCCAACAGTTTGTTGCTCAGCACCCGGGCTCATTTTTGGCTAGACATGGTGGCTGGATGCCGGTCAGTGCAGCCGAGAAGAGGACATTTTGGGTCCTCATGCTGCACATGGGTCTAGTGCAAAAACCCAGTGTCAGGCAATATTGGAGTGTCTGCATTTTTCAGATAATGCAGCATGTCCCCCCCTAGTTGATCCTGCCCATGACCGTCTGTATAAGATACAGCCGGTCATCGATCACTTCAGGGCCAAATTTGTACAGGCCTACGTACCTGGAAGAGAGGTCGCGGTTGATGAGTCTCTCGTTGCGTTCAAGGGGAGACTCAGTTTCCGCCAATACATTCCCACTAAGCGGGCGAGGTATGGCGTGAAAATGTACAAAATTTGTGAGAGGGTACACTTACAAATTTCGTGTGTACGAGGGGCGAGATTCCCGTATTGAACCCCCAGAATGTCCCCCCACTCTGGGTGTTAGCGGGAAACTCGTGTGGGACCTTATTTACCCACTGCTAGATAAGGGTTACCACTTGTACGTGGATAACTTTTATACTAGCATTCCCTTGCTCAGGTCCCTTGCCGCCAGATCCACGTTCGCTTGTAGGACCGTGCTGAAAAATCAACGCGGCCTCCCTGCTTACCCCCTCCAGGTACCTATCCCCAGGGGTGAGACCCGTACCCTTACCAGTGGAAACCTGTTGCTGGTCAGGTATAAGGACAAGAGGGATGTCCTTATACTGTCCACAATCCACGGTAACAGCACCACCCCCGTCTCTGTGCGAGGTACTGCGGCAACGGTCCTCAAGCCCGATTGTATCGTCGACTACAATCGGTATATGGGAGGAGTTGATCTCTCTGATCAAGTCCTCAAGCCATATAATGCCATGCGCAAAACCCGGGCATGGTACAAAAAAGTTGCGGTCTACTTGGTGCAGGTTGCCATGTACAACTCTTTTGTACTAACCCGAAGCGCTGGCAGCACAGGGACATTCCTCCAATTCTATGAGGCAGTCCTCAAGGACCTCATCTTTTCAGACCAGGAAAGAGCAGGCCGGAGTACCTTGGGAATTGGAGACGCCCGGATCGTCCCTGGCCAACATTTTCCAGGTGTGGTTCCCCTATACTGGAAAGAAGGGACGAACCCAAAAAAAGTGCAGAGTGTGTCGCAGGAGGGGGATATGGAAGGACACCACCACTCAGTGCGACACGTGCCCCGATCATCCGGGCCTCTGCGTTATCGATTGCTTCAGGGAGTACACTTCCATGGAGTACTACATTTTTATAATCCCCAACAGTCCCCTAGAGAACATAAAAAACTATGGCTCTCAGACTTTGGAGACACGGAAAAAAAAAATTTCCCAAAAAAAATATTAGTTTTAGTGCAGGCATCCTCAAACTGCGGCCCTCCAGATGTTGTAAAACTATAACTCCCAGCATGCCCAGACAACCTACAGCCATCAGCAGGGCATGGTGGGAATTGTAGTTTTACAACATCTGGAGGGCCGCAGTTTGAGGATGCCTGCTTAGTGTCTCCAAAGTCTGAGAGCCATACATATTGAGCATCGCCGCGTCCCTAAAAATCTTCTCTATAAAAATAACATGTTACCCAACCCCCCCGGATGAACAGCGTTAAAAAATAAAAAAACGTGTAAAAAAAGCCATTTTTTGTCACCTAACATCACAAAAAGTGTAATAGCGAGCGATCAAAATGTCATATGCACCCCCAATTAGTGCCAATAAAACCACCATCTCATCCCCAGGCTATGGAGATACTAAAATAATTTTTTGGGTTCCTAAAATGATAATATAAAATAATTTTTTATTTTAAATCTAAATAAATTTTAAAATGTAGACATATTAGGTATCGCCGCGTCTATAAGAATATGCCCTATAAAAATAACATTTGACCAATCCCCTTGGATGAACAGCGTTAAAAATATAAAATAAAAACGGTGCCAAAACACCCATTTTTGGGCAAAATTTCCATTTGAATCCTTTTTTTCCGGTAATAAAGCAAGGGTTAAGAGCCAAACAAAACTAAATATTTATTGCCCTGATTCTGTAGTTTGCAGAAACACCCCATATGTGGTCGTAAATGGCTGTATAGCCACACGGCAGGGCATAGAACGAAGGGAGCTCCATATGGTTTCTGGAAGGCAGATTTTGATGGACTGGTTTATTTACACCATGTCCCATTAGAAGCCCCCCTTGATGTAGCCTAGACTAGAAACTCCAAAAAAAGTGACCCCATCTAAGAAACTACACCCCTCAAGGTATTCAAAAGTTACTTTACAAACTTTGTTAACCCTTTAGGTGTTCCACAAAACAAAATAGCGAATGTAGAAACAATTTTAGAATTTAAATTTTTGTTACCTTGCCTCAAAAAAGTGTAATATAGAGCAACCAAAAATCATATTTACCCTAAAATAGTCCCAAAACAACAACCACCTTATCCCGTAGTTTCCTAGATGGGGTCACTTTTATGGAGTTTCTACTCTAGGGGTGCATCGGGGGCTTGAAAGGGTACATGGTATAAATAAACCAGTCCATCAAAATCTGCCTTCCAAAAACCATATGGCGTTCCCCTTCTTCTATGTCCTGCCGTTTAGCCAAATAGTAGTTTACGATCACATATGGGGTGTTTCTGCAAACTACAGAATCAGGGAAACCCATATTGAGTTTTGTTTGGCTGTTAACCCATTTTTTCCAGTAATAAAGTAAGGGTTAAAATGGAAAATTTTCCAAAAAATAGAAATCCCAAAATTGTTTCTCCATCTGCCATTAACTCTTGTGGAACACCTAAAGAATTAACTTTCTTGGGGGTGAAAATTTCTATTCTTGGGGTGCAACGGGGGGCTTGAAATGGGGCATAGTATAAACAAAACCAGTCCTGCAAAATCTGCCTTCCAAAACCCATATGGTGTTCCACTCCTTCTAGCCAAATAGTAGTTTACGACGACATATGGGGTGTTTCTGCAAACTACAGAATCAGGGAAACGCATATTGAGTTTTGTTTGGCTGTTAACCCATTTTTTCCAGTAATAAAGTAAGGGTTAAAATGGAAAATTTTCCAAAAAATAGAAATTCTAAAATTGTTTCTCCATCTGCCATTTACTTTTGTGGAACACCTAAAGGGTTAACAAAGTTTGTAAACCCAGTTTTGAATACCTTGAGGGGTGTACTTTCTTAGATGGAGTAACTTTTTTGGAATTTCTATTCTAGGGGTGCAACGGGGAGCTTGAAATGGGACATGATATAAACAAAACCTGCAAAATCTGCCTTCCAAAACCCATATGGCGTTCCCCTTCTTCTTTGTCCTCCCGTTTGGCCAAACAGTAGTTAAGGACCACATATGGGGTGTTTTTGCAAACTACAGAATCAGGGCAACCCATATTGAGTTTTGTTTAGCACTTAACCCCTACTTTATTACTGGAAAAAATGGGTTAAAATGGAAAATCTTCCAAAAAATAGAAATGTCAAAATTGTTTCTCCATCTGCCATTAACTCTTGTGGAACACCTAAAGGGTTAACAAAGTTTGTAAACCCAGTTTTGAATACCTTGAGGGGTGTACTTTCTTAGATGGAGTCACTTTTTTGACATTTCTATTCTAGGGGTGCAACGGGGGGCTTCAAATGGGACATGGTATAAACAAAGCCAGTCCTGCAAAATCTGCCTTGCAACAACCACATATGGGGTGTTTCTTCAAACTACAGAATCAGGGCAACCCATATTGAGTTTTGTTTGGCAGTTAACCCTTGTTTTTTTCCTGGAAAAAATTGATTATATTGGAAAATTTTCCAAAAAATCAAAATTCTTACATTTTATGTCCATTTGCCGTGAAGTCTTGTGGAAGACCTAAAGGGTTAACAAAGTTTGTAAAAACTGTTTTGAATACCTTGAGGGGTTTAGTTTCTAGAATGGGCTCAGTTTTGGATGGTTTCTATTACGTAAGCCTCACAAAGTGACTTCAAACCTGAACTGGTCCATAAAAAGTGGGATTTGGAAAATTTCTGAAAAATTTCAAAATTTGCTTCTAAACTTCAAAGCTATGTAACATCCCCAAAAAATAAAATATCACTCCCAAAATGATGCAAACATGAAGTAGACATATGGGGAATGTAAAGTCATCACAATTTTTGGGGGTATTACTATGTAATACAGAAGTACAGAAACTGAAACCTTGAAATTTGCTAATTTTTCAAATTTTTTGGTAAATTTGGTATTTTTTATGCAAAAAAATTTCCTTTTTTTACCCAATTTTAGCAGTGTCATGAAGTACAATATGTGACGAAAAAACTATCTCAGAACGGCCTGGGTAAGTAAAACCGTTTTAAAGTTATCTGCACTTAAAGTGACACTGGTCAGATTTGCAAAAAATGGCCAAGTCCTTAAGGTGAAATAGGGCTGAGTCCTTAAGGGGTTAAAAGGACTTTTGGGTCTGTTAAGTTTTAGCAATTTAGCGCAGGTTGCGAAAAGTTTTTCTAATAAAATTATTCCTATATCGCTCCCTACACTGTCTGTCCCTTTCTCAGCACAGCTCTCCCTGACTAAGGGTCCATTCACATGTCCGCAATTCTGTTCCACATTTTGCGGAACGGAATTGCGGACCCATTCATTTCTATAGGGTCGCACTATGTGCTGCCCAGATCTGGAAAAGCGGACTCGCACTTCCGGGTCCGCAATTCCGATCCCGAAAATAATAGAACATATCCTATTCTTGTCCGCAATTGCGGACAAGATTAGGCATTTTCTATTAAGTGCCGGCGATGTGCGGTCCGCAAAATGCGGGAACCCTCATTGCTAGTGTCCGTGTTTTGCGGATCCGCGGATCCGTGGATCAGCAAATCACACACGGACGTGTGAATGGACCCTAAGACTGAGCCGAACATGCGTCATCGGGTGCTATATAGCCCCCGATGACGCGTTCCGGCCAGCCAATCACTGTAATGCCAGTAACCAACATGGCTTCGGCATTACAATGAGGACAGTACTTACCTGAACGATTATTGGCTGCGTAGAAGGCAAAAAAACGTGTGGGGAGGAGACTTGAGCATTGCACTCAAGCACATGCGGTATTCGGCCGAATACCGCCATGTGCCGAGCATCGAGATGCTCAAGTCGAATTAGTGTTCGGCTGAGCATGCTCGATCAACACTATCAGTGAATTGTGAAGAAATGAAAAAAGATCTCATGAATTTCCTTTCATTCTTACATACACTGCTCAAAAAAATAAAGGGAACACGAAAATAACACATCCTAGATCTGAATTAATTAAATATTCTTCTGAAATACTTTGTTCTTTACATAGTTGAATGTGCTGACAACAAAATCACACAAAAATTCAAAAATGGAAATCAAATTTTTCAACCCATGGAGGTCTGGATTTGGAGTCACACTCAAAATTAAAGTGGAAAAACACACTACAGGCTGATCCAACTTTGATGTAATGTCCTTAAAACAAGTCAAAATGAGGCTCAGTAGTGTGTGTGGCCTCCACGTGCCTGTATGACCTCCCTACAATGCCTGTGCATGCTCCTGATGAGGTGGCGGACAGGTCTGGGGAACGGACGGGCCAGTCAATAGCATCAATGCCTTCGTCTTGCAGGAACTGCTGACACACTCCAGCCACATGAGGTCTAGCATTGTCTTGCATTAGGAGGAACCCAGGGCCAACCGCACCAGCATATGGTCTCACAAGGGGTCTGAGGATCTCATCTCGGTACCTAATGGCAGTTGGGCTACCTCTGGTGAGCACATGGAGGGCTGTGCGGCCCTCCAAAGAAATGCCACCTCACACCTTTACTGACCCAATGCCAAACCGGTCATGCTGGAGGATGTTGCAGGCAGCAGAACGTTCTCCACGGCGTCCCAAGACTCTGTCACGTCTGTCACATGTGCTCAGTGTGAACCTGCTTTCATCTGTGAAGAGCACAGGGTGCCAGTGGCGAATTTGCCAATCTTGGTGTTCTCTGGCAAGTGCCAAACGTCCTGCACGGTGTTGGGCTGTAAGCACAACCCCCACCTGTGGACGTCGGGCCCTCATATCACCCTCATGGAGTCTGTTTCTGACCGTTTGAGCAGACACATGCACATTTGTGGCCTGCTGGAGGTCATTTTGCAGGGCTCTGGCAGTGCTCCTCCTGTTCCTCCTTGCACAAAGGCGGAGGTAGCGGTCCTGCTGCTGGGTTGTTGCCCTCCTATGGCCTCCTCCACGTCTCCTGATGTACTGGCCTGTCTCCTGGTAGCGCCTCCATGCTCTGGACACTACGCTGACAGACACAGCAAACCTTCTTGCCACAGCTCGCATTGATGTGCCATCCTGGATAAGCTGCACTACCTGAGCCACTTGTGTGGGTTGTAGACTCTGTCTCATGCTACCACTAGAGTGAAAGCACTGCCAGCATTCAAAAGTGACCAAAACATCAGCCAGGAAGCATAGGAACTGAGAAGTGTACTGTGGTCACCACCTGCAGAACCACTCCTTTATTGGGGGTGTCTTGCTAATTGCCTATAATTTCCACCTGTTGTCTATCCCATTTGAACAACAGCATGTGAAATTGATTGTCACTCAGTGTTGCTTCCTAAGTGGACAATTTGATTTAACAGAAGTGTGATTGACTTGGAGTTACATTGTGTTGTTTAAGTGTTCCCTTTATTTTTTTGAGCAGTGTACATGAACTAGAAAAGCTACAATTTATGGGGAAATTGTGTGAAGTGTTCTTGCCTCCCACAGTAGTCTACAACTGGAGTGGGCGGAGTAACGGAGTGGAGTGGCTTGAGTTACTTGTGTGGTTGGAGTGGCTGGAGTAACTGTGGAAAGGCTGGACTGGGCAGAGTAACTTTATGGAGTGGGCAGAGCAACTGTCTGGAGTGTTTGAAGTGAGTAAAGATAGTAAACATTACAACAACCAATTGATTGATCAAATTTAAAAAGTGCACACGGCAAGCTTGATAGAGTTTATTTATATAGCACATTTAATTGCAATGTTGTTGCCCAAAGTGCTTCACAGTTACATTAAATCATACATTTATAAAAACATTAGCAGCATTATCAAGCCTAGCAGATGAAGGTATGACCACATGCATTTGGGGGGTCTCAGCATCTTGACGTAGAATGGAGGTGAAGATGTGCTATCTGTTTGATGATAATCAGTGTTCACAACCAGTGTTTCCTGGCAACGCTCATGCCCCATTTATGCAGGCTCTAAGCGTGTGACACCACATTACTATGTACCTCCTGGGCACATTCACTGTCACAAACCTCCATTTCCACTATGCAGTATTTTTATTATGCTAAATGTGCTGGCTATATGTAATTTTTCTAATCTGTTCACCATGACATGTTCCCCTGTGGAGCTTCCTCAGACAGGCTGTGTGGCCAGAACAGCTGTAAAGTGAAAGTAAATATCCCAGCATGCATTGCAGCAAGCATCCTCAGTGGAGCAGTCACATGACATCCCCGCCCACCTCTGTTCTTATAGAGACAAGAGCCCCTCAGACTTCTGTACAGACACAGCAATAGAAAACACACCCCAGTCCCAGCAGGAAAGAGAGGTCACTTCACTGGCGGTTGCCATCTTCAAATGGTTGTAGTTTAAAAATTATAAATCCTACAGCGAAGAGCTTTATATTGTAAGAATCACAAGACCCAGACCTACATGATGCATAGTATGTCTCTATGTTCTCTATGATCTGTTATGGAACAATGTTAATAAAGAATAGATGGTATCATTTGAAGCAAAAGAACTGAGTAGCAAACATTTGACTCACTATATTATGTCTGCATGTTTTGATGAAATGAATTGTTAGTGCGCTTGCACTGACGTTCCTTTTCAGACAATCTGCATGAGCTCTGGTGCAGAAGGTGAGGAAGACGGTGGAGGAGACAGTAGCTTTTGAAATGTAGGTGCCAGTCGAGGAGGTCTTTTCAAATGGACATTGATCTGCAACAGTTTTTTAGAAAAATAAGACTAAAAGCGCATTTTTTCTGGACCCCTTGGAGAGCAGCCTAATGCTGAACCTATGGAGATAAGACCTGGCCTACGTCTGTCTGACTTAGGTCTTAAGAATAAATCTTCATTTATGCCCCCAAAGACGTATCACCCAGTAGAAACCTTTGTACAATTGGTGACCAGGGAGGTACGGGAATAACTGGACTCTATTAAAAGGGGTGAATTGCACCTAAGACATAATGTTTCTGTTTCTGAAAAAAGAGCGATTAAGTTGTTGGTAGAGGATAAAGATCTGATAATTAAGCCCGCTGATAAAGGTGGTTCCATTGTTATAATGGATAAAGTGAAATATATACAAGAGGTAATGCGACAGTTATCAGATCAGTCCACATACCAACCACTAAATACTGATCCATTGTTTGGAATTAAACATAAGATTATGGCAATAGTTGAACGTTATGTAACCTTGGGTGTCATTGATCAACATTTAAGTAAATTTCTGGTAAATCACACTCCTAGGACTCCGGTCCTGTATATTTTGCCAAAGGTCCATAAAACTTTAATCGATCCCCCTGGACGCCCGATAGTGTCCTCAGTGGGATCCATTTTATCCCCTCCAGCGGTCGTCCTAGAAAAGGTTTTAACTCCTTTGGTAAAATCTACAAAATCCTTTTTATGGGATACACCACACTTTCTCAAAATTATCGCTGAAATAGGTCCAGTTCCCCCTGATAGCCTCCTGGTGACCATTGATGTTGTCCGTTTGTATACCTCCATTAGTCATCAGGAGGGTATACAAGCTGTTTCAACCATATTGAATGGGACCAATTATACGACATTAGAACAAGAATTTTTTCTTGATTTATTACATCTTGTCCTGTATGAAAATTACTTCTTATTTATGGATACATTTTACCTATGCAAATATATTTATGTCGACATTTGAAGAAAATAACGTATACAATAATGAATTATTTCAAAAAAATGTTATTATTTGGAAAAGATTTGTCGATGACATTTTTTGCATCTGGGCGGGGCCGCGTGAGACCCTATCCAGTTTCATAGAATATCTCAATTCTGCTGTTGATGGTTTACAGTTTACAGTTACCACTGACACCAATATGGTGAGCTTCCTAGAAACTATGGTCGTTAAGGACCCTGGTGGTCATTTGTCCACTGATATTTATCGCAAGGATACTGATAGAAATAGTATTCTCCATTTCAAGAGTGCCCACCCTGTGTCCCTAAAAAAAGCGATCCCTAGATCGCAATATCAAAGGGTAAAACGAATAGTCTCAGACCCTATTACGCAAAATATAAGAATAGTAGAAATGACAGAAAGATTCTTGGAACGTGGTTATCCACTGACTGTTCTGAATGAAGCTAGGGAAGGGATACAAGTTGATAGGACACCAAAAGATGGGGCCAATATGTCTAGAATAGCTTTGATAGATAAACACCATCCATTTAATGTGGGCATTGACAACATTGTCAGGAAATATTGGCATTTGTTGAATAAATCATATCCGCAGGTTGAGGAATTAAAAAAAAACCCTTTGATTTGTAATAAAAAGAACCCTAGTTATCGTGACAAAATAGTACAAGCAGATTTACGTAGTACTAAAGCCATATTGAAACAGCAACGGATATCCACGCCACGGATGGGTACTTCCCCCTGCCTGCATTGTCTACAATGCTCTCGTATAATCAAAGGCCCTTCATTTCACCATCCACATACTGGGAAAAGCTTTGGAGTAAAAGGTTTTTTTACCTGTGACTCAGCAAACGTAATATACCTTATTAAATGTCCTTGTGGCCTTTTGTATGTGGGCGAGACAATGCAGGCAGTGAGGGATCGTATTAGTAAGCATAAATCCGACATAAGGACAAAAAAAACTTATGTTACCGGTCCCATATCATTTTGAAAAATTTAAACACACAGTTGCACAATTGCGGTTTCAAGTGTTGGAACAAATAAAGAGACCTAGAAGAGGAGGTGATATCAAAAGACTTCTCCTTAGAAGAGAGGCCTTTTGGATCCACACCTTAGATACGCTGCATCCAAGGGGTCTAAACAGAGACTATGAGGTCATACATTTATAAGATTGTTGTGAACAGATTAATACGTTTATTATAGATGATTGATATACACTTTTATACACTTTCTCTAGACCTCAGCCTTATGATGGAAATATGAATAAATATGAACATTTAGATTCTTCAATAAGGTAGAATACAAATATAAATTTCAGTTATATGTTACTTTGTCTCACCTTGTTTAATCAGTTTGATTATTAATTGAATACCACACATTAGAATGGGTGGAGACGTCCCTAGATGGGCGGTATTATATGTTATATAGCTTGATTTTTCTGTATTGGCTGTATCTGTTGAGAAAGGCTTGCATGCCGAAACCGATCCTGGCTGTAGGACATTCTACTTTGAGAAAATAAAAAGAGGCTTATTCACAAAGACACAGCAGCTGGGATTCCTTTATCCCTTCCGGGGATGGCTGCCTCCTTGGCCTGCTCTCAGAATCAAATATAAATATGGGTGGGCAAGAGATATTAAGACATCCAGAGTGGATCGTATGTCACAACCTGCCAGTTCATCCTTGATTTGCCCTGACAGACCTTCCCAAAAGGCTGCCACTAGTGCCAGTACCAAGGCCCAGGTTTGGAACTGGATGGCGTTTTGGCCAACTGTGAGATTTTCCTGACAAAGCTGTAGTAGAGAGGCGGAAGCAGAGGAAATTTTGCCCAGGTACCTCAAAAACTCTACGAAATGTATCCAAAAACTCTTGCAGATTACTCGTGATCAGATCAACCCTCTTATTGTTTTAGCCCAGGCTAGTGCTTTACCAGACAGATGTGAGATCATAAATGTCACCTTGGTCTGGTCAGTGGGAAAATGTTGGGATAGCAACTTGAAGTGGATTGTGCATTAGTTAATAAATCTTCTACATAGATTGGGGTCACCATCATGCGTGGATGAGGCGATATACAAGGACTGGAACCTCCTGTGGGTGTGCTTGAGGAGGTGGCATGGGTACTGCGGCAGTTTTTTTTTTTGTCAGAGTGTTAAAGGAACTTGTCATGTTGCACATGGTGTCTGAGCTGCAGGAAGAGCTTATCAGATTGATATATAGTTTTGTGGAAAAGATTAAGTAAAACTTCTAATTTATACATTTAAATCTATACTAATTCTGGGCTTTGAAATCAAGGAGGTGGTCCTATCAGTGATTGACAGCATTCCCTGTATGACTTTGCATATAGAGACAGCTGTCAATCACTATTAGAACTGCATGTCCAACTATATGTCCATCTGTTCAGCTGGTCCTGCTTAATAACATGTTGCATGCAGCTTACATTGCAAACTTATGGTGACAGGTTCCCTTTAAGGTGATTGGATACATTGTACAATTTTGAAAGTATTTGTTGCTCCAATTTGCGCTGTTGAGCTAGCTCTTGAAATACTTCAATTAAACCCATTGGGCCAGAGGGATCCATGGCCTGAGTTTACTGTAACAGGCAGTGTACCAACCAGTTTGACTTTGTGCTAGTCCTAAGGGCATTATTATGGTGGTGTCCTGATTTTCACCCTTTAACCTATGTACAGGGATCTGGCCTTCATTGCAGGGATGCTTCCAGGCTGCGACCTCTTGGAGTAGTTCCAGTGTAGTTGGTAACTGACTATGGGGGTCAGAGACACCAGTGCAAAGCACCAAGGGATCAGATGATACTCATAGTCAGTAAACAGACAGAGATCAGGGCAGGCAGAGTTAGGTTAGGGCAGCCAGCGGAGTATTGGACACAGTAGGCAGAAGTTAAAGGGCCCCTGCTGTATCTGCCGGCATCAATGGCGATGCCGGCAGATTAACCCCTTCTATGCCGCAGTCAGCGCTGACAGCGACATAGAAGGGGTTTGCTGCAGATGAGGGAGCCCATCGGGTCCCCGCGTTGCTGTGGCGGGGACCCGATGTGTGACAAGGCAGCCTGATGCCGTGCAGAGGATGCCCAGTGCCTTCCACGGCATTGGGACTTGCCTTCTACATCACATGATCCTCCCCGTACGATAAACACCATAAAGAAATTAATAAAAACGATATTAAAAATCACATCACAAAAAGTGCAACACCAAGTGATCAAAAAAGGCGTAGGTCCCACAAAATGGTACCAATAAAACTGTCACCTCATCCCGCAAAAAATTAGCCCCTACATAAGAAAATCGCTCAACTATAGCTCTCAGAACATGAGACATTAAAACATTTTTTTTTTTTGTTTCGAAAATGCTATTATCGTGTTAAAGTGAAATAAATTAAAAGGTATTGTTGCGTCCGTAACAACCAGCTCGATAAAAATAATACCTAAGCCCTCAGATGAACACCATAAAAAAGAAAACAAAAACAGTGTCAAAAAAGCAATTTTTTGTCACCTTACAACACAAAAATTGCAAGCGATCAAAAAGGTGCATGTCCCCCAAAATAGTACTAATCAAACCGTCACCTCAACCTGCAAAAAGTGAGATCCTAACTAAGACAATCAGTCAAAAAATAAAAAAAGCTATGACTCTCAGACTATGGAGACACTAAAACAATTTTTTTTTGTTTCAAAAATGCTATTTTTGTGTAAAACTTTAATAAATAAGAAAAAGTATACATATTGGGTATTGGCACGTCCATAACAATCTGCTGTATAAAAATGTCACATGACCTAACCCGTCAGGTGAGCGTTGTAAAGATAAATAAACAAAAAATGTGCTAAAACAACCAAATTTTTGGTCACCTTACTCCATAAAGTGTAATAATGAACGATTAAAAAATCATATGTACCCAAAAATGGTACCAATAAAATCGTCAATTCTTCCTGCAAAAAACGAACGCCTGCACAAGACTATCGGCAGGGAAAAGAAAATGGTGTTCAGAAAATGGAGAAAATGCTTTATTATGTAAAACTGAAACAAGCAAACAAAGAAAGTAGACATATTTGATATAATTGCGTCTGTAACAACCTGCTCTAGAAAAATAGCCCATGATCTACCCTATCGGATGAATGCTGTAAAAAATAAAAACGGTGCCAAGACAGAAATTTTTTGGTGGCCATGCCTCACAAAAAAGTAATATAGAGCAATTAAAAATCATATGTACCCCAAAATAATACCAATAAAACTGGCACCTTATCCCGTAGTTTCCAAAAGGGGGTCATTTTTGGGAGTTTCTACTGTAAGGGTGCATCAGGTGATTTTCAAATGGGACATGGCATCTAAAAACCAGTCCAGCAAAATATGCCTTCCAAAAACCATATGGCATTCCTTTTCTTCTGCACCCTGCCGTGTGCCCTTTCAGCAGTTTACGACCACATGTGGGGTGTTTATGTAAACCGCAGAACCAGGGTAATAAATATAAAGTTTTGTTTGGCTGTTAACCCTCGATGTGTTAAAAAAAAAAAAGGATTAAAATGGAAAATCTGCCAAAAAAGTGAAATTTTGAAATTTCATCTCCTTTTTCCTTTAATTCTTGTGGAACACCTAAAGTGTTAAAAAAAAAGGTGGAAAATCAGTTTTGAGTAACTTGAGGGGTGTAGTTTCCATAATAGGGTCATTTGTGGGGGGTTTCCACTATGTAAGCCCCACAAAGTGACTTCGGACCTGAGCTGGTAATTAAATGGTGGGTTTTGGAAATTTTCTTAAACATTTTAAGAATTGCTTCTAAAATTCTAAGCCTTATAACATTCCAAAAAATTAAAATGACATTTACAAAATGATGTCAACATAAAGTAGACATATGGGGAATGCTAAGTAATAAATATTCTGAGGTATCACTTTCTGTTTTAAAAGCAGAGAAATAGAAATTTTTAAAATTGCTAATTTTTCAAAATTTTTGGTAAATTTGGGATTTTTTCATAAATAAAGGTGAAATATATTGACTCACATTTATGACTATCATGAGGTACAATGTGTCACGAGAAAACAATCTCTGAATGGCTTGGATAAGTAAAAGCGTTCCAAAGTTATTACATCACATAAAGCAACACATGTCAGATTTGCAAAAATCTGTCTGGTCCTTAAGGTGAAAAATGGCCCAGTCCTTGAGGGATTAATGGAAACATTGATAAAAAACAACCTGCCTACATGACTATTCTTTTAGGAGTTAATTTTGAAGAATAGACTGAAGAGAAGACCATTTTCATAGATAGGACATGAGAAAGTATGTGCAGCTCTTTTGCAAAATGTTCCACCAAATGTGAGTAATGAAACTAAATCCAATGCTCTTCTGGTAAAGCAATCTTGTCACTCAGTAAGGTTAGAAGGTTTGAAGGTGCACATTGATGTCACCAACACTTCTGGTCATCCTTACATCACACTGAAGGAGACACCTATTGGTCTTCAGTGGCTAATGCACACAACATATTTTTCTCCAGTGTGTTATCTTTTTTTAAATTGGATAGCACACTGACCCACACAATTCAGCATGGCCATGCACACATCTTTTTTTTTTTCATGGTTGCATTTGCCTGATCCTATGATATCATTGCAGGTCTTAGTCTTGTCCATTTTTGCACATGAGAATAGCCCTTTCTGTTGATAGAGTAGAAAAGAACAGAATACACACTGAAGATGTTCAAGGATCCATTTCAAGTCTTTTTAAAAAGGTTCTGAGTCAGCAAGTTAGTAAGTGCCCACATGCTGGATGGTTGCTTTATTTTAAATACCTAGCATGCCTAGCATAAAAGTCTGCAATACACATAAATATGGTACAAAATGTGGCCCATATTGGACCACAAATAAGCCAATTCAGACAGAACTGTTTAACACATTGGTTGGCCCATTTAAAAGCTTTTATAAGAACATTTTCATGACATCCTACATTAATGAAATGGAAATGTGTTAAAACCTACAAACCACTCAATTTTAGCTGGCATGTTATTTATTTATTTATTTTTGCATTTACTACTGTACATGGTGCCAAAGGGTTAAAAAATAAAACTGACATATTTAAAGAGCAAACAATGCGGTGGGTTTGATTTTTGGCTGTTCATAACTCCCAATTTGATGAACATATCTATGTTGCATGAAAGTAAAAACAAGAACGAATTACAGTATGTCCATTGTGACCTACAAAAAGCTTCAGAACAAGTGGATTAGGAAGATAATGCAGGCAGAATCATATTCACATACATTAAAAAACTTTAAACGTGTACTTCCCTATTATTCAAAATACAGAATTCTGAAGAGCATGTCTATTATAATTTTTGCTTAATAATGATTCATATTGGATTAATGAGCATAATGCATTCTGCATGTACAGAACAGAATAAAAGAGAATTAATAATGAAAACTAAACTGAAAGATCCATTATGTCTTTTGGCTAATTTAGCAGCTTAAACATATCTAACCTTTCAGAATAACTTTCTAGCATCATATGCCATTTGAGATATTAATGTATGTGGTATTTCACTGTATTTTTGTCAGTCAGATAAGGTACTTTTGAGCAGTACGTAGTAGTATTTTATATCCGTAAAGTATGGATTTTACAGAGGTGGTCTACATACCACATGCAGAAATTAAACCCTGGAGCTCAATGATGCATTTTCTTTATTGTTGGTCTGTCCCATTTGAATGTTTGACACTGAGTAGAGAATACAACCTTGGCCTAAGCCCACTGGCCTGCAGGCTGGATGATTTGTTACTTGCTGACCCAATAAAGGAAAATTTTAATGACAGGAGTTGTGTCATAAGACTGAATGGAAGATTACACTCTATAGAAGGTTAAAAAAAACAAAGGTGTAATCAGTGTAGAAGTGAAAACAAGCAGCGGCACTCACCCGTGTGCAGTAGACAGCCGTCTACTGCACACGGGTGAGTGCCGCTGCTTGTTTTTACTTCTACACTGATTACGCCTTGTACCTTATCTGCTATGTCCAGCTGAGCACCTCCGTTTGTGTGTGTCCTCTCCCAGCCATGCCAGTGTTTCATTCTATGTGCGCCCAGCTGGTGTAGTAGTGCCGCCCCCTACCTTACTTTACTTGTAAAAAAAACAAAGCATTACACTTTCCCTCCAGGGATCACTGAAAAACCTATTAAGATATGAATATGCAACACAGTTAATGTGGACATTTATCGCAGACCACCGTTTTATATGATATTCCTTGTGCTGTGGAGGATGCGCCTCATTTATGATGAGGCAAATGCCTCACTGCAAACAATGCTTAGTCGCATACTGCCTTTTTAGGGATACATTCCTTGGAGTTGGGTTCCCACCTCGTTAGATAATATGTAATAAACTCCAGGAATAATGGTCGAGAATTGTATGTTCTCTCTCAGGGTGCAAATTTTTTTTCTTATCTGTGGTGTTTTTTGTTACATTTCAGCCACTCAAGGCTTTTATAAAACTACAATAAAACATACAGAAAATAATATAAGACATCAAAGTCTCTTCAATATACATTACAGTGGCAAAACAACTATTACAATAAATTCAAAGAGTATACATGAAGATAAGTATTCTCGCTTTGACATGACATACAGAAATAGAAAAGCAGAATAAACAACATCAAAGGATGTACCGTAGTCCAGTATAATATAAAAAGGACAATATAATATTGTAAGTAGTGATGGACGAACATCGGCCGGGACGGTTCGCAAATGCGAACGCGATCAAATGTTTGCGAACCGCAAGTTCACGGCAGGCCCCATTCACTTTAATGGCAGGCGAACCTGAAAAACCTTCAGCTCATATTTGCAGCCAGCAAACACTTACTAGAAGTACACAAATAGTCCCACAACATGGACTGTGATATACCAGAGGGGTATCATTGGCAAAAATTCGAACAAAAAATATGTATTTTAATCAGGGTCCATTTTTATTCGTCTTAAAGGGAAATTGTCAAAAATGTGCCCTGCTGGAGACTAGAAATTTTTTACTTCCTATTGGTTTTGATGTATGCAAATGTGCAGCACTCCACGTTTTTGTATTCTGCAGAGTCTGAAAATGTTTTTTCTACAATGGAACTGTATGGTGAACGGACGCCACTGTACGGCATCAGTCTGAGGCATCTGTTAACGCATACATTTTTGGTATGCATTTAATGGATGGCAAAAATAGGATGCGAACCCAGCCCTAGGGTCAGAATAAGCACCAGTACACATCGGAGCAGCGTGGCGGAAAGGGGAAGCCGCCATGTACTGACAGAGCGCTAACTGGTCCTGGTGGTCAGGGATGAGAACTGTGTTTCCCAAGGATCATTTTCTACAGAGAAATACAGGGCACAGTATAATACACTAGAATCTATATATTATAAAGATATTAGCCCTACCCCTGAATGATAATACAATTAGGTGATCATTTATTACATAGAAATACGTCTACGTTAGGCGTATTTCTGACACAGGTTGTGGCACAAAGGTCCTTAGCACCGCAGTCTGCATATTTTTCCCACTCATGCCAGGTCTAAAAAAGGATGGCGTGGGCAGGGAAAGGGATACAGTTATGGCCATCCAGATATTGGATATCACCGCCATACATTGACCGGATAACACCTCTGCACAGTGACCGGATAACACCGCTTTACCATGACCGGATAAAAAAAAGTATAAGAGGGCACAGTACAGGGAATGACTAGGGGCACTGCACAGGGTGTGGTAAGAGGGCACAATGTAGGGTATAAAGGGACACAGTACGGGTGAGGAGCACAGTACAGGGTGGGGGGAACAGTCACATGACCCTGTGACATTAGGTCCTTTTGGTAAATGCAGTTCAAAAGCCACCATAATGATAGGCAGAGGAGTAAGACAAGGGTGTGATTATGTGGCTAGAGATAAGAAATGTAACTGTCGGCCAGTACAGGCCCCAAAAATTAGGCAATAGGCATTCACCTGACAGCACAGAATTTTGGATTCTGTGGCTGGAGGTACATTAGGCGGTCACAAGATAAACATGTAACTGTTGGCCAGTACAGGCCCCAAAAATTTGTCATTCAACGGACATAAAAGGCCTTTTATGCCGCTGCATTTACCTAAGACAGGGACCATAATTTGTTCTGGGTGGTGGAGGATATTTGTGGGCTGTCATGAGGAAATTCAATGAAACGTGGTCGACTCGTCACATGTGTTGAATTCCTCCGAGATCCATGCCTCATTAATTTTTAGAAATGTGAGGTAGTCCATACTGTCGTGAGCTAGGCGAGTGTGCTTATCAGTCTCGATATCCCCTGCTGCGCTGAACGTCCTTTCGGACAGGACACTGGACGAGGGGCAAGCCAACAGTTCCATGGCAAATTGTGCCAACTCTGGCCACAGGTCAAGCCTGCACACCTAGTAGTCCAGGGGTTCATCGCTTCTCAGATCAGAGCGTCCACATAGGCCGCTAACCCAATGTAGTCAGACACCTGTCGGTCTAGGTATTCCATGAGGCTGGATCCAGAGGATGGCTGTCAATGGGTTGGCTGCAAGAATGATCTCATATCCGAAGTGACCAACACATCTTCAAACCGCCCTCTTCTTGCATGCGCGGAAGGATTGGTACCCGCAAATGTTTCTCTGTGAATGGAAATTCCTCTGCCAGCGCCCGCAAAACAAAATGCAGCATTTGCAGCCCTCTGTAATAGTGGTAACATTTCCACCATTTTGTGTTTGTACCGGGGGTCTAAGTACCTTGCCACCCAGTACTTGTCCTTGCCATTTATGCTTTTTATACGGGGATCCCTCTTCAAACACTGGAGCATGAAGGCCCCCATTTGCACTAAACTGGAAGCAGTGGAGTGGCCTGGCTCCTGCTCATCATCCAGGATAATGGCATCCTCGATCTCCTCCCCCCAGCCACGGACAACACAAGGGATCACAGAAATGTTTAAAGCATGCTCTTCTTGCTCCTCCTCCGCCCCGGCACTTTCCTCCTCTGACTCCTCTTCAGGATCCTGTTGTTGACTTGTCTCAGATAGAGTAGCCCCCCTGGGAATTCATCCAGCATTGCGACTTCCTCATCTTCCTGCTCCTGCTCCTCGACGGCTTGATCAATGACACAACGCAATGCACGCTCCAGAAAGAAGGCATAAGGTAAGATGTCACTGATGGTGCCCTGGCTGCGACTGACCAGTTTTATGATCTCATCAAATGGCCACAGACGTCTGCATGCATCACGCATGAGCAGCCACTGGCGTGGTGAAAAAAAAAAAACAAGTTCCCAAGAACCCGTCCTGCCGCAGAGTTCGTACAGGTAGTCGTTAACTGCACGTTTCTGCTGGAGCAGTCTATCAAGCATATACAAGGTGGAGTTTCATTGCATCAGGCAGTCACAAATCAGACGTCTGACAGGCAGGTGGTGTCGCCGCTGAATGTCAGTAAGGCGAGCCATGGCCGTGTAAGATCTTCTAAAATGGCCAGAGATTTTCCTGGCCTGCCGCAAGATGTCCTGGACCTGGGGTATTTGGCAACTAATTGCTGCATGACTAAGTTCAGGACGTGTGCAATGTATGGCACGTGTGTCATTTTGCCCTGTTTCAGCACGCTCAGCATTGGCACCGTTGTCGCACACCACTTTACCAACTGTTAAATTAAGCGGAGTTAGCCACTGATCGGCCTGTGACCGCAAAGCTGAAAGGAGTGCAGGACCGGTGTGGCTCTTGGCTTCCAGGCACAACAGACACAGCACAGTATGGCAACATCTCATCTGGCAGTATGGCAACATCTCATCTGGCACGTCGAATAGGTTCTGGGGAGCTTGGGGGGCGCAGCAGAAGAGATGGTAGCAGTGGCAAAGGAGGAGTCAGCCGAGGAGGAGAGGGAGGATGGAGTAAGAGAAGGAGAAGAAGAGGCAGGCCTGCATGAAATCCATGGGGGTAACACAAAATGTACATGGGTGCCATGGGTTGCATGTTTGTCGGCCATCAGAAGGTTCATCCCGTGGGAAGTAAAAGTTATGAACCTTCCCTGTCCGTGTTTACTAGACCAGGTGTCTGTGGTCAGAGGTATCTTGGCACCGACACTGTGTGCCAGAGATACATTCACTTGCCGCTGAACGTGGCCATATAGCTCTGGGATGCCCTTCTGGGAGAAATATTTCCTTCTGGGTAATCCGGCATCATCATCTTTTTTCGAAAATTTGTAGCAAGGAAGCCTGCCTTTTGCCAGATGAATGTGACGACGGCAAGGTGGAAGGTGGAGTGGAGGGCAACTGGGAGGAGAGAGGAGAAGGAGAAGAGGCAAAATGGGTAGCGCCGGGAGTGTGGCTTCGTGGGTTTTAACGGTGTTGCTCCCACTGGGTTCGGTAATGGGAAGCCAGGTGCCTTCTTAAGGTGGTCGTCCCTAGGTGAGTGTTGGGCTTACTGTGACTTATGCGTTGACAGCACAGGCTGCAGATGGCAGCACTATTGTCAGCAGAGGACACGTTAAAAAAAGCCCACACTGCAGAGCCATGTGTCGGCAGCCTGGGAGCACCAGATGTGACTGTGCATGGTGGATGGCTCATTCCAAATACATTAGCAGTCTGCTTTTTGTCTCCTGTTCACTGTAAGTTCTGCCTGCTTCTACTCCTTCTCCCTATCTGCTGCTCCGTCTCTCCCTCTGAACTCCCCTCCTCTTCTTCTCTTGTGGGCATTCACGTGACGTCCATCGACACGTCATCCTCGTATTTGTCACCTTCACCACCATTGACATTAGAGATCTCGGAGTTGGCAGCAACAGCGGGGACCACCCTACTTGGGGTTATCTTGGTACTGTCTTCAGACTGCTGGGTGGCGACCGTTTATACCTCCTCTTCCTGATCCGATGCCAATAATGGCTGCACATCAGTAAGGTCTTGTAATGGATGGGAAAATAATTCCTCTGAATCGAGAGGAGGGGATATGGTGGTGGTGTCTTCGGGGGTGCACATAGCAGAGAGTGAAGAAGGTGCAGATAGAGAGGATGAGGAGGGTGCAGAAGCGGAAGGCTGAGTGAGGCACTCAGCCAAGTCTGGTGCGTACTTTGACGTAATCGCACGCACCTTTTGAAAATTCCCACTTAGGCTGCGACCTGGTGCACCTGCCGACCCCTACCACCCCTGTGGAATGGCATGCCTCTTCTTCTACCTGTCATTTTCAAAATGACCCTGTGACAAAAGTCCCTATAGAAGAGCAGTATTTGAGGAAGAAGGTATATCACACCCCTGCATCAACCAGTTTTTTTTTTCAAATAGTGTTTTTCACTCTGTATAGATGCGGTAGCGCAGGAAAACCACAAACAAATGTTGCACTACCTAAATGCACTATACAGAAAGTATATTATTGGTATATAGCACCCCTGCTTCAATCAGTTTTTATGGGGGGCAACTGGTTAATCACACCAGTAGAAATTATTTCTTCAAATAGTGATTTTCACTCTATATAGATGCGGTAATGCAGCAAAACCGCAGACAAATGCTGCTCTACCTAAATGCACTATATAGAACGTATATTATTGGTATATAAAATCCCTAAATAAATCAGTTTTTTATGGGGAGCAACTGGTTAATCACACCAGTAGAAATTATTTCTTCAAATAGCGCTTGTCACTCTGTATAGATGCGGTAACGCAGCAAAACCGCAGAGAAATGCTGCACTACCTAAATGCACTATATAGAAAGTATATTAATGGTATATAAAATCCATGCTTCAATCATTTTTTTTTTTGGGGGGGGGGCAACTGGTGCATTACACCAGAGGAAATTATTTCTTCATATAGTGTTTTTTACTCTGTATAGATGAGGTAATGCAGAAAAACCGCCTGGACTACCTAAATGCACTTTTTAGAAAGTATATTATTGGTATATAGCATCCCTGCTATAATCAGTTTTTATGGGGGCAACTGGTTAATCATACCAGTAGAAATGATTTCTTCAAATAGTGATTTTCACTCTGTGTAGATGAGGTATCGCAGCAAATCCGCAGACAAATGCTGCTCTACCTAAATGCACTATATAGAACGTATATTATTGGTATATAAAATCCCTAATTCAATCAGTTTTTTTGGGGGGGCAACTCGTTAATCAGACCAGTAGAAATTATTTCTTCAAATAGTGATTTCCACTCTGTGTAGATGAGGTAATGCAGCAAAACCGCCTGCACTACCTAAATGCACTTTATAGAAAGTATATTATTGGTATATAAAATCCCTGATTGAAGCAGGGTTGCTATAGGGGGCAACTGGTTAATCATAACAGTAAAAATTATTTCTTCAAATAGTGATTTTCACTCTGTGTACCTGAGGTAACGCAGCAAACCCGCAAACAAATGCTGCACTACCTAAAATGCACTATATAGAAAGTATATTAATGGCATATAAAATCCCTGATTCAATCAGTTTTTTTGGGGGGCAACTGGTGCATTACACCAGAGGAAATTATTTCTTTAAATAGTGTTTTTCACTCTGTGTAGATGTGGTATCGCAGCAAAACAGCAAACAAATGCTGCACTAACCTAAATGCACTATATAGAAAGTATATTAATGGTATATAACACCCCTGCTTCAATCCATTTTTATGGGGGGCAACTGGAAAATCACACCAGTAGAAATTATTTCTTCAAGTAGTGTTTTTCACTCTGTGTAGATGAGATAATGCAGCAAAACCGCAAACAAATGCTGCCCTACCTAAATGCACTATATAGAAAGTATATTAATGCTATATAGCACGCCTGCTTCAATCAGTTTTTTTATGGGGAGCAACTGGTTAATCACACCAGTAGATATTATTTCTTCAAATATCGCTTGTCACTCTATATAGATGCGGTAATGCAGCAAAACCGCAGACAAATCCTGCACTACCTAAATGCACTATATAGAAAGTATATTAATGGTATATAAAAAATCTAATTCAATCATTTTTTTTGCGGGGCAACTGGTTGATCACACCAGTATAAATTATTTCTTCAAATAGTGATTTTCACTCTGTAAAGATGAGGTAACGTACCAAAACCGCAAACAAATGCTGCACTACTTAAATGCACTATATATAAAGTATATTAATGGTATATAGCACTCCTGCTTCAATCAGTTTTTTATGGGGGGCAACTGGTTAATCACACCAGCAGAAATTATTTCTTAAAATAGTGATTTTCACTCTGTGTAGATGTGGTAAAGCAGTAAAACTGCAAACAAATTCTGCACTACGTAAATGCACTATATAGAAAGTATATTAATGGTATATAAAATCCATGCTTCAATCAGTTTTTTGGGGGGGCAACTAGTGCATCACACCAGTAGAAATTATTTCTTCAAATAGTGTTTTTCACTCTGTGTAGATGAGGTAATGCAGCAAAACCGCAAACAAATGCTGCACTACCTAAATGCACTATATAGAAAGCATATTAATGGTATATAAAATCCATGCTTCAATCAGTTTTTATGGGGGGGCAACTAGTTAATCACACCAGTAGAAATAATTTCTTCAAATAGTGATTTTCACTATGTGTAGATGAGGTATCGCAGCAAAACTGCAGACAAATGCTGCACTACCTAAATGCACTATATAGAAAGTATAATAATGCTATATAGCACTCCTGCTTCAATCATTTTTTTATGCGGAGCAACTGGTTAATCACACCAGTAGATATTATTTCTTCAAATAGCGTTTGTCACTCTATATAGATGCGGTAACGCAGCAAAACCGCAGACAAATGCTGCACTACCTAAATGCACTATATAGAAAGTATATTAAAGGTATAACAAATCCCTAATTCAATCAGTTTTTTTTGCGGGGCAACTGGTTAATCACACCAGTAGAAATTATTTCTTCAAATTGTGATTTTTTACTCTGTGTAGATGAGGTAACGCAGCAAAACCGCAAACAAATTGTCATGGATGGTGTTGCAGAAAACTGGAAGTTATAAATAAACATCCGACTGACTTGATCCCAAACTAAGGAACATATGGGTGAGCCCTATAAAACCCCTAGAGCTCTCCCTGATTGCTATGCCCATGCAAAGATCTTTATGATAGAGGATTGCATGCCCTCGTACCTAGACTGTGTGACACCTGAAAACCCTATAATAGTGAGGGGACATGACCACTGGCTCCCTGCACTTAATACGGAGGGAGACAGGGTCACCTAGAATCAAGCCAGCACGGAAACACAAACAAAGGAAAAAGACTTATCTGAGGAAGTAGTATAAACCGAAAAGTGAGGCAGTATGGGAGGGAATATAAAGGGAGGCAATCAGTGTAAATAGATGACAGCTGGGAGAAGGAAAAAAGATGACAAAGTGAAACCAAAACAAAGAACATAATGCAAGAGGTACAGAAGAACGTCTGCCAGAGCTTCTCAGAGAGCTGGCGGTGACAGTACCCCTCCCTCTACGAGTGGACTCCGGACACTCAGAGCCCACCTTCTCAGGATGGGACCTATGGAAAGCCCTGATGAGACGAGTGGCCTTAATGTCCGCCACTGGGACCCACATCCTCTCCTCAGGACCATAACCCTCCCAATGAATGAGGTACTGTAGAGAACCGCGGATAATGTGAGAATCCACAATCCTAGAGACCTGAAATTCAAGATTACCATCAACAACAATCGGAGGAGGAGGCAAAGAGGAGGGTACAGTGGGTTGGACATATGGATTTAATAGGGACCTGTGAAAAACATTATGGATCTTCCAAGTCTGAGGAAGATTAAGACGGAAGGCAACGGGATTGATGACGGACAAGATCTTGTAAGGCCCAATACACTTAGGACCCAACTTCCAGGAGGGAACCTTCAGTTTGATATTCTTTGTAGACATCCACACCAGATCACCCACATTCAGGTCCGGACCAGGCACACGTCTCTTATCCGCCACACGCTTATATCTCTCACTCATCCTCTTCAGATTACCCTGAATCTTTTGCCAAATAAATGACAAAGACAAGGAAAATCTCTCTTCATCAGGTAAACCAGAAGACCCCTCTACAGAGAATGTCCCAAACGGCGGATGAAACCCATATGCACCAAAAAATGGTGACTTATCAGAGGACTCCTGGCGACGGTTATTTAAAGCAAACTCAGCAAGGGACAAAAAAGAACACCAATCCTCCTGATTCTCTGCCACAAAACAGCGCAGATATGTCTCCATATTCTGATTGACGCGTTCGGTCTGGCAATTCGACTGCGGGTGAAAAGCAGAAGAGAACGACAACCGAACCCCCAAGTGAGAACAGAAGGCCTTCCAGAATCTGGAAACAAACTGCGTGCCCCTATGTCTGAAGGAATGCCATGCAATTTGACAATGTGATCAACAAATGCTTGCGCCAACGTTTTAGCATTGGGTAACCCAGGAAAGGGAATGAAATGCGCCATTTTGCTAAAACGGTCCACTACTACCAGAATCACAGTCTTCCCCGAGGAATGAGGCAGGTCCGTAATGAAGTCCATGAACAGATGCGTCCAAGGACAGGAAGGAATGGGTAACGGAAGGAGAGAACCCGGTGGCCGTGAATAAGGGAACTTGGCACGAGCGCAGGTCTCGCAGGCTGCCACAAAACCCTCCACCGTCTTACGAAGAGCCGGCCACCAGAATCTCCGAGCAATGAGATCCACTGTGGTTCTACTCACCGGGTGCCCAGCAAGGACAGTATCGTGGTGCTCCTTAAAAACCTTGTGTCGTAAAGCGAGAGGCACAAACAACCTCCCAGGAGGGCAAAGATCAGGAGCCTCTGCCTGGGCTGCCTGAACCTGTGCCTCCAAATCAGGATAAAGACAGAGACGAAAAAACAACGTGACAGGGCATCTGCCTTCACATTTTTAACCCCAGGGCGGAACGTGACAACAAAATTAAACCTAGAAAAGAATAAAGACCATCTGGCCTGTCTCGGGTTCAGACGCTTGGCTGATTCCAAGTAGGCCAGATTCTTATGGTCGGTAAAAACGGTAATATGGTGTCTGGCTCCCTCTAGCCGATGGCACAATTCCTCAAAAGCTAATTTGATGGCCAACAACTCCCTATCTCCCACATCGTAATTTCTCTCTGCGGAGGAGAGTTTCCTTGAAAAAAAGGCAAACGGTCACCATTTGGCAGGAGAGGGACCCTGAGACAAGACCGCACGCACACCCACCTCAGAACCGTCCACCTCAACAATGAAAGGCAGAGAGACATCAGGTTGTACCAAGATGGGAGCAGAAGCAAAACTCTCTTTGATACTAGAAAAGGCCTTAAGCGCATCTACCGACCAGGAGGAAAAATCGACCCCCTTTTTAGTCATATCAGTGAGTGGCTTAACAACAGAGGAATAATTCAAAATTAACTTCCTGTAATAATTGGCAAAACCCAAAAACCGCATCAGCGCCTTCTGATTCTCAGAAAGCTCCCAATCAAGCATAGCACGGACCTTCTCAGGGTCCATGCGAAAACCAGAAGCGGAGAGAAGAAAACCCAGAAATTGAATCTCCGGAACCGCAAACACACATTTTTCCAGTTTAGCGTACAATTTACTCTCCCACAGAATGAGCAAGACCTGACGTAGGTGGTCCCTATGAGTTTTGAAATCAGGAGAAAAAATCTAAATGTCATCTAGATACACCAGTACAAATTTCCCCGTTAAATGATAAAAAATGCTGTTCACAAAATGTTGGAAGACGGCTGGAGCATTCATCAAACCGAAGGGCATAACCAAATTCTCGAAATGGCCCTCAGGGGTATTGAAGGCCGTCTTCAATTCGTTTCCTTCCCTGACCCTGACTAGGTTGTATGCCCCTCTTAAATCCAACTTAGAAAAAACTTTAGCCCCAACAATCTGGTTAAACAGGTCCGGGATCAGAGGAAGCAGATAAGGGTCACAAATTGTGATACAGTTCAGCTCCCTGAAATCCAGACATGGTTTTAAAGAACCATCTTTTTTCTTAACAAAAAAAAACCCAGCGGCAACAGGTGACTTCGAGGGTCGGATGTGTCCCTTTCTCAGGCTCTCAGAGATATAAGTACGCATAGCAACTCTTTCAGGTTGGGAGAGATTATATAAACGTGATTTTGACAGCTTGGCGCCTGGGATGAGATTAATAGGGAAATCGTACTCCCGGTGAGGGGGCAGCTCCTGGACACCACTCTCTAAAAACACATCCGAAAATTCAAAGAGAAAAGATGGTACAGTCTTGGTAAAAACCTCTGAAAGAGACGCCGTGAGGCAATTCTCTCTGCAAAAGTCACTCCAACCATTTATTTGCCTTGCTTGCCAATCAATGGTGGGGTTATGTTTAGTGAGCCAGGGTAGCCCCAACACTAGAGGAGTAGGTAATCCGCTTAGGATGAAACATGACATATCCTCAACATGAGCATCAGCCACAGTCAAACGGATATTGTGAACTATGCCCTTTAACGATTTTTGAGAAAGTGGAGCGGAATCAATAGCAAAAACAGGTATATCCTTTCCCAAAGTGCATACCTGGAAACCATGTGTTATAGAAAATTGATTATCAATGAGATTGACAGCTGCTCCACTATCTACAAAAATCTCACAAACAATGTTTTTGCTATCTAGTGCCACCCTGGCAGGTAGGACAAAATGGGAACTACAAGCAAACGACAAACCTTCAATTTCCGCATCAACCTTGCCAATAGTAACAGATGGAAAGTTTTTAGAGGTTTTTTTTCTTTTTGTTTCATTTTTATCCTCAGAAAACTCCCTGAATCTCCTAGAGGGGCAAACATTTGCCAAATGATTTATACCCCCACAACAGAAACAAACCTTCCTCTGAGAGCTGAATCCTCTACTATCAGAGGCAAGCAAACCCAGCTGCATGGCCTCCCCCTCAGAGGGGATTTAGAGAGACTGAGGCCCCTGCGCACTGAATGAGACCGCCCCACTGTCCTTGGACTGAATATGACAGGAAGGAGTGGTCTCTCCTCTCTCTCTAAGACGCCTGTCAATACGAACAGCTAGAGACATGGCAGACTCCAACGAGGTACGTCTCTCATGAAAGGCAAATGCATCTTTCAATCCCTCCGAAAGACCATGGCAAAATTGACTTCGGAGTGCAGCATCAATCCAACCAGTATCAGCTGCCCATCTCCGAAATTCTGAACAATATATCTCTGCGGACTGTTTACCCTGGCATAAAAGACGCAGTTTAGATTCAGCCAGAGCAATACGATCCGGGTCATCATATATCTGCCCCAGGGCTACAAAAAATTAATCCACCGATCAGAGGGACCGTGCCCCCACCGGCAGCGAAAAGGCCCAAGACTGAGCGTTATCCCTGAGCAGCGAGATGATGATCCCCACCCTCTGCTCCTCATCACCAGAGGAATGGGGAAGTAGGCGAAAATTGAGTTTGCAAGCCTCTCTAAAGCGAACACAATTCTCACTACCCCCGGAGAACGTATCCGGAAGCGAGATCTTAGGCTCGGAACAAACTCCATGAACGCAAGCAGAACCGGTCACCTGAAACTGAGACACAGTTTTACGGAGATCTGCTACCTCCAGTGAAAGACCCTGCATGCGGTCAATCAAGGCTGAAACCGGATCCATGCTTAAGACGGTATTGGCGGTTTATAATGTCACGGATGGTGTTGCAGAAAACTGGAAGTTATAAATAAACATCCGACTGACTTGATCCCAAACTAAGGAACATATGGGTGAGCCCTATAAAACCCCTAGAGCTCTCCCTGACTGCTATGCTCATGCAAAGATCTTTATGATAGAGGATTGCATGCCCTCATACCTAGACTGTGTGACACCTGAAAACCCTATAATAGTGAGGGGACATGACCACCGGCTCCCTGCACTTAATACGGAGGGAGTCAGGGTCACCTAGAATCAAGCCAGAACAGAAACACAAATAAAGGAAAAAGACTTATCTGAGGAACCAGCAGTTACAGCCTCTAGCAGTGAAGACAATCCAGGAAGTAGTATAAACCGCAAAGTGAGGCAGTATGGGAGGGAATTTAAAGGGAGGCTATCAGTGTAAATAGATGACAGCTGGGAGAAGGAAAAGAGATGACAAAGTGAAACCAAAACAAAGAACATCATGCAAGAGGCACAGAAGAACGTCTGCCAGAGCTTCTCAGAGAGCTGGCGGTGACACAAATGCTGCACTACCTAAATACACTATATAGAAAGTATATTAATGCTATATAGCACTCCTGCTTCAATCAGATTTTTATGGGGAGCAACTGGTTAATCACACCAGTAGAAATTATTTCTTCAAATAGCGCTTGTCACTCTATATAGATGCGGTAACGCAGCAAAACCGCAGACAAATGCTGCACTACCTAAATGCACTATATTGAAAGTATATTAAGGGTATATAAAATCCATGCTTCAATCAGTTTTTTTTGGGGGGGGGGGCAACTGGTGCATTACACCAGAGGAAATGATTTCTTCAAATAGTGTTTTTCACTCTGTATAGATGCGGTAACGCAGGAAAACCGTAAACAAATGTTGCACTACCTAAATGCACTATATAGAAAGTATATTATTGGTATATAACACCCCTGCTTTAATCAGTTTTTATGGGTGGCAACTGGTTAATCACAGCAGTAGAAATTATTTCTTCAAATAGTGATTTTCACTCTGTGTAGATGAGGTAACGCAGCAAAACCACAGACAAATGCTGCACTAACCTAAATGCACTATATAGGAAGTATATTATTAGTATATAAAACCCCTAATTCAATCAGTTTTTTTGCGGGGCAACTGGTAAATCACACCGGTAGAAATTATTTCTTTAAATAGTGATTTTCACTTTGTGTAGATGAGGTAACGCAGCAAAACCGCAAACAAATGCTGCACTACTTAAATGCACTATATAGAAAGTACATTAATGCTATATAGCACTCCTGCTTCAATCAGTTTTTTATGGGGAGCAACTGGTTAATCACACCAGTAGATATTATTTCTTCAAATAGCGCTGTTCACTCTATATAGATGCGGTAACGCAGCAAAACCGCAGACAAATGCTGCACTACCTAAATGCACTATATAGAAAGTATATTACTGGTATATAAAATCCATGCTTCAATTAGTTTTTTATGGGGGCAACTGGTGCATCACACCAGAGGAAATTATTTCTTCAAATAGTGTTTTTCACTCTATATAAATGCGGTAACACAGGAAAACCGCAGACAAATGCTGCACTACCTAAATGCACTAAATATAAAGTATATCATTGGTATATAGCACCCCTGCTTCAATCAATTTTTATGGTGGGCAACTAGTTAATCACACCAGTAGAAATTATTTCTTCAAATAGTGTTTTTCACTCTGTATAGATGCGGTAGTGCAGGAAAACCACAAACATCTGCTGCACTACCTAAATGCACTATATAGAAAGTATATTATTGGTATATAACACTCCTTCTTCAATCTGTTTTTGTGGGGGGCAACTGGTTAATCACACCAGTAGAAATTATTTCTTCTAATGTCATTTGTCACTATCTGTAGATGCGGTAATGCAGCAAAACCGCAGACAAATGCTGCTCTACCTAAATGCACTATATAGAACGTATATTATTGGTATATAAAATCCCTAATTAAATCAGTTTTTATGGGGGGCAACTGGTTAATAACACCAGTAGAAATAATTTTTTCATATAGTGTTTTTCACTCTGTGTAGATGAGGTAATGCAGCAAAACCGCAAACAAATGCTGCCCTACCTAAATGCACTATATAGAAAGTATATTAATGGTATGTAACACTCCTTCTTCAATTTTTTTTTTTTTTTTTTGGGGGGGGGGGGGAACTGGTAAAATCACACCATTAGAAATGATAGGTTCCAATAGCGTTTGTCACTCTGTTTAGATGCGGTAACGCAGCAAAACCGCAGACAAATGCTGCACTACCTAAATGCACTATATAGAAAATATATTATTGGTATATAATAGCCCTGCCTCAATCAGTTTTTTTGGGGGGCAACTGGTAAATCGCACCAGTAGAAATGATGTGTTCCAATAGCGTTTGTCCCTCTGTATAGCTGCAGTATCGCAGCAGAATCGCACACAACTGCTGCACAATACAATTGCACTATAATATACTTTCTATGTTAAAAAGTATATTATAAGTATATTACACCCCTCAGTATATCACACATATCAATAGCACACCTATACCAGTCCTTAAAAGGACTTTTGTGGCCCTATTAGCTAGCATTTTGTGTCCCTAACAGTCTGTCCCTGCTCCACACAGCAACCTCTCCCTACACTGGCAAAAGACTGAATGTAATATGGCTGCCAGATCGGGTTTATTTATAAGGTAGGGGTATGTCCATGTGTGGAAATGTCTTAATTGGCTGTCCTGCACCACCTGATGGATGTGTCATAGGTCAAAGTTCTTCACAATGTAAAAGAATATGGCAGGCGCGAATATCGCCATATGTTCGCCCATTGCCAAACGACCGCCCGGCGAACCGCAAGGCCATTTCTAATTGTAAGATACAGTAGTATTCCAGTATAATATAAAAATGACAATATAATATTGTAAGATACAGCATATAAAGCACTCTTACAAATATGACTTGCTCCTCCAAAACAGAAAAAAAAAAGAAAAAGGAAAAAGCCGTCCTTTGAATGATGAACAGCGGAAGTAATACTGTTTCTCATTGGTTAAGGATATATAGAACATATACTATTGTGTACATCAAAACAACCTGTCAGTAGATATATAGTATATTAATTCTACAGAGTACATCAAGCCAAGGTTGATAGTGATCTAAAACAGGGGATTAGACAAGTTGGTGCTTCTGTAAAGTTTCCTGGTGTCGCTAGTCAGGAGAAAGAGAAAAAGGGATGCGTGTTCTTGCAGATAGAAGTGCATCCACACTATAGGATATGAGCCACATGTAGCTGCGGTCAGCATTCTATTTAAGAGCGTACTGTTCCCGGGACCGGCGCGTGCATGCGCCATACGTAGCGTGCCAAGCCTAAATCTGAGATGCGCTATGTGTATTGCCCAATGGAACGTAAGACCGAACACAGACAGAGATTATACTTGGGCATGTATTAGGTATATCACTGATACAATAAAGGATACCTGCAGGGACATATGAAGGATCTATATCACTGAGCAAAAAAAAATTCCCCTTTAAAACATAAGTTTTAATTATTATTATTAAAATCCCACTTAAAGGGGTTGTCCGGGTTCACCCTGGCAGCCCCCCTGATTTGAGAATCGGAGCAATTCATGCGCCGATGCTCTCTTTTGTCCTGCGCTAAACCGTGTCGGGCAAACACATTTTTTGGAGATCCGGTGACGTACCGGGGCTCTCCATGGGGCTGCCAGGAAGCCCGGTGACGTCACCGGCACTGATGTAAAAACGGCTAGGGCAGCACTAAAGCCCGCCCATCAGAGCCGGTGACATCATCGAACACACTGCTTTCCGCCCGGCAGTGAATTATTGAAAACAACAGAGACCTTGACCTGCGCGATTTAGCGCAGGGCAAGGGAGCGCATCGGATCATGAGATGCTCTGATGCTAGCCTCAGGGGGGCTGCCTGGGTGAAAATAAGGGTATGTCCGGGTTCAGCTCTGACCCCGGACAACCCCTTTAAATTGCATTAATACAACAACAAAAATAGATAATTTTTCCTAGGATTAGTGTAATAAAATCAAGTTGTAGATACATCACCACCATCTGGTTACTTACGGTATTATTGACCAAGGGCAAATATTTGCATCGACATTTGACTCACACGCCGATCTGATAGGTACAGTGGAGGTGGGAAGGGATATTTAAACCCCTGCTTGGGCAGCCATACGCTGCTGCAAGCCACTCATGTAATGGCAGGATCATCTTTTTGGGAAATTGGCAGGTAGGGATATCACAATAGGGAACAGCCACCGAGAAGTGGGGCTGCCCCTTTCGGAGCGATCACTCCGCTTGTAGGCAGGGCAAGCATAGCTGGTAGGGATAGTTTCCCACACTGCCTATAAGTGGACTTGTTCACAGTTTGAATAAAAACTGCTAAATTGGTCCTGTCTCCCTGAAATACAATGAAGACTCTTCAGGAACAACAAAGTCCGACAAGACGGTATTCACTCTGTATCCACTGATCATCAAGGAGAAGCCATCGTATATTTGAGGTCTTATACTCCTGTCGATGCAAATATTTGCCCTTGGTCAATAATACTGTGAGTAACCACATGGTGGTGATGTATTTACAACTTGATTTGATTACACTAATCCTAGGCAAAATTATCAATTTTTGTTGTTGTATTAATTCAATTTAAGTGGGATTTTAATAATAATAATAATAATAATAATAATAATAATTAAATGTTATGTTTAAAAGGGGAAATATTTCTTGCTCAGTGATGTATTAGGTATAGAAAAAAACAGGATACTAAATGATGTGAGAAGAAGGCATGGAGGCATGGTGGAAAATAAAGGATATGAGTTGAAGACAGAAAACAGTTGATAGAATGAGAAAGATAAATCAATAATAAACATAAATAATAAAAAATTGAAAAAGTGAAATAAAAAATATGAAAAATAGAAAGAAAAAAAGAAGAATGAAAAAAATGAAGAAATGAAAACATAATGAAAAAATTTATGAAATAATTTAAAAAATAAAAAATCGAGGGAAAAGAGGATGAAAAGAAAAGAAATAGAGTGAAGAATACCAGAAAAAAGAAAAAGGAAAAAATGAGGAGAGTAGAGGAAAAAAAACAAAAGATAAAAGGATACCCAATCAGGTGGCACCAGCATTTGATTCCCATACTACAGAATCTGTGGAGGACATGATTATGTAAGTGCATAGTATAATTCAAATTACATCTACATAAAGCTAATAAGACAAAGTCCATATGATATCAATGCTGAAACAGTGTTTCTTAAAGTAGATTTTGAATCTCGTAATCCAGCCCCTCCTGGAAGGTGCTACCTGTTCAATCACCTGGAATTTTAATTGCGAGATGGAGTGGTCAGCTGCGTGGAAATGTGCGGGTACCGGTAAAAAAAGGTTCTTTTGTTGTATGTTCAACTTATGTTTGCAAATGCGGTCACAGATTTTTTTTTGTGTGGCTTCTCCCACATAAACTTTTCCATAGGAGCATTTGAGTAAATAAACTACAAAGTTGGAATCACAGGTGAAAAATTCAAGGACTGGGAAACTTTTACTTGATTGTGGATGGTATATGTGAGAACCTTTTTGTACATTGGAACATTGAAGGCAATGCACACAAGGGAATGTTCCCTTTTTTTGGGTGCATAAAAAGTTTGTTTAGGGAGAATTTTTGTTGGTCCAATATCCGCCTTTACTAATAGATCAAGTAGATTTTTAGTGAGTCTTGTGCATGGTAAAGCTGGGTTCCTAAATTCTAATATGGTTGGTTATGTTTTTTGTAGTAAGGGCCAATGGGTTCTAATGCTGTTCACAATTTTGTTTGTAGTTGGATATGTACAAAAGCAATGCGTTTCTCTGAATCATTTTTTTTTATAATTAGCAATTTTTATTGTTTTATCAGGTAGTTACAGGTAGTCATACAATATGTACTTTCAAGTAAGACCATAAAAATCATAGATACAAGTGAAAGTGATAGACATATAACTTGACCGGTATAGACCGGAGTGAGTAGGCAATACAGCTTGTTCAGTCAATAACATAACCATAACAATAGTTAGACATGGGAAAGTAGTGGTAATCTTTGCATTTAGAATAGGACAAACGTTATATCCTGAATCTTGTGGCACAGGCGAGGCGGAATGAGTTGGAGAAGGGGATCATGAGAAATCCCTATAACTTCTCCAAGGTGACCAAATCTGAAGAAAAGTAGGTCTAGATCTTAGCTCCCAGTGGGAAATTTCCTCGAATCTATAGATCTGGTCAACTTTGTTAACCCAGTGGTCTATATTTGGGATTTCAGAAGAGAGCCAATGGGAAGGCAAAAGCATTCTGGCCGCTGCTAATAGTAGGGAGAAGAGAGAGGCTTTATGTGGGCTTACTCCTCCTACCCCTAGAGTAAGCAAAGCTAGTTCCAGGGTGCAGGGAAAGGAGGTCTTGCATATCTGGTTGCTGTTTTTAATTATTTCCGACCACCAGGCTTTGATTGGGTCACAAGACCACCAGATGTGGAGGTAAGTAGCTTTTTCTTTATGGCATCTCCAACAGACATCTGGGGATCCAGGCTTATAAAGACAAGTCTTGTCTGGGGTCCTATACCAGCGTAACAGGATTTTGTAACTTTTTTCCTGAATGCGAATACATCTAGAAATCTTATGTGGGGTAATTAAAATCTTTGCAATTTCAGAGGTCAACAGGGTCCATTTTAAATCCCTCTCCTAAAGACCGACTACAGCAGGTTTAGCACTAGAGGGAGATGTCTTGAGAGACTTATATATTGTAGACAGGGCTTTTTTTCTGGCGGAACGCACCGGAACGGCATTCCGCCACCTTTTGACATCGCAGCCTGCGATGTATCAGCGGTGAGGGACTGAGAGGAGGAGCTGGGGGCCGGTACCTTCACTGTGCTCCGGCCCCGCAGCTCCAGTAGAGACTTATAAAATGTGTAATTAAATGAATAATGATTCCTGCTGCCCCCTCAGTAGTATAACTTTCAATATATTGTACTCACAGGGCTACTGTTATTGTAATGCAGGCCGGCCGGGCAGACGAGCGGCAGCGTCACTGACTGACGTCACGTGCCTGCGCCGCCTAGAAGTAGGCGGCGCAGGCACGTGACGTCAGTCAGTGACGCTGCCGCTCGTCTGCCCGGCCGGCCTGCATTACGATAACAGTAGCCCTGTGAGTACAATATATTGAAAGTTATACTACTAAGGGGGCAGCATGAATCATTATTCATTTAATTACACATTTTATAACTGTACTGGAGCGGCAATGGGGGGTCTGTGGATGACACTGTTATGGGGTGGGGGTCTGTGGATGACACTGTTATGGGGTGGGGGTCTGTGGATGACACTGTTATGGGGTGGGGGGGTCTGTGGATGGCACTGTTATGGGGTGGGGGGGGTCTGTGGATGGCACTGTTATGGGGTGGGGGGGGTCTGTGGATGGCACTGTTATAGGATGGGGGGGTCTGTGGATGGCACTGTTATGGGGTGGAGGGGGTCTGTGGATGGCACTGTTAAGGGGGGGGTCTGTGGATGGCACTGTTATGGGGTGGAGGGGGTCTGTGGATGGCACTGTTATGGGGTGGGGGGGTCTGTGGATGGCACTGTTATGGGGTGGGGGGGTCTGTGGATGGCACTGTTATAGGATGGGGGGGTCTGTGGATGGCACTGTTATGGGGTGGGGGGGGTTTGTGGATGGCACTGTTATGGGGTGGGGGGGGTCTGTGGATGGCACTGTTATGGGGTGGGGGGGTCTGTGGATGACACTGTTATGGGGTGGGGGGGTCTGTGGATGGCACTGTTATGGGGTGGGGGGGGGGTCTGTGGATGGCACTGTTGTGGGGTGGGGGGGTCTGTGGATGGCACTGTTATGGGGTGGGGGGGTCTGTGGATGGCACTGTTATGGGGTGGGGGTCTGTGGATGGCACTGTTATAGGATGGGGGGGTCTGTGGATGGCACTGTTATGGGATGGGGGATCTGTGGATGCCATCCCCAGATCCTCCACCCCATAACAGTGCCATCCCCAGATACCCCATAACAGTGCCATCCCCAGATCCCCCATTAACAGTGCCATCCCCAGATCCCCCATTAACAGTGCCATCCCCAGATCCCCCATTAACAGTGCCATCCCCATCTGGGGGGTTTCTTTGCTGGGATGGACTTTTATAGCCCCCCCCCCCAAATTTTACTTGCATCCCTGTTCTCTAAAGGGGTGGTTTTAGGGGGAAGTCCTAGGGGTGGGTAGGGGGTCGGTCCTAGGGGGTGGGTAGGGGGAGGCTTTAGGGGTGGGTAGGGGCGGTCCTAGTGTTGGGTAGGGGCGTGGCCAGGGGAGGGGGGTGAGTTCCACCACCTTTTCTCTGAGAAAAAAAGCCCTGATTGTAGATATTAATTTGGGAGGGGGAAGCAAATTACCTATCAGCCTCTCAAACCAGTTAGCCTCTCTCGGAGGGGGAGTGTTTTTTATGATGAGGAGTGTTTCCGACTTAAGAAAATGCATGATCATGTAGTTTCGAGTGGGCAAACCCAACTTCTTGTGAAGTTCAGAGTCGGGGAGTATACATCCGTCTTGATCTAAAATATCAGAGATGGGGAGCCTGGAAGACCTTAAGGAGATAGGACAGCTTTCCCTTAGTTCTTTAGGGGCTAGGGCTAAAACATCTTTTAAAAGTAAGAGAAGGGATGGTAGCACCAAAGCCCCACCACTGGCCAAGAACCACCCCCAAACCTTTATTTTGTTGTGAATCATGGAGTTGGGAATAGAGCTGGGTATCGGAGGTGATTTGTCGGCCAACAGAAGGGCCCGGGCGGGGTTGTGTAAGAAAGCTAAGTAATCCATGCTTTATGAGTGGGGTTCCTAATCCAATCCACTGCCCTGAAAAGTTGGATAGCTTTCATGTACATTTCAGGGTCAGGCAGACCAATACCTCCCTGGGCTCTAGATTTAGTAAGCGTATCAAAAGAGATACTCAGACTTTTCCCTGCCATATGTATCTGCGAATCAGCTTATTTAGGGAGACAAAATAAGTTTTGGGGATCTCAATAGGGAGTACTTGCATCAGATAAGTTAGTCTTGGGATTACCAAAGACATAAGGATTAGAGTTGAGCGAACACCTGGATGTTCGGGTTCGAGAAGTTCGGCCGAACTTCACGGAAATGTTCGGGTTCGGGATCCGAACCCGACCCGAACTTCGTCCCGAACCCGAACCCCATTGAAGTCAATGGGGACCCGAACTTTTCGGCACTAAAAAGGCTGTAAAACAGCCCAGGAAAGAGCTAGAGGGCTGCAAAAGGCAGCAACATGTAGGTAAATCCCCTGCAAACTAATGTGGATAGGGAAATGAATTAAAATAAAAATTAAAAAAATAAAAATGACCCAATATCAATTGGACAGAGGTCCCATAGCAGAGAATATTGCTTCACGTCAGCAGAGAATCAGTCTCTTCATGCCATAGCAAAGAATCTGGCTTCATGTCAGCACAGAATCAGTCTCTTCATGCCATAGCAGAGAATCTGGCTTCATGTCAGCACAGAATCAGTCTTCATGTCATAGCAGAGAATCAGGTTTCACGTCACCCACCACTGGAACAGGCCACTGTCACACATTTAGGCCCCGGCACCCAGACAGAGGAGAGCGGTCCCGTAACAGAGAATCTGGCCTTATGTCAGCGCAGAATCAGTCTTCATGTCATAGCAGAGAATCAGGCTTCACGTCACCCACCACTGGAACAGGCCACTGTCACACATTTAGGCCCAGGCACCCAGGCAGAGGAGAGAGGTCCCGTAACAGAGAATCTGGCCTTATGTCAGCACAGAATCTGTCTTCATGTCATAGCAGAGAATCAGGCATCACGTCACCCACCACTGGAACAGGCCACTGTCACACATTTAGGCCCAGGCACCCAGGCAGAGGAGAGAGGTCCCGTAACAGAGAATCTGGCCTTATGTCAGCGCAGAATCAGTCTTCATGTCATAGCAGAGAATCAGGCTTCACGTCACCCACCACTGGAACAGGCCACTGTCACGCATTTAGGCCCATGCACCCAGGCAGAGGAGAGAGGTCCCGTAACAGAGAATCTGGCCTTATGTCAGCGCAGAATCAGTCTTCATGTCATAGCAGAGAATCAGGCTTCACGTCACCCACCACCGGAACAGGCCACTGTCACATATTTAGGCCCAGGCACCCAGGCAGAGGAGAGAGGTCGCGTAACAGAGAATTTGGCTTCATGTCAGCACAGAATAAGTCTTCATGTCATAGCAGAGAATCAGGCATCACGTCACCCACCACTGGAACAGGCCACTGTCACACATTTAGGCCCAGGCACCCAGGCAGAGGAGAGAGGTCCCGTAACAGAGAATCTGGCCTTATGTCAGCGCAGAATCAGTCTTCATGTCATAGCAGAGAATCAGGCTTCACGTCACCCACCACTGGAACAGGCCAATGTCACACATTTAGGCCCAGGCACCCAGGCAGAGGAGAGAGGTCGCGTAACAAAGAATCTGGCTTCATGTCAGCACAGAATAAGTCTTTATGTCATAGCAGAGAATCAGGCATTACGTCACCCACCACTGGAACAGGCCACTGTCACACATTTAGGCCCAAGCACCCAGGCAGAGGAGAGAGGTCCCGTAGCAGAGAATCTGGCCTTATGTCAGCGCAGAATCAGTCTTCATGTCATAGCAGAGAATCAGGCTTCACGTCACCCACCACTGGAACAGGCCACTGTCACACATTTAGGCCCAGGCACCCAGGCAGAGGAGAGAGGTCCCGTAACAGAGAATCTGGCCTTATGTCAGCACAGAATCTGTCTTCATGTCATAGCAGAGAATCAGGCTTCACGTCACCCACCACTGGAACTTGCCACTGTCACATATTTAGGCCCAGGCACCCAGGCAGAGGAGAGAGGTCGCGTAACAGAGAATCTGGCTTCATGTCAGCACAGAATAAGTCTTCATGTCATAGCAGAGAATCAGGCATCACGTCACCCACCACTGGAACAGGCCACTGTCACACATTTAGGCCCAGGCACCCAGGCAGAGGAGAGAGGTCCCGTAACAGAGAATCTGGCCTTATGTCAGCGCAGAATCAGTCTTCATGTCATAGCAGAGAATCAGGCTTCACGTCACCCACCACTGGAACAGGCCACTGTCACACATTTAGGCCCAGGCACCCAGGCAGAGGAGTGAGGTCCCGTAACAGAGAATCTGGCCTTATGTCAGCACAGAATCTGTCTTCATGTCATAGCAGAGAATCAGGCTTCACGTCACCCACCACTGGAACAGGCCACTGTCACACATTTAGGCCCAGGCACCCAGGCAGAGGAGAGAGGTCCCGTAACAGAGAATCTGGCCTTATGTCAGCGCAGAATCAGTCTTCATGTCATAGCAGAGAATCAGGCTTCACGTCACCCACCACTGGAACAGGCCACTGTCACGCATTTAGGCCCAGGCACCCAGGCAGAGAGGTCCCGTAACAGAGAATCTGGCCTTATGTCAGCGCAGAATCAGTCTTCATGTCATAGCAGAGAATCAGGCTTCACGTCACCCACCACCGGAACAGGCCACTGTCACATATTTAGGCACAGGCACCCAGGCAGAGGAGAGAGGTTGCGTAACAGAGAATCTGGCTTCATGTCAGCACAGAATAAGTCTTCATGTCATAGCAGAGAATCAGGCATTACGTCACCCACCACTGGAACAGGCCACTGTCACACATTTAGGCCCAGGCACCCAGGCAGAGGAGAGAGGTCCCGTAGCAGAGAATCTGGCCTAATGTCAGCGCAGAATCAGTCTTCATGTCATAGCAGAGAATCAGGCATCACGTCACCCACCACTGGAACAGGCCACTGTCACACATTTAGGCCCAGGCACCCAGGCAGAGGAGAGAGGTCCCGTAACAGAGAATCTGGCCTTATGTCAGCACAGAATCTGTCTTCATGTCATAGCAGAGAATCAGGCATCACGTCACCCACCACTGGAACAGGCCACTGTCACACATTTAGGCCGAGGCACCCAGGCAGAGGAGAGAGGTCCCGTAACAGAGAATCTGGCCTTATGTCAGCACAGAATCTGTCTTCATGTCATAGCAGAGAATCAGGCATCACGTCACCCACCACTGGAACAGGCCACTGTCACACATTTAGGCCCAGGCACCCAGGCAGAGGAGAGAGGTCCCGTAACAGAGAATCTGGCCTTATGTCAGCGCAGAATCAGTCTTCATGTCATAGCAGAGAATCAGGCTTCACGTCACCCACCACTGGAACAGGCCACTGTCACACATTTAGGCCCAGGCACCCAGACAGAGGAGAGCGGTCCCGTAACAGAGAATCTGGCTTTATGTCAGTGCAGAATCAGTCTTCATGTCATAGCAGAGAATCAGGCTTCACGTCACCCACCACTGGAACAGGCCACTGTCACACATTTAGGCCCAGGCACCCAGGCAGAGGAGAGAGGTCGCGTAACAGAGAATCTGGCTTCATGTCAGCACAGAATACGTCTTCATGTCATAGCAGAGAATCAGGCATCACGTCACCCACCACTGGAACAGGCCACTGTCACACATTTAGGCCCAGGCACCCAGGCAGAGGAGAGAGGTCCCGTAACAGAGAATCTGGCCTTATGTCAGCGCAGAATCAGTCTTCATGTCATAGCAGAGAATCAGGCTTCACGTCACCCACCACTGGAACAGGCCACTGTCACGCATTTAGGCCCAGGCACCCAGGCAGAGTGGTCCCGTAACAGAGAATCTTATGTCAGCGCAGAATCAGTCTTCATGTCATAGCAGAGAATCAGGCTTCACGTCACCCACCACCGGAACAGGCCACTGTCACATATTTAGGCACAGGCACCCAGGCAGAGGAGAGAGGTCGCGTAACAGAGAATCTGGCTTCATGTCAGCACAGAATAAGTCTTCATGTCATAGCAGAGAATCAGGCATTACGTCACCCACCACTGGAACAGGCCACTGTCACACATTTAGGCCCAGGCACCCAGGCAGAGGAGAGAGGTCCCGTAGCAGAGAATCTGGCCTAATGTCAGCGCAGAATCAGTCTTCATGTCATAGCAGAGAATCAGGCATCACGTCACCCACCACTGGGACAGGCCACTGTCACACATTTAGGCCCAGGCACCCAGGCAGAGGAGAGAGGTCCCGTAACAGAGAATCTGGCCTTATGTCAGCACAGAATCTGTCTTCATGTCATAGCAGAGAATCAGGCATAACGTCACCCACCACTGGAACAGGCCACTGTCACACATTTAGGCCCAGGCACCCAGGCAGAGGAGAGCGGTCCCGTAACAGAGAATCTGGCCTTATGTCAGCGCAGAATCAGTCTTCATGTCATAGCAGAGAATCAGGCTTCACGTCACCCACCACTGGAACAGGCCACTGTCACACATTTAGGCCCAGGCACCCAGACAGAGGAGAGCGGTCCCGTAACAGAGAATCTGGCTTTATGTCAGCGCAGAATCAGTCTTCATGTCATAGCAGAGAATCAGGCTTCACGTCACCCACCACTGGAACAGGCCACTGTCACACATTTAGGCCCAGGCACCCAGGCAGAGGAGAGAGGTCGCGTAACAGAGAATCTGGCTTCATGTCAGCACAGAATAAGTCTTCATGTCATAGCAGAGAATCAGGCATCACGTCACCCACCACTGGAACAGGCCACTGTCACACATTTAGGCCCAGGCACCCAGGCAGAGGAGAGAGGTCCCGTAACAGAGAATCTGGCCTTATGTCAGCGCAGAATCAGTCTTCATGTCATAGCAGAGAATCAGGCTTCACGTCACCCACCACTGGAACAGGCCACTGTCACGCATTTAGGCCCAGGCACCCAGGCAGAGTGGTCCCGTAACAGAGAATCTTATGTCAGCGCAGAATCAGTCTTCATGTCATAGCAGAGAATCAGGCTTCACGTCACCCACCACCGGAACAGGCCACTGTCACATATTTAGGCACAGGCACCCAGGCAGAGGAGAGAGGTCGCGTAACAGAGAATCTGGCTTCATGTCAGCACAGAATAAGTCTTCATGTCATAGCAGAGAATCAGGCATTACGTCACCCACCACTGGAACAGGCCACTGTCACACATTTAGGCCCAGGCACCCAGGCAGAGGAGAGAGGTCCCGTAGCAGAGAATCTGGCCTAATGTCAGCGCAGAATCAGTCTTCATGTCATAGCAGAGAATCAGGCATCACGTCACCCACCACTGGGACAGGCCACTGTCACACATTTAGGCCCAGGCACCCAGGCAAAGAAGAGAGGTCCCGTAACAGAGAATCTGGCCTTATGTCAGCACAGAATCTGTCTTCATGTCATAGCAGAGAATCAGGCATAACGTCACCCACCACTGGAACAGGCCACTGTCACACATTTAGGCCCAGGCACCCAGGCAGAGGAGAGAGGTCCCGTAACAGAGAATCTGGCCTTATGTCAGCGCAGAATCAGTCTTCATGTCATAGCAGAGAATCAGGCTTCACGTCACCCACCACTGGAACAGGCCACTGTCACACATTTAGGCCCAGGCACCCAGACAGAGGAGAGCGGTCCCGTAACAGAGAATCTGGCTTTATGTCAGTGCAGAATCAGTCTTCATGTCATAGCAGAGAATCAGGCTTCACGTCACCCACCACTGGAACAGGCCACTGTCACACATTTAGGCCCAGGCACCCAGGCAGAGGAGAGAGGTCGCGTAACAGAGAATCTGGCTTCATGTCAGCACAGAATAAGTCTTCATGTCATAGCAGAGAATCAGGCATCACGTCACCCACCACTGGAACAGGCCACTGTCACACATTTAGGCCCAGGCACCCAGGCAGAGGAGAGAGGTCCCGTAACAGAAAATCTGGCCTTATGTCAGCGCAGAATCAGTCTTCATGTCATAGCAGAGAATCAGGCTTCACGTCACCCACCACTGGAACAGGCCACTGTCACACATTTAGGCCCAGGCACCCAGGCAGAGGAGAGAGGTCCCGTAACAGAGAATCTGGCCTTATGTCAGCGCAGAATCAGTCTTCATGTCATAGCAGAGAATCAGGCTTCACGTCACCCACCACCAGAACAGGCCACTGTCACATATTTAGTCCCAGGCACCCAGGCAGAGGAGAGAGGTCGCGTAACAGAGAATCTGGCTTCATGTCAGCACAGAATCAGTCTTCATGTCATAGCAGAGAATCAGGCTTCACGTCACCCACCACTGGAACAGGCCACTGTCACACATTTAGGCCCAGGCACCCAGGCAGAGGAGAGAGGTAGCGTATCAGAGAATCTGGCTTCATGTCAGCACAGAATAAGTCTTCATGTCATAGCAGAGAATCAGGCATTACGTCACCCACCACTGGAACAGGCCACTGTCACACATTTAGGCCCAGGCACCCAGGCAGAGGAGAGTGTCCCGTAACAGAGAATCTGGCCTTATGTCAGCGCAGAATCAGTCTTCATGTCATAGCAGAAAATCTGGCTTCACGTCACCCACCACTGGAACAGGCCACTGTCACACATTTAGGCCCAGGCACCCAGGCAGAGGAGAGAGGTCCCGTAACAGAGAATCTGGCCTTATGTCAGCACAGAATCTGTCTTCATGTCATAGCAGAGAATCAGGCTTCACGTCACCCACCACTGGAACAGGCCACTGTCACACATTTAGGCCCAGGCACCCAGGAAGAGGAGAGAGGTCCCGTAACAGAGAATCTGGCCTTATGTCAGCGCAGAATCAGTCTTCATGTCATAGCAGAGAATCAGGC